>NC_064638.1:1284428150-1285149816 GCF_023864345.2 Schistocerca serialis cubense
CAGCACACAGACCGACTCACAGCGACAGTGCCAATATGACTTTTCTCGAGTAATGGATTAAGGAACTACTTCTCGTTACTTTTGATTTTTACATAATTGTTACCCCATATGAAGGTACAATAAGGGGTTCCAAATTTTGCTATGCTTAGCTACTGTTATTAAAAAAATAGTTTCTATTTCATTTTACGAAGTATGTAGGCGAGTTACGTACAGTCCGTCACTTACCACGCCCCTGAAGGAGATAGATGGACCTACTATCTGGGAAAGGTGGGCAAGATTTGTTATCAGTGTCGTAACAACTTAATGCTGAATTACATCTACTCCAACATGACGGCACTTACGTACAAATGTAAGGAATGGGGAAAGCCGCGACTGTGTCGTATATTACAACCACACGTATACTCAGGAAGTCACCTTACGGTGTGTTGCGGAGAGTACTTCTGTCACCATTAGTGATCCCCCTTCCCTGTTCCTTTCACGAATAACGCGCGGGAACAATGATTGTTGGTAAACCTCCGTATTAACTGAAAATTTCTGAGTTTTTCGTTTTGATCACATCGGGAGACGTGCGTGGAGGGGAGTAATACATGGTTTACGCCAGGAACGTACTCTCTCGGAATTTGAAAAGTAACGCTATCCGTAATACAAAACACCTTTCTTTCAGTGTCAGTCACTTCATTGCTTCTTCTCTATCTTTTCTCTTAGCCCAATGTCTGGTAAGGATCAGACTGATAAGCAATACTCAAGAATCGGTAACAAGCATTTTGTAAGCTACTTCTTTTGTGGATAAACTACATTTCCTTAAGATTCTTCCAACGAATCTCAGCCCCGTATCTGCTTTTCGCACAATTTATTTTATGTAGTCACTGCACTTTAGGTCGCTCCGGCTAGTTGCTCCTAGGCACTGAATGGTAATTACTGTTTACAGTGATTTGCTGCCAATAGTATAATCGTATATTAGTGGAAGGATTATAGCAACCATTCACTACTTAGTTTATCAGATTTATTTTAGCATCCTGTGCTGGTTTTCACTATTTTTTACAGCTATCGGTGGAAGATACACGATTTATTTGTTTTATGTAAGGAACGAGATGTGTGCCCCCTAACGATGGGTATCAAACGCGCGAATTTGGCCACGAATGATAAGTTTGTTCATCTAAATAGTGAAATTCATCGCGAAACCTTCGTCCCCCGAGTGCTTGCAGTGATTTGTGCAGCTGTTTGTGTTTGTGCGCGCCCCCACGCTAGGCGCCGGCTGGGCGGCCAGGGGCAGGCAGCGGCGTCGCGACGCCAGGCGTCCATCGCCTCAGCACGAGGGGCCGGAGGCGAGCTACACTGGCCACTCGCACGTGGGTATCGCACACCGTCGAAGGACTGGTGCCAGGAGCGACAGACGTTCCGAAAAGACAATTATACACCTGACGGTGATTTGTAGAGGGAATTAGTGGTAAAAAGAATCCCTCATTTCCTGTTTGCTACGCCACTAACACGAGAACAGAGCAATGGGTGTCGATGTGCAAGATGTAAGAGATCCGGTGTTCGTGTGACATTGTTCTGGAGGACCCGACGTTCCTGTGGCACTTTGGAAGATAGTGGACGGGGAGGGCGGTAGGAAGCGTAAGAGGCAATCAAAACATCACTAGAATCAGTAGGTAGAATGTACGAGGGTAGATGAGTATCATCGGACTTCGATAAGAACACCATTCACACAACCCCGCAGACAGCAGCAACAGATAAATGTGGGAATCGTCTCAAAAGTAGCTCGATACTTCATGCTACAAAGTTGCTGATCAGAGTAATGTGCAGAAAAATGACAAGAAAACAAAGACTTTTCAAGATAACGAACACTCTGGCTTTAGCAAATGTAAAAGCACCAGAGCGGCAGCTCTGACGTTACGCCTGGCAAAGGAGGCAAGATCTCAGGTGAACGCTGCAGGAAAAGGCAAGTAATATGCAATATCTTCATTAACCAAAAGGGCTCAGTAAAATTAAAGATCCAGGCAGCGCAGCACGGATAAAAAGTTCGAAAAATAACAATTTAGTCTTCCTCCTCTATTGTTCCAGCTTTTTCAACGAAGAAGCAATGAACGAAATTGAAGGAGGTTCATAAGTGGGAATAACATTGCGCATGAGAGAACATCAATGATAAGATTCGCTGATCATACACTAGCTATCCCCGGTGAAAATTGGGAAGAAATAAAGCATATTTTAAATGTGATCAACAGTCTATTGAGAGCAGTATAAGAATTGGCAGGAAAGAGAAAAAATGGTGAAATATTGTACAGAAACAGAACTCTTATTAGCGACAAATTCGTCATTAAAACTGGGTTGGGTTGGGTTGTTTGGGGGAGGAGAGCAAACAGCGAGGTCATCGGCCTCATCGGAATAGGGAAGAAAGTCGGCCGTGCCCTTTCGAAGTAACCATCCCGGCATTTGCCTGGAGCGATTTAGGGAAATCACGAAAAACCTAAATCAGGATGGCCGGACGCGGGTTTGAACAGTCGTCCTCCCGAATGCGGGTCCAGTGTGCGGTGAATCAGTTCGCGATGTACAAAGGCTCTTTTGAAGCGGCTGGAGCTGAAGCAAATGGACACTATCGCAACACTGCCCCTATAGTAGAAGTAGACTCGGGCGCGATCACATTGAAATGCCGAGCAGCCACTGCTGCCCCGTGAAGTCGGCGGATTGGCGGAACAGAGCGACACGTGAAAGCTGGCGCTACGGGGCGGTCCAGTCGCTGCGCTGACTCCATTATAACTCGCCTGCCGCTCCCTGTGTGTCTGCAGCCACGTAACGCTGCCCGAGGACAACACGCGTGTCGCGTGAGATTGTCAGGTTGTGAACACCTGTCTACACAAGCGACCGCGACCAATAGTCAATTTATTGGGAAAGCAGTTACAATGCCACACGCCACATACCGTGACACAGGTCCTTTTTCACCGTAGTGTGCCAATCATACAAGCTGTAACAGAAAGATACTTTCAGGAAATATTCCTCACACACACACATACGAGAGGCGTTCATTAAGAGATGCAACACATTTTTTCTGAAAGCAGGTTGGTTTCATTTAGGGTTCAAATACACCATATTATTCTCCACTCTTCTGGCTACAAAAACCTGTTTTTCCACACAATCTCCGTTCAATGCGGCGGCCTAACGCCACCTTACTGGGAGGGCCGTATGCCAGCCCTGCTGGTGGACGTCAGAGGCAACGACTTTCTGCATCAGTAACCTCCCCGTCAACCACGTACTGCTTCCCGCGGAGCGCATCCTTGATTGTGCCAGACAGATGGAAGTCTTCTGCTCGCCGACGACGAATCCAGCGGGCACACATCATTTAGAACCCCAAATGGTGGACGAGTGTGTCAGCAGTACCAACTGAGACGTCTAGTTGAGCAGCGAGGTGTTTGATTGTGATCCGTCGAGCACCTAGAATGAGAGTGTCCACACGTCCCAGCACTGCATGTGTCACAACTGTGTGCGAGATCGAACAGCTCTGCACGACCTTGTTGTGATGATGACAGACGCCTCGCCCAACGAGTCACCGTGCTTTTGTTCACAGCATTGTGGACATTCTACGAGAGCCTGTGAATATATGTGATACTCTGGTTTTCCGCCAAAAGAAACTCAATGACAGCTCTCTTCTTGAACCTCCGGTCGAGACGCCGATTTGCACGTCACATATTGCGCCACCACCTATCGAAACTTCGTGAAACTACAGGGGCTGAAGCGGGAATATTCCACTATGTCCCACAACAAATTCTGCATTTTGCAATGGAAACTGGCCGATAAAAAGAAAGTGTTGCATTTTACGGACATGCTGTACCTTATGTTCTCTTAGTCTTCATAATCACATTAATCGTGTGTAACCACAGAAATAGAACGTACCAGCATTACATGAAACGCTTTCTTACATGGGATGTCCAAAATAGGCTCTTGGTTACGTTTGGTTAGAATGCACAGTAAGTTGCAATTCTTATGTTCAACGGCAATATTTGTTGTTCCAATTGAACGAAGGTAATGTTGACATGTAACCCACTCCGTTGCTTGTGTTGACATGCGACGAACTTTATTGCATTACTACCATCAAGCACGCACCATCAACTATCTGGTGTCCTTCGTGGACTTTGTTTCCCATACAGTGCAATGAGAGTGTACTCAGATGCGGAGATGGCAGATGCCCATATGCTGTACAGATAAGCAGATGGTCGTGTCCGTGGCGCCCGACGTTTGTATCGGCAGAGATTTCCAGAACGACAGCGCCCACACAGGAGAACTCTTGAAGCAACTGATCGTCATCTCAGGGAACATGGGTCGTTTCAGGCTGCTAGTCACTGGTCTTAGCCTACTACTCATGACTAGCGGAGGACTAGAAGGACGAGGACACCTCAAGTGGAGCAGGAACTCCTTCGCTAGTTGACGACAATCCTAGTGTGAGTCAAGACAATTATTTGCAACAAGTAATGTCGATCACATGACTGTCTGCAGAGTGCTACAAGACAACGTCCTGTGTCCATACTGTGTACAGTGTGTGCATGCACTAACAGAAACTGATTTTCCTGCACGGGTACACTTCTACGACTGGTTCATTCGACAGTGTATGAGACCTTCACTTTAGTACAAATGTGCTGTTCACGGATAAGGCTTCGTTTCAAAATTACGATTAAGATGTTGAAGAGATGTAGAACCTGAGCTTTAACGTGGCAATAAAGCGTTTCCGCATCCATGTCCATACAAAATATTTTCGTCCGCCGGCCGATGTGCCAATGCGGTTCTAGGCGCTTCAGTTTGGAACCGCGTGACCGCTACGGTCGCAGGTTCGAATTCGCCTCGGGCATGTATGTGTGTGATGTCGTTAGGTTACTTAGGTTTAAGTAGTTCTAGGGGACTGATGATCTCAGAAGTTAAGTCCCATAGTGCTCAGAGCCATTTGAATCATTTTCTTCCACTAAAATGGGAGGATTTTTCCTGAAAGTTTGACCATACGTTTTTGTTACACCCCGTATATCTGCGACATGTCGGCGGCTCCGAAGAGAGTTAGTGTAGTGCAGTGTTCGGTGGCGCAGTGCGCATGTGAGCCGTGGGTACGGAAACGCGAGAGTGAAGCCCCATGTCAACAAACAGTGCAGACCCTCAAATACCGCTACCGGAGCTACCGCGTTTAGCGTACATCCCTGATGAACTGATGCCACCGTCAACTGCTCGAAATACTGTGTCGTCATCACAAACTGTACGCCGACGAGCCTCTATCATTCTTGCTGCCCACATTCTGGTGATGAAAATGCCTTCTACCCAATGGAGTCGAATCCACCAACTCGAGATCTAAAGAGCGTCGTATCTAAAGCGCATTAGCGACCTCAGCTACCGAGACAGGTTTCGCGAGTCATGTACAGATGATGATGATGATGATGCAGCTGCAGCTGCTGCTGGTGGTGGTGGCGGCTACGGCGGCGGCGGCGGCGGCGGCGGCGGCGGAGGTGCTGTTCGGTAGATTGTGGAGGTCCATCACTACAAGTTCTACGTAAACTTATGTAGAAATTGTGCATTTATTTACCTGAGATAGTATTATCTACCCACACTTTGAATCAAAATTATTCGCGTCTACTGCTAATATGACGGGGGGAGGGAGCTGCCTGTTTATTTGCAAAGTACACCATATCATCCGCAATTATTTACACGAGCATACGGTACCGCGTATGACAAGACCAATTGTATTAGACCTGTATATAAAGGCCTGCAGCAATGGGCGGAATACGGGAAACTTGGGGGTGCTGGGGTATTTCCCCGGCGCCGTGTACAGGGTGCGCCGTGATGAGGGGGTGGCTCGGCAGAACATCCCCTTGAGCGCTTCTTTTCAGCCGATGCCCGACGAGCACCCCGCATTATTCTCCCCCTGCAGCAATCCGTCAGCATCCCTCCAGTCCCCACCCTACAGGCGCCACGTCCTCGTGCTTTCACGGACCGGAATGAACGGAGAAAATATTCATGGCGGAAATCTGGGCCCTAATTAAAAACGTCTACGTGCCCAAGTGAAACACGCCGGGGCACGTACAATTCGTGACCTGCGCTCTGTACGCGACGAAGGTGGAGCCAAACGGAAGAAGTCTTCGAGGGTATTCTTACCTGCAGTGAGTAGCCGCCAGCTTGTAGAAAGATAGACAAGATAGCTAGAATATGTTTAACTTTTTAATTATTCACGAGTTCTTCCAGTAGTTTTTGTTTTTTCCGTGTGCAGTAACCGTACTTCAAATAGAGCAGAAGCTAACAACAGCCTTAGCGTTTGCTTCATACGGCACACGGTAGAACGGAAGCTGCGCCTACTGTGAAAACTGTGGAGCCGTAGAGTTCCAGACTCCATTGATGTCCCTTCAAAGTTACATACGTGGCCAACAATAGAGTGAGGCTGCAAAGCGCTTATTTTTTGAACTTTGTAGTGAGCATATATTATTTATAACAGGGAAACGGTAAAAGATGCTTTAACTTTTAGCTCATTTCTTTTTTTACAGATTTGAAAATACAAGGTAGTGCATATGAATTAACACTGTGGAATTTAGAAACGGAGCTTGTTCGGCAAAACCTGTTACCGTATTGTATTACAAATTGTGTTACACAGCTGGTTGAATAAGGATAAAAAGTATTTGCATGAAATAATTAGCAGTTGTGTTTATGGACAACCATCAGTTGTAGAACTGAATGTCGACAGTGAAAAAATATGCCGGACCGGGACTCGAAACCGAATTTCGCGCTTATGGCGAGGAGCGGTCGCCTTACTAATGGACTACCTGAGCAAGCTTCACGGCCAGACTCAAACCTGGCCGATGTTGGCGGGTAAATGCGATCTTGCAGTGCCTGTCTCGTTCAGTACGATGCCGTGTTCATTCGGTCATCCACGTCATTTACTATTACTTATTGGTAAATTACGGCAGACTTTTGGTGTGGGAACGACCAAACACACACATCCAGCCTACAGTAATGCTTTGGAGGAATTATGGTATGGGCATGTATGACAACATCTGGTGGTGGGCAAACGGTTTTCATTGAAGGTAACACGTACAGATGTCAGTACTTAAATATCGTAAAGGCAAATCTGCAAAAAAGTGTTGCTAGTTGGGGTTTAGGAACAGAATACTACTTTCAACAAGACAATGACACTAAGCATACTGCGCAAATTGCTCGTCTATGGTTGTCCCACCATACTTACCATGTTCTCACCTTTCCAGCACAGAGCCCAGACCATAATCCACTAGAAAATCTATGGCGTGCGCTTGAAACAATTATTAGGAAACATGAAATACGAAGTAAGTGTGCTTTGAAACAATGTCTTAACGATGAATGGCAAAATATTACCTCAGACTACCAAAACAGGTTCAGTCCATGCCAGAGATGTTAACAGAAATGATACGTAGAAGAGGAATGCTGGAAAACTACTATCGTTGCCATTATATTTACGTACTCCGCAATTTTCTTTGTGGGTATGAATACTTTTTTCCCCATTACTTAACTCTAGCCGGTACAAATTACTTTATTACTTTCTGCAGCAGGCTAATTCAGTTAATCCTTTTATATGTGCAGATTAGGAAGGAAAGCCGATAAAGCTAGCTTGCCAAATAACATCTCTGGTTGTGACCTTTAATACGAATGAATACATTGGACAACGGCGTAGAAATATTTTTCTCCATGACTGTAAGCAAGGCACATCTCATGCAGCTAAAAAATACCCAGAAATTTAATGCCAACAGCATATTAAGCCGTGCAACTGCCAGGAAGTTTATATCTGGACCTTGTAATGGTGGGTCAAAAACTATGTAAGCCCTTGGCTTCGTAAGGTACATCTTGTTTCACGAATTTCGAAGGACATTACGTGAACGTCTGCGGACTGTTATTTGCCGAATTCCTCGGTCCGATATCTAGAATCGTCGACGGAATGAAACGGACATTACGTCGTTCGTGTCCCGCCCTGTTTAATTAGGCACGAGCGGGTCTGCTTTAAGCCTCGTGTTGGGAGATGCAGCGTGCCGGATGCGGTGGTAGTGGCTGCTAACGAAGCTCAGATGCGTTTCACGCTAAATTGAGGATCATTTGGTGCGTCGCGGCAGACAGCGGGCTTTTTTGTCAGCGACACCCGGCGCTGACAGGAGGGTATGTGGGGGGGGGGGGTTAAGATGATGTGACGTGGTGGCCGCCGAGTTGTCACCACCAGGTCTGGAGTCAGCCGGCTGCTCTCCGTCTCAGCACAGCCGCAATAAAGAAATGTACGTTTCCAGAGACAGCTTATCTTCAAGACGACATTACCAGGGAAAACAGAGCAGAAAGCCAACTGGACAACACATACTACGAGGGAAACTTTCGCAGACTACTTCGTCCACCTACTCTGAGCAACCAGTTCCCTATGAATACGGTATATTTTGTTTTCTGGTACACCGTCTGCTAAGTTCGCATCTGATTCTGACCAACAACTATTTACCTTCAAGACAGCTCTAAACGATGGTTATAACCCACCGTAATCGACAGCTTACTCCAGATGAAGAGAGAAAAGCTAGAAATGACATTTATATAACTTTCAATAAAGGTAAAGCTGTTGGTTCGAAGGCTTTTCTAAACGCTGACCTAATGAAAATGGTATGCTCTCGCCTTTCTCCGACCTTTGGAATGGCTTAACCAGCCACGTATGGAGGCATAACGCAGATTCCGAAGCACTGCAACTTGGCATTTTTCACGATAAAAATATCGCTGCCAGGGGTGAGTAAAGCGGCAATTTACATAGAAAATCCTGAGGGATCTGGCTATGAATCTTGGAGTGTTACTCTGGCACTCACCCCCTGCGCTATGGAGCCACACAAAAATAGGTATCAAAACTGTAGCCAAGAAAACACGCGCGCTGTAGTTTATTAGCAAGCAGAATAGGCAAACATGTCGAAATTAAGTAGCTTGCTGCGCCGAGGACAGAGTAGACGAGAATCTTTAACTACAAAGACATCACTAAAGGTGGATGGATGGAAACACTTGACAAAATATGACTCGTGTGACATCAGAGGGGATGGAGGGAAGTAAAGGTGTAGTTGTTTGAGGAATTCAGTACTAATAAACTTCTGATGAGATGCTAAAATAACTTGGGATGTCTTCGCACTTAGTTTCAATCCAACGTTTTGCACCCATCTGAACACCGAAAACAAGTAATCATCCGAATGGACGATTGCAGTGTTTCTCTCGAATACTTACGTATAGCTGTTAAGTATACACACTGCGTGATACAGAGACATGACTCTGCATGTGATTAAGAGCCAACTCCTGTTACACCTTTTCCTCTTTCTTTTTTCTTTTTTTCCCAATGTAGTGTAGTTTTGTCACGCGATGAACAGATACGTCACAAGACACAAATGAGAAAAAGAAACTGTACGAGCCCATTATTTATTTTTATGAGATTTTAATCTGGAAAATGTAACGCAAAAGCTAAAGAAAACTTTTAATGGAGCAATGCATAACAGCAAGAGAGCAACGTACCACAGAGCAGAACACGCCATGCCGTGCAGGGCAATTTTTCGATGTTTTAGCTGCTCTGCGTGAGAGGCATTTAGTAACAGGTACAGCAGTGCGCCTTCTGCACAAGACTGCTGCTTCACTGTATGAGTATAAGAACAACCAACTGCAGCTGCCGAAGTTGCTGAATTTGATAGGAGCGGATACAGTCTGAAACTTTCCGAAGATGATTTGAGTATTATCGAATAGAACTGTGGCAGCCCACGCCGGATATGAATAAAATATCAGTCTGGTATAAACACTCAACTCTTAGTATTTAGACACTGAAAGTTTCTGACCTCACGAAACGTAAAAAGTATTAGTGCCTAACTACACAATTAGCCGTGTGACTAGGACCTCCCGTCGGGTAGACCGTTCGCCGGGTGCAGGTCTTTTGATTTGACGCCACTTCGGTGACTTGTGCATCAGTGAGGATGAAATGATGATGATTAGGACAACACAACACCCAGTCCCTGAGCGGAGAAAATTTCCGACCCAGCCGGGAAACGAACCCGGGCCCTTGCGATTGACATTCTGTCGCGCTGACCACTCAGCTACCTGGGGGCGGACTACACAATTAGTGAATCCCGCACAACGTAACCTAAAATAATACTGAGAATAACAATGCGCAAGGACATCAAGAGGCCTGGTTTGGTTTACTGATAGGTCGCTGGTAAACTACAGATTTTCTACGAAAAACATTGCTTACAAAACATTTGAATGTTCTGCATCGGAATACTGCCACCGAGCGAGCACACTGGACTCGCATTCGGGAGGACGACGGTTCAAACACGCGTCCGGCCATTCTGATTTGGGTTTTCCGTGATTTTCCTTATTAGCTCCAGGGAAATGCCGTGATAGTTCCCTTGGAAAGGCTCGTTCCCCATCCCTGACACAATCCGAACTTGTGCTCCGTCTCTGACTAACACGATGTCGACGGGACGTTAAATCCACTCTTCCTTCTTTCCTTTCGTAATACTGCTGAAGGCTTTGGGATCCAGTTCAGGTTGTCGTAATAGCTGGGAATCCGAGAAAATACAAATAAGGACAGCGCAATCTCCACTACTCGTTTACCTTGCGAGGCGGTATAAGGGAAGGCCACAGGTATCTCAGACGGCAAACAATCGCAGAAAAGCGTGTAGCGTCTCGTGAAAACTTACGAAATAACACTGGATATACAGAGTGCAATACGTCATCATTATTCAGTTATTTTCGCATGTTTCCATAAGAACATGACGAAAATTTTTATTTACACAAACCTTTTGGTTTATAATCGGTTTATAATCAATCATTATTCCTGCACTGCATCCCTCAATGAAAGGCTACGTTACCCTAATAAATACTACATAACACCGTACTTTATAGTGAAGCAGAATGTCCACTTTTGTTTTCATTAGAACAAGAAGACAATGAGAGTTAACATTTTAGACCCCATTTGCGATATAATGCACACTATTCCCTTTCTTGTTGATATAACAATCAGTCTACGTCATCATTATTCACCGTCTGGACTTCAGGAATAGCGAGTTACAATCTGAATCAGCAAGTTATGGGGATAACAGTGCGCAGAGATACATAGTGGAGCGACGACTGAGGCTCAGTTGCAGGTGAAGCAAGCGGCAGGCTAGGTTTCATTGACAGTGGACTGTGAAACCGCAGTCTGTCTACCAGAGACTCTGCACATGAAACAGTTGTAAGGCCCACACAAGAATACTTCTCAAGCCTGTTGCATTCACGTGGGGTCGGACTATCAGGGAAGATACTCTGTACAAAGGAGAGCGGCGCGAATGGTCACAGTCTTGTCTGACAGGCGACAGAGAGCAACAGGAGTGCTGTAAAATTTAACTAGCAGGCACGAAAAATGCCTTGGTTCTCACGAGAACGTATTTAGAATACTTCAAAGATTTCTTTCGCAGCGGTAACTACAAATATTATTCAGCGCTCCACGTGTGATTCGGAAGATAAAATTAGCGAATAAGAGCTCACACAAAGGCGTAAAAGCACTCATTCTTCCCACGCTGGGTCCATGGAGCGAACGAGAGGGAACCATTATGTGGTACATAAAAAGTGCCCTTTCCCATTGTTTTTACACTGTAGAATGTACTTATACGTGTATATCTGACTCCCTTGTTTACGAATAGTACACGAAAACCCACAGTGAATTGTAAAACCTTTTTTTAAAGTCTCGAATGAAATGATTTCTTCAGCGGGTAGCCCTGAGACGTGTATGGCATGTTTTCGCAGCGCGCGTTAAGCCAGCCGGCGCTCTGCACCCAGACCGGTCTGCTAACGACGCCGCAAGTTGTTCGATATTAAAATGAAGGCCGGAGGCAGACCCCATTCAAGTGCTGCTTCGTACAATGTGCTAATGTCCTGGCTGTGTACACGGAACCAAACCGTTCTGTACCTCCCCCGTTCGCATTGTTTCCATCCACTACCCCACAACTGTCAATAAAATTACGTCCAACTCTCGAGTTCCGTTCCGCCTCAACGCAAAGAAAACATGCGTCGTAATGCACGCACTGAGCAACGGCACGACCTAAACGAAGTCCAAGCACAATATTCTACTAGCTCGGCCCAATTAGTTAATTATTAATCGGAAAAATCATAACTTGGTGTACTATTTTGCCGTTTACATTCAAATACCTTTAATCTTTGAGTACATTGTAATATACGGTTTATCGGTATTACGTTCCATGTTTGTATTTCAATATTAGCTTGTATGTGGTTTACAGATTTTAACTAATCTCTGTAAACTTGTGTAGTTCAATATGTTTAGGCCAGTCAAACATTTAGTTTACGGACATGTATCTGTAGAGTCTAAAACATACAGCTGATCATTATGTAACGTTTTGTACCCACGTAAAAGTCAATTATTACAGTTTTGTGTTATTGGTATAGATGCATAATCTTTAAATGTCATACACCTTTATAAATAACAGTCTTTGTACAGCTAGACGCGCTCAACAGAACATAAATTATATATTATTGCAGAACTTCTTCTGTCAGAGACAGCAAAGGGCTTGGAAGAGCAGTTGAACGGAATGGATAGTGTCTTTAAAGGAGAATATAAGATGAACATCAACAAAAGCAAAACGAGGATAATGGAATGTAGTCGAATTAAGTCGAGTGATGCTGAGGGAATTACATTAGGACATGAGACACTTAAAGTAGTAAATGAGTTTTGCTATTTGGGGAGCAAAATAACTGGTGATGGTCGAAGTAGGGAGGATACAAAATGGAGATTGGCAATGTCAAGGGAAGCGTTTCTGAAGAAGAGAAATTTGTTAACATCGAGTATTGATTTAAGTGTCAGGAAGTCGTTTCTGAAAGTATTTGTATGGAGCGTAGCCATGTATAGAAGTGAAACATGGACGATAAATAGTTTGGACAAGAAGAGAATAGAAGCTTTCGAAATGCGGTGCTACAGAAGAATGCTGAAGATTAGATGTGTAGATCACATAACTAATGAGGAGGTATTGAATAGGATTGGCGAGAAGAGAATTTTGTGGCACAACTTGACTAGAAGAAGGGATCGGTTGGTAGCACATGTTCTGAGGCATCAAGGGAACACAAATTTAGTATTGGAGGGCAGCATGGAGGGTAAAAATCGTCGAGGGAGACCAGGAGATGAATACAATAAGCAGATTCAGAAGGATGTTGGTTGCAGTAGGTACTGGGAGATGAAGAAGCTTGCACAGGATAGAGTAGCATGGAGAGCTGCATCAAACCAGCCTGAGGACTGAATACCACAACTACAACAACAACTTTTCGTGTGTGCAACAGACTTGAGAAGTATTCTTGTATGGGCCAACAGCTGTTTCACGTGCAAAGTCTCTGGTATAACTTCTTAGGTTTTAACAGCATCCTCACAACGGCAAACTCAGTTCCTCACGAGCTGTGGCGAACTGCAGATTTACTGACGGCGACAGGATGTACTGCCGTAAGATATAGCATCAGTACCGTTACACCGAACTAAAATATCCAGCCCCTGATAAACAAAACGCAACCAAACAAAAGATAGGCTTCAGCGAGAGCAGATTGCCATAACACGTTGAATTAATACACATTTTATTTTATTGTCAGTGCACAGACATGTTCTGTGTTAAACATCAGTATACTAAGGTACCAGATGATGGGCAACGCATCCTGAAACCCCCATATGTCCATTAAAAACTCGCGAATAATCACATGATGTGATTGGTCGCGGTTGTAAACAAGTAGTTGCAGCTCCGAGCTCTCGCTGAAAGAAACGACGGTTTTACAACAGCCCGCGTAACCCGCCTCATGTAGGAAATAAAAGAGAAACATAATTTTTTCTCACTTGTCGGCGTTCCATATTGAGTCCCCTTCGTGTGCGTCCCTTATTAAATTATTTCATCCCTCTAATAGGTATCAGATAGATTATATAATGGTAAGACAGAGATTTAGGAACCAGGTTTTAAATTGTAAGACATTTCCAGGGGCAGATGTGGATTCTGACCACAATCTATTGGTTATGAACTGCAGATTGAAACTGAAGAAACTGCAAAAAGGTGGGAATTTAAGGAGATGGGACCTGGATAAACTGAAAGAACCAGAGGTTGTAGAGTGTTTCAGGGAGAGCATAAGGGAACATTTGACAGGAATGGGGGAAAGAAATACAGTAGAAGAAGAATGGGTAGCTCTGAGGGATGAAGTAGTGAAGGCAGCAGAGGATCAAGTAGGTAAAAAGACGAGGGCTAATAGAAATCCTTGGGTAACAGAAGAAATATTGAATTTAATTGATGAAAGGAGAAAATATAAAAATGCAGTAAATGAAGCAGGCAAAAGGGAATACAAACGTCTCAAAAATGAGATCGACAGAAAGTGCAAAATGGCTAAGCAGGGATGGCTAGAGGACAAATGTAAGGATGTAGAGGATTATCTCACTAGGGGTAAGATAGATACTGCCTACAGGAAAATTAAAGAGACCTTTGGAGAGAAGAGAACCACTTGTATGAATATCAAGAGCTCAGATGGCAACCCAGTTCTAAGCAAAGAAGGGAAGGCAGAAAGGTGGAAGGAGTATATAGAGGGTTTATACAAGGGCGATGTACTTGAGGACAGTATTATGGAAATGGAAGAGGATGTAGATGAAGATGAAATGGGAGATACGATATTGCGTGAAGAGTTTGACAGAGCACTGAAAGACCTGAGTCGAAACAAGGCCCCCGGAGTAGACAACATTCCATTAGAACTACTGATGGCCTTGGGAGAGCCAGTCATGACAAAACTCTACCATCTGGTGAGCAAGATGTATGAGACAGGCGAAATACCCACAGACTTCAAGAAGAATATAATAATTCCAATACCAAAGAAAGCAGGTGTTGACAGATGTGAAAATTACCGAACTATCAGTTTAATAAGTCACAGCTGCAAAATACTAACGCGAATTCTTTACAGACGAATGGAAAAACTGGTAGAAGCGGACCTCGGGGAAGATCAATTTGGATTCCGTAGAAATGTTGGAACACGTGAGGCAATACTAACCTTACGACTTATCTTAGAAGAAAGATTAAGAAAAGGCAAACCTACGTTTCTAGCATTTGTAGACTTAGAGAAAGCTTTTGACAACGTTAACTGGAATACTCTCTTTCAAATTCTGAAGGTGGCAGGGGTAAAATACAGGGAGCGAAAGGCTATTTACAATTTGTACAGAAACCAGATGGCAGTTATAAGAGTCGAGGGGCATGAAAGGGAAGCAGTGGTTGGGAAGGGAGTGAGACAGGGTTGTAGCCTCTCCCCGATGTTATTCAATCTGTATATTGAGCAAGCAGTAAAGGAAACAAAAGAAAAATTCGGAGTAGGTATTAAAATTCATGGAGAAGAAGTAAAAACTTTGAGGTTCGCCGATGACATTGTAATTCTGTCAGAGACAGCAAAGGACTTGGAAGAGCAGTTGAACGGAATGGACAGTGTCTTGAAAGGAGGATATAAGATGAACATCAACAAAAGCAAAACGAGGATAATGGAATGTAGTCAAATTAAATCAGGTGATGCTGAGGGGATTAGATTAGGAAATGAGACACTTAAAGTGGTAAAGGAGTTTTGCTATTTAGGGAGTAAAATAACTGATGATGGTCGAAGTAGAGAGGATATAAAATGTAGACTGGCAATGGCAAGGAAATCGTTTCTGAAGAAGAGAAATTTGTTAACATCAAGTATAGATTTAAGTGTCAGGAAGTCGTTTCTGAAAGTATTTGTATGGAGTGTAGCCATGTATGGAAGTGAAACATGGACGATAACCAGTTTGGACAAGAAGAGAATAGAAGCTTTCGAAATGTGGTGCTACAGAAGAATGCTGAAGATAAGGTGGGTAGATCATGTAACTAATGAGGAGGTATTGAACAGGATTGGGGAGAAGAGAAGTTTGTGGCACAACTTGACTAGAAGAAGGGATCGGTTGGTAGGACATGTTTTGAGGCATCAAGGGATCACAAATTTAGCATTGGAGGGCAGTGTGGAGGGTAAAAATCGTAGAGGGAGACCAAGAGATCAGTACACTAAGCAGATTCAGAAGGATGTAGGTTGCAGTAGGTACTGGGAGATGAAGAAGCTTGCACAGGATAGAGTAGCATGGAGAGCTGCATCAAACCAGTCTCAGGACTGAAGACCACAACAACAACAACATCCCTCTAATCGAAAATATTGCTGGAGCTTCCTTCCTTCCACACCACGTACGGCGCCGATGGTCGGGCTAATAAATTTTTAGTACCCCGCAGCTGGTAACAATTAGCCTCGCCTCCCCTAACGTAACCACTTTCGGAGTTACAATTTCCACCCCCTCCCCCCCACCGCCCCACTACCTCTGTTAGCTAGAATTGCCACCCCACACCCATCAGTTCTACAATAAACCCGTCCTCACACGGCAGTGAAAGCTAACTGCTACACGCACGTGGTTGTCGAGCACTGTGAACCAACACAAGGGGCGTCGCGTCGCCCTCCACACGTCATCTTCGGCTGCAACACTCTCTTGAGGCAGCTGCCGGCTTCATTTGGCGCACAAATCACACACGTTTTTTGCTTTTGAAAATGCGGACGTGTGAAATACTTGCGTTTACTTCGATTCATCAAAATGCACAGAGAAAATGCCGAAGAACTTTGCAGAGTTGTCAATGGATCCACACATGCTTAACACGTCGAAAAGTTTTTTTTTTTTAAATATTGTATTTCCTCTTAGACAAAATATCATTAAAAACGTATCTTAACGACAATTAAAATGCTGTAAAATAGGAATATTTAGTATTGGAGGGCAGCGTGGAGGGTAAAAATCGTAGAGGGAGACCAAGAGTTGAATACACTAAGCAGATTCAGAAGGATGTAGGTTGCAGTAGGTACTGGGAGATGAAGCAGCTTGCACAGGATAGAGTAGCATGGAGAGCTGCATCAAACCAGTCTCAGGACTGGAGACCACAACAACAACAACAAAATAGGAATGTTATCAATGTTGTTTAACTCAGTAGCATCCAGTTCCATCGCAGTTTTCATATTTCTATGTGATCAGTGGAGGGGCACACAGACATTGGTTGAGTGAAACAACTGGTGAAGTTTATACTACCATTTACACCGTTTCTTTTAGAGGTAAGGTAGAGCTTTTAACGACTGACATATCATTTCCCGACATTTTCTTTCACGATAGTACATAGAAAACGGCACATTTTTTTGTCTGCATGTAAGATGTCCGCTGCTCGTGGTCTCGCGGTAGCGTTCTCGCTTCCCGAGCGCGGGGTCCCGGGTTCGATTCCCGGCGGGGTCAGGAATTTTTCCTGCCTCGAGATGACTGGGTGCTGTTGTGTCGTCTTCATCATCATCATTCATTCCCATTACGGTCGGAGGAAGGCAGTGGCAAACCACCTCCACTAGGACCTTGCCTAGTACAGCGGTGCGGATCTCCCGCATCGTTCCCCTACGCTCTGTAATGGTGGCTCTGAGCACTATGGGACTTAACATCTATGGTCATCAGTCCCCTAGATCTTAGAACTACTTAAACCTAACTAACCTAAGGGCAGCACACAACACCCAGCCATCACGAGGCAGAGAAAATCCCTGACCCCGCCGGGAATCGAACCCGGGAACCCGGGCGTGGGAAGCGAGAACGCTACCGCACGACCACGAGATGCGGGCCACGCTCTGTAAAGAAGCATGGGACTTCATTTCCATTTCAAGATGTTGATGCTTTGAAACAGCATATTTTCGAATTTCGCACATTCTAACACAAAAGCAATCAAATTCAGCACTTCAGGTTTTTAAGCTGTCCTCCAATACGGCGTCTTCGCCATTCAGCCTGTGGCGTCCACTGTGTGTGTTAAATTTCGTATGACACTTCCGAAATTCCACGTGACATAATGCATTGTTCACAAACGAGAATAATTCGCAACGTAGACTGCATGTTGTGACGTCACAAAACGTGCCCCACTACCAGGTGTAACCTGTTAGACAGATTTCATGACGTGCGGACAGGGACGGCTTGGGGCAGCACCCAGGATACAGCCGTTTTTTCTACGGAACGGCGACGAACGCTACTCTGCGTTCGCCTTATTACCCTGCACCGATCCAGCTCTCTGCATGGTTTTCCCCCACACAGTGTAACATCTCCATTTTTCAGCCTCTTCTTTGAATCTCAACATCTGGCCCAACACTTATTTGTTCTTTACAGTTTTCTCGAAGCAACAATCTACAACTGTGAAGTACTTGAAATAATGCACTGTAAACCACCAGCTGTATCAACACATGCTTGTTGCAAAGAATTAAGGTGTGTTGGTACAGTTGGTTCTTTACAGTGCATTATATTAAAAATATTCTTCATCTGTCTTTCTGTGTTTTTTTTACTTTTTTATTTATTGAGATTTTCCTCTATACAAAGATTTTTCTCCAACATAACAAATACCGGGAAGTTATTGCAGCTGTTACATAAGCTGTTTCGATCTTGTATACCTTCTTCCTCTGCGCCAAGTCTTCTCATTGCCAATCGTACATTTTGGAGCCTGGCGGTCACAGGGCGTCCTCTTCTTTTCTTCCCCTCCGGTTCCCAGTCCAAGATCATTTTCGGTATTCTGGCTTCCTCCATTCTTCCTAGATGCCCGTACCATTGTAACTTCCTTCTATCCATCACGTCATGCATTCTTTTTCTTACTTCCATTCTATTTATTATTTCGTTGCTTCTCACTTTCTCTTTTCTAGAAATTCTTGCTGATCTTCTCCAAAAGTCCATTTCTAATGCTTGCAATATTTTTTAAGTGTTACAGATTAGTAATCCAAGCCTCCACTCCATACATATTGTATTACTGAGCTTGTAATCGTTTGTAATGCCTATTTTTAATTTGACAGCTACTCGAACTGACTAAAATCCTTGACCATTCCGAAAGCGTGTCCTCGAGGAAACACTGCTACCCCTGAGGCCCCATTTCCTGAATGTTATGCCAACAAGTATTTCTTGAAAAGTCGACCAAGGAAACGATGGACATAACCTTTGTGGAGGTGCAACAGACATCTCGTCCCTGTATGTGAGACGACGACGACGCTACTCTTTACGGTGCTCCTATTTTAGTAGTCAACTGTGCAGCTGCACCAATATTTTATCGATAAAGAGCTGTCTATTTCTCCTCTTTAACCTATTATTAACAATGAGATGTGAAAAATTTCAGAAATAACAGTTTTGCATGTTTGAACAATAACATTGTTATGTCTGTTGTTTTCAATCCGACTATAATTAACATGTCTAATCACAGACAAGAGCAGGTGTCGATAAATATAATAACGTTTATTAGTAGCCGTCACATTTGCAGCGCAAGTACCTTCGTGTCAAATGGCCGCGGCAGTGGTTTGTTGACGGCACCTGATCAGGTGCCAGGTGTGGGTGGAGAGGTGCCGGCTCCACTATTGATTGGAAGCGGCTGTCCCGGCGCCAGACGAGACGAGGCGAGGGTGGCCGCCGCCGGCGCCGCCCCCGACGCCGCCGCCACCCCCGCAGACAGGCAGACACCCCCGTGGGGCCGGCGGACGTCAGATTACTCCGCAGTCGCTGGCGTGGACTTCGCCTTGTTTAAGCCAGCGCGATCTCTTCTGCCGAACCGAATGCGCAAAAGCCCAAGTTATCTACCCTATCTGTAGATAGCCTGCTACTGCCACGTAATGACCCCAGACACAGTTGTACAAATGATACAGAGAAACGGCAGAGAAAAGTAATGGTATGATGTTCTCTGTGAATGGAGCCAAACAGCCAAGGCAGGCAGCAGACAATATGGAAGATAACAGGGAGTGATGGCGCAAGCCTTCACCATCTCAAGGACGCCATTAGGTCGAAAGAAACGACCGACGTTCCGCTGGGCAACATCGGATGACTAGTTCCTAAACACACTGAACATACCGAGTAACGAAGTAGTCCATAAGGAATAAACAATTAGCCATATTAATCAGCTAACTCACAAAAGGAATGGCAATCAGATACATGGTATCAAGTCTTGTAACAACGATTTATGGTTCGACGACTAGGAAATCCATCTGCACAACATACTTGAGTGTTTGTGGGCCTTATGAGATGACCCCTCATCAAACATAAGTACCAAAGAGATTGCTTCTCCTGGCAACCATCAAAAAGGGAAGAGAAAGAACTGCGTTCTTCGAACTACTGTCCTGAAACAGAGCGCTGAAGAAAACTGCAGAAGATAGGAGCGCCAATAGCGTCTCCTTTGACAAAAATGTGAGAAAACGACAAGAAAGGAAAGAGATCTACTGAAGGCACAAAATGTCAAGCATGTCAATAAACTGACAGCGTAAAACAGAGAACTGTAACTGTAGCTACAAGGCAAGTGATGTTGACGATATGATGTCCGGGATTATCCGGACGTCTGATAACGTTCCTTATAGCGAATGTAATCCGGCAAATTAATGTACAGTTTGCAGGTGATCTGTTGATAATGGCAGATGCGTCGTGCCAAACTATGGAGGAAGGTGGAGGGGGGGGGGGGGAGGGGGGAGGTTAATATGGAAACACCAAAAACACAACACATTATCATTTTTAATGCGGCGTCGGAATCCCGTTGGCATTGAAAACAGCTTCCAGTCGTCTGGAAATGGAAATTTGGAAATCTGTTGTAATTTCCTATGGGACCAAACTGCTGAGGCCATCGGTCCCTGGGCTTGCACACTACTTAAACCAACTCTTAAACTAACTTGTGCTGAGGGCAACACACGGGCCAATGTCCGAGGGAGGACTCGTACCTCCGACGGGGGAAGCGGCGCGAATCGTGGCAGGGGGCCCGTGACCGAGCGTCGTCTGGAAATGGATCAGTACAGATTCTATATGGTTTTCAAGCGAATCCTGTATGAGTCTTTCTGGAAAATAGTGACAAATTGAGCGAACGTTAATGCAGGTGGACAGCGATCACACGCACCCTTTTCTCCAAAGTAGACGAGAAAAGCTCTATGAACCGATCCTGTACGATGCGAGCTGTGTGCAAGGGGTTCTGTAATCTTTGAACACAGCATAAACATTAGGGAACAAACGATGCACCGTGGTGTGGGCCTGATCAGCCAGAACGATCACGTAGTCCTTGGAAGTGTTGCGACCTTGCAGACTACCCTCCGAACACCACGATGTGGCTGCCTAGACCATCACCGAATCCCGCCATGTAAAGGGGACCAGAAGTTGGAAATCGTGTGCAACAACACTCATCCACCCAAATGACGTTCTCCTATTGCTCCATAGTTTGGCTTAGGCACGGTGGTCTCCTATTGTGGGCATTTGCGTCATTCCTGAATGGTTTTGAAATTCCAGTTCACTCTGTGGTTCCCTCTTTTGGTGCTGACAAGGTTCGTGAGTGCGACTTTCAGTCCTGCAGTGACTTTCGCCGCTGTCGTCCTCGTATTTTCTGTAACAGTCCTCTTCAATGATCGCGTACCACGACGAGTCAACATACAAGTTCGTTTGCGTTGTGCCGCTTTCCCCATATGCAGTATAAATGTTCGATACGGTGCCTCTTGAAACACCAAACAATCCGGCTACTTTGGTTACTGAACCACGCAGCATACCAACACCATCACGTTCGAATTCACTCTGCTCCGAAATAATGCATTCACAATTACACAGTACACTCTTCTGACCACGGCTGACACTTCCAGCGAATTGAGGACATTGCAGAGGTGCCGTTCCTGGTCAAATAAAGCGGCGAAACTGGCAGGCTAAGCCAGCATCTGCAGTGATGTTCAAGTATTTCTCGCCGCGGTTTCCATATTTTCGTCCAACCCCTGTAAATAACAATACCGAAACGAGAGTGGAGCGGAAAACTGTGTCGTCTGCAAAACGTGGTGAGTTTTATGGCCGTCCCTGCGAATGAGGATCAGCACGGGGGCCGTGGTGCAGTTAGCGGAGGACAGATGGGGCGGTCAACACGGGGATGATGCGGCGTTCCGTTTTTAATTTGCCTAATTCGCTCCCCCCTCCAGCCTGTGACTCAGCGGCTCACTTGTCCGGCTGCGCCCCCTCCCCTGCACCCCGCTGGGGGATGAAACATGGCCGCCTTCCGATACGCACTGCGTGGCGCCACGCAGCGATGCGTGGGGAGGAACACACACACACACACACACACACACACACACTGCGGACCGCCGGGGCAGCACCTCCCGTACAGGACGGACAAAAACTGGCGCAGACTTCGCAGCGAAACTGCCTGTGTATTAGCAATACAAAAAACTTCTAACAAAACTGGCGTCGTGTGCATAATTTAAGCACGAAATGGACGTCAAAGAATGCCAAACTGCCAACACTGCAATCGTAAGCACGACGAACATCTTCATTCAGTACAGCACAAACTGCTGCCTAGTTAATGTGGCGGACACTTTTGTCTGTCCGGATATTCAAGACAGACAGTTCAGTTCTGGGTCAAGGTGTACCTTTTTTTTTTAATTTCATCATTATTGTACTCTGCATTTCCAATCATGAAAATCTATCTCGTCTAGAGGTATAAACAAGACTTCCCAAGTTCCCCTAGATGTAAATGGTTCAAATGGCTCTGAGCACTATGGGACTTAACATCTGTGGTCATCAGTCCCCTAGAACTTAAAACTACTTAAACCTAACTAACCTAAGGACATTACACACATCCATGCCCAAGGCGGGATTCGAACCTGCGACCGTAGCGATCACGCGGTTCCAGACTGAAGCGCCTACAACCGCACGGGCACACCGGCCGGCCTAGATGTAAATAATAATAGTAAATAGTATTAGCAATAATAATAATAATTAGTATTATTATTTGTGATTCTTCAGTTTCTCCCGGCGTATTTGTTGCTCGAACAGTCCACGGGTATATTTTCGACATGTCTGACCGCCGAAATATTGTGCCCGTTGGACACCATGAACCGGCAGTATACCCGTGGACTGTTCGAGCAGTATTATTATTATTAACTATACAGCATGCGGAATTTTTACGAAAGTAGCAGTGAAGCCAACACTCAAAGAAAAAAAAAAGGAAAAAAATGAATTAGAGCCGTAAAAGGGCACCCGAAGAAATCAGGAATAATAAGATCTAGCAGACAAAAAACTTTTTTAGACAGAAAACTCACGACTGGACAGTTCTTCTGGCATAAAAGCGGAAGAAGACCGACCGGGACGGGTTGATCCAAATACCGGTAAATAGCCCATATTGAGAGAATGAAAGTGATTTGGGCAGAAAGAGAAAGTAAAACAGAAGTCTGAATATGCGCTTTGTTGCACATTTCTTGGTCCCTTAAGGCCCAAACGTGAACAACAAGAATAATAGTAATAATAATAGGATTAATTGTTAGGAAATCTTTTCTGAAGGCATTTGTTTGATGTGCAGCTTTATACGGAAGTGAAACGTAGGCAATAAGGACTTCGTACAAGAAACGGATACAAGCTTTTCAAATGAAATGGTACTTATGAATGTGCAGAATTCGATGCGTAGGTGGGACGGTACTGAATCGAATTGGGAGAAAAAAGGCAAAACTTGGCAAAAAGAAGGGAAAGGTTAGAGGAACGCAACCTAAGACGTGAAGGAAAAATCACTTTGGTAATGATGGAAAATTTAATTGGGTGGGAGAGGGGGGGGGGGGGATTGTAGAGGGAGAACTAGACATGAATGCAGGAAGCAGATTCAAATTCATGTAGGTCGCAGTTATTGAGATGAAGAGACTTGCATAGGATAGACTAGCGCTGCATCAGATCAGTCTTCAGGCTGAAAACCCTAATAACATCGACGACGACGATAATAACGCGCCGTCATGCTTACTAAAAGGTCAGACTACACGTCTGACGTTTACTGTTAAGTGAGTTACTACTGGTGACGTAATGTCATAAAGAAATGCAACGGACATGAAAGTGGCAAGCGTGACTGTTTGCACGCCGGCCGAAGTGGCCGTGCGGTTCTAGGCGCTGCAGTCTGGAACCGCGAGACCGCTATGGTTGCAGGTCCGAATCCTGCCTCGGGCATGGATGTGTATGATGTCCTTAGCTTAGTTAGGTTTAACTAGTTCTGAGTTCTAGGGGACTAACGACTTCAGAATGCTCAGAGCCATTTGAACTATTTCCAACTGTTTGCACGAATAAGTGCAGACAATAGTAGGACGGTGTACCGGAAACCAAATTCGAATGTAATACATGAAGCAGTGCTAAACAGTACACGTAGCCGATTTCGTCAAGTGATGTGCATCGCTGAAGGGAAAATACCTAGAAGCGCTGCGGTGTCAATCGTGAAGGACAAAGAAAACAGAGGTATACCAAA
Organism: Schistocerca serialis cubense; assembly: GCF_023864345.2. Lineage (NCBI taxonomy): Eukaryota > Metazoa > Arthropoda > Insecta > Orthoptera > Acrididae > Schistocerca > Schistocerca serialis. The sequence continues at coordinate 1,284,452,429 of NC_064638.1, forward strand.
CAGGGAGGTGAGTAGAGGCGGTTTTTATTTTTTAAATTTGGCTAGCAGCAGTGTAACTGAAAACGGGAGGGGAGAATGCTGATAATGGACAAGAAAGAACTGAGGAAGGGGACGAAAGAGGGGGGGGGGGGGGGGGGGCAGGGGTTCAGTGCATGGCGATACGACAGACTGGACGTTTAAAGACAACACACGCCTTAAAAACGGAATAAAAAACGACTGCAGTCTCATTTCTGTTTTAGTATCAAGAAACTCTGCATTTTCAGTACAAGGAGTTGATTCGCCTGCTGTATAATGGATAAAAAGTCAGATACCGTTCTAGGCAGTCCAAAATAAAAAAAATCTAACTCGATCTCCAATATCAGAAAGCAAAATTCTGTTCACTGTACTAGCTGCTAGCTGGGCAGCGGTCTTAATATAGTATTTCATGACGATTCCTATTGTATATTGGAAATATGAATACGACGATAATTTTGAAAGCCAACTTTGTATCGCTAGTAGGCAAGGAATCGCGATATGAAGTCCGACTGCCCGATTTTCTCTTTTTCTTGTGCAGAAAGTGTGTGTTCAGGGTGCATAATCAGCAGACGTAGCGAGCGCAAATGCAGCTGCCTGCAGACTGTAACAATGCGTGAACGTCGTAAGAGACACCGAGGCAGCACTTCCATTATCTGAGAGCAGCTACAGGCAAGCGCCATTGCTGTATGGCTGTGTGTTTGAGTAGACATTAAACAATCTGACATGGGGCGTAGTACATCTGCGACCAACAGCACAGTTAGTGTAAAATTCATCACACATTTCGATTGATGATTACGAAGTTTCCTGTGTTTAATATCAGAGAAACTGAAACTATTTTAGCTTTTTCCTGACGGGATACTGATCAGTGATGAGACGAGGCCTTGAAAATCTCCTACCATCCGCGCACGATGTGTTTTCGGTGAATCGTTATGGCTTCAAGACCTTTTGATTTTAGTGGCGGAAATGTCATTTTTCTGTACTTACATTAATATCTGCGAAAAAATAAGTTTTATTCATTTATGTGTTTATATGGACCAACGGGTGCACACAGACACAGACATCCATACATACACATAAAGAGCAACAAATTTTACACTATGACAGGTCCTAACTTGTTTTCATAAGACATTAATCTGCAACACAGCGTTGGTAGTCTACTATCTGCGGTGTGAAAATCGAGTTTAGCGATGTGTGTATTGCTAAGATTACGGCGTCACAGTTGTTTGACAATAAAAAGTTGACATTCCTTGTTCTTCTGTTATCAAGATAAAAATCGTTCACTGCAAATCGCGAAGTTTTACAGGAGCGAGACTAAAAAATGGTTCAAATGGCTCTGAGCACTATGCCACTTAACTTCTGAGGTCATCAGTCGCCTAGAACTTAGAACTAATTAAACCTAACTAACCTAAGGACATTACACACATCCATGCCCGAGGCAGGATTCGAACCTGCGACCTTAGCGGTCGCTCGGCTCCAGACTGTAGCGCCTAGAACCGCACGGCCACTCCAACCGGCGGACCGATACTACACAGTGGTGATTTGACATTATTACACAGAAACTGCCAACAACTGCATAAATACGTAGTGAATAAATGTAGGTGGAGCTAGAATTATCTGTAATATTAGATACTTTGTGTATCACCATATCAGTATTGCATTGAACCTTGATTAAAGCTATCGTCTGTTTTATACAAAGTTGAAATCACAAATAAAAAAAAAACCACTTTTCAAGCAATGTTTAATATATCACAAAAGCTAATCTAGCTTACGCTATTAGTGGCCTTAATTAAAATCATCGTACACATTAGAAAGCTGCAAATCATAGTTAAAAATACTTTTCAAGTAGTATTTAAAGAAATTACTAAAATTAATTTAACTCTCCATAGTGCACACAACTGTGACTTTAAAATAGCAAATTACTAATAAATTATTTCTTCAAAGAAACCTCACACCAACTACCCGTAAAAGCATTTTTTGTCTCTTTGTCACTGTAACTCTTTGAAACGAAACGCTTGCTTTCATTAACTTTTATGTAATTCGAGAGGCTTGTGGTACTGTGCATAATGCTATTAAATATGATGACTTACTGTTATTCCTGACACCGAGTCTTCAGTTTATGAACTGCTTATATTTAAAATTCAGTATACTGCCATGTATTCACTCTTATCCCTCAACGACTGAGAAGAGGATTTGTAATTAAGAATCAAAGTCTTCATTTCTACTCAGCGATGGAAACAAAACATGTTAAACCAAATCCACAATAATGACGTTTAAGTCCAGCGACTGGCAGAGCAGCCGTTACTTTAATAACTAGCAGCCTCACTTTATCAACACACAGAGTTTTTGAGCCAACAGGCTACGATAAGAGAACGTTTTTAGACCCACTGCGATGCAACAGTATTGTGTGACAGGCATATTTATTTTTTTCTCTGTGCGACACGCAGACTTTCTTTCTTTCTTTGTGCGACACGCAGGGCACGCAATGTGGCCATACAGAGAGCGAGAAGCCCTTCGTCTGCCTCCTGCGTGTCCATGGCCCATTCCCGCAACAGCTCGCGAGCTCCACACCACACTTAACCTCTCCCAGTGGAGCAGATACAGCGGAGGTTGTCGTATCGCCTAAGCTTCCAGGGTCATTTGACAACAAAGAGAGTACGTTCGTGGTCCTTCCAATCAATATTGACTTAATTTCTACGGTTTTGTTACGGATTTTCGCGTTACCAGCAACAGATGGCGAGAATCCATAGCAAAAGTCTGTGTGTCGTTGCGAAGCCATCCTAAGGAGCATCCTCGAGAGGGAACGCATTTCACCGAAAATGGCGTTCCTAGCGGATGATAGACGTTATGAATGAATGAAAGTTATTTCGAATGAAACGCTGATGTTTGTCCTACCGCCTAAATACAATACAGCAAAATACTATTATTACATTTAAATGTATACTGAACTCACAGTCGAGGGGATGGGACCAATTAGATACGCGTCATCCGTGGTTTCTCGAAAACACTTGACATGAATAACATGGTCGATTCCCTTCTCTATCAGTGTACTGTGCTCCGTCTCTAATGACGTCACTGTAGGGAAGTTCAAGCAGGCCCTAGTCTTCCTTCTTTCATTAGTCCGATTTGGCAACAGTACCGAAAGGCAATCAGTATCAGAATTGAGGGTTGGGGTCGGACGCCGGAATCTCACACTGACGCCCCGTGTAAGGTCCTGAGGGTGTGGTTTGCCGTTGTCTTCTTCCCACCTGTCATCAAGCGTGAGCAGTGTACCAGTATCGTAAGGATGGATGGTTGCGATGTGTGCTTGTTCAGTGTAGTTTGTGTTTGTGTTTGAAACGTTCTTAGCAGGCTTTCTCGAGATGCCTGGCACCTTTCTTCACGACTCTGCCAGTTCTGGTTCAGCAACAGCTCCGTGACGTTCTCCAAGGTCAACCAAATCTGCCGCCATTCGTGCTGCCCTTCGCTGCATAGTCCAGCGTCCCCTGAAACTTATTCGCTGTGGGTCTCACACACATGAGTAATATCCTAGGACTTTCTTCACCTATATGCCTACTCGGCAAATCAGACTTAAGTGCCTTCCACCTTCGCACTAATTCTCTATTGTTCCACTCTCGTACAAAGCGCGGAAAAAACGAACAGCCTTATCTCTCCGTGAGAGCTGTGGCTTACCTCTCCACGTAGATCGGCGTCAATAAAATATTTTCGCATTCGGAGGAGAAAGCTGGCGACTGAAATTTCGTGAGAAGATCCTATCGCAACGAAAAACGCCTTTGTTTTAGTGATTTTTCACCCCAAATCGCATGTCGTGTCCGTGACACTACCCTATTTCTCAATAATACAAGACTTGATGGACTTCTTTGAACTTCTTCTATGTACTCTGTTAATCCTATCTGGTAAGAAAGGATCCCACACCGTGCGGCAGTACTCCAAAAGACGACGGATAAGTCTTTTTAGTAGGTCTGTTGCGTCTTCTAAGTATTTTGCCAATAAAAACCTGTCTTTGGTTCGCTTTGCCCACAACATTTCCCATTTGTTCTTTCCAATTTAAGTTGTTCGTAGTTGTAATTTCTAGGCATTTAGTTGAACTGACGGCCTTTAGATTTGATTGATTTATCGCGTAACCGAAGTTTATTGGATCCCTTTTAGCACTCATACGGACGACCTCACACCTTTCATTATTTAGGGTCAGTTGCCAGTTTTCGCACATTTTAGATATCTAAATCGTTCTCACCGCTTTTGTAGACAACATGGCACGCTCCTGTCGAACAGCAGTAAGGGCACCGACCTTAATACAGCCTTCCCACGGACAAACCACTACCAATAGTGTCGTTTACCATAATTCCATGAGATATTTTGGAGGGATATGGAATTTAATCATGACGTTGGTGCAAAGATTGGCGAGCAGAAACTTTACGCCACCACCTCTACTCCCGTTGCCGACCAACTGCTGGCGGTGAACATTTATCGATTTATAGCTGCGGAAACGTCTAAGAGTACAAAAGGGAAGAACATTACTCAACAACCAGTCGAAGGACAGGTTTTAAGAGAGTTTCTACGTGGCTCAAGAACAATTCCTTACGGTTTTTCTGGCGAGTGTCTCAGTAGTACCTTAGTCCTCCACGCCCATTATGTTCGCCTCAGCCCTTCTCCCTTCGTGACATTTGCCAGACAGCTGAGTGGGGGAGAGTAGCTCGCACTGCGGGGCTGCGTTAACCGCCTCATTTGCGGCGTCCGTTTCGGCCGCACCGCCGCTCCACATCCCTACAGCAGGCTTGCACGACAGACATGGCCCTGCCTTCGTCCCAGCGCCGCCACCGGCCTCAGGAAGCGCACACAGCCGCCCTCGCGATGGCATCGGCCCTCGGCGGCCGTCGCACGCGACCCGCCAGTGAGGGCCACGGAGACGTCTTTACGGCCGGCGTGACCGGCGGCCGTTCCCCACGCGTCGCCCACCAGTCAGCCGAGCCGCGTGTCCCGGGGCTCCAAATAACGGCCTTCCCACTCGGCTGGCCGTCGCTAGGGCAGCCTACAGAACTGCCCATGCACTAAACTGGAGGCTGTTACGTGCGAACACCCAAGTTAGATCTATCCGACTGATGCGGCTAAGCGATAGAATATTAAGGACTTGAAGGCGCTAGATATCCAACACTTCATCGTAGACCATATGCCTTCCTATCGCCCCCTACCCCCCCCCCCCCCCAAACAGAAATATAAAATGAAGCGAGCAATTTTGACTGCTGCCGCCATAATGATGCATTTTTATTGCAGTAGCGAAACCGATATTGGAGGAGCTCATATTTGCTAGAGCTGATCCAGTTAGCGCCAAGTAAGTCGGAGATCCTGCTATTACTACTCTCTCACCGCCCCCCTCCCCCCTTCCAACGAGGTACAGGTATCTACGTTGCTATCACAGCACGTGATAAGGAAACGGATGAGGCGATTAGTAGAAGAAAGAAAATGTAGCAGGTGGACATTGACACTGTGCGTAAAAAAAAAAAAAAAAAAAAAAAAACGACGCACCACGAAGAAATTATCCCAATGGCATGCAAATCGGTAGATATGATGTTGTGATGTAGATGCACAGAGAAACAAATGATTGCAATTTCACAGAAATTGGATGATTTATTCAAGAGAGAGAGCTTCACAAATTGAGTAAGTCAATAATGTGTTGGTCCACCTGTGGCCGATATGCAAGCAGATACTTGGTTCGGCATCGATTGACAGAGTTGTTGAAAATCCTCCTGAGGAATGTCGTGCCAAATTATGCTCAACTGGTGCTTTTGATCGTCAAACTCCCGACGTTGGAGGGATCTGCCCATAATGATCCAAACGCTCTCAATTGGGGACGCTCTCAATTGCTGGCCAAGGCAGAGCTTAACAAGCACGAAAAGTAGCAATAGAAACTCTCGCCGTGTTCGGGCGGGCATTGTCTTGCTGAAATGTAAGCCCTGGATGACTTGTCACGAAGGGCAACAAAACGGGACGTAGAATATCGTCGACGTACCGCTGTGCTGTAAGGGCGCCGCCGATGACAGCCAAAGGGGTCCTGCTGTGAAATGCACTGGCACTCCAGACCACCACTCCTTGTTATCGGCCCGTATGGCTGACAGAAGTCAGGTTGGTGTCCAACCCGTTGGTCCGGACGTCTCCAGGCGCGTCTTCGGCCTCGAACCCCACTGACTGGGGTGAAAATGTCTTCAGTGATGAGTCCCGCTTCGAACTGAGTCGCGATGAGCAGCTTGAATAAATCATCCAATTTTTCTGAAATCGTACTCATTCATTTTTCTGTACATGTACATCACATCTATCGATTTCCGTTCCATTGGGATAATTCCTTCGTGGTGGGTCTATTTTGTGTCTCGAAATGAACATAAGAACACACAGTGCCAGTGTCCGTCTGTTGCCTTTTCCTCTACTGACCGCCTCGTGCGCTGCCTCATCGCGTCCCATGGTAGCACCGAGTTGCCTGGTGGGAAGGAGGGAAGGGGGGGGGGGGGAGTCAGGGGGAGAGAAGCAGTAGTCGCATCTCCGCGACTTCCTTGGTGGTAACCGGAACAGTTCTAGTACATTTGAGCCCCTCCTCTCATCACATCTACCGATTCTCGTCCTATTTGGATAATTCCTTATGGTGTCGTGGTGCGTCGAAGTTTTGTGCATTCAAAGACTCTTTTTGGAAAAGTCTGTCGAGTATATTACTGTATTTGTAATGGGAAAATCGATATTTTTATGGAGTGGAGTAATTGAGACGCGGCGCGGTCGACCTTGCTTCAGTGGTCATCCTGGTTCGATATCTCGCTCTACATTGAAGCTCTGATTACTAGAGGAACTCTGGAGCGGCTGGTTTTAAAAGGTGGAGCGAGGCGGTGCTGAGGCGAGAGAGTGGCCGGAGACTGAGTACTTCCTTGCCGAGAGCAGGGGTGGAGCCACTGTACAAGTAGCCGTGCTCGGCGGGCTGCGTTGTCTCTTGTATGGACCGTCGGTCCTAAGTGCCGGTGCTCGGTTCCTCCAGGCTCAATGACAGTGTCTCAGTGTCTTCGTTGGGCGCGGCAAATGCAGTTGCCGTTTGTTTCCTACTGAAGCCACCGTCCCGATATAGCTTTGAACAATTTATTACCGACAGTGTGTGGCGAACGGAATTACAGCACCAGCGATGAAGGACACATTGACAGTTTATTTGCGGGTAAGCGGTACCCTATTGTGAATATAGGTGTTAAAGTAAGACTGTGTGAAGTTCGTCATCCTGGTTACCAGACATATATTTAGCTTCAGTGTTCGCGTGGTAACGCGACATAAAGACCGTCAATTAAATTTAAAGGGTGCGGTACGCTAGGTGATTTAGATAATTTTCTAGTGTATTTTTTATGTACCCCATCTAGGTCTTTCTGTTATTAGCAATCAACAGTCTTAGTAACTTAAATCCCTTGCTTGAAATCTGTTAATTACGCCAAGCACTGGTGCTTTCAACGTTACAAATATTTTATTCACGTTGCCTGGTTATTGTACGTGCTTGACAGTTGTAACAGCTCCTGCTATTACTATGTGCTGAAGCTGTATTACTAAAATTGATGTAAGGCCAAAGTGGAAGCCCCAGAGGTGTCTTGTATAACTGGTATGAGCCAGGAGCCCAATCCGTAGTCAATGCCGTCACGCAACGGGATCCTTTTTCGAAACAAGGTGCCTTATTTCCACACAATGTGAAACGAACTAGCTACTTGCCACTTCATTGCTTTTTTTTCTCCACACAATGTGAAACGAATTAGCTACTTGCCACTTCATTGCTTTTTTTTCAAATGTTCAAATGTGTGTGAATTCATAAGGGAACAAACTGCTGAGGTCATCGGTCCCTAGACTTACACACTACTTGAACTACCTTAATCTAACTTATGCTAAGAACAACACAGACACACCCATGCCCTATGGAGGACTCGAACCTCCGGCGGGAGTGGTCGCGCAGTCCGTGACATGGCGCCTCAAACCGACCGGCCACTCTGCGCGCCCGGTGACGTCTAAGGGTGGAGGATGACATGGCGCTGTGCCTTCGTGGCCTGTTGTTAGTTTTATGAAGCCTTTGAAAGATGAAAGTTTCGAGTGTTTGGTGTTTTTGTATTTGTTGTAAAGCTTACTTAAAATTTTGGACATTTGCTTCACTGCAAAGCTTCTTTAAATTCATATTTGAACTGTCACGGTTTGGCAATTTAAGAAAACGAACGCATTGTTTGAAGTAAAAGGGGTTTCAGTAAGTTGTAATAATCCTGAAATTACCGTTCTCTAGTATTTAGTGCAATAAATAAGCTCTTTTGAAACAGGTCTTAAACATTCCTAGCCACACCAATTCTCCTACTCCACAAGCTTGGAACAGTCTGTTAAGAAAAAAAAAAAAAAAAAAAAAAAAAAAAAAAAAAAAAAAAAAAGTTTCTCTCTCTGTTCAAAAGTCTGTCTGAATTTACGTTTATAAAATCTTCAGTCTTTCAAAACGAAGCAACAAAGATTTTTTAGAATGTTGAGGAAACGAAAATTACGAAGCCTTGAAATACAAAATGGAGAGCAGCTACCTGAAAATTTCTGTAGACCTACTTTAATATGTACACACGCCCACAGCCACATACACACACACACACAAACACACACACACACACACATACTGCGGAGTCGTGATACTGTAAGGAATGTACCCAAGCGGAGCAGAGACGAAAGAGGACTCTGTATAGCGACGACTTGGCCCTTAAATGGGAAACCCTGCTGAGATAAGAGACTATGACAAGCGACAGGTCTTTCCGGTGCGACGCCTGTCGACGAGCGTCTTGCAGCCTGCTGTCGTGAGAATCTGTGGAAACTGGTTGTCGGACGGTGAGACGACTAGCAGGCGACATAGTGCTGGACGTCCACACCTCATCACTTAACGTGCAGACTGGAGGGTCAGCCGCTCTATAAAGCACTAGAGTAGCGATCTGCGGCAGATGTGACGACAGAGTTGTGTGCCAGTGCAGCAGAATGTCTGCGCTTCGGAGCGCACCATTCAGCGCACACTGCTGAACATGACGATTCGCAACAAACGACTCCTACGTGCTCTCCTGTTGAGCCAACGACATCGTCAACCACGACTGCAGTGGGCCCGGCAGTATCGAGACTGGACAGCTGCTCAATGAAAGTATGTCGGCAGATCGGTGATCGTGTGACGTCATCCAGGCGAAAAGCTGCTAGGATCGTTCCCGGAAGCGAGTACTATTCTGTGGAGGATACTCACCCGCGCTTCTACGCGACTCATGATCGAAGGCACATAGACAGCTGTGAGCTATGTGAATGTTACTGTGGAATTACTGCTGCTCATTGTTTGTGTGTGTGAAGACAGCTGTGATGCACAGTGGGTGCAGCAAGTTGCAGCCTGCAGCTGGTGCAGCCCGCGCCACGCTGTATAGGGCAGGGCAGGGCAGGGTAGGGTAGGGTTTCACGGCAGGAGGCGCCGTTGCCACGTGGCGTGGCCAGCCAGCACCCCCATCTGCCGTCAGCCCCAACTGCACCAACAGCTGGGAGCGCCCGTGCCTATAGGGATCTACTTATACAGTCTTTTCTTATGCAACGTGCGATATCGTACAGTGCTGGTTGTGTGTCAGACACCTGAAACAGTACGCCTCCATTCAGTAAGACAGCTTACGAAGAGTAACGGAGGTTCTGTCTGGTACCAACCGGCCTTTATCCCCGCCCCAACCTAATATTTACGTTCTACGAATCCGTCTTACCTAGTTTCATCAGTATCTGTCAGTTGCCAATATTTCCCAGAAACTTAACCCCCTTAACCCTATTTTGTATCAACATAAATATGTTTCAAAACCACGCTAAAGACGATAAGAGATACCCAACAACTGAACCGATTATGTATGTTTCCTTATTCCTGTGCCGACATTACCCGTCGTTGTTTCCGGCACGCATCTTTCATTAAAACTGCATGCAACGCACTTCAATTGGTACACCAACTGGATCACAAGATTTTCTTTTATAGAAGGATTTAATTTGCTTTACTATACCAAGGGAATCAAGTTCTGAATAACTCACGTTCGTTGTTGTTCTTCATTCATATTCTGGAATATTTGTTACATCCTCTTTGGTGACGCTGTTTCTGAAAACTGTGTTCAATAACATACGATCAGCCAAAACATTACGACGACCGACGTACTATCGATATAAACTCCTCCAGGTGTGGAATGGCTGCTAGTCAGACACACGCACGCTGCATGTAGCATTAGCGAGCGTGTTGTCCGTGTGGAGAATGGGGAAGGCGCGCGATATATCTGAGTTTAACCGAGGGCAGATTGTGATGTTTCGGAAACTGCACGACTTGTCCAGTGTTCGACAAGTGCTGTGGTGAGTGTGTTCAATGCGTGACGAAAGCAATGTGAAACCACTTCCTGATGATGTGGGTTTGGACGGCCACCCTTCGTTACAGATGTCGGATGTCGTAGGCTGGGCAGACTGGTTCAAATGGTTGAAATGGCTCTGAGCACTATGGGACTCAACATCTGAGGTCATCAGCCCCTAGAACTTAGAACTACTTAAACCTAACTAACCTAAGGACAACACACACATCCATGCCCGAGGCAGGATTCGAACCTGCGACCGTAGCAGTCACGCGGTTCCGGACTGAAGTGCCTAGAACCGCACGGCCACCACGGCCGGCGGGCAGACTGGTAAAACAGGGCCGCTGGCGAGCTGCGGCGGAACTAACGTCACACTTTAGTGCTGGGCGGAGTGCAACTGTGTCTGAACACACGGTGCACTGAACACTCCTTACGATGGGCCTCCGCAGACGACGACTCATGCGTGTGGCAACCGTAACACCACGGCATCGGCAACTACGACTGAAATGCGGCGTGCACTGACTGAGCATTGCATCGTCTGATGCCTTCTTCAACATGCCGATGGGAGAGCGTGAATCCGTCATCTTCCGGGGGAACGGCTCCTTCACACCCCCCGTACTGCGGGTCGGAGACAAGTTGGCGGCTGCTCCGTCATGCTCTGGGGAAGATTCACGTGAGAGTCCATGGATCGAGTGGAGGTCGTGCAAAGCCCCATGACGGCCAAGGAGAGTCGTGCACACCACGTACACCCCCCCCCCCCCTTCATGACGATCACGTTTCTGGTCGGCAGTGGCATTCTTCAACAAGATAGTACGCCATGCCAAAAGACCAGAAGTGTGTTGGAGTGGTTCAAAGAACACAGTGGCGAGTTCCAATTGATGCGTTGGTCCCACAACTCGACAGATCTGAGCCGGATCGTACGCACTTGGCTTCTGATTGAACCTGGCGCCCCGGAATTTGCGAGAATTAGGTGACTTGTGCGTGCAGAGGCGGTGCAAACTCCCTACAGCGCCCTACCAAGGCCTCACTGCCTCCACGCTACGACGCGTCGCCGCTGTTGTCCGTGCCAAAGGTTAACGTACATACTGGCTATTAGGCAGGCGGTCGTAATGTTCTGGCTGATCTATATGTATATACCCCAAGTCACCTAACGGAGTGAGGCGGAAGATACTTCTGGTACAACTACCATCCCTGTCTCTCCTTTCCCGTTCTAAGAAAGCTGCTTAAGAGGAGCAACTACCGACGATGAACTTCTCTGATTATCCCGTCACACTCGTTCTACGAGACGCATGTTGGAGGAAGTGTGTGTTTTTCTCCCTTCTAGGAACGAACTCACTCGGAATTTCAACAGATACATCTCATAATACACACTGCTTGTGCTGCAGCGTCGGGAAGTGAACTGTGATAAGCTTCTCCGAAACGCTCTCTCTCTCAGTAAAGATATCCGTGACTACGTCCCCGCTGTGTGTCTACATCTACACGGTTACTCTGCTAATGACGAGTAAGTTGGAACAACTTTGAAACTAATTCTCTATTATTTCACTCTCGGAAAGCGCGCGGAAGAAACGAACACCTACATATTTCCGCTGGAGCTCTGATTTCCCTTATTTTATTATGACGATAGTTTCTCCCTATGCAGGTTCGCTTTTGGAGGAGACAGTTGATGGTCGAAATTTCGTGAGAATCTCCCGACAGAATGAGAAACGCCTTTGTTTTAATGATTTCCACCAAAAATCCTGTATCATGTCCGTGACACTCTCCGTTAACCTAACCTGGTAAAGATCCCAGGCAATCAGTGCTCCAGAATCGGGCCAATCAATGTTTTCATGGACACTTCTTTCGTGGATGAATCACATTCCCTTAGCAGTCTTCGAATGAGTCTTACACTCGCCCGTCATTTTCGTACAACTATTCACTTCACTTGATGTACCTCCAGATCGTTATTTCCAGTTGTTTTAATATTTTTACTATTTTCAATGATTTATCGTAAATATTATAATCGAATAATATTCTGTTTGTTCCTAAATATGCTGATCAATACGTTTAGGCTCAAATTCCAATCCCTGCACAAGCATCGAACTTCTGCACCTCTTCTGCTTTCGCTACAATTTCTGGCGATGAAATGTGGGGCGTTATTTGCGCCAGGCATGACGCAGCACTGTATTGTTTGTGAAAGGTAAGCCAGGCAATATTTTTCTGCAGAGCAGTACTTGTTGCGGGTCTTTTGTACATTTTCAGTTGTTTCTCCCACAGTTTGAGCATACGGAGCTGACGCGTTTCCTCTTGAGCATTCCGCGGTTACAGAAGCGAGAAACTTCCAGGCGAGGCAACTCACTGGCGAGAGCACCAACACCCACCCCCGCCCCACAACACCTGGCCGCAGGGGTGTCCGCCCCCAAATAGCTGAGCGGGCGGCAGGCAGCTGCGCTATGTATAGTCGCACGCAGCTGGCCGCTCACCACAAACTACTGACGTGTACGAGAGACCCTTAGTGCCCTACCAGGGGGAGGCTGTGCAACCAGAGGTGCAGAACAAGCTATCTGAATACTGAAGCGTGTCATTAAATATGTTGATCATATAACAGAGATCCGGCCAGTTGGCACCACCGGAGGAGAAGATGATAGTTGTGTACTTGTAATAATTTTTATTAATCTTCAGCAGGGTATTTACAGTAGAAACATGCGTAACTTGTACAACCCACTGTAGGTCTTCGCGTGCTAAGTGGGGACATTAAGTTGCAAATTTTGCTCCTTTATCTGTACAATGTTTCAGACTTTAATTCGAGAATACTGATATTCGCTTTTTTTACTATTGCTGACGAAGTAGCCTGCTAAATTATTCCGGATAGTCTTCGCTGCACTATCGCATTGTAACGTGTCTTCAAATTTTAGTTCTTCTCAACTACTCGATCTCAAGTTTGTTAATATGAAGGTTCTTCAAACTGTTTTTTGCTGAAAATGGTCTCGTGAATTCCAGAGCGAGATTTTCACTCTGCAGCGGAGTGTGCGCTGATATGAAACTTCCTGGCGGATTAAAACTGTATGCCGCACCGAGACACGAACTCGGGACCTTTGCCTTTCGCGGGGAAGTGCTCTACCAACTGAGCTACCCAAGCACGACTCATGCCCGGTACTCACAGCTTTACTTCTGCCAGTATCTCGTCTCCTACCTTTCAAACTTTACAGAAGCTCTCCTGCGAACCTTCTGCAAATTTTAAGAGCGCGCTGCTAATAAAAAGTGGTACATCTGATACATATGTCACTTTTTGATTACAACTACCTTCAGCTTAAGCTGTCTTCAATTTGATCAGTCTGCTGTAGAGCTGCCGGCCGGAGTGGCCGTGCGGTTCTAGGTGCTACAGTCTGGAGCCGAGAGACCGCTACGGTCGCAGGTTCGAATCCTGCCTCGGGCATGGATGTGTGTGATGTCCTTAGGTTAGTTAGGTTTAATAAGTTCTAAGTTCTAGGCGATTGATGACCTCAGAAGTTAAGTCGCATAGTGCTCAGAGCCATTTGAACGATTTGTTGTAGAGCTAACACGACTCTTTGTCTTTATAACATCACACATGTATTATACCTTGAGCTCAAATTTTTCATACTTAGTTTCATTCTATAAGTATCATCTCAGTAAAATTTTAATTCAGATTGCAGACGGTCAGGTGGGGACCACTGGTGCACTCGGTGTTGAATGACCCAATGATAAATCAAAATCGTCAGTGAAAATAAAAAGTAATGAAGATGCTTCCAAAACCCATGTTTCTGACAACATCGTCGCTATGCGGTCATTAGCAAAGTCCTCTCTTTGGTAATACGCCGTCGCTGGAATTGTAATGACTAAAGCAGACGGCGGAAGAGGAGAACGCTGGCGGCCATTATTTTTATGAAGTGAACTCGGTTGCGGCGCGGCTGCAGGCGAACTCTGGCGGGCGGTGGGCGGGAGCCGCCATTGTGCTGGTCCCTTTGTTAGAATGGCCATCTGCAGTTTTTGCGGCGGCCAGACCGCTAGAGAAAGTTTGGCCGTCCCCTGGCGGGAGAGCAAAATAAGTCGAGCCCGCGCCGGCCTTTCTTAGCGGCTGGAGAACCGCTCTGCGGCCACGGAGGAAAGTGCTCCCTGCTCTGCTCCAACTTCAGCTCTCGTTGCGTGCTTCAGCTTCAGTGCCACAACATTTTTTCGCAACGTTTTTAATCTGCCCCAGTAGTGCCGAAATAACTATTAAATGTTATCATTAGCTTCCTATTTGTAATATATCGCAAAATTTAGTACGTATTTCATCCAATATCCTGTCGCTCCTTCTCAGTAACCCTTTCAAATATGAAAAAAGCTTCTTGTTGTCGTCTTTGGGTTTGGGGTGCTTAATACTTAGGTCATTAACTCCCGTAAATATTTTTCGTTTACGAGTAGCCTTTAAAAAATTTATTATCAGTGCGACAAAACAACATTATCGTCATAGAAAAAAACCGCACTGACGGAAATTGGGTGTGATATAGCGTACTTACACCATATGCTACAAAATAGCACTACAGTAGTTCCATTACTCTGGGATATGTTGACTGAAATATTGGCCTTTACACGATCTCATTTTCATTAAAGAATGATGAAGAACGTCATGAACACAAGACGTCATAATAGCCGATGCTGACCAGGGATGTAATACATGATGCAGCATAGTTCGTCGAGGCTGTGGACTCACACACGAATAAATTAATGGAAAACAAGTAGGGACGTTTCAGTGTCAGACTCGACATGATATTTGTTATCGATACCATTTTTTTAGTTGTATCTGTAACAGCGTACTAGAAGCATCTATACTAGAAGTACAGATATGTACTGATCGGTTACGCATGTTCAAGATTTCGTTGAAAACCAAAGGAATACAAGGAAAAATATGATAATTATGTTACCTTTTCATGGAACAATAACAAACGTAAATAATAACCCTTGACATCTAAACATATATGCTTCTGTTACACAGCACTATTACGAGCTTTTCTTTAAAAGCATTCGTTTACCATAATCTATTTAACAAAATCACTTATTAACCACAGATCATTTTCAATACAAGGGGAAAATTTGCTTTAACGAACTTGAATGTGAAGTAAACAGCCAAGCCACTTTTTCAAGATAGTACCTACACGTTTGACATTACTGGTATATGTTGCTGCTTTCTGATATGTTAATTAAAGACGGCGAGTGGTATACAACTTTCAATAGTACACTTGCGTTTATAGTATTCTACTTGGATACTGCTCACATTTGAATTCTCAATAACTTGTAATGGCAGGTTACTAATTTCGCCAAAACTATTCGGTACTTCTGCTACCGATACTTTGATATTTCTTGCGGCACTATGAAACTATCGCATTCTTGGCATCGTTAACGAGGTAACAGCTATCCGCAACTACATCCATACTCTGCAAACCACTTTGAGATGCATGACAGACGTTACTTGCACTAATTATTCAGGGTCCTTCCCGTCCCATTAAACGAGTCTATGCGCTCTACGTAATACTATTTTGTCCTCACATATGCGAGCGGCTTTACCTACGACTGAAACTGTAAGATCGTTCCATTTCATATGTCTAAAAATTATTACACTCAGATATTCACTTGCGACTCGTTGAAACTGTAGTTATTTTTCAGTTTTGTGAAGTGCATCATTTCAAATTTCTGAACATTTAAAGCAAGTTGCCAAACACAGCACCACACTCAAATCAGAGCAAGATCCGACTGAATATCAGTGCAGCAATTTTTTTTCAGATAGTATCCCATCAGAGATAACTGCATCACACCGAAAATTCGTTACTATTTGCGAGTGTTGGAACTTTAATAGCGGCAACAATTTATTTACAAAAATGGTTCAAATGGCTCTGAGCACTATGGGACTTAACAGCTGTGGTCATCAGTCCCCTAGAACCTAGAACTACTTAAACCTAACTAACCTAAGGACATCACACACATCCATGCTCAAGGCAGGATTCGAACCTGCGACCGTAGCAGTCGCGCGGTTCCGGACTGTGCGCCTAGAACCGCGAGACCACCGCGGCCGGCAATTTATTTACAGCTCGTACGAAATAGATACGTGTCAAAATAGGTAAGTGTCATCACTTCTGTCTCTATGCTGTTTATTTTTGGAACACAACCTAGATCAGCTTAGAGACAGAAGTGATGACACTTTCTGCACGACATGACCATCATTTTGCACGAGAATGGTCAAGCACGTACAGTGCAAGCTGTTACTGGTTTGTTTGTCTGATGGGGCTGTTAAGTGCTACACCACCCACTGCACTCCCCCGACTTAGGCCCTCGTGAGTTCAACTCGATTTCTAAACTGAAGGAAACACTTCACGGCATTCGCTTCAGAACTGCTAAAAATTCGTCAGGCAATAGACCGCGCCACTCGAACTGTCAACACAACTGGCACTGTATCCTACGACTTCCACATCGCTGGCAACGGGTTATACACAATGCTGGTGACTATTCTGAAGGTCAGTAAAAATTTGAAACACGTATCTATTTTGCACGAGCTGTAACTAATAGTTGCCACTATTAAAGTTCCAACCCACGTATATTGCCTGCGAGCTTAACGGTTCTAGGCGCTCAGTCCGGAACCGCGCGGCTGCTACAGTCGCAGGTTCGAATCCTGCCTCGGGCATGGATGTGTGTGATGTCCTTAGGTTAGTTAGGTTTAAGTAGTTCCAAGTTCTAGGGGACTGATGACCTCAGCTGTTAAGTCCCATAGTGCTCAGAGCCATTTGAACCATTTTTTGTCTGCGAGCTCATTAATATACAGGGTGTTCGGAAATTCCCGTTACAAACTTCTAGGACTTACAGAGGGAAGTTAGTACACAATATTTTGAACAGGAAGTCATACCCGGAAACGCACCGCTTCCGTTCTACGACGGTTTCAGTTTGGACATTTAACTCATCCACTTGTGCTTGAGGAATTGAATTAGGTGTGACTCAATACAATTATTGTGTAACAGTTCGAAAGGAAACACAACAAAACGTTAATTTACCACTTTAGTGCATTTGTCTGTTTTAGCACTTAAACATTGTGTGTCTACATTATCCCAAAACAAAAAAGAGCACACCATACTGCACGTACAGAAAGTAATGTTTAAGTATTAGTAGAAGCAAATGTGCTTAAGTGACAAATGAATGTTTCGTTATGTTTCCTGCCCGACTATTACCTAACACACCTGTGTCACGCCTAAATCAATTCCTTAAGCGGAAGGGGATGAGTTATACATCTGAATTGAAACCGTCTCCGGACGTTGGTTCCTATTCAAAATGTTACGTACTCATTACCCTGCACAAGTCCTAGAAATTTGTAACGGTAATTTTCGAACACCCTGTACAACATGAACAGCTAGGTTCTCAAACACTTACCTGGGGCGCAAAGGAAGTTACTTCTACATCTGTCGATAACTCTTTATCAACATGCTTCGTTCTCACTACTCAGGTATCCTCAACAGGTCATAAATTTCGCTTGGATAGTATTTTTGATAACAGGCTTACTTGTGGTACTGCGTCAAATGCTTTTCCGAAATCGAGAAATACTGCATTTATCAGACGTTATTTATCTATAGCTTTCTGGATGTCACGTGAGAAAGGCGTTGGGTGGGTTTCACTAGATCGATGTTTTCGGAATAAATACTGGTTGGCATGGAAGTGAAAGCATCGCTACTTGCTCGTATCAGTAATATCGGAACGTCCCCGTCTACAAGTAAATTACCCAGAAGAGAACCGGTGAGTGTCGCTAGTACGAAGTTGGCTACGGTGGAACGACAGACCTCAGCGGTTGGGTCCTGCTGGAGCACGTCTGCGAGACGAGGGCGGCGGCGGCAGTTGTCCGTCCGCTGGAGGCCAGTGAGGGGACAGGAGAGGGGAGGGGGAAGGGGGGCTATTTCCAGACGGCTCCCGCTGCTTCCGGACAAACTTGCTGGCTAATCGCTCCTCCCTTTTCTCGGCTGCTCCACCAATTTCCTGCGAGCCGCTACTCCGACCAAACAACGGTCGCGGTAACGGCCAGCCGCTTTCTGACACACGTCGCGTTCATCCTCGTCTATTCCCACGTTCTTCCCGTAGCGGTTCGGTGCAGAGCGCAGGGTACTTCGTACCAGCAACATTCTTCTCCGTGTCGGGGTGGCAGGGTCAGACGTCTGGGGTCGCTTCTCAGTAACAGTTACGGCGGCGCGTAGCGACAAGACAAGGGGGTGCCAGAAATGTAACGAAGCACAGAAGATTAGGGCAAAGTACCGTCAAAGACGGGGTCATTAGAGCCGGAGCACAAACTCGGATAGGGGTAGAAAGATGAAAGGGAATATGGCGTGTCCTTAACAACCAACTCTGCATTCTCCTTTAAAGATTTAGGGAAGCCACAAAAAACATTGGCATAGTATTGCCATACTACCGAAAGCAAACGAGGCACATTAAGCACCGCGACTTCTAGTCCGGAAAAAAAAGTGTGATACGTTGATGTCTATACATAATGTATTTTCACTTTTTTCAGGCAACTTAGGGAAAAATGGTATGCTTATGATCTTTGACGGAGAAAATTAATCTCCTTTCACCTTCCAGAGCTGAGACACTATTTTTGCAACGGAACGTGTAAGTGGCTCCCACTTCAGGGCACACTTTGGTGGATAAACGATAAACGCTATGATGTGGAACGTGTCATCACAAAAAACGTAACACACACACACACACACACACACACACACACACACACACACACACACACACGCACGCACACAAAACGAAATCAATTTTATATGGCTGTATGCTGGCTACATAAATTTTTTCTGTACAAATGAATAATTTTTTCCATTTAGTATCCTTTACGAACGTTTGTGCGCGAGAATGTGAAACGTCCCCTTAGAAAAATTTATGAATGATTGTGCAGGTAAACTCCTTACGATATTTGATTTTCAAACAGCTGAGCAAAACTGAACGTGCACAGACATTTCACTCTTTACTTATTCTGATCACCACTAAACTGTCACACAATATTTTCAGCGCAACGCAATCTGACTTTCAAAAATCCCTACAAAAGAATGGCCCTGACTAACAGTAACCTATACCTTTCATGAATCACTTACGTCACAAAAATCTTCGTTACTCAAACTACTGCAATACAGCGTCGCCAATACTGCCAGCTGAATAAAAGATCCCAACTACTGAAGGCACTAACTGCTGATAGGCATAGTTAGCAAATGAAAGATTTTGATAGAGAATAAAAAAT
Organism: Schistocerca serialis cubense; assembly: GCF_023864345.2. Lineage (NCBI taxonomy): Eukaryota > Metazoa > Arthropoda > Insecta > Orthoptera > Acrididae > Schistocerca > Schistocerca serialis. The sequence continues at coordinate 1,284,472,040 of NC_064638.1, forward strand.
GTATTTACCTTAATGGTGTTCAAAAGTCATAATATATTTATCAGTTCATGATATTCAGTCTTACAAATTTACTGTCTCTGATGGGCACACGTCCAGTTCATCCGCTCTCCGCAAAGCAATGTGCAGTACAAAGCGGACGGTACGTCACACTAACACTAGCGAGTCCGTACGTTCAAATGGCTCTGAGCACTACGGGACTTAACATCTGAGGTCATCAGTCCCCCAGAACTTAGAACTACTTAAACCTAACTAACCTAAGAACACTATACACATCCATGCCCGAGGCACGATTCGAATCTGCGATCGTAGCGGTCGCGCGGTTCCAGACTGAAACGCCTAGAACCGCTCGGCCACACTGGCCGGCGAGTCCACAGATTGCGAAGAAAAGGTGACAAATGGCTCTGAGCACTATGGGACTTAACATCTGAGGTCATCAGTCCCCTAGAATTTAGAACTACTTAAACCTAACTAACCTAAGGACATCACACACATCCATGCCCGAGACAGGATTCGAACCTGCGACCGTAGCGGTGGCGCGGTTCCAGACTGAAGCGTCTTGGAACGCTCGGTCACACCGGCCAGCATAAAAGGTGACAGTACATCTCGATGCGCTCTCTTATTATGCAGTTATACTGAAATCTACATCTGTGCACGCTAAGGCACACCGAGGTGTATGCTTCGTGTACGATTATATTTTTCGCATTTTCCTGTTCCACTCGCAAACGAAGCGTGGGAAGAACGACTACCGGCGAGTCCCCTTAAGAGGTCTTATTTCCCTGATTTCCTTGTCGTGGTCATGTGTGTATGTCAGTGTGTGTGTGTATGTGTGTGGAAGGACGCAGCATGCTGCCTCAGTCCTGCTGGAACACCTGGCCTCAACGTCTGTAAGGTGTGCACCTCATTTTGTACGCCAGAGATGTCCACGTCAGTGAGAGAGAGCAAATTATGTTACTGTTACGGAATCTCTGGTCTTGTGGCACAGTGTTTGCCTCTGTGCAGTCTGGTGCAGTCTCCGTTGAAGTGTGGTCGGTGATCGACGTGTTCACTAGTGCTGTGTTAACTTGTGATGGTATCTGTTAGATAAAAATGATTTATTGCTAAGGACAGCAAGGATGAATATGATGTAAATACTGGAAGTCGAAAAGAATATAAGTTTTGAATAATTTTATTATTTTAAGAGAAGAAGTTCGAGGTACGACGGCAGCACTGCGCAGCTAGTTTGGAGTGATTATTGATATAGCTGAGAGAACAACCACCCCACTTCCCTGAGCCATGCATTAATATATCAACTAATTAAAGTGTTTGGTTTTTACAGAGATTCTCTGTTAACACTGTACACTTTTTCAATCATTGTTCACTATGTTAAGCACAGTACTGTTCAGACCAGTGTTATGTGTGAAGATCACGCAAAGTCTTACTTCGCGGTCCCTATTAGTCTGCGTGATGTTCGTATTATCGACACGTATTAACCAGTCAGAAAACTGAAGACTCAAAAAAATAAGAGACACAGTTAAAGACGAAGTATAAGTGGTAGTACGCCGGCAGCGACTGACCAGCGCGGGCCAGGATACTAGACTAATTTGAGATCGCTCTAGCGAAAAAGCACGGGAAATTCCGCTTTGAAAATCATTTTATTTCTACGGGAAATAAACCGACGCTTCCTGTCCACAGGGGACGTCGCATGAAAGACGTGATGAACAGTATTTGCATTACTACACATACCAAAAACGGAACAACGGAGAAAATGTGCCTGACGACTCTTAGGAGAGACACCCTGTATAATCACGACTGCAATCTGTGGTGTGAATCAGAGAGGGCCGAAACGACGTGTGCGCGGAAGGTGAGTTGCGCAGCTCATAGCAGCTCCAGTCCCCCGCGGGACCAACTGACATCAAGTGGCGTGAGGGACCGGCGCCACGTTTGAAACTGCCGTAGACCGTGGTACCATCACTCAGCCGGTGCACAGCTGGGCAATAGCGCAACGCACGTCTGGTGCGTCTTTCACCGTATTCATTCTGACGGAAGGTAACGTCACGAGGGGTTAACTCAGCTGACGAACCCTCAGGATATCGAAATATAGGCGGTTGTCGGTGGCGTCATTCCCGTTAGTTATTTTAACCTTGTATACGCCAGGAGAAACTCAGATCTCACACAGTTAATGATCTTGTTGCTCGCCAGTTGCGAAAATGAGATTATCGGAAAATACGATATGAGCTTGTAATTAAGATCGCATTACGACCACTGGCGCCTACATGCCGCAGTGAGGTGGCACTCTGCCAGCACCGTCAGCAGACAACAGGTTGGTCAGTTACTTGTTTTGTTTCTTCATTTTGTGTCATCTGATTACTTTTGTTTAGCTTGATTGATCGACTGTTGTCTGCCACAGTTTGCGACCTATTTCCTATTGCCTTTTTACGCTATTAAATATGTGAAGTTCTTTGTTAGTATAAGTGTGGCTTTATGAAAACATACATAGCGTAAAGCAGGGATAGATAGCCATACGGGGGAGACCCCAACAAACCGCTTTACAGCGCTACCGGTCAGATGATACTCTTTGTCGAGAGTGACTCTCTAATGCTTCCCTTGACTCTTTATTTCAACAAATATACGTAGTTTTCATGATTTTAATTTTTGGTGCATCTAAACATTATATAGCATGCTAATACTTTTCCTTTTTCCCGTAACTTAAGCTGTTAGTAACTACGGACAGTTACATTCCATGGCTTTATACGTCTACTCACGTTTTCCTCTTTGCGTTCTCGTCCACTATGTTTCACGACGCGCTAAGGCCAATTGGAAGAGATGGCCATACAATCTTTGGGATAGTTAGCCACCTCGCAAAAAAATTTTCTATTTTTTTTATTTGACTTTTTTTGCCAGATGCCACCTAAATACGTTATCAAGATGGTCCAATTTTGTCCATTATATATGTTGTTTTGAAAGTCTGCGACTGTGGAAACAGTGGCTTTGTTTCGGGAAATGCTTCCCATTTTCAAGTGCATTTTCTCTTTGTACTATACCATTTTTACATAATGTTTTCGATGTGTGAGGTTCTGCTTTCTTTCATTGACTTTTAAGTTTTCTTATGGTCCATTTGTGCAGTCTGCATGTTAAACATCAGAAACAACTTTCGATGCACGGTATACATTGAGAATTCCCACGACTTGTACCAGAAAAGTTATTTCTAAACAAAACTATAACCAAGATTGGTTTTACTAAATGCATATGGAGAGAAGAAGACCCCAAATTGCTACTAATGATGTAAAAAAAATTATAGTTATTCATCCAGAAAAGATTCTTTAGAGTTTAATAGTCCAAGCAGAACCCTCGAGCGAAATATGAAAACCGACTGTGATTCAAAAACCGCAATGGACCCAGATTTAGCAAATGACTAACGACGTGCGTGTTTTCCTATAGTTTTATCTACAAAACTTAACCCGTAACAAGTAGTTCAATAAAAGCTAGTTAAGATTATTGGATATTCATCAAATCCGATTTCCTCTTCATTTTTAAAGTGTTTTTCCAGTTGATCATCAGTCCCTCGCATCTCTGGCCTTCTAACCCTGATACACGGGTGAGATAGTCAAGTGCTACATAATTTTTAAAAAAATCTTAGTTGGTTTGAAGTTTGGTCTACTTTCGGAAACGAAATCTTATTTTGTTTTTTATAAATATGTAAAGCAATATAAGCAAATTTCTCAATGTTTCTGAGTATTAGGATATGATCCTGGCATTTAAAAAAATCATGGCCGTCTGTCCCTGTTGTAACCTATTTAACTGAACAAAATTGCCGAGGGCCCCCATGTCCTGGAAAAACACCTCAGCATGCAACGGAAATGGGAGATCCAGCCTGAAACCCAAGTACAGGTACTTACACAAATGAAATTACACAATTTCAGAGCCTTTACTGGTCTCACACAGATACGATTCTACGTATTTACAGTCTGAAATGGCGAGTGAAAATTTGTACCAAGACCGAGAACCGAGTGTAAGGTGAAATTGAGGAACACTGTGGCGGCAGCGAGAGGAGGGAGGCCCGCCAGGGTAATACGCGCAGTTGTGTGGACCTCTGCGCCAAGGTAGCCTAGTGGCTAACGCACTTGCCTAGTAGGCAGGAGAACCAGGTTCGATTCCCTGTCTTGGTACAAATTTTCACTCGCCACTTCATTCTATAAATACATAAAATTATTTGAGTAGAGTTATGATACCCCTTTCGCCGTTAATCCGTCTACTGTGATTCTGAAGTCAAGTTCCAATTACGCCTGTAGCAGGAATCGAAATCTATGCTTTAGACAAGGTCAATGCAGGAAGGAGGGTAATGAGTGCTGGTTTCCAAGCCGTACAGTTGGGAATGCAGTTTCACTTTTCACAAACCGCGTGGCAGGACGGAGATTTGAACCAACATACTTCCGGATGGCGGTCCAGTGTGTACCACTGCCCAAATCACCTCGCTACCTACCTGCGTCACGGTGAGACGTTTGCCCCGCTGGGAAGTTTGTGTCGCTGGTGACGGTTGGCTGGAGACGCAAGTAGCGGCACGGAAGCCCCAGCCGCGGAAGCCCGTCCGCCTTACACGTGGGGCCCTCCCTGCAGCTGCCGCTATTGCGCGGCCAGTGTCGGCGGATCTAGCGTGGCGATCCCACGCACTCGCCGGCCCATACTGGGCAGATATCGGCCCCGGCCGCGTGGGAGGCGGAAACTCGCCTCTGCACAGGCGAGGCCGCGACAGCCAGCTGTCCGCGAGTGTGCGGGCAAGCTGGGACAGTGGATGCCAAAGTCCGTCTACACCACATCTCCAACACAGCCGCCCAGTAAACACGATACCAGCACAGAACAGAGGACTTGATGGAACTACACAAGAACTCATAAAAGAAATTCTGACAGACACAAAAGCAAGGGCGAGATTCGGAGGAGCACTGTCAGAAGAATTTGGGATCAAGACTGGTGTTAAACAGGGAGATGGATTGTCACCATTGTTGTTCAATATAGCACTGGACGAAGTGACCAGGCAGTGGAGAGCAATAAACTAGGAAATGGGAATACCAAAGACCCATGTGGGGGACAAAAAGGACAACAGGGCTCAAGTGGACTGCCTAGCCTTTGCAGATGACATAGCAATAGTAAGTGAGACGGACGAAGACGCAAAGACACAACTCGACAAATTAAGTAAGGTAGCCAGAAAGGTGGCACTGAGGATCGCCTATAACAAGACAAAGAAATTTAAACACCACTGAAAACTGGGAAACACCGGAAGGCACTGTACAAATGGTGGACAACTTTAAATACCTGGGAGAATTTATAACAGGAAGGAACAGGAGCAAGGAGGGAATAACAGAGAGGATGAAGAAGATGAGGTCAGCCTTCTGCACGACGAGAGAGGTATACAATAAAAAGAGGCAAAGATAAGCCACTACAAGGCAACAGTGAGGAATGCAGTATTATATGCTACTGAGACGATGGCACTAGGAAGAAATGGGGCAGAGCAACTAGAGAAAGAAGAGAGGAAAATGCTGAGAAAAATACTAGGTCCCAAAAGAGGTGGAGAGAGGTGGATGCGAAGACCTAGGGAAGAATTGTACCGGAACATGAGAACAATATCCGGGGAAACCAGACTCAAAAGGGGAAGGTTTGCTGGACATGTAGCTAGGATGAGTATGGACAGAATGACGAAGAGAGTGTGGGAAACAACACGGAGGACAAGGGGAAAGACAGGAACCAAGTGGATTGTTGAACTTCGGAAGGACTGGTTGGAATTGGGGATCAAGGTCGAAGGAAAGGAAAATTGGAGGAACAAATATACACCGACAAATATGCCGGAGAGCAATGACAGAGAAGAATACAGGAAAAGATTAGAATGTCACCAGTCGAGCCGCCGGGAGAAACGGAAACTGAAGATCTCGGAAGAAGAGCGGGAGAGGAGAAGAGAAAGAATGAAGAGGTTCTGGGAGAAGAAGAGGAAAATGCAGTCCACGAAGGGGCTACCCGTGGTTCTACAGAGGTCGTAACGCAAGTAGAAGAAGAAGAAGATACCAGCACACCGAAAATCTTGACTGCGCTGAAGCTTCTTCGCAAACAGAAAGATCAGAAACTGCTACAGGAATGTGACGTCCAGCATACTTCACGGCAGTGTGGTAGAGTTGAAGCGTGCTCCTTAGACATTCCTCAAGAACATCCTGGGCAACCTTTGATGACAACGACAACTGATGGCCACTTCTTTCCATAGCAGGACCTCTTCGGTTGTCATCCGCGGCACCTTTACAGCACAGAGGTGCGTCGACGATATTCTACGCTCCGTTTGCTTGCCCTTCATAGAAAGCCATCCTGGACTTACATTTCAGCAAGACAATGCCAGCTCGCACATGGCGAGAGTTTCTGCTGCTTGTCAGACCCTACCTTGGCCACCAAAGTCGCCTGGTCTCTCCCCTATTGAGAAAGTTTGGAGAACTGCGGGCAGGGGCCTTCAACCATATCGGGATTTTGACAAACTAACGCGCCAATTGGACGAATCTGGCACGATGCCCGTCAGGAGGACATCCGAAAACTTTATCAATCATTGCCGAGCTGAATAACTGCTCGCATAAGGCCAGGGACGAGCCAACACCTTATTGCCTTGCTCAATTTGTGAATCTCTTTCGCTTGAAGCAATTATCCAATTTTTCCGAGAGTATAATCATTTAATAGTTTCAGCGGAATTAAATCAGCATCTTCAAATAATTTGTTTTCTTTTTTACAGGGCCAATCCGTTTTTCTATACAAATTATTTGAAGATTGCGATTTAACTTTGTTGAAACTAGTAATCCTTGTGTATTTTTATGCGATCTGGGCGAAGAAATTTCTGTAACAAGAACAACAACCGTGTTTAGATTCTGAAATCGCCTCCAATAGATCTGACAATGTCAGTTACTCATCGTCATTGTAATCATTTGTTTGTCTGTACATGTAGATCACAACTACCTATTTCCGTCCGATTCGGATGATTCCTTCGTCATGCGTATTTTTCTTTTCTTGTCTTGTCTTAGAGTGTATCTTTGTTACCATGTTGTGTAGACGCACTTACATCCCGTGCGGTCTGAAGACGTAGCAAGAAATGTTATTGTTTAGCTTGCCATCAATACGATGTCATCGGGTGAATACAGAATTTACGCTGTACCACCGCGGACTTCATCGCCTATACGTCAGATACCAAAGTGCAATGCATAGCACGTTATTTAATAAAGTTAATGATTTTATCACAAAAACTTATTTAATGAAAAAATACAAAGTGTTTTTTTTGTGCTTATTTTCTTGCATGTACTTCGCGGAGATTCGGCAAGCGCGGAAGGCTGCTCTTCGCGCAGCAGCGAAATTTCACGTGAACAATTGAGGAGGTGATATGCAAAGACGAACATGCCCACTAAATGTAGTTATTCTGAGTCAACATAAAATTTATTTCAGGCATACATATGAATGAAAGTAACATATTGCAACGCAAACGCCTTTACTTATGCGTCAAAATGCATTTCATATCTGTAAATCAAATGAAAGTATTCCTTTAAAAAGTACATGTTCTCATTTGGCTGATCCATTTGGGCATGTTCGGTTTTGAACTATTTTCAATAGCAAATATGCTGTTCTTTGAAAGTAACTGATATCTAATTGTAAAATACTTGTTATGCCCGCATTTGAAACAATTTTGTATGTGATATCATGGAAAAATTCTAAAATGGCGACTGTAATATTGACATTAAGTGTTTTGCCGAAAGTTCTGATTTCATTGTTGCTTCATACTACCATAACAGAGTAATGATGTAGCAATAATATTACCTATTATCAGAACGTTTTTTTGAGGTAACTGTTAACACTTAAACGTACAATGCAGAAGCATCTTCTAAACAATCACAATCAATTCCCTTTACCTCCGTGTTGAACAAATGGTTACGAAAAAAGAGTTTCGCAGTGGTCGATCCGCGTTTCTGACGGGACTACCGCTGTTGTACATCTTGCTGGGATCTCTAGAAAGCAGTGTTGCCCACAGCTTCGTACCTGTGCACGAGAATTCGTTTCATTTCGATTATGTGATCTAAATTTCGTAGACCTTTAGATAGGGATTTCACGTCTAACACTGTCTAATCTTCAGCAAGGTTTCTTACTTCACCCACTGTCTGGTAGGCCCTATTGCCCTTTTTCGTACAAGTTTCTCTACCGAAAATGCGGTCAGTAGATCAGTAACTGTGCCCTGTAATAGTAATTATTAGCATTAATACTACGCAGTACTATTACGAAGGAGCACAGAAGCACAAACTGATGCTAACAGCTGCTGTGCGTGGGAACGTCTGGCCCTGACTGGAATGGAAATCGTGTTAAGTGGAATCAGCGTCTCCTATCGACGGCAACGAACTAGTTCTTTGCACGAAACGTGTCTGTATGTGGACAGGTTCGTGGTTGTCCTGAACCACATATTTTCACAGCCTCGTATCATGGCACATATTCGATTTCTATTAAATTGCATGACGTATTCAGATTTTGCTTATGCTGCGTGTACCGTTCCATTCCGTATGTTTCTTTCTTTTTTTTTTTTTTACAAATTGGCCTTTGCATATCGCCTCCTGAGCTGTAATACGACGACGTGTTGGGATGGATTATTCTATTTCAGATCAGGTTATGAAACGTCCCCTTAGAAAAATTATACATGACTGTGCTTAAACTGACACACAATATTTTTTGGCGCAACGTAATCTGACTTTTAATAATCCCTACAAAAGAATGGCCCTGACTAACAATAACCTATACCTTTCACGAACCACTTACCTCACAAAAATCTTCGTTACTCGAACTACTGCAATATAGCGAGCGCCAATACTGCCAGCTAAATAAAAGATTCTAACTACTGAAGGCACTAACTACTGATAGGCATAGTTAGCAAATGAAAGATTCTGATAAAGAACAAACAATGTATTTACCTTAATAGTGTTCAAAAGTCATAATATATATATTAGTCCATGATATCCAATATTACAAATTTGCTCTTTCTGATGGACACATGTCCAGATCGTCCGCTCTCACAACTGCGCCATCTCTCTCCCCACATCCACCACTGCTGGCGGCTCACCTCCAACTGCGCAACGCTACGCGCTGTCAACAGCCAACTGCCCAACACTACAATGGCGAGTATTAGAACAATGCAAACCAGCCACAGACTGCACACAGCACAGCCAGTGATTTTCATACAGAGCACTACGTGGCGTTACCAACATAAAAACCTAAACAGCCTACTTACAAGGTGTACCTGCGCAATACATGATTAACAATGTATAACCAAAAGGTTTAAATATAAAATACGCCTTCGCCTGGGACACCAGCTACGAACGGCGACTGACTGGAAGGAGAGCGGCCGTGGCCTTGGTATAAAGCAACCACCCCGGCGTTCCCGCCGCCACCCCCCGCGGCCTGCAGCTGTAGTGGACGGCCGTCCGGCTCCGTGACTGCGGCCGGTAGCGGGAGCTCACGAGCGCCGCGCAGCCAGCCAGCCCATTGTTTGGAAATGCGCGCCGTGAGTCACCCGCAGACACACACGGTACGTCCGCTGCCACGGAGGCTCGCCTCCTCCTGCACCCAAAAAAAGTCCCAGCCCGAGCTCATCCTTATGGCCACACACGCCGAGTGTCTCTGGAAAACAGACGGAAAAGTCTAACACCGTAGCGCGTAGTCTCCGCAAATGAGATTCCAAAGCAGTAGTAAACTGTTCAACCTATGGTTTGATATACAGCGTGCCGCACGAGATCAACACTGTGGACGCAATTTGTTCTCGTTCGAGTCCTCAGTTAGTGGTGTCTGGCTCCCCTGAGATTCGTCGCTAGTTTGTTTAGTCCTCAGTTAGTGGTGTCTGGCTCCCCTAAAATTCGTCGCTAGTTTGTTCGCATTCATTCATGTTTCTGTGTGCTCCCGTGTGTGAGGTATCTTCTTGCGACCTTGTATTTCGGAGATTTGAAGATGATGGTTCAAATGGCTCTGAGCACTATGGGACTCAACTGCTGAGGTCATTAGTCCCCTAGAACTTAGAACTAGTTAAACCTAACTAACCTAAGGACATCACAAACATCCATGCCCGAGGCAGGATTCGAACCTGCGACCGTAGCGGTCTTGCGGTTCCAGACTGCAGCGCCTTTAACCGCACGGCCACTTCGGCCGGCTTGAAAATGATGATTGAAATCCTTAGGCACGTAAATGAGAATGAGAAGGGGCTTATAAAATTTCAGTCTACTTGAAGGATAAAGAGTTTTAGGAATTCTACGAGTTATGAGATTGGTAAATGAGTTGGGAGGAAGCACAGGCAAATTAAACATATCTCGTAAAACAGCTTCAGCAATTATTATTATTTTTTTTTTTTTTTTGCTGACTGTAACTACATTTACTCACAGCCAACCACATTAAGGAGTGTGGCGGAGGATACTTCTACCACTATAATTTCCCGCCTTTCCCGTATGATTTCCAATTTTTCCAATTTTCTCCTCGTGTCCGTTCCACGATATGTTTCCAGGATCAGTCTGCGCCGGAATGTAAACTGTGCCCAACTAGGGCTCGAAGCCAGGACGTGAAATTTAGCGGGCACAGCTGTTACCGACTGAGTGATCCAGGCACAATTCACGATCCGATCTCAGACTTCCAGTTCTGCCAGTACCTCTCACAGTTCAGAGAAGTTCTCTCGCACACCTTGCTGAGCTGTCACTCCTCAAAGAAAACATACCCCCGTGAAATGGCGTATCCTCAGGCTACGGAACTGATTTCTGAAACAATTTTTGGTTGCATAGTGAAGTGTGCACTTTCTGTAAATGTCGTGGCACATTAAAACTGTGCGTTTGAACCTGCGACTTTGTCTTCCGCTGGAAATGCAAAGGTATTGCCACATGTGAAGCTATAGGGCGGGTCGTGGGAGAGAGGTCCCAGGTTCGAGTCCTGATCCCGGTTTGGCACACACTTTTAATCTGCCGGGAAGTTTCAATGACCCAAGTAATTGCAGGGTATTGGCAGTGATCCATTTCGTTGGAAGACTGTACTCGAAGGTAATTAAACATCTGTTGGTGAAAGAAACAAGTCACAAGCAGCAAGAAGAGTAAGACGAAACGTCGGTACTGGACAACATCTCCAGACTAAAACTAATATGTGAAAAACGATCAAAAGTTAGACTGGAGACACACGTTGTAGTGACTGACCTAGAGAGAACATATGAATACGTACCCACCAAAAATCGGTGGGGAAACGCTCAAAGAAACAGAAATGGATCAAAGAAGACTAAACTTTATTACGTAAAATGTAAACTTTCACTACCGGAAATGTCACAATTAGTAAAATGTTCCGGGCTGTTACGCCATGGTCGAATGGATTTCACCTTAAAGCCCTACGTTTCGTCCCCATCTGCGGAGGATATTTTCAAGAGGGATCGCAGCTTTTTTGAATGTCGCATTCACACCCTGGCTCGCTACTGACTACAGCAGTGGCGTGACGTCACATGTTTTGAATACACGAGACCAGTTGGCCGTTATCGAGTGCCGTCGTCCGCTGTTGTTTTCATCCCATGTTGGAAGACTGATACACATCTTCTTAAGGACCGGAAGCCAAATGTCATTCAATTTCACGTCCTCCTCCTTCCTAGTGAAATTCCTGGGGTGTTTTACAATCTCTATGGCCTCTCCGTGCAGCCTTTGATGGTGTCTGTTTGTGGCTGCCAGTACTTGAGACCTGTCAAAATGAATGTAATGGTCTCCTGGCTGCAAAGCATGTTCCGCAACAGATGATCTGTCAGTCTCCCCTCTCGCTTTTGTTGTTGGTGGTGGTTCGAATCCCAGAGTAAGCAACGATCTGTGTGCCCGAGGGAGGACCCGAACCTCCGACGGGAGCAGCCGCGCGAACCGTGACAACGCGCCCCAGATCGCACGGTTACCCCGCGCGGCTGGACAGGAGAATTCGAGGTTAATGAGGGTCTGCGGCAAGAACGTGGGCTGTCACCGAACCTCTCTAAGCTGTATCTAGGAACAATCCTGCATGCTTGGCATAGAAAATACCAGGTTATGGGAGTGACAGCGGAGGACAGCAAGGTAATTAGCCTGTATTTTGCTGATGGTGAGATTGTACTAGCAGTAGATGAAAATGATCTGAGCAATATGATAAGATAGATGAAAGAGGAATACAATACGTTTGGCCTGAAGATGAAGAGGTGTAAGTACTTGGCCGATGGAACAGGAAAATTAAATAATTTGTAGACAAATTGAAATTGAGAAGGAATTGTAGGAGTGCAAAAGGCAAAATATGTTGAGATATTGTTTAATTAACAGGGCATGGTGAAATCACTAGTGGGGTTAATGAAGGCCGAGCTGTAACGAGGGCAATGAACTGTGTTCCTTGGAACGAAAAGATAACAAAGGCAACGAAGAAGAGGATGTATAAGGCTATAGTTCAGAGTACACTTTTGTACACTTTTGTATGGAACTGGAAATCCTGATACATTAGCAGGAATAATAAACTGTTGTGACTGAGATGGATTACTTAAGACAAAACTAAAGCTGTACAGGGATGGACTGGATAAAAATGACGTAATACGACAAGGTAACGACAACCGGCAAAAAACAGCTGAGGTGGTTTGGCCATGTGAATAGGATGAATGAAGACAAGATGCTAAATAGGATAGTGCAATGGAAGATGGTGTGGAGGAGGAAATGGAAACAAGGGACATAAAGGGTGAGGAAAGTTGGGACTAAATAAGACGGCGCTTGGGGGCGAAGGAGCGGCACCAGCCGCCTATAATCCGCAAGAAAAAGAAGAAGGAGGAGGAGGAGGAGGAGGAGAGAAGTCTCAAGTAATATGTTGCCCGATTGAGCTTGCGAAGCACGCTCTCAATACTGTATTTTCCCTTGATGCACAGCGGCTCTGTCTTAGTGTCTTCTGCTGGGGGTTGTTAAGACTCCATTCTAACGTTCAAAATGGTTCAAATGGCTCTGAGCACTATGGGACTTAACTTCTGAGGTCATCAGTCCCTAGAACTTAGAACTACTTAAACCTAACTAAGCTAAGGACATCACACACATACATGCCCGAGGCAGGATTCGAACCTGCGACCGCAGCTGTCCCGCGGTTCCAGTCTGTAGCGCCTAGAACCGCTCGGCCACCTCGGCCGGCCCTTCTAACGTTGTCTCCTCTATTAACCTTACCTGATAAGAATCCCATAATGACGAGCATCACTCAAAAATAGTATGTGGGCTGTTTTCGTTGGGCACTACTTTCGAGAATGAGTCACACTTTCTTAGCAGTTCTGATATGCTTTACAGAGGCGGGTATGATCATAGTTAGGAAAACTGAGGTTCGATCCAAAATTTGGGTTTTTGATACATTACGGAACGTCGGTTAGGAAAAAAAAATGCACAGGGCGATATCGTCTCTGCCGCACGATCGATGATCATCAGTGGACCATGTAGATCCGGTCCAAATCCCCTCCAGTAACCGTTGAGGCACGGTTAATCTGAGCTGCGTCGGGGAAAGAGACTTCGTCCGCGGTGGCAGCAGTGATAACGTCGACGTCGACGAGCTCACCTGGAAGCGCTCCCTGGGGTCCAGCCTGCAATAAAAGAGCACACGGCGGCAACGCGCAGAGATTCGCGCCGCCGCCGCCGCGGCATTACGAGCGCTGACGCCGCTGGCTGGAGGTGTAAAAAAACACGGTGCGTCCCGCGCAGCAATTACTGGCGCCAGCGCAGCGCCACACGACGCGTAATGTGCGCCAGCTGCGCGTCCGGATTGCAGCCGCCGCTGTCTCTCTCAGCGGCCAAAAGCTAATCTGCCCACCGGACTCTGCTTTACACCTCGACATTGCACGCGGAATTTGTAATTCACAGTGCGTGTCAAGGTGACCGAGAGGGTCAACATCAGGTGCGCAGAGTTACACACCTCTCTATTGCAGCAGCCTAGAAAGTGCTAAATTCAAATATTGTGACGTTCGTGAAAGAAAAGAAGTTCTCTCGGATAATCAACACAGCCTTAGGAAAATCCACTACTGTTGGGACAACCTTTTTTTTTCCCTAGACATCTTGCAAACAGAAGATGCCATTGAAAAGGTACATTACGATCTCTACATTTTCGATTGACACTAGACACTTACGGCCATACGGAATATCTCCGCAGGTATGAGAGTGATAATACAGTTTCGCAAATTATACATATATCACCTGTTCGTGATAGGTACCAGTCGGAGCTACACGGAGGCCTCGTGTACTGACCCGCCGGCCGGGTTGGCCGAGCGGTTCTAGGCGCTACAGTCTGGAACCGCGCGACTGCTACGGTCGCAGGTTCGAATCCTGCCTCGGGCATGGATGTGTGTGATGTCCTTAGGTTAGTTAGGTTTAACTAGTTCTAAGTTCTAGGGGACTGATGACCTCAGATGTTAAGTCCCATAGTGCTCAGAGCCATTTGAACCATTTTGTACTGACCCGTCTTAAAGGCCGAAAGGCTGAAATTTTTTTTCTTTTTTGTGCGATATAGACTGCCACTTTTACTAAAACCAGTACCTTATACTGGACAAAATACGTTCCACAGAAATAAAAATTACATAGGAGGTGCCTCAATGAAGCGAAATTTGATCCCTTATGTTTTCAAGGTTTTATCAGATTGCATAAGCAGTACTACAGGTTTGTTTCCTGGCGATGCAGTTGTGGATAGGAGAGTGTCGTCATAAGACGATCGTGAGAAACTTCAGAAAGAGTGGGACAAAATTTCCATTTGGTGTAATAAGTGACAAATTTCTTTAAATATGGGTGAATGTAAGATAATGCCCACAACAAGGAGAACGAACCCGCTAGTATCCGACTCTAAGAGTAGTTCTGAACATGTTTAGCGCGCCACCACATCGTGTAATACCGAGGAGTAACGCTACGAATCAATTAGAAATGAGTCACGTAAAATCAAGTACTACCGAAGGCGAATGGAACACTTTCATTTATTGGAAGGGTTCTGCAAAAGGCGATGCATTTGTAAGGGAATATCGTACAGAACGCCGTGCCACAAATTCTGGAGTGCCGTTCCAGGGTTTGGAATGTTTCCCAAGTAGACATGATGGAACGAGAGACAGCCCCTGAGGATCGTAACAGGTCGGTTTAGCCCGTAAAAAAGTGTAACAGAAACCGTCGGAGAACTTAAATGGGAACCCATGAAAGGAAGGCGACGTAGTTCTCGCGGAACCATTTCGGGAAAATTTAGAGAACGTGTATTCGAAGAATGCTTTTGGGGCACTACGCTGCCACCATAATGTATCTCGTGCGTGGATAATGAGCACAACATCGAAATTTGGGCACGTTTAGAGCCATATAGTAATTCATTTTTACGTCATTCAATGCGCGCCGTGCACTGTAGAGTGGTTTTGAGGGTATATATGTAAATGTAGACCCCACCATCCTTCTAAGAGGCCTCATTTTCTTCCTTTTTACTCTTCTGGTCTACAGTTTCATTTGCGTCCCAAAGTTCACTTCCTCAAAGTGATGTTGACACTGCCTTCAAATTCAAATGCCTCCAAGCACTATGGGACAACATTTGAGGCCATGAGTCACCTAGACTCAGAACTACTTAAACCTAACTAACCAAAGGACATCACACACATCCATGTCCGAGGCAGGATTCGAACCTGCGACCGTAGCAGAACCGCGGTTCCGGACTGAAGCGCCTAGAGCCGCTCGGCCACACCTCGCCGTAACGCACAACGCTTCTCTTGTAATGTCTCGCAGCGGAGTTTCTTGAGCACCTAGGTAATGCTTTCGCTCCGACTAAACGGCCCATCACGAAAAGTGGCGCTCTTCGTTGGATCTTCTCTACCTCTACTATAACTCCTATCTCGTAAGGATACCATATTGATGAACAATAGCGAAGGATCGGTCGAAAAAGCGCCTTATAAGCCACTTCCTTCATCGTGAGTTACGTTTCCTTAGGAAACCTCAGTCTGGTATCTGCCTTTCCTACTATTCGTTTTATGGGGTCATTCCACTTACGGTCGCTCTGGTTAGATATTCCTAGATATTTTACGGTAGATACTGTTTCCAGCAGTTTCTCATCAATAGTGTAGCTGTACAGTAGTGGCTTTCTTTTCGTATGAATACGCAGTATGATACATTTATTTACGTTCAGGGACAACTGCCACAGCCTGGTTTGCCGGTGTGGCCGTCTTCAATTTGGTCAGTCTGCTGTAGAGCTGCCGGCCGTGCGGTTCTAGGCGCTTCAGTCTGGAACCGCGCAACCGCTACGGCCGCAGGTTCGAATCCTGCCTCGGGCATGGATGTGTGTGATGTCCTTAGGTTAGTTAGGTTTAAGTAGTTCTAAGTTCTAGGGGACTGATGACCTCAGAAGTTAAGTCCCATAGTGCTCAGAGCCATTTGAACCTTGCGGTTTGTAACTAATTTACATTTTTTCATATAGTTCAATAATTGTCAACCTGTAAGTGGCTATTAAGCGATATCATAATAACGGAATCGAGATAATAACATGCAACTGCCCCTGATAGTTTTACGATATGTCTCTTTCTTGTTATAATACTAAACTCTTAAAGACTTGATATATTATGTTACCTGTCAATTTTTTCCCAATGTTCCCATAAAGCTATAAATTCAGGGACTTTTCAGCCAAATATCAGGCGAGCTGGTAATCTGGCACTAGGAGTCCGTAGTGGGAATATAACAGAGAATTTTCCAGTCCCGGCATTTGCCTTGCAACCAAAGCAGTCCTCCCGTAAACGTTAGTCAGTATCCGGTGATAGGAGCTAACCTTAAATCTAGGACAACACGTCACAGATGAAAACTGCTTTGCATATATGGAACGGTATGTATCTGCTCAGAGTAAATTCGATCGCCGGCCGGTGTGGCCGTGCGGTCTAGGCGCTTCAGTCTGGAACCGCGTGACCGCTCCGGTCGCAGGTTCGAATCCTGCCTCGGGCATGGATGTGTGTGCTGTCCTTAGGTTAGTTAGGTTTAAGTAGTTCTAAGTTCTAGGGGACTAATGACCACAGATGTTAAGTCCCATAGTGCTCAGAGCCATTTTTTAAATTCGATTACTCAGCGATTCTACGGTAGCAAAATGAGTGACGCAACGGATCTCCTTCGAGAAAGACGTAGCAGTATGAATATCCTATCACAGTTTTAGAGGTGATTGTCTGGAAAATAGATTTAAGTAGCGGCTTTTTGTCGTGATAGGCTGAAATAGAGGTGCCGCTTGGAGTGAAAGCAGTGACTGAAACCTATAGCTTACTATGCTGTACAACAGACGTTACTCTGATGGCCGCCAGACACAGAATGTGCGGCGCTCGCCCTGCAGAGCCCTTTACGCGCCCACTGTGTGACGTCACATCCACCTGCTACTGTGTTCGCTTCCCTATTGTAACTTGACAGCTGCCGATCTTTCTTTTCGTCGTACTTGTAAGTTATTTTATTCCAGTCCCGTTTTTAACTAATGCAAAATGGTAAGAAGAGCTAAAACCTGTTATAACGGAACCCGAGAGTTGCTGGTAATTTCACAACTTGATGTCGCTGCATGGCTGCCCTGCTGTTGCGTATAGCCTTGACAAAGCTCAGTAACTAGAGGCTCAGAAGGCAGTTTGGAGATTTCAGTTGTTTAAACAGATTCCGCTACACGGCGGATCTTTCACTACGTCTACACAGTAAGTGTTACCTGCTGCACTCGAACGAAAGGAAAACAAATCAAAGCCCGCAAAAGTTCCTGCTCTGGTCCGCGATGTATCAACTGGGACGCACCGTCGCTATTAAAGCCGACGGGTGGTTTCGATTGTACGGCGAGGTCAGTGGCCGGAGATGAGCGCCACAGGGACGGAAAATGTGAAAGGCCAGCCGCGGCCGGCGCGCTCGATACCAACCAGACAACAAAGGGACGCGTGTGTGCAGCCTCCTCTCTGCTGAGCGTGGATATAGCGGCTCTTATTAGGGGAGGCACCGCATCACAGCACGCCACTCTTCTACAGTTAAATTGTTCTTTTGTAGGATATTCCAGTTACCAATTCAGTCAGTGAAAACTATTAATGCCAAAAACGACAGACTGGCTGTGCCTCCTGCATAATGTTACGGTATTAACCAGTTTTTACGGAGATTTGTCTGCTATAAAAACATTAGACGTGCTTGTTACGCCAGTGCCGAGTTCACTGCTAGCTACTGTCGTCACAAACCGTAAATGTTATTACCGGCGAAACTATAATAAATAGTTCTGTGACTAAATGGCTTTCATGGCCTTCCTAGTGGTATTAAAAATACGTCTGCAGGCTTCAATGGCCGCCGTCATTGGTAAGGAACATAAACAACTATCAGGGAATAACGGAGGAAGCATAACAACAAAAAGTCCGCAGCTTGTGGTCGTGCGGTAGCGTTCTCGCTTCCCACGCCCGGGTTTCCGGGTTCGATTCCCGGCGGGGTCAGGGATTTTCTCTGCCTCGTGATGACTGGGTGTTGTGTGCTGTTCTTAGGTTAGTTAGGTTTAAGTAGTTCTAAGTTCTAGGGGACTGATGACCATAGATGTTAAGTCCCATAGTGCTCAGAGCCATTTGAACCATTTTTGAACAACAAAAATGGCTCTGAGCACTATGGGACTTAACAAAAAAAATGGTTCAAATGGCTCTGAGCACTATGAGACTCAACTTCCGAGGTAATTGGTCCCCTAGAACTTAGAAATAGTTAAACCTAACTAACCTAAGGACATCTCACACATCCATGCCCGAGGCAGGATTCGAACCTTTGACCTTAGCGTTCGCGCGGTTCCAGACTGAAGCGCCTAGAACCGCTCGGCCACCCCGGCCGGCGAGGTAACTGTAACGTGTTGTGCGCGTCACGGGGTTACACGCATGCGTTCACGTCCAGTCGTGTCCATTCGTCGGGCCACTTTTATTTGCCCCGTGTTCGCCCATCGAGCAACACCAATGAATTTCTGAAGAAGATCCTAGCAGAGGGATCGAAACGTCGAGCACTGAAGACGAACATATCATCATACGCGACTGGAACAGAAAAGGGAGGTAATGACAGTGGCACGTAAAATGCCCTCCGCCACACACCGTTGGGTGGCTTGCGGAGTATAAATGTAGATGTAGATGTAGATGTAGAAGAGTATCTACACTCCTGGAAATTGAAATAAGAACACCGTGAATTCATTGTCCCAGGAAGGGGAAACTTTATTGACACATTCCTGGGGTCAGATACATCACATGATCACACTGACAGAACCACAGGCACATAGACACAGGCAACAGAGCATGCACAATGTCGGCACTAGTACAGTGTATATCCACCTTTCGCAGCAATGCAGGCTGCTATTCTCCCATGGAGACGATCGTAGAGATGCTGGATGTAGTCCTGTGGAACGGCTTGCCATGCCATTTCCACCTGGCGCCTCAGTTGGACCAGCGTTCGTGCTGGACGTGCAGACCGCGTGAGACGACGCTTCATCCAGTCCCAAACATGCTCAATGGGGGACAGATCCGGAGATCTTGCTGGCCAGGGTAGTTGACTTACACCTTCTAGAGCACGTTGGGTGGCACGGGATACATGCGGACGTGCATTGTCCTGTTGGAACAGCAAGTTCCCTTGCCGGTCTAGGAATGGTAGAACGATGGGTTCGATGACGGTTTGGATGTACCGTGCACTATTCAGTGTCCCCTCGACGATCACCAGTGGTGTACGGCCAGTGTAGGAGATCGCTCCCCACACCATGATGCCGGGTGTTGGCCCTGTGTGCCTCGGTCGTATGCAGTCCTGATTGTGGCGCTCACCTGCACGGCGCCAAACACGCATACGACCATCATTGGCACCAAGGCAGAAGCGACTCTCATCGCTGAAGACGACACGTCTCCATTCGTCCCTCCATTCACGCCTGTCGCGACACCACTGGAGGCGGGCTGCACGATGTTGGGGCGTGAGCGGAAACGGCCTAACGGTGTGCGGGACCGTAGCCCAACTTCATGGAGACGGTTGCGAATGGTCCTCGCCGACACCCCAGGAGCAACAGTGTCCCTAATTTGCTGGGAAGTGGCGGTGCGGTCCCCTACGGCACTGCGTAGGATCCTACGGTCTTGGCGTGCATCCGTGCGTCGCTGCGGTCCGGTCCCAGGTCGACGGGCACGTGCACCTTCCGCCGACCACTGGCGACAACATCGATGTACTGTGGAGACCTCACGCCCCACGTGTTGAGTAATTCGGCGGTACGTCCACCCGGCCTCCCGCATGCCCACTATACGCCCTCGCTCAAAGTCCGTCAACCGCACATACGGTTCACGTCCACGCTGTCGCGGCATGCTACCAGTGTTAAAGACTGCGATGGAGCTCCGTATGCCACGGCAAACCGGCTGACACTGACGGCGGCGGTGCACAAATGCTGCGCAGCTAGCGCCATTCGACGGCCATCACCGCGGTTCCTGGTGTGTCCGCTGTGCCGTGCGTGTGATCATTGCTTGTACAGCCCTCTCGCAGTGTCCGGAGCAAGTATGGTGGGTCTGACACACCGGTGTCAATGTGTTCTTTTTTCCATTTCCAGGAGTGTATATAACGTATAGACATACGAAGACACTACATACATAAACTACAGAAATATTTTTGGCAAGTAGTTCTTCACAGCTGGTAAACGCTGTACGAAACTCTTTAACGTATACAAACACAGTGGCAGCTGTTACGTGGGCAGCTTTTACTTTACAGCCAGTTCTAGTGTTTCGCATTATTTTCAGGTACAGAAACATCATCAAGGTTCACTCGTGTGCACGTTACAATTTACGAACATTTAATGAAGCCTGCCTATGACAAAAGCCCCTTCAAACAGCATTTGAACAAAAGTTTATAAATATTCAGTCTGAGGCTTCCCATTGCTCAAATGGGACCCTAAGTAACTTCTGACACAGATTAAATTGATAAAAATGTATGGATGTTCATAATGTGAACAGGTTTACTCTGTGGTGAAAAGCAATTCACCTACCACCTGTCTGCGAATGTATTGTTTATGAATGTAATACAGAACACAAATACATTGCTGAAGTACATAAAAGTAAAATGTTCAAATGTGTGTGAAATCTTATGGGACTTAACTGCTAAGGTCATCAGTCCCTAAGCTTACACACTACTTAACCTAAATTATCCTAAGGACAAACACACACACACACACACACACATACCCGAGGGAGGACTCGAATCTCCGCCGGGACCAGCCGCACAATCCATGACTGCAGCGCCTGAGACCGCTTGGCTACATAAAAGTAAAAGGCATCCAATGAAAGAAGCCATTCCCAAAGGCTGCCATGTAATAAGTTGAACTAATCTACATAAGCGAGACTGCTATCATGAAAATAACGGGAGCTACCTAGCCTTTACAAGACCTTCGATGACCGCATGTAACTGTAACAGCGCTTACAAGTTTGCCTGCTAACGTGTTTTGAGGTTTCCGTATACTGAGACGTAAAAATATTAGTTTAGAGCTGTGAAGAATTACGTTGTAAGTTAAATATAAACAATGAAACGTGATTTCAAAAGAATGTATAGTGAGGTCACGCCTTTTAAATTAAGGATACCGAGCAAAGCACATGATGTCCAAAAATAAGGGAGAACTTTTCGTTACACATTTACTCCACACTTTAATATGCTTTGTTGGCCCCTCTGCGTGGCAATCGCGTTCTTATTGCATACCAATGTAGCATTCATTTCCTTTGGGGATACATCAAGGTCTGTGGGTCCGAATCTCCTGTAACTGATCTTGTAACACTGCTATGATGGATAAGTATAGCTGTCCGAAGTGTCAGTGTTGACATACTCAAGCGTGCATGTCCAGAAATGGATCCCAGGCGCTAATGTGATGAGCAGGCACTCGTATTTACGGGACGCAAACAGAGCTCTCCCAGGCGACGGAACCGAATGTACTCTGCTGCTTGCGGCAAACTGTTCGCGACCGCAAGTAAACGAGTTGGGCAGCGACTTTCCTCTCGGGAAGGCCTGTGAGTCATGCAAAGGGAAGGCGGGAGTGAGGCGTGGGTGTCAACAACAGGCAGACTCAGACACAGCCCTGCGCACTTCCTGGTGCGTCCGGGTTCCGTCCAGAAATGATAGGAGGTAGGTCGAAACGATGACGTCACCCAGCACAGTCGCTTCTCCGCTGAAACTGACGGACGGCGTTCCGACACCAGCGGTTCCACTCTGTAGATCGGTCCATACGCTGTGATTTGTCTGCGCAGCTCGCCGCAGTACAGACAAATCGCTGCGCGTGAACCGCAGACCTGCACGGATGTAATAACTCCGTCACGTACGGAGTACGAAGATTGGGCAGAATTGCTCGAAAGTGTACACGTACGTCATAGCTGTGCAAACAAATCGGTTCCTTTGGACAGGAAACCGGCGCGGATTTGAGCGAGCTGGCGTATGCCAAGTACCACAGGTCGACTTTGTGGACGGACACCCTCCTCTAGCACTACTTTTCCTCATCAGAAGTAGTCGATACCAGAACCAATATTATCTCAACCGTTTATCTAAAAAATTTCGTAGAATTTTACACAAAATATATTTCAAGCTAAAAACTATGGAATAGAATTATTTTATTTTCATTTTTACAATCGATATGTACTAGCTCTGTATGTACAGTTAAAATTACTTTAAAAATTGAAATTACGAAATATTTGGCACACTTAAAATGTCTATTATTACTTACGCAATCTGGTACTGTTTATTATGTTTATTTCTGGATTTATTTATAAATTAATAGAAATTCATTTGTCAAGAAAATTTCTGAACGCTTTGGAATATTGTTATTACTGCAGACTGAGAAAGTAGTAGTGGGCGTTCATCTGATGTGATAGGACGTGTTTTTATATTTTGGAAGAACAATGTAGTGTCGGCTTTGTTTATGTGAAAATTCAAAAGACAATTGGAAAATGAGAACCTGAAATGTGAAAACTTCAGCTTCAAGAATCAGACCCCTAGACATGAAGAACTGGGACCAACTACGAGAAAAGAAGATAAGTATAAAATTTATTGTTTGTCTTACTCCTCTCGCATTTTTTTTGAGAAGACTTTACGATCGACAGTAGAAGTGACAACAACAATGGAGGGAGGGGGAGATTGCCGGCCGCTGTATCCGAGCGGTTCTAGGAGCTTCAGTCCGGAACCGCGCTGCTGCTACGGTCGCAGGTTCGAATCCTGCCTCGGGCATGGATGTGTGTGATGTCCTTAGGTTAGTTAGGTTTAAGTAGTTCTAAGTCTACGGGACTGATGACCTCAGAAGTTACGTCCCGTAGCGCCTAGAGCCATTTGAACCACTTTTTGGAGGGGGAGATTACAACTTCCTTCCCCGATTTGTGCGTGTTCGCACTGTATCATTGCGGACTCGCTAAGGAATTACATTTCCCTCTAACGGTTTGAGCTCCACTGATTCTTCGCCTTGGATTTATGAGTGCACGCTACGAGGCTTTTATTAGCAGCGTGGCATGCTCTACCGCTCATGATGTGGGGGCGTTTGGAGGGCCAGAGGCAGGTGTCCTGGTAGGCGGCAAGGTGACCGCCGGCAAGGACGTGACGCCGCGTGGGCGGCTACGAGGGGCGTTCCTCAGGGCTACATTCTTGGACCAGTTTTATTCGTCATTTCCAGAGCGTGTTAGAGGGCTTCTTATCTGTTACAGTTTCAGTGCAGATAATGTACTGCAAGCAATCAGTTTCTAGTTCACAGGTACTAAGTTGAGAAAAGTCATTTGTGAGTCACACATGTCTCGTATGATTAATAATCTGCTCTTTTCCAACTGTATCATAACTAGCAGAGTGAAGGATAGCAAACGAGTGAAAAGAGACGCAAAGCACTCACAGAGTGAATATGACCTTCTGCAGAAGCTGAACCCATCTACATTTACTTACTCTTCATCTCCACTTCATGGATTACGTATTCTTGTCCATTACCGGTGTACAAGTTGTCTCCAGCGTGACCTAGGTGGTCCTCGATCTCTTCTTCACTTTAGCATGTAACTCCATGCTCCAATTCTGTCTCCTTTTCAATATTTCATTACGTACTGCTTCTAGATTTAATTATTTCTTAATAACTTGATTTTGTATCCAAACCATCCTCGTTCATCCTTTAACGCTCCTTAGAAACCTTATTTGTGTAGTTTTGTTTCAGAATTGGTGTTGAGTCGCCACCCTGCCGTAAAGCAATATGGGTAAAGCTGTCACCCCAAAAGATTTCATTTTCTCACGAATTTTTTCCAAGTTCTTTGAATGATTCCGCATACAGCTTGAAAATGGCCCACTTGTTGTTCTTTGTCCTCATCATTATAAAACTTTTGTGAGAGAAGAGCTACTTAAAATTCGATACTTGCTCTATAAAATGTTGTTTTCCTCTAAATACCGTAATTTTCGTTTTATTAGCTAAGAGTTCAAATTCGTAAGATTTATATCGACAAGATACATGGAGTTCTGTTCTTACTGATCGCCTGCGAATCATCGTCGAGTGTTTGAACAGTTACTACTTGATAATTTAATTCCTGGACCTACATTACAATCAGAATATTATTCTCTCTCAGTACTTGACATGAACTTACTCTATCTTCACTTGCCTTTTCATCCCTTCATTTCACATAGGATAATGTTATGGGTTGATACAGTCCCGACACAAGAGTGCCATCTAAAAGCATACCATCAACACCATGGATGGATGATAATTCACAAACACGATTTAGGTCATTATTTGAAATCATAAAGCCCCTTACATCTTGACACTGCATATATTATGTCGCGGCTGGCGTACTATCAGTTAGACAGTAATCATTCCTTCCACTGAGCATCCATAAAATCATTATCAGCCAGGAGGTTAACATTCATTCCCACAACCTTACAGGGGTCAGTCGCAATACCCGCTACACTTCTCGTCCTCTACAGCTTTTAGGGCAATCAGATGTCTTTAAGAGCAGCTTGTTGTGTGCCCTTTGGCCTACAGTATTGTATTGTCAACATCTATACTGGATGCAGCCCGTACTCCTGTACTAGGATATATATAACGCTTCGCAAACGATGTGGAGCCTCTAGTGTTAACTTTTTTTTTTTAATGTACGTACAGGTCTAACTGTGGGATTGTAAGAGAACAGCCGGTTTGCTGGAGTGGATTGCGAAACTCGAACAAGCCAGTTAGTTGTCTACGGGTCAGTTGTGAAGCCATTATTTGGCTGGTCCTAATCGCTGGCGGAGATATCCTTGCTTTCATTACATCCTCATTTAAACAAACGAATGTATCTGAAAATTAATAATTGCAAACTGGAAGGAGCCACATCAAAATTAAAAGCATCCAAAGAAATCCACTAACATGGTCACACTCAAATCCAGTAACATGATCACACTCATCTCCTGGACGCAAGAGAATAGTTACTCAAATTATAGAACTTTTTAATTAACAACCTATTCGATTATTCAGTACTTGCACTTCAACTCAGCAAAGTGCCGTTGTATTTTGGATCTAGTATTACATTAAAATTTCCATACCCTTTAGTGACAAACTACAAGTTCGTTTCAAAAGTTCAAAATCGATTTCTTGTTCCATATTTCCCATATCAGCGTAATCGGAGCATTTTCTCCATCCGTCGTGGTGTCTTCGTCGACAGGGTCTTCAGCACTTTCTTCCTCCGTGAAAGAATTCCGCGACGCAACGCATTTTCTCATTACGCTCTTTTATCATTTCAGCCGCTTCCTAGGACAGCTGACATGGCCTTTTTTAAGGCCAGTCTCCTCTGCGGTGTAAGCGGTTCGGCGTTTTCCTCTCCCCACCACAGGCGCTTGCTTTGCTTTGCTTTTACCGTTCCCCACCCCAGCACTGCAAAGTATTCCGACGTGGCCTGCGTTTAGACCGGGGAACTAACAGCAAGTCAACACGACCCGAGTTCCGCCCGCGAGCTGTTAATGAGGGCGTGCCGTGAGCCGTGCTGCCACCTGGCGTTAATTGCGCCAATTACTGCGCGCTCCGCTGCCCGACTGTGACTGCTGCACCTGCGCCAGACCACACACACACACACACACACACACACACACCAGGCTACCATCACCACCGCCCTTATGGTGGACGCGCGGGGGGCAGAGGTGTTCCATGTGTCGTGTCAAACACAACAGGGTCGGCTGCACTCTGCCTTGCCGACTCTTGCAACAACGGCAGTACCGTGGTTCCGTATAGTACTTGTTTACATATTATAATCACACAAGAATACTTCCTGAGTACAGGCGGTGCTCCAAAGCTGTAACGCATTCTATGAAGCTCATGTTCGAAATCACACCGACAGCTGTTGTGTGTCTAAAATCAAGTATTTATGCCTAACACAAGTAAACCACGAAAAATCGTTGTTATTAAAAAGTTACTTTTTCTTGAGCCTTTCAGTGTACAGAACGTGAAAGGACAGACACCGAACACACAAATATGTGCGCCTTGGCGGCAAACGATGACACCTTCAGTGCGCATGCACCCTTCCTCCGATCTCTTGCGGGAATCAAATGAGGCTGAAAGCAAAGGGGTAATGGACAGCGCGTACGTAGCGTGAGACATACGAGATTTTGGGTTGGACGGGAAGCGTGCTCAGATAGCCCAAGTGGGTAAGGCGACCACTTTCGATACTCGGGAAATCCCGGTCCGAGTTGTGGTTCAAAAAATGGTTCAAATGGCTCTGAGCACTATGCGATTTAACTTCTGAGGTCATCAGTCGCCTAGAACTTAGAACTAATTAAACCTAACTAACCTAAGGACATCACACACGTCCATGCCCGAGGCAGGATTCGAACCTGCGACCGTAGCGGTCGTTCGGTTCCAGACTGTAGCGCCTAGAACCGCACGGCCACTCCGGCCGGCCCGAGTTCTGCTCCGGCAGAACTTTTCACTTGTCGCCATTGGATTTATTTCAGTGCCCGATTCAGCTGATGCTGGAATTTCTCTAACGTCATTGAACTGTTTCTCCTATTTATATACTCTATCTCTCTATATATAATATTTCATAAACACAAAACCTATGGATTAGGAAAGCTGTATTTACGGCTTCCCAACTTATGATCAGAATGCTACTACGCAATCTGAATCGTCCGAAACTTCGTAATTCTACCCACAGCGTATTAAGACAACGCGAAATAGTATCACTGAAGCCACCGTCCTCATTGATCCAGTTTAAAAGGATCGCGGTTCCGCTTGCAGTAACAATAACGAACGCTCAAGGTCGGACATTCTGATACTCTGGAATTAATTTAAGACCCACGTGTTTTTATCATAGTCAACAATATTTCCCTTTCAGCAACTCTTGCCACACAGTGTACCAAAAATAAGAACTGTTAGGAGACATGCTACATATATTTTAAAGCAGTAGTTACATGCACATCAATCTAAAAGTATAGATTTGCTGTTCTTCCTAACAATCTGTTTGAAAAGGGCATTTAAAGAAGTAGGCAAATTTTTCGCACGCTCAGTTGTATGCTGCTCTTTCACGAAGTGACAGCTCAAAAAACCAGTTCGGACTCTTACCACACCGAATAAGAAACTTAGAAACAATGAGAACGATTATGATTTATCGTAATTTGTTAGTTCCACACGCGCAAAGTAGGCGAAGTGCTGAAATCTGCGTTCCGGAGATATCACAGACTACGTCTGTCTAACTCCCATACATATTTAGCAGTTGTGAAGCACTGCAGTACGATAATAAAAACAAACTCATTAAGTGGATGAAGAAACAAAGTGAATCAATCGACATTCAGTTGTTGCAGCTGATGAATATAGAACAATTACCCACAGTCGAAAATGTGTGAAATTACCCATAAAAAAATAAAAACAAAGCTGACTTTTCTAAAGCAGTGGGATAATTAAACTGTAGAAGCTTGCAAACAGTGTTGTAAGTAGTCGTGTATTTTGTAGTCTATTTTATAGTATACCTTAGTGCAGCTCAACTTTATAATTGGAACTACTGTATAGTTAGTGTTTATAACGCCGTGTGAGTGAAATTTATCTAATTGCTGTATTTAGAATTTTTTAAATGTTTTGCTCTGAAATGTTCGTTAAATTTACTGTAGAATAAATAGTTCAGTATGACATTGCCCTATATTGTTTGATAGCGGGGGTAAAGCATGTCCCCCGTAACCCACGTAGTTTCAGGGTTCTACTGTGCATTATTTCTGATTTAACGTAGTCCTGTATTACAACTCGTTCATTACTTCGTACCGGGCGAGGTGGCGCAGTGGTTAGCACACTGGACTCGAATTCGGGAGGGCGACGGTTCAAAACCCACGTCCGGCCATCCTTCCCTAATCCGATGGGATCTATGACCTCGTTGTGTGATCCTGTGTCCCCAAACCAACCAACAAACATACCCGTCGTGATTTGCGAAAGGTTTAGTTTTATACAAACATTGGTGTCAAGAAGTGCAGAGGTCCTCAAGGGGTACGACTATATGTGCAGAGGTCAAGAGAAGAGCATGGGATACACAAAAAAACCTGCTGTTGTTGTAGTCTTCAGTCTTGAGACTGGTTTGATGCAGCTCTCCATGCTATTCTATCCTGTGCAAGCTTCTTCATCTCCCAGTACCTACTGCAACCTACATCCTTCTGAATCTGCTTAGTGTATTCATCTCTTGGTCTCCCTCTACGATTTTTACCCTCCACGCTGCCCTCCAATACTAAACTGGTGATCCCTTGATGCCTCAGAACATGTCCTACCAACCGATTCCTTCTTCTAGTCAAGTTGTGCCACAAACTCCTCTTATCCCCAATTCTATTCAATACCTCCTCATTAGTTAGGTGATGTACCCAACTAATCTTCAACATTCTTCTGTAGCACCAGATTTCGAAAGCTTCTATTCTCTTCTTGCCCAAACTATTTATTGTCCATGTTTCACTTCCATACAAGGCTACACTCCATTCACATACTTTCAGAAACGACTTCCTGACACTTAAATCTATACTCGATGTTAACAAATTTCTCTTCTTCAGAAACGCTTCCCTTGCCATTGCCAGTCTACATTTATATCCTCTCTACTTCGACCATCATCAGTTACTTTGCTCCCCAAATAGCAAAAGTGTCTCATTTCCTAATCTAATTCCCTTAGCATCACCCAACTTAATTCGACTACTTTCCATTATCCTCGTTTTGCTTTTGTTGATGTTCATCTTAGATCCTCCTGCCAAGACACTGTCCATTCCGTTCAACTGCTCTTCCAAGTCCTTTGCTGTCTCTGACAGAATTACAATGTCATCGGCGAACCTGAAAGTTTTATTTCTTCTCCATGGATTTTAATACCTACTCGGAATTTTTCTTTTGTTTCCTTTACTGCTTGCTCAATATACAGATTGAATAACATCGGGGAGAGGCTACAACCCTGTCTCACTCCCTTCCCAACCACTGCTTCTCTTTCATGCCCCTCGACTCTTATAACTGCCATCTGGTTTCTGTACAAATTGTAAATAGCCTTTCGCTCCCTGTACTTTACCCCTGCCACCTTCAGCATTTGAAAGAGAGTATTCCAGTCAACATTGTCAAAAGCTTTCTCTAAGTCTACAAATGCTAGATACGTAGGTTTGCCTTTTCTTAATCTTTCTTCTAAGATAAGGCGTGAGGTTAGTATTGCCTGACGTGTTCCAATATTTCTACGGAATCCAAACTGCTCTTCCCTGTAAAGAATTCGCGTTAGTATTTTGCAGCTGTGGCTTATTAAACTGATTGTTCGGTAATTTTCACATCTGTCAACACCTACTTTCTTTGGGATTGGAATTATTACATTCTTCTTGAAGTCTGAGGGTATTTCGCCTGTTTCATACATCTTGCTCACCAGACGGTAGAGTTTTGTCAGGACTGGCTCTCCCAAGGCCGTCAGTAGTTCTAATGGAATGTTGTCTACTCCCGGGGCCTTGTTTCGACTCAGGTCTTTCAGTGTTCTGTCAAACTCTTCACGCACGTATCTCCCATTTCATCTTCATCTACATCCTCTTCCATTTCAATAATATTGTCCTCAAGTAGATCGCCCTTGTATAGACCCTCTATATACTCCTTCCACCTTTCTGCTTTCCCTTCTTTGCTTAGAACTGGATTTCCATCTGAGGTCTTGATCTTCATACAAGCGGTTCTCTTTTCTCCAAAGGTATCTTTAATTTTCCTGTAGGCAGTATCTATCTTACCCCTTGTGCGATTAGCCTCTACAGCCTTACATTTGTCTTATATCCATCCCTGCTTAGCCATTATGCACTTCCTGTCGATCTCATTTTTGAGAGCTTTGTATTCCTTCTTGCCTTTTAGAGGAGGGGATTCGCGGGTGCACGGCAAGGGGGTGTGCATCAAAAGAATCGAAATAAAGAAAACTGAAAAAGTGGCCGTTTTTAATGGATCTGTTTATCTGGACTGTATGCGTGTGTATAAGTCCGGAGCTGGCAGCGGCTGTTTTGGTGTCGAGTGAGCAGCTCGCTCGGCGCTTTACAAGATCAAGGCCGCCCGGCCGGAGGAGGCGTTATTATTCACGAGGCGGACTCGTTAGGCGGGTGAAACTCTAATCGGAGGCCGCGTCTCGAGTTTCGCCGAGGACCGTGCAGCGACGAGTCGGCGGCTGATGTGTAGACTGTCTACACTCTACAGTCTTCAGTCTAATGCGGCGGCCGCAAGCCAGGCTGCGGTGTAAGGGGACACCTGCCGTCTAATGGGGCGCAACACGCCGCTATCGATGGATCGTTAGGACAGGCCGGGATCGACCCGTCGTGTCGTTAGGGAGGCCAGCTATCTTTTGCGGCTGGCAGCGAGTGAGCCTGCGAGTGGAGTGGGGGCAAGAAGAGCCAGACGAGACAGGGCACGGACAAGGACAAGGACAAGGACAGGACAGGACAAGGACAGGACAAGACCAGACAGGGGTCCTTATTTGGAGGCTGACTGCGGGCGGCAACAGCGGGAAGCACCTGCCGCAGGCGAGAGGCGGCGGAACCGCGCGCTCGGCAATAAATACCGATGAAACCACCGTCCCTTACGAATGTGCGATGTTTATGTCACGGCACACCGATGGCTCAATAGAGTGAACAATTCCGGGAGAGTCAAATTACCGGGAATTGGGCTCTGGTGCGCCACAAGCAAGCCTGACAGGTACACTTTTACATTTTCAATAACTTCTTTTTGTAGCTACGTTATTCAAATGGTTCAAATGGCTCTGAGCACTATGCGACTTAACTTCTGAGGTCATCAGTCGCCTAGAACTTGAGAACTAATTAAACCTAACTAACCTAAGGAGACCACACACATCCATGCCCTAGGCAGGATTCGAACCTGCGACCGTAGCGGTCGCTCGGTTCCAGACTGTAGCGCCCAGAACCGCACGGCCACCCCGGCCGGCAGCTACGTTATTCATGACTTATTATGGTTCTGTGAGAGTTTAATTAAAGTTTCTGGTGTAAGTCATTTTACATAATTACTTTGCAACTGTAATTTAAAATTATTCACTTACTGTTTAGACGTGTCAAATGATTGTGTTTGGCGTAAGCACTGTCACCTGTTTCGTTGTTGTTGTGCTTAATTGTATTTTTAATCTTTGTTCATATCTATTTTTCAATCGTTTTAATTTTGTTGTGGTTTTTACTCTTTAATATCAGTTCTGTACTTAACATTACGATCGCACAATTAAAAAAAAAAAATTGGCTCTGAGCACTATGGGACTCAACATCTGAGGTCATCAGTCCCCTAGAACTTAGAACTACTTAAACCTAACTAACCTAAGGACATCACACACGTCCATGTCCGAGGCAGGATTCGAACCTGCGACCGTAGCGGTCGTGCGGTTCCAGACTGAAGCGCCTAGAACCGCAAGGCCACTCCGGCCGTCGTTTTTAACACAGCTCGGTGATTTAGTATACGACTGTTGTCGGTGTGAGTTGCTTGTTTCATTTCTTAAGTAGCTATTGCTTTAGTCCAGTTTCCTGTCTTGAACTGTAGGCAAGCTGCAGGTGTTCTGACAACGAAACCGGTCATAGCACAATAAATGCGTAGTTGTACAGCTGAGGTGGTTTTTATTACTTATTAAGAGCTGTCAGCTGTGATGTCCAACATGATCAATTTTTTCCAGTGTACTGTACGGAAAAGATTTCTCACGTACGAACAGCAGCAGTATCGGACGGTTTGCTAAATGATAGTGTTACCTGCAGGATAGTATAGTCGTTTCATATTCGTAGCGAATTGTCTAAGCATTTGGACGAAATTTCCACTTAATGCAATGAATGGGAAACCTCTACGAATGTAGATAAATATAACGCCTATCACAAAGAGAAAAAACCTGGTACTATCCGATTACAAGATTAGTGGTGAACAGTTAAGAGTTCGTCATATCGTTTAAATATTTACATAAGGAGCCGGCGTACTGATACGCATGATCCGGGCTCATCACTATTTGAAACTTGATAATGCATTCTTGCCATCCTAAATCACTCGTCAATAAATTGTAAAATGCAAGCGAGACTGTAGAAGTAAAGTTTTAGCTATCACTTCGGAAAATTAAAACCACGTAATTAATTTTTTGTTCGTTTGCAGCAAAGGGTCTGCAGTTACGGAACCTGTAGCGGCACGCTACGGTGTTTTGGCGCGGGGATTTTTATGCGTTCCAGGACTCCATACCTTTACCTGCAAGCAACACGAAAATCACTGTAAAAAAGCTCCCAAAATAAAAGTTATATTCCCCAGGTCGCAGTTGGGACATATCCAGATTACTAGCTCCAGTAGAGCTGTATAACCATCTTTAGATCATCGGATGTGTCAATTACAAAGCTCTTACAATATGACTCATAATTGTATCAGTAAGGCACAGAGGTTTCAAAGATATAAGATAGAGCGCACACACTACTGTTAGATGTGTTTATATTGATGGAAGGGAATTAAATAAAAAAATTATTACGTTACTTTATTTTTTCGAGGTGATAAACAAAACTTTATGGCCACCCTTCTTACACAACGTACTATAGTTTACTTGTTGTCGCTTCGTGCTACCACGGTATTTATTGTCCAGGGTTATGCTCTCCATAGTTTCTCCAGAAAGGTAAATGCCAGGATGGTTCCTTTGGTGAAAGGACGCTACCGACATCCTTCTCCATTCTGGCATTTCATTCCTCGAACCACATCTTTCTGGTAATGTCTTTCTCTGGGGATTGTTTCCGGAATGAATTAATATTCTGCTGAGGAGTGTGCGCTGATCACAGAGTGAAAATTCGTCCTTCGCAGGCTGTGGCAACCCTATGTCTATGCAGTATCCTTTCTTCCAGAAGTGCTTGTCCCAGAACGTATGCAGGAGAACAGTGATGTTTGGAAGATGCGGTATTGGCGGAAGTAGAGCTGTGAGAGCTGGTCGTGGGCAGTGCTTGGATAGCTTCGTCAGTGGAACTCTTGCCTGTGAAAGACAAAGGTACCAAGTT
This sequence comes from Schistocerca serialis cubense, assembly GCF_023864345.2. Lineage (NCBI taxonomy): Eukaryota > Metazoa > Arthropoda > Insecta > Orthoptera > Acrididae > Schistocerca > Schistocerca serialis. The sequence continues at coordinate 1,284,505,429 of NC_064638.1, forward strand.
TGAGTTCTAATCAGGAAATTAACCTGCCAGGAAGTTTTAAAATGGGCTGTGTGCCGGCAACAACTTCAGTCTCTCCCTTTTATCTTATCAAAAACAAAAACTTGACAATAAAAGTCATGTGTAATAAGTGTACTACACATGAAAAGGAAAGGTGTCAATGTACCTGAAGGAAGGAATCCTTTGAAACAGGTCAGCATCTTCCAGCCGACAGTGTCACATGGCTTTACCGCAGTTTGGCAAGGGCCTGCACTGAACAATTGTACGCGATTCTTCATAGTACGATAACTCTGGGCGTTCCACTATAAATCAGTGCGGTTGCAGATATTTGGCGGGGGCGTGTTGCCGCATTAAAGCGACCGGAGAATGGAGTGGAGGGCCAAGATGACAGAGTATCGACGTTTCGTCCCCTCCGTGTGCCGTCATCGTCAGTACTCCGCAGGGGCTGACCATTTTGAGTAGCGCGCTATCTAATCTGACGAGGCGTTACGACCGCAATTCCTTGCGCCGGCTAGCTTCCGGCATCTCAGACGCGTCGTGATAAGAAGACACATTAAAATTGCTCTCGCTAGAGAGAGAGAGAGAGGAGGGGGGGGGGGGGGGGGGAGAGAGATAGAGAGAGAGAGAGAGAGGAGGGGGGAGAGGGGGGAAGATGGTCTCTGCCAGTTCCCAGAAGTCAGCGCGGCGAGCCACTGTTGCTTATCGACTAGTTAGTTACTTGTAGAAACTCGTAATGACTAGCGGCGCGCGTAGACAGCAGAGCCGGCGCGCGTGGACAGCAGAGCCAATGGAAGGGGAGTCCAAAGTGATCTTCCAGCCGGGCATCCCGATTTATGTTTTCCGTGATTTCCCTAAACCGCTCCAGGCAAATTCCTTGGATGGTTTCTTTGAAAGAACACGGCCTATTTCCTTCCACACCCTGAAAACATTCCGAGCATGAGTTCCACCTCTAATGACCGTGATGTCGACGGGACGTTGAACCTTTGTCTTCCTAATCCTTCGTGACTGTGTAAAGTTCGTTGAGGCAAAATTCTACGCGCTTTCCGTCCATCTCCTCAGCCATACAGTTTTCAAGGCACGCGCGCGCGCGCGCACACACACACACACACACACACACACACACACTCATCAACCTCCAGTGGTTGAGGTGTTCGAGAAAACTGGTGGGTATGGCTATGGAAAGGTTTACCGCTGATTTCAGACAGCAACCGGTCGAAGACAAATGAAGAAACATGTTTCTACCTTTGCTGGATCTTGAGGGTAAGGTAAAGACGTCCTCAACAAGAAAGCCGGTTTGAGCAACTCTCTGCTTTACAGGGCATGGTCCGGTGTAAGGAGGTACGCCCTTACTTTGTTCTGGCCTGGGATTTGACTCACCTAGCCAGTTATAAAGGAAGCTACCAGTTTAATGTGGACTTTGAACAACACAAGTCTATGAAACTTCCTGACTGATTAAAGCTGTGTGCCGCACCGAGACTCGAAGTCGGGACCTTTGCCTTTCGCGGGCAAGTGCTCCACCATCTGAGCTTCCCAAGCACGACTCACGACCCGTCCCCACAGCTTCAATTCTGCCAGTACCTCGTCTCCTGCCTTCCAAACTTCACAGAAGCTCTTCTGCGAACCTTGCAGTACTAGCCCCCCTGGAAGAAAGGATATTGCGGAGTCATGGCTTAGCCACAGCCTGGTGGATGTTTCCGGAATGAGATTTTCACTCTGCAGTGGAGCGTGCGCTGATATGAAACTTCCTGGCAGATTAAAACTGTGTTCGCGGGTAGCTCAGTTGGTAGAGCACTTGCCCGCGAAAAGCAAAGGTCCCGAGTTCGAGTCTCGGTACGGCACACAGTTTTAATCTGCCAGGAAGTTTCATATCAGCGCACACTCCCCGGCAGAGTGAAAATCTCATTCTGAACACAAGTCTATAATTAGCGAACTGCTGTCTTATATGGATTACTTTTTTCTAGTGCATCACCTGCTAATGGAACAGGAGAGACTGAGAACCATATTGTACTGGTACGTACAGTTCGGTGATACAGGTGTTGGTACGTGGAACTGAGGGGGGAAATTAGCAGCAAGCCAGCCGGAAAGATTTTTATGTAAAATGGGAAAACTGGAAAATAAAGGGAAGCGAAGCGTTTGAGACGTGGTTTTACAGAAGGATGTGAAAAATTAGGTGAGCAGATGAAATAACAAATGAGGAAGGGATACGTTAAATCGGAGAGGAAAGGAACACCGTATGTGAAGACAATGAATAGTAAGAGAAAGGATGATAAGGCGTGGGCACCAATACATTCCACGGTACTGCTTACACAGAAAATTAGAGAGCAATAATTGCAGAGAAGGCAGAGACAGCAACTAACTGGGGGCGTTAGTTGTAGCTGCTGCTCTGAGGTGAAGAGATTGCCACAGGAGGGGCAATTGCGGCTGGTCGCCTCAAACGATCCTAAAAATAAACTAATTTCACAAGCTGCGACATAGTGGAGAATTAAGAAAGTGATCCACACAGATCTCTTGAATTCCAATCAACTGTCACAAACAAATTGTCATCATAGTGTCTATGTCGGTCCGTAACGATCATCTTCAGATCTTTCAGGAAAAGGAAAGTAAAAAACAGATGAGTTCCAAAAAGTAACGAAACCGACAGAGCCTTATATTATCTAAATACGCTTAAAGTGGAATCGTCATAAGATGCAGGCTTCGTATTGTCGGATAGGTGTACTAACATCGCGTGGCCCCGGAGAATCATAATGCCAACGCTGTTGCTGGTCATAATTAATAGGTCGCAGTTGGAAAAAAAAGAAAGAAAACAGGTTGTGATGTATGTTCGTCAGGTGCAGCTATCGTACACATATCTGGCAAACAATTAAGCAAAAACTTGCAATTAGCGTAAGAAGACTATTCTGGAAATTAAATGTGTATGTATACGGAACGTCACCGTAAAACTGATCGCAAGTAAGACAGATGCCAAACAGGCACTCAGGAAATTTAGCACAGCCACAAAGGCGGAATTTAACAAGGCATTCGTTCGAACAAGAGTTGGACACTGCTCGGTAATCAGATCCGTATTTAGTAGGACTGATATGGAAATTAGAAAAGATCCAAAGAAGAGATGCGCAATTCGTTACAGGTTCATTTAGTGGGTGCGAAAGCGGCATGCAGATGCTCAGCCAACTACAGGGGCAGACGCTGGAAGAGAGGCGTTCTGCGTCACAGTATGATCTACTGTTAAAATTCCCAGTCAACAAGTACACTGCTTCCTCGTACGCATATATCACGAAATGACTAGTAAGATTAAATTAGACACATTTGACCTCACATGGAGGCTTTCCAAAAATCGTTCTTCCTGTGTACCATTCGCGACTGGAACAGGAAAGTTGGTAGGGTGTGGAGGGAGAGAGAGGCAACGGTACTAGAAGTACCCTCGGCCACGCACCGTAATGTGGCTTACCGGATGTAGATGTAGATTTAGAAGCAGGTATGTCGTTGCAGAAATAGAAACTGAAACACACCAAAATAGGTAAATGAAATTAATTGCTTTAAGTTGTAGGAGGAGATGGTTGAGTGATACTATGTGATGCCGAACAACTGTTCTCTCAGCAGTGTGGCCTGGTTTACACTATATTAGTGTAACAGTTCAATTATGCCACACTAATATTGCTTATATATTTGATGATGCCGCTTCGGCATACTCTTATTAGAATAATGAAAGGCTTCTGTTTTAATTGTGTTTCATCACATTTTTAAACTCATATAGAAAATAAGAAATTAGTAATTTTTCATTGCTTTATGATTCATTGTTCGCAAGACGTATACAGCCCAGCAGTTGTATTTGGTTTTCCTTTTCCTTGCAGATCTGAAGGTAGTCATTACAGACCGAATTCTGCACTCTGAGAACAACTTTTTTGTGATCAGTGACTGGAATTACAGAAAAAAGATCTAAAACAGGAAAGCAATTTCCTCGTGGCACGGGCAGGGGTGAGGAATTTGAAGGTTACCGCAATAGGCCAGATCTAGTGGGCGGTGCCGCCTACGAGTGAAAGGCAATTACTGTTATCTGAGCAGTGACGCTGGCAGGTTTACTGTGTGACGCCTACCGCTAGCCAAGACACCGCTGGCACTCGGGTGTGAGTCAGCTCTGTGTGCTGCATGGAGGCTTTTTATCTGCGCTCGCAGACTGACTCATTTCTAAAACATGCGTAAATCACGCCCTGAGTGCGTAAGGAGTGGGGGTGGGGGTGGTGTTTGTACGCACGATGCGTGTCGACCAGCTCTCGACTGCTGTCACCCAGCTCCTTCCGTCGTGCTGAGCCTCTCGACATGAATGTAAACCGATGCCCTCCCGTTAACTTCACCAGCACGAGGTAGTTATTTACACTTTATCTTGCTCTGGATTATAGGATTCCAGCGAAAAGGTAGCATATATAAGTACCTAATCCGAAATGGAAATTATGACATGCAAACTAGCATTCTGTATAGGTGGCCACTGGCAACCTTAAGGTACCTGAGAAAATTCACTGTGTGTTTACACAGCCGTTCAAATGGTTCAAATGGCTCTGAGCACTATGGGATTTAACATCTGTGGTCATCAGTCCCCTAGAACGTAGAACTACTTAAACCTAACTAACCTAAGGACATCACACACATCCATGCCCGAGGCAGGATTCGAACCTGCGACCGTAGTGGTCACGCGGTTCCAGACTGAAGCGCCTACAACCGCACGGCCACAAGGCCGGCTACACAGCCGTACTTTCTCTTTATTCAACAACTGACTTTGGTCAGTTTATGATCATCTTCAGGTTACTTGTTTCAAGGTCAGTCCTCGATGTCGCTAGAAAGCAAAGCTTACAGTCATTTGTGTTACCATTTTTAATGATGGCAGTGAGACATAGACTTTGAATGCAAAACTAAAATAAATGCGAACTTAGAAAGCTGTGAAGAAAAGCATAATGGGAACTAGTAGGAAAGACAGGAAAGAAATATGTAAATGGATCAAAGAAGTTGAATGTACGATACAATTATGACTATAACATAAATGACAAGGAAATGTCTGGAATGTGTAGCAAGGTGAATGGAAGCTTAACGAGACATGGAAGTTCTTTTGATAGATTCCTTAAGGTACGAAAACTCAGAGACGAAGACGTAAAAAGAAGGGTGGATATCATTAGTTAACATGGAGGGCGGACATGAACACCGCAATGAGCGGGAAATTCTCCAGGGGAGTTTTATCCATCAACTTATGTCATTTGGCTGCAGTGCTACTGATGATGATGATGATGATGATGATGATGATGATGTGACGAATCTCACAGTCATATTTTCTTTTTAAAAAATGCATTCCAGATAATATTCTTTTAAAATAGCGAACGTCAAATTATGAAATACTGTGACTAAGAATGCCGCGTGTTCAAATGGAGAAGGCGGAAAATAAAGATCTTGTGTGGTGGCTAACGATCCAACTTCCTATGGCGGTACAAGGAAGACGAAGAAGATCTGAATTCTGCTGCATGGGATTTGTATATTATCCCTCCAGATCTTTTGATCAATGCCTTCGCGGTGCAGCATTTCGTTCTGTAGGTGACATCGGGGGACCATCCAGAAATAAACGCTGGGAAATCTTGCACTGGACAACCTGGAACGATGATAAACGAAGTGCAATTACCGGGAGCGTAATGTTGATGTGCGTATTATGAACAAAATAAACATCCGACGATGCACCACAAAGGCTAATATTACTAATATTACTTTTCGGCCGGCCGGAGTGGCCGTGCGTTTCTAGGCGCTACAGTCTGGAACCGCGCGACTGCTACGGTCGCAGGTTCGAATCCTGCCTCGGGCATGGATGTGTGTGATGTCCTTAGGTTAGTTAGATTTAATTAGTTCTAAGTTCTGGGGGACTGATGAGCACAGCAGTTAAGTCCCATAGTGCTCAGAGCCATTTGAACCATTACTTTTCGATACGCTATATACAAAAAAATGATATACAGAATGTTTGACTATTATAGGTAAAAACGAAAGTAGCGAGTAGAGGGCAATGAAAGAAGCAAATAATACTAATTAACACAGGTCCTGGTCTACTCGATAAACTTCCGGATTTAATCGGCGGTATCAACAGGACTGGAATTCATCGAGGCTTTTAGTATCTCCACACCAGAAAATCCAAAGGATTCACGTCGGGAAATCTGGAAGGCCACGGTATTGGCGAGGCACTTGTCGAATATTCGTGCTAAGTGTTTCCAAGCAGGTACACGGAAGTGTGCTGAGGCACCATTATGCATGCACCGACAACTACAGTACAGTAAGCGCGCGTCCTTTCCGCGCGGCGTTCACGCAGCTACGATGTGCGAGAGAGAGCGCTATACGCTTCGGATACTCTGGCGGAAATTATGGAAGATTATCGACGCTGTTTCGACCAATGGAAGTCGCGTGAGCGCTTGTTCATAGCCACGCGGGTGCGAGAAGATGGCATTCACTTCCACACAGGCTGCGGATCTGCAGTGCGAGCATGCGCGATGCGCTTCGCTTACCAACAGAGTTGGGGAAAATTTATGCGAATGAAGAATAACGAGTGCCAACGGCCTTGCCGCAGTGGTAACGCCGCTTCCCGTCAGATCACCGAAGTTAAGCGTTGTCGGGCTGGACTAGCCCCTGTATGGGTGACCATCCGGTCTGACTGGCGCTGTTGGTAAGCGGGGTGCACTCAGCCCTTTGTGAGGCAAACTGAGGAGCTACTTGATTGAGAAGTAGCGGCTCCGGTCTCGTAAACTGACATACAGCCTGGAGAGCGATGTGCTGAGCACATGCCCCTCCATATCCGACTCCAGTGATGCCCATGGGCTCAGGATGACACGGCGGCTAGTCGGTACCTTTGCGCCTTCATGGCCTGTGCGGGAGAAGTTTAGTTTTTTTTTTTTTTTTTTTTTAGAATAACGAGTAACTCCAGGATATTGTTCTTAACACTATTCGCCGAAACAGTGTAAGTGATTTGTCATATACTGGTACGCACGTGCTATTTCAGTTTCGGATATAAGGCGCCGAAGAGCCCCACTACATTTTCAACTCAGACACCTATTATTTGATTTCCAAATCCCTTTCAAAGTAAAAGAAAGTATTGCAATATATTTTAGTCATGCAAGATTTGCTTTTTCTTGTTTGCAAAATTATTTCATTACTGCAATTCACAAACTTCTACGACAAAACAGCGCAAGTAAGAAAATTACAAGGCTTACGACGACAGTGTTCTTTTGAAGCTCGCAGGATAAGTTGTTTATGTAATATGTACACTGCCGTTTTGAAGTTCTGATGTCGTGTAATGCGCAACCTGACTTCTTTCTAAGTACTTCAGCAGTGCAGCAGCCTATGAGTGACTTCAATACACGAGTCGCGGCGGACAGGAAAGCACAAGCGGTAACCGCCCTGCAGCAGTCAGTGGCGAGTAAATCCGGTGCTGTACAGGTGTCGAGTGGCCGTAACGAGTGAAATGAGAGCAGCCAGGCAGCCTGCAGCACGGTGGTGAGTTTGGCGGCCGATAAATCAACATGCGCAGTGGGGACGCCGACGCCCGCTGCACTGTACGTACAGTACGCAGCTTCTGTCTGCTCACGCCGCGCTATCCCCAACAGCTTAAAGTTTTTTTGTTCAGTCCCGAGAAACACGTCACGTCACTCTGTCTTTTAGTCACGTCTGTACCGTTTACGTGAAAAAGGAGCTGGTCCACGCAGCAAAAAATCAGTTACCGAGCAGAATCTCTGAAACGACCCTTTCGCCCGCTCCTCGTGACGTGGAACTTCCAGAATCTATGCACGCTTGGCGAGACGATTTGCAAGACGCATTGTCCCATCGACATAGCCGGAGACGTTTAATGGCAGACCCAGATTAATTACCTGCACTGCTTCACACGTAGTATCATTCTAAATAACGGTCGACAGTCTAGCTTTGACCCGCGAAACAGGGTTAAACTTCTCATTACGAGACCCGACAACAGGAGTAGAATATGTGTCAGGGTACAGATATCGATACCGTTACTACGAATCGAACCTTTTCCAATATCCATGGATCGAAAATCAAAGGTGGCACGGAGATGGCCCACCATCTGAGAAGAGGCGTGGGCTACTGGCGCACGAAGAAACGTCGCGCAAGTATGTAGTCTGAGGAGTGAGATGACGAACACAGCGCGAATGTTATCGCGAAATATGTATTCGAAGTAGTACTGTGCTATCCGAATCAGTATATATTTCTTATAATGGTGACCGAACTGAATTTGTTCAAACATGGTTCAAATGGCACTAAGCACTATGCGACTTAACATCTGACGTCATCAATCCCCCAGACTTAGAATTACTTAAACCTAACTAACCTAAGGACATCACACACATCAATGCCCGAGGCAGGATTCGAACCTGCGACCGTAGCGGTCGTGTGGTTCCGGACTGAAGCGCCTAGAACAGCTCGCTCACAGCGGCCGGCTGAACTGGATTTGTAAAACAAGAACTAATGCTCGTAACTGTGTGTGTGTGTGTGTGTGTGTGTGTGTGTGTGTGTGTGTGTGTTCATGTAGCTTAGTGATTTATTAGATCGATTGACGCATTTCGCAAGCCTGCCGCTCCGCGAAATTATTTAATATTTAGTCTTTCCAGCCAGTAATCCTCAATAACAGAATCCAGGCGTTTCCATTGACAGTTGACTCTCGATAATAGTACTTAACGAAAGATGTCGCTAGCTAGCAGGACTTTAAACAAGTTTCTTTCTAATGTAATCGCGTAGGCTTCCAAGGCCAGATAATTGTCAGAAAAGTTTTCTGCGTATCGTACCGAGTGCAAAAAAAGAAACACCATAGGGTATTGAGGAAACCAACGTTTTGGCCACGGTTACAGTGGGTGTACTGATGTGTCTTAGCTATGTGGAGACGCTTATATTTCGTCGCTGCTGCTCATTGGTCATGATGTTAGGCCACAGTTTTAGAAAGGTTTTTATCATTGGTCACTTGAGGCGGAAGGTGGGCGAAACTTATCATAATAGGTTGCTACGGTGTAAGGAGTTGGAGTTCTTCTGTTTCCTATTGCTTCCTGCATTGTTTGCTGTTACTGGTGCTGATAGGCGAATGAGGCGTGGGCTCCAGTTTTCCTGCTGCTGGAGGCAGGCCGCATGGTGGCGCTCACTAGCCGGTAGCGTCTCTGAGGACTGGCAGCCGGGGTGGGGCAAGCCTGCACCCTCTCTCTCCATGTTGTTAGGGAGCTTTATTATTTCTATGGCTTCTCTGATCTTGTGTTTCGTCAAAGACGATTTTTTTTTTCACATTGCAGCGAGGTAGGGTACGCAGAAAACTGTTATGTACAGTTTCTTTCTACTTTTCTGTTGTATAGCCTCCAGCCTTAACATTTTCGTCTCCTATCAGCCTGAGTAGCCGAGGTCACAATGTAAAGCTTGTGCGGCTTGGTGGCGTTCGACTCGGAGGCAGCGGTTCGAACCGTGGTTGTGGGACAAATTTTCACTATCCTTACTTATACGGAAAGGGGAGCTGGTAGCTTAAAGTTCCTGGCCACCAAACTTTCCGCCAGTGATCTGGATTAAATTCCAAACCTCTGCACGATGTCTGTTGGTCTGCTGGCATATGACACCGTTGATATTTGTCAGTCCAACGGATGTGGACGTTAAGCTCGGCGGACTATTGCTGCTATTCGAGTAGACTGTGTGCCAGCACCATGGTTCGCCCTTCTTCCTTCTCCCACGACATGGACATGACGCCACACTACTCATACACCCATTACACTCACGCACACGTAACAGTAACTCACAAGTCACAACTAACACATACCGCTATGAAATTGGCCATTGCTAGCGGCGAAAAGAAATGCTTTCCAATTAGGCGTCAAAACCTACCACTCGGGGTCTCCGAGCACAATGCTTCACGACTCTCCCTTCTCTTGCCCTTAAGGGGGTAGACAAGACTACAAATTTTGTTTCCCAGCCTAATTTCTTTATTCGCTAAAAATTTTCCTTAGAGAGTCTATTTTTAAGATTCATTCATATAAAGTGTGCCCTATATGTGAAAACCGCGGTTTACTGCATGGGAGTCTAGCACATCCGACCACTCGAATGCAACCGATGTATCACTGTAATGCTTACCGACGGAATAGGGGTCCTGGTAGTTTCGCATAGTATCACAGAGAGCGTTAGTATCAACTAAAATACTACTTTCAACGAGATTTCGCTTCGTAACATGATTCGTTCATCGTAAGCAGTCTGAAAGCAAGTGCTGTGCTTGTCTCGCGTCTGCTAGTTTTTCATTCGTAGTAAAACGTGTTGTTTGAAAACGACAAACGATCGTATTTATACGGGAAGAAAAGGTTCGAAAACTGATCCCAACCGTGCAAAAAAACGCATCGACTGGTACGCGGAGGCCAATTAATCGATATAATTTCGTCAAAATGAGAGTGTTTCGAAACCGGCGAAAAATAGACCAACTATTCGGTACTGAATTTGCCGATTAAATGTTCGTTCGATTTCAATATTAAAAAAACACAATTTGAAATTTTAAACGCTTGTTCTCCAAAGCAACATTTTTCAGCTGTAGCTCATGAAATATGCAATCAACTACATTATACCTTTTTGTAACACCGGCCTCTTTCCCGCTGCAGCACATAGGATTTTTGCAATATTTTTTAGCTTGACTGCTGTTATACTTTTTTATAACGACTTTTTTGTCGAAAAAATTGAAGTTTATTTCAGAGTGCCGCCATGTTTTTAAAAACAATTTCTTACATGCCCCTACGTACTACGTTAGACAATATCATCAGTTTCAAAGCAGTTTTTGAAATTTTATTCTTGGCTCAAAATTGTGGCCTTCAGAGCTCCCACCAACCGCCAACGCACTCAGCGAGGGAGTGTCGTGTAGCGTTCTCTGGGTGCTCGTTTTTTACTTAAAAATACGAAATTCGGTCTTAAGGGTTTATAATAAAGGTCTCGAGTCCGTTATGTAATTAGTTTGTTATTTTATTGAAAAAATCGTGAATATCGGTTCCAAAATCTAGCAGCACCTGGTCGACCCCCTTTATGACTCAGTACAGCACTAAGGATGTTACTCTCTGACGTCTTAACACACATTCATTTATCTTGTTTGTACACCCCGCTTTCCCCTTCGGAAAGCCGTTTCACTTTTTATGACTCAACTTCATTTTCAGCACCCTTTTGTAATACTGCATCCCAAAGGTGTAACTTGTCTTGTTTCTGATTTTCCTACATTTCGATTCAGTGCTGTGCTCCAGGCGTACCTTGTCAGAAATTCTGAAGTTATGGCTTGTATATGACACTAACAGACGTCTGTGTCTGTTCACAGCGAAACCAAACCGAAGTCAGTAGTTGTCTCCCGCATACGTTGCGATATGGGATGATGATACTAGCGGCGACACGTGCTGACAGCACCCTCCACCATTCACCGTCCAGCAAGAGGCGAGGGCGCGGACAGCGGCTGCAGCCATCGGCGACGCGGAGGTCGCTGACCCGGCGCGGACACGCCGCGTATTTTTGGGCTCTGTTATCCGATAACAAAACACTGGCGCTCCCTCCAGTCCGCTGCCTGGAGAGGCCTAGCTTCCAGACCTCTGCCTTCCAGGGCGCCGGGCTTTTTTCTGTGAGACACTGCCATTAAGAAACCAGATGCGCCGCGGGACATCACAGGCTACGCTCGTGCCTCGTGGGACACCAGCTGTTCTGCCGCTGTCGCTTTTAATTGCCAAAGCAGTCTCAAAGGGCGCGGTGGCGTAAGACACTGAAGCCGTATCAGCAAACAGGCTGACGCGAATATCAGGGCGGTTTCCAAGCAACACCTGCGCCAACGTCGGCGGGACTTTAGACCCCGGTCTTCAAAGCCTTCCTTCCTTCCTTTACTTACTTACTACTCTGCGAATCACAAAGAAGTGAATGGTGGGAGGTATTTTTTACTGTAGCATGTTTTTCGGTCTCTTCTGCGAATGGAATGTGGATAGAAGCAGATCTCTCAGCGAGCTGTTATTTGCCTGATTGTATATGCTCGACTACAGAGGCTGTCACTCAGTGCTCGAATATACTGTTTATGAGCTAAACCGGTTTCGACACTTAAATCATCTCAACAGCCCACATAGTTTATTAGCCGATGGCTCCGGCAGTAACGCTATAGGAGCGCGGGCATCTTCTCAAGGCTCCTACGAGGGAACTACATCACTAACGAGAGAGATACGTAGCAGGCTGAGGAATATTTATACTTTTTGACGTGAGAAAAGTAAGATCTACGAAAACTTTTTTCGACCATCTGCCAGTTACGAGTTTGCAACATCTTTGTTTCAATTGAAGACAATAAGTCTGAAACTGAGTCCGTGATACTGTTGTGGCAATTTTAAAGGTCCGCCTTGATTACACAAACTATTACACTTTACTGTTAGCGGTTTAGGCGACTGTCATCTTCGGATCATCAAATATTCTGATGCAGGTATCGACGTCAAATTATACATTTAAGTACATAGGAACATCAGTACAAAGTAAGATGCACCAGTTGTCGAAGTATATGATTTATTTAACATAACGTGCTTCGGGACGAGGTGGTCCCATTATCAAGTCCTTAATATTAATATGCCATTAGCCACAGTCAAAAATCTATGTTGATCCATTGTGGACATGGGGCAGCGGATAGTCACATATTTAGCAAAGAAATTCAGCAAGCAGCCGAGCAATTGAGATGGTATTTTATTTTATTTTCAGTACCAGTTTCGGCTATTCATCCTCAGGCCACATAGCAGCACTAAAAAATAATCGATATTGGCGTACTGGGGCCATACATTCTATTTCTGGATGTCGTGAATTTGTAGCTCAAGTGTTTCCTTCTAAGCAGTCACGTCTTCGAAGGAAGCACTTGAGCTACAAATTCACGACATCCAGAAACATATGGCCACTGTATGCGAATATCGGTTATTTTTGAGAGGTGCGTACGGGGCCTGAAGATGGCATAATAAACTGTCGAAAGTGGTAGCGAAAATAAAATATCATCTCAATTGCAAGGCAGTTTGGCGAAAAATAGCAAAAAATAGTAAATAACCAGCAATCAAACATATTGACATATTTTTCCATTACACGTACCACGGTATAACGTTTTCGACCCATCAGTCCTCTGAGCGTTTTGATGCGAACCGCCACGAATTCTTCTCCTGTGGCAACCTCTTCATCTCACAGAAGCGCTTGCAACCAACACACTCAGTTATCTGCTTCGTGTATTCCAATCTCTGTCTTGCCCTACAGTTTTTACGGTCTACAGCTGTCTGTAGTACCGTGGACGTTATTCCCTTATGTCTTAAGAGATCTTCAATCATCCTGTCCCTTCTTCTTGTCAATGTTTTCCGATTCTGCCGAGACCACCTTATGCCTTACCTTATCAGTCCACGTACTTTTCAACATTCTTCTGCAATACCGCACCTCAAATGCTTCGATTCTCTTGTGTTCCGGTTTTCCCACAGTTCATGTTTCAAATCCATACAATGACGTGCTCCGAACGCATTTTCTCAGAAATTTCTCCCTCAAATTAAGGAAGAGTCTTCCACATGGTGTTTCTAAAATACAGAGCATAATTTGAGGTAGATTCCCTCCTACATATCCCACTTACGTAGACAGCGAAAAAGTGCATGATCGCATGTGTCCTGAAAGGCTTTGTTTCCGAATAGATATACTCACTGCAATGTTTTTCTTGTTTTCCTTGCAGCAGGTGGTTACCGAATTGCAAAATCATTGAGAAAAGATATCTGTATGCTCCGAAATGAGCCAATTGACCCTAAATAACGAGAAGTGTGATGTGCTAAATTTAATCCGTCAAATTTCGATTATGTGATAAATCACACAAATCTAAAGGCTGTCAGTTCGTTTAAATCTTGTAAAGAAACTGCCTACGCTTGTCCGCCCTCTGCTAGAGTATTGGTGCATGTACTGGGATCCGTAACAGGCAGAATAGGAGGACATTGAAAAAGTTAGAAGAAGGGCGCCTAGTTTCGTAGCATCGCGAGACAGTGGACAGAGCGACACGGATATGGTAGGCGAGTTGGGGCAGCAATCATCAAAACAAAGGCGTTTTCCTTTGCACGCGAGACCTTTTCACGAAATTTCAATCACCAATTTTTTTACTCCGAGCGCGAAAATATTTTATCTGCGACCTACATAGGGAGAAATGATTATTGTAATAAAATAAGAGCACGGTAAGATCTAAGTGTTGGTGTCTCTCGCGCGCTGTTCGTCAGTAGAACGGTGGACAAATGGTTCACTTGACTGTCAACTGTAGTTATGAAGAAGTACACTGAGCAAATCACAGACCGCGCTAACTTCCCCTGCGATATTCCCGACGTTACTTTCGTTTCTGCGGAATATTCGCTGTTCCACTATAGCGTACTGGGTGCTCCTAGAAATATGTTCCTGAGGCGAATCACGTATTTCCATAGATACTCCGTATGGTTGTATGTAAGTTATTAGTCTATGATGTCGAGTCGTGTGTAACACCTTTCGGCAAATCAGGCAAACGGTCGACAGTCTCAACCTCAAATATACACTACTGGCCATTAAAATTGCTACACCACGAAGATGATGTGCTACAGACGCCAAATTTAACCGACAGGAAGAAGATGCTGTGATATGCAAATGATTAGCTTTTCAGAGCATTCACACAAGGTTGGCGCCGGTGGCGACACCTACAACGTGCTGACATGAGGAAAGTTTCCAACCGATTTCTCATACACAAACAGCAGTTGACCGGCGTTGCCTGGTGAAACGTTGTTTTGATGCCTCGTGTAAGGAGGAGAAATGCGTACCATCACGTTTCCGACTTTGATAAAGGTCGCATTGTAGCCTATCGCGATTGCGGTTTATCGTATCGCGACATTGCTGCTCGCGTTGGTCGAGATCCAATGACTGTTAGGTAGAATATGGAATCGGTGGGTTCAGGAGGGTAATACGGAACTCCGTGCTGGATCCCAACGGCCTCGTATTGCTAGCAGTCGAGATGACAGGCATCTTACCCGCATGGCTGTAACGGATCGTGCAGCCACGTCTCCATCCCTGAGGGAACAGATGGGGACGTTTGCAAGACAACAACCATCTGCACGAACAGTTCGACGGCGTTTGCAGCAGCATGGACTGTCAGCTCGGAGACCGTGGCTGCGGTTACCCTTGACGCTGCATCACAGACAGGAGCGTCTGCGATGGTGTACTCAACGACGAAACTGGGTGCACGAATGGCAAAACGTCAGTTCTCGGGATGAATCCAGGTTCTGTTTACAGCATCATGATGGTCGCATCAGTGTTTGGCGACATCGCGGTGAACGCACATTGGTAGCGTGGATTCGTCATCGCCATACTGGCGTATCACCCGGCGAGATGGTATGGGGTGCCATTGGTTACTCGTCTCGGTCACCTCTTGTTCGCATTGACTGCACTTTGAACAGTGGGCGTTACATTTCAGATGTGTTACGACCCGTGGCTCTACCCTTCATTCGATCCCTGCGAAACCCTACATTTCAGCAGGATAATGGACGACCGCATGTTGCAGGTCCTGTACGGGCCTCTTTGGATACAGAAAACGCTCGACTGCTGCCTTGGCCAGCACATTCTCCAGATCTCTCAGCAATTGAAAACGTCTGGTCAATGCTGGTCGAGCAACTGGCCCGTCACAATAAGCCAGTCACTACTCTTGTTGAACTGTGGTATCGTGTTGTAGCTGCATGGGCAGCTGTACCTGTACATGTCATTCAAGCTGTGTTTGACTCAATGCCCAGGCGTATCAAGGCCGTTATTACGGCCAGAGGTGGTTGTTCTGGGTACTGATTTCTCAGGATCTATGCACCCAAATTTCGCGAAAATGTAATCACATGTCAGTTCTAGTATAATACATTTATCCAATGAATACTCGTTTATCATCTGCATTTCTTGTTGGTGTAGCAATTTTAATGATCAGTAGTGTATTCCTGATACTAACGAACCACCACGGAGAAGTGGTGTTTGCGCGCCTACCTTCGCCGGTGATCATATTCTGGGTCAGTATCCGGGAGGCAGCATTTTAGCGCTACTATCGCTCCGAAGCTGATGGTGACGGCTGACATTCAGAATTGGGGTTACCGACTGCCAGCTGCAAAGTCGCGATAAACACAAACCGCGCAGCGTGTCCGTGTCGTGTTCGACAAGAGCCGGTGTGTTAGTAAACAGACGGGACACAATGGGGTGCTGGCGAACTCTCTGGACGGGGCACAGGGTGGGCTGTGAGGGCGAGGAGGTGCTGGCCGCTGGCCAGAGCCGTAAACAAGGCGGCAGCGGCAGCGGCGCCGAGACACATCCCTGGGACACGATCCACACGCTGCCGCGAGCGCGTGTTGCCGCACTGTTAGCACGTCGCAAGTACAGCCAGAGAGCTGGGCAGGGCCAGCAGTCCTGTCCGGAAAGACGGAGACAGCTGCAGGCAGCAAGACCTGCACATAGCGTCTGTAGCAGCAAACAATCGTTTAAATACAAATAAATTCATATTCGTAACGCCATAAAGGTAGTTACGAAAATTTCTAGTATTCAAATTTTAGTAACTGTGAAGGTAATCGTACGATTTATGACGAAAACTATGAGATGCTTCCAACAGTTAACTGGAGGTGAGCAATTATTGCATCAGTTTTGTATTGCACGCGTCCCACGTTTTTCGCTGTAAACTTTACAAGTATTTTTATAGCCAAAAAAAGTGAAAAATCTCAAATTTTCATAACTATCTGTATGAGTGTTAGGTATGTGTATGCGTCTAAGACAAATTGTTCTGTACTTTTTAGCCCAATTTAAAAATGTGTTGTATTAAAAATTTATTTCTATTCAAATAATTATTTTCTGTTCTTTAGTCTTGTGTATGTGTTAAATTCGTCAAAACATTTTAAATGTTTTGACGAATTATAAGAGAGACATGTGTTAAATTTCAGGTTTATTTCAGTTTCTTTTTACCTGATCATATGTGGAATAGAATAGTGTTATCTACCTACTAATAATATGTATGTTTAAGTGATACATTCCTAAAAAATATATTAAAATACTTTTGTATGACTTTTAATAAAATTTTTATTTCAATACTAGCTGTATACCTGCAGCTTCACCTTTTTACACTTATGTCACATATAAATCACAATTTACAGTAAAATCCATATTTTCGCATCTGTTTACGTGTGCGTGACATGTTCCTTAGATTGAGAATCTACCTTAGACGAGATGTATGCTGCAATGAGGGTCTACCACATACGTCGTCCAAGACACAATCTCGATGTATGGAACATGTCACGCAATCGTATACATAAGTGCAAATATGCGTTTTACTGTGTAACTGTCATTTTTAAGTAGCTGACGTATACGCACATGGCCATGTCTGCAAGGCGCTTTTAAACTCTAAAGGTTTTATTTCTGACAAATCTCTGTATAATGTGCTATATTTTACTCACGATAATGACAACATGGCATGAGGTTCTAATTCATAATAAACACATTTTTTAACAAACGTTTTTTGACGACAAGAAAATGAAACCATTTGTCAAAAATAAAGACGAATTAATACGATCTTGCCTATTTAAAGTTTTTTTCCGAGTATCTCGTTTACTAGTCACGATGCAGAACTTTAGTGAGAACTTCCTGGAATGCAAGAAACACGGTATCAACCTGTGTTCCACCATCTGCTGCCTTCTGGATCTCACGAACGAACACAGCAGGTGGGACTTTACACGATCGGTGCCTTCAGAAGCGACGCTGTTACCGGCGGTTGATTTGTTCGTTCTCCAAAAAATAATCACACGTGAGCATAACAGCCGAAACTGCCAAAGATTCGACGTCAGTATACGCAATGTGTGACGAATATATTCAAATATCTGCTGAGTGTAGCCAAAAGATAATAACAATTTAAAGAAAAATAGTCTTCTAAGTAGCGAAAGAGGACATGGATAGCTACGTGAAGGGTGGTTTGGGAATAGAATGACGTGGCCACAAAAAAAGCTACGATACATTTTAAATCGCCTTGAGTAGGCAAATGTCAACTGATTCCCATTTCTTAGTAAAATGAATATGTAAGAACACTACAGTAGACCGAAAGTGGCGAGTCCGAGAAGCATCAAAACTGAATTCTTCCCTGTGTAAAAGAGAATAACACGCAGACGAATTTTCTACTTCCTACAAGTGGCGCTATAACTCATAAAAATTTTCAGCTCACGTCCACGCAAATTAACGTTCCACAGAGAGCCCCCCTGCTGTTCGTGCGCCGTCAATAAAAGTAACGAAGTTAACTGGAGTGGAGAGCAGAGACTAAGGAGTGCTCTGCGTACAAAACTGAAGTGCAAAGTGTGAGTTCTCTATTGTGCGGCGTGCATACGCTTCAGAAGTGCAACCAGAGAGCTGAAAATGCTAAGAGCGTGCTGAAGTAACATCAGAGGCGGTCCGCGTAACTTGCCTACTAGTTACTCCAGCGAGTGTTCGAAAGAGTAGCTTTACATCCGATCCTGCGACACATGTTGAGACATGAAACTTCCCGACAGATGAAAACTGTGTGATCTACCAACTGAGCCACGCGAGCAAGACTCACGAGCCAGCCTTGCAGCTTTACTTCCGCCAGTACCTTTGAAACTTCACAGTGCGTGCGACACTTGTGGGACAAGCACTCCTGGAAGAAACGAATTAATGCCGTCCTCGGGTAGCTCACTTGGTAAAGCTTTTGCCTGCACAGGTCCCGGTATCGATTCCCGGTCCTCCGCGCAGTTTTAATACGCTCGGAACTTTTATATCAGCGCAAACTCCGCGGCAGAGTGAAATATCCATTCAGGGTGGAACATGAATACATTTCAGTAATTAGGAAGACACTACGGGATTGAGACGAGGAAGACAGAGAACCGCGAGCGACAAGAAGAGTCAGTGGCGGCGGCGTGTTTGGCTTTTAGTGTAAGTTGCACGCGGCATCTCGACGTGAAGTTGCAGACTGGTTCGTATTGCAATTGCGTGCACTGGGAAGATAATTAGTAAACAGTAAACAAAACGTTCTGTATTAGAGGCTCTTGCTACTGCTCTGAGAGCAGACCCGTCGATGAGAACCACTGCTGGCCGGGGTGGCCGAGCGGTTCTAGGCGCTACAGTAGGGAACCGCGCGACCGTAACAGTCGCAGGTTCGAATCCTGCCTCGGGGATGGATGTTTGTGATGTCCTTAGGTTAGTTAGGTTTAATTAGCTCTAAGTTCTAGGGGACTGATGACCTCAGCAGTTAAGTCCCATAGTGCTCAGAGCCATTTCAGAACTACGGCAGAAGGGATGAAGTCGCAGGGACAGGCCTAGAAGAGTGTGCATGCGACATCATGCGTACCTAATACATTCCAAAACGCCGCCCATAAAAGCGGTAATTCCTGTACTCATACTTCGGGATCTATTGGTGATAAAATGGTACAGTCAAGTGTTTTAGACAGCCCTTAAGCCACGCACCATTTGTATACCCAACAGAAGGATCGTCTTGGTGTCACTATTCTACAGTACAATGTCAAAGTATAAATATTACACACTTACTTCTATTAGGCAAATGGTGCAAACCGGTTGGTTCCTTTTGCATTTGATGTGGTCCAAATGGAGCTGATGGGACTTATGGAGGCACCATTCCATCACGGGTGGTTCCTCGGGAAATCCCAAGAAAAGGATTTAGTTTTGTTTTTTGCTACGTTTTCGCAGTCAGCAGGGGGGATCAAAACCGAACCGAGGATACCACGACGGCTATACACAGCAAATAGTTGAAATATTTACGATGTATCCGTAAGATGCCGATCTCGAACAACCTTGAAAATTTTCGTCATATCTTCATCCGTTTCCGAAATACAGACGTTCAACGTTACCCTACTTGTACACGTAAAATTCGGTCTGAGACGAAAACATAATTTATGAAGTGACTTAGCACAGAGAAACGGGCTGTAAAGTGTCTCCGTTGTCATCTGGGAACCCCATGTTGTTCTACTGAAGCAGATGCATAATTTTTTTTCACTTAAAATCCGGTCTGAGGTGTAAAATAAGTTTTGCTTTTTTTCAATTTCACATAAGTGAACTATCTAAATTTTACTGACCAATACATTTCTTTTCATTTGAGTTACGTGCCCTGCTTCGGTAGGGAAAAGAAGGAACCGGCGGGAAACCGCTCCAATCGGAGCGCAAAAAATGCGAAAATGTTTCTATTTATTCAAAAGATTCTGACTGAAAAGTGGGGTACCGGCTGCCTCATTCTACCTTCTTTAGCACCTTTACAAATTTTCCCAAAAATTGTGGTACGCGAACATAATCGCCCTTTCTTGTGCTGAGAGAGAAGAAGACAGTGGCAGTGACAAAGAGACGGAAAGGTAAAAAATACTGGAAGATAGTAAACGGTGGTAGTGTTATAGACAATGCGAAGAATAAAATGGCAGTGCGAGAGAAAGAGAGGGACACAGGAGCAGTAGAACGTAGTTGACAGTGAGAGAACAACGCTAGGAAAAGAGTGTAGGAGAGACTGACAGCTGGCGGGGGGGAGGGGGGTCAAGGGGGGGGGGGGTTAGAGGAATGGAGAGAAAGTGGAAGTGGGTGACAGTGATAATGAGACACAGAGAAAGACAGAGATAGTGACACAAGAGACAGCAGTAGTAGGAAGGAACGAGATATTAGCAGAAAAAGAGAGAGAGAGCAAGAGATAATGAAAATGAGAGGAAACTGTAGCTGTAGGACAGAAGGGAGGGGACTGCGGCTGAGACACTGGCAACAATGACAGAGAGACACAAAGAGATAGTAACAATCAGTTGGGCTGAATGAGGATGTGGGAAAGGGCAACTGGGAATACAGGGTCGAAGTATGAATATTACACACTTACTTCTCTTAGGCAAAACGAGCAAATCGGTTGGTTCTTTTTGGATTTGATGTGGTCTACAATGGGGCTGATGGGACTTATGGAGGCCTTTAGCGACTTACACCCATGGACTAGTCGGTGTGAACGACTTATAGTTAGGAGTGCTTTTGGGACTCTCAGGTGAGTTGCATATTAATTCACATGCCAAAAGTTTTACGAAAATTTTTAAAGATGTGAGGATGGTAGGACGAGGTAGCTGATACCCCACTTTTCAGTCAGAGTTTTTTAAACAAAGAGGAACGTATTGGCATTTTTTTGTGTTCCGAGAGGAGAATTTTCCAGTTGGTTTGAATATACAAGACGGTCCGTGTTGATGTAAGAGGCAGCAGTGATGCTCAAGTGAAGACAGTAGATGGGAATGGGGAGCTGCACCAAACCAACGTTGGGGAGTGGTGAGCAGCAAGCGCGACAGTAAAGTTACAGGCACTGCGGCTTTCACAGGGAGAATAGTAGAGCAAAGCAGAATGGGAGGACATTCTGATGTGTTGTCCACCCCTTCGACGCGCGTCGTACCGAAACCTGAAGAGTGAAAGTAGACGCCAAGTTATTGTGGCTCCTGAGTCGCTTCTAAATGTCGGTGGCATCAGAATGGTGACATCTTGAAAATAGAACTTAAGCGTTCCGTGACGCCTCAAGCAGCAAGTGATCGATGGTTTGTGGATGTAGTATGTGCTCGTCCGAATTACCAGCGGGCATTTTCGGGACAGCAGGTGTGAGCGCTGCGCCAAATAAACCCGGGCTGTTTCGCTGGGGCCATTAAAACAGTAGGCGCGTCCGCAACGGCTTTGTCGAGCGAAGCTCCGCATCTGCGACTAACAGACCTCTCATTTGGGACAAATAAACCGTGCCGACTATTCTGGGCGAATTCCAACGGCTTTCTTGTTGATCTAGGACGACGCTGCGAACCAGCGCCGTACACAGAGCTTCGCGGCGTTACAAACAGAAGGTGGTGATAGGGCTAGCGGCGCGAATTCTCGCATCCATTCGTTGCGACCTCATCGTCCTCGCTGGTGGCACAAAAATGTGCGATCAACTGTTAGCCGATAAACGTTACTCGAACGTACTGGTGACGAAATACTAAACAACTTCTAGTATTGGCGCTGACTCAAATTTTTACCAAGCAGTATACCATACATATTTTCCAATTCTGTTTAGGGAGAACAAACGGAATGGATAGTGTCTTGAAAAGTGTTTATAACATGAATATCAACAAAATCAAAAAAAAGAATGACGAAATTTAGTCGAATTAAATCAGGCGATGCTGAGGGAATTACATTATGAAATGATTTACTAAAAGTAATATATTCAATGCTATTCAATCTGTATATTGAGCAAGCAGTAAAGGAAACAAAAGAAAAATTCGGAGTAGGTATTAGAATTCATGGAGAAGAAGTAAAAACTTTGAGGTTCGCCGATGACATTGTAATTATGTCAGACACAGCAAAGGACTTGGAAGAGCAGTTGAACGGAATGGACAGTGTCTTGAAAGGAGGATATAAGATGAACATCAACAAAAGCAAAACGAGGATAATGGAATGTAGTCAAACTAAATCAGGTGATGCTGAGGGAATTAGATTAGGAAATGAGACACTTAAAGTAGTAAAGGAGTTTTGCTATTTAGGGAGCAAAATAACTGATGAGCATATAAAATGTAGACTGGCAATGGGAAGGAAAGCGTTTCTGAAGAAGAGAAATTTGTTAACATCGAGTATAGATTTAGGCGTCAGGAAGTCGTTTCTGAAAGTATTTGTATGGAGTGTAGCCATGTATGGAAGTGAAACATGGACGATAAATAGTTTGGACAAGAAGAGAATAGAAGCTTTCGAAATGTGGTGCTACAGAAGAATGCTGAAGATAAGGTGGGTAGATCACGTGACTAATGAGGAGGTATTGAATAGAATTGGGGAGAAGAGAAGTTTGTGGCACAACTTGACTAGAAGAAGGGATCGGTTGGTAGGACATGTTTTGAGGCATCAAGGGATCACAAATTTAGCATTGGAGGGCACCGTGGAGGGTAACAATCGTAGAGGGAGACCAAGAGATGAATACACTAAGCAGATTCAGAAGGATGTGGTTGCAGTAGGTACTGGGAGATGAAGGAGCTTGCACAGGATAGAGTAGCATGGAGAGCTGCATCAAACCAGGCTCAGGACTGAAGACCACAACAACAACAATAGATGAGCTTCGTTATTTCGGCAGCAAAATACTGACGATGGCCGAACCGGAGAGAATGTAAAATGCATACTGAAGACAGGAAGAAAAGCATTTCTGAAAAGAGGTATTTGTTAACATCTAACATAAATTTATGTGTTAGGAAGTACTTTCTCAAGGTATTTGTCTGGAGCTGAGAGTAGTACGGAAGTGAAACGCGGGCAAAAAGCACCTCAGGCAAGAAGAGACCAGAAGTTTTTGAAATGTGGTGCTACAGAAGAACTTTGAAAATTAGGTAGATCGAATAGCTGACGAGGAGGTATAGAACAGAACTGGTGAAAAAAGAAGTTTAAGGCAATACATGACTAAAACATGGGATCGCTTGTAGACAAAATCCTGAGGCATCAAGAAACAGTTAATTCGGTAACAGAGGAAAGCATGGGTGGCGGGGGAAAGGGAGGGTTGTGTTAAAAATTGCAGATACAGATCTACGTAAAAATACTGATGTCGGTTACAGTAGTTGTGCTGATTTTACATAACAGAGTAGCATGGAGAGCTGCATCAAACCAGTGTTCGGACTGAAGTCGTACTATCCAGACTTAATGAGGACCCTGGCAACTCAATGAGCTAACGATAATCTACTTAATACTCTTTGCAACAAAAATAATATTTAAGTGTTCTGTATGCGCTAGTGGTTTGAAACAGATTAATGTTATACAATACATTAACATTGTGACGTATTGAGGTAAATACATTTAACCTTAAATGATACGACCGCTGATTAATAACCTATGTTTAAAAATAAAAACCATTTTAGCCATTACCAGTTTCGAATATTACAAGACGACCTTGTAACCCGCTGTTGAGTGTATTGAGTGTCAGGGCGTCCCGCAGTCAAAAACGATTTATATCTGAAAAATATTCGGAATAAAAAGGAAAAATAAAGATAAACTCCAGTTAAAAACAACAGGGAAAGTGTACAGCCGACATAATTACAACGAAACTGCCTCAGTTTGTTGGCGTGTCGCGCGAAGCATGACTTTTGTCATCCAAATTAGTCACTGCCGAGTTAAACAAAGACTGGATTGGCAGACCCATTTCGACGCTGAAGAACTAGAACTCACATTAACACCACCTGTTTTATAATGTACCGATATCAGACATAAGTGGTACAAGCGAATACACCGAAGTGCCAAAGTAACTGGTACATCTGCCTAATATCATGTAGCGCCATCGCGAGCCCGCAGAAGTGCCGCATCACGACGTGGCATGGACTCCACTAATGTCTGAAGTAATGCTGGAGGGAAATGACACCACGAATCCTGCAGGGCTGTCCATAAATCCATAAGAGTTCGAAGGGGTGGAGATGTCTTCTGAACAGCACGTTGCAAGGCCTTCCAGATGTCCTCAATAATGTTCATATCTGCGGAGTTTTGTGGCCAGCGTAAATGTTTAACTAAGAAGAGGGTTCCTGGAGCCACTCTGTAGCAGTTCTGGCCGTGTGGAGTGTCGCATTGTCGGGCTGGAATTGCTCAAGTCTGTAGGAATGCACAGTGGGCATGAATGGATGCAGGTGAACAGAGAGGATGCTTAGGTTCGCGTCCTCTGTCAGAGTCCTATCTAGACGTATCAGGGGTCTCACGTTACTCCAAAAGTGCACCCCTCTCACCCCCCCCCCCCCCCCGCACACGCGCACACACACACACACACACACACACACACACACACACACACACACACACACTGTTACAGAGCTTCCACCAGCTTGACGAGTCCCCTGTCGACTTGAAGGGTCCATCGATTCATGAGGCCCATCTGCTCGATACATTTTGAAACGAGACTCGTCCTACCAGACAACATGTTTCCAGTCATCAACAATCCAATGTCGGTGTTGACGTACCCAAGCGAGGTGTAAAACTTTGTGTTGTGCAGTTATCAAGGGCATACGAGTGAGCCTGCAGCTCCGAACGCCCATATCGATGACCTTTCGTTGAATGGTTCGCACAATGACACTTGTTGATGGCCCAGCATTGAAATCTGCAACAATTTGCGGAAGGGTTGCACTTCTGTCACACTGAAAGATTCTCTTCAGTTGACGTTAGTCCCGTTCTTGCAGGATCTTTTTCTGACCGCAGCGATGTCGGAGATTTGATGTTTTACTGAATTCCTGATATTCACGGTGCACTCGTGAAATGGTCGAACGGGAAAATCTCCACTTTATCGATACCTCGTAGATGCTGTGTCCCATCGCTCGTGCGCTGACTATAACACCGCGCTCAAACTCTCTTAAATCTTGATAACCTGGCATTGTAGCAGCAGTAACCGATCCAACAACTGCGCCAGACACTTGTTGTCTTATACAGGCCTTGCCGATCGCAGCGCTGTATTCTGCTTGTTTACGTTATATTTGAATACTCATGCCTATATCAATTTCGTTGGAGCTTCGCTGTATATGCATTAGACGGAAGACAGAGCTTCTCACAGGTGACATGTAGACAAGTCATGCCGATTTGAAAATAAACTTGTCACAGCGCAAGCAAACAACAGGGAGAAAAATTGTCCCACAGTAACACCCTGTGAAATGTTTACTCAGGTTATCTCATTTGCACACCACACCCTGCGCTGCGTCCCTGTCGGCCAACACCTCGGTGAGGATCCTGGGGGGATCACAGGCTGCTTGGGTTTAGGATCCTCGTCTTATTATGCCACCTGGCAACACACCATACCAATTACAGTTACCTCTGATACGATTCTCACAGTCCTTGTTTGCCCGTGCATCCGCAATTTTGCGTAGGAACGACGACAGTTCCCTAACGTCTTTTATTTTCCTGTCATCAGTTAGCAAGACATACGTGGGAAGAAGAAATATGTGTTGCCGGACAGAACGTACGCCCTCGATAATTTTGACAGTAATGTATGTTTCCTCGTATTTCTGATGGGTTTCATTAACTTTAATAAATGCAAGCAGCCAGTTTCTGCATCGAGCGTCGGTTTTCTGCCGCTATTGCTGTATTTCGCTGTCATTTTCTGGCGTAGTAACTTCACCACAGTCAATAGCATCTACGTCTACATCCATACGATGCAAAACACTGCAAAGCGCATGCCTAATAATTTCTCCTTGGGGTACTCCCGAAGTCACGATTACATCTGAAGACGTCACATAACTAAGAAATGGCGAGTTTTACATCTGCTAATACGTTTTACATGCAGAATATAAAGCTGGGCCAATATTCCGTCAGTTTGTATTTCGTTCGCTAAGCTCCTGCGTGGAATTATCAAACGTACGATCATATGTGGTATCAGACGAAATTTGTGGCCGAATTGAGGATGTCTTGGTAGGGATGACACGGCGTGTTATCTCGAATGGAGGGTCATCGACGGAGGTAGAAGCAACTTCGGAAGTGCCCAAGGGAATTGTATTGGCTCCCATGTTATTCGTGTCGTATATTAACGATCTTGCCGACAATATTAACAGTAATCTCAGACTTTTCGCAGTGATGCACTTATTTACAACAAAGAACTGTCCGAACGAAGATGTGCAAATGTTCAGTCAGACTTTCACAGGATTTCAAAGTGTTGCAATGATTGGCAACTTGCTTTAAATGTTCAAAAATGATAAACTGTGCACTTTAGAAAACGAAAAAAAACACGGTATCCTATGAATATGATATTATTAAGTTACAGTTGGAATCCGTAAAATCATAGAAATACTTGGGTGTAACTCGTAGTAGGGACATGAAGTGGAACGATAGCTTTGGCTCCGCAGTGGGTAAAACACGTAGCAGACTTCGTTTTACTGGTAGAACACCAGGGAAATGCGATCTGATTACAAAGGAGATTGCTTTCAAATCAATTGTGCGACCCATCCTAGAATATTGTTCAGGTGTGGGTCACCTGCGCCGGCCGAGGTGGCCGAGAGGTTTCTAGGCGCTACAGTCTGGAACCGCGTGACTGCTACGGTCGCAGGTTCGAATTCTGCCTCGGGCATGGATATTTGTGATGTCCTTAGGTTGGTTAGGTTTAAGTAGTTCTAAGTTCTAGGGGACTGATGACCTTAGAAGTTAAGTTCTATAGTGCTCAGAGCCATTTGAACCATTTGGATCACCTGCACCAAGCAGGAGTAGCAGGAGATATTGAATGTATATTGAGAACGGCAGCACGAATTGTCAGTGGTAGGTTTGATCTGCGGGAGAACTGGCAGACTCTTGAAGATATACAGAAACCATCCCGAAAAGGGCTACCGACAAAGTTTCGAGAACCGGCTTTAAATAGCGTCTCTAGGAATATCCTACAACCCCCTACAAACCGTCCCCATAGGGACTGTGAGGATAAGATTAGATTAAATGCAGTAGGCACAGTGGCATTCAAACAATCATTTTTTCCGCGTTCCGTACGTGAATAGAACATAAAATACCGTGATAACTGCTATAGTGAGAAGCGCCCTCTGCCATTCGCTACACACTTGTTCGCAGAGTGTATATGTAGGTGAAGGAATTGTGCTGAAATCCTTCAGGAAATTTGATGTGTGTGTTTTCCGTAAGAGTTATTTGCTTGATTTAGGTCTCTGTGACATTCAGTGTCTGTTAAGGCTGGATATGAGGACGAGATTTGGTAATTGTACGTGTAAACTGTGGATGAAGGAGACGGCTGGTGGTGTGCAGTGGAAGGCAGCGCCGCCTGCTGCTATATAGCACAGGGAGGGACGGAGGGCCCGCTCTGGCGTGTTGTCTTTGTGCGGGGGCGGCCGCTGTTTGTCCAGGCAGACCCACCTGCGCTCCCTACACGCTCTGCCAGGGATGGCCTCTCCCAGCACACGGGGCTCAGCCGCGACAGCACGGAAAGTGTTTCACGCGGCAGGTGGCCCGTAGTACAGTCTATCTCCAAGTCTCCCCCATGTACAGAGCACGTCTCTCAGGCGAAGAACCATTTATCACGGCAGAGTCCCACACACAGTTGGCAACCTAATTGCTTCTTGCTAGGCACGTATATTTCTGTACGAGAACGCAGCCTCACCCGCTGGTTACTGGTTGCCAACTGAGTAGCAGCGTCGCGTTGAAGCAACGTTTCAAAGATGTGATTCTTCAATTTCTCCAGGCTTATTTTATGACGAAATAAATCTCGGGTGAACATCCTGGTATGAGTGTGCGTAGGGCAAAATATTTCGGCAATCGACCACGTTGCCATCATCAGGTGCGCTGATAATGGCAACGTGGTCGATTGCCGAAACATTTTGTCCTACGCACACTCATACCAGGATGTTCACCCGAGATTTATTTCGTCAAAGTTTCAAAGAATTTCTTTCTCGACATCAACGGGAGAAGTATCGCGTCCGTGTGGACTGTCCTGTTTCACAGCTACTGGACGACAGCATCTGCTACTGTAGGAGTATTGTAGAGACCAGTCACGTGCCTCCAGAAGAGAAGAGACAGGCCAGACCTGTTCTGGTGATAAGGGTCCGAGCGTCGACTCCTGGTGCTGGCTGTGTGCTGTCTATCCGATGTGCGCGCTGCCCACGACGCACTCCGTGGCAGCGTTCTTGACGGATTTGCACCGATGCTGCGTCCCTTGTGGATCTTGGTTGAAAATCGCTGCTCCAACTGACTTTCTTTTTATACACTCTATCTCTCTTGTTTATTTGATCTGATGTAACTCCCATTCAGCTATGAATGATACAAGCTTTGTGTATGCACTCTCTTTTGCAAGCAAACCTCAGCTGCAACTCTTACCTTTACGGACTGTAAGGTGTTTGTATGATATGAGTATCTGTACGTGCGATTCATTAATCCTATATTTGAACGATACCACCATTCGTCAATGGTGCATCTTGGCATTTCTCTGCAGTAAGAGCAAGTTGGCCGTGTCGACACCATCAGGCTGATATTTCGCCTAGGTGTAACTGAATACCACAGCAATACCTACCGCACCTGCGAAAAGCCTGACACTGCAGTTGATACTATCAGCTCGGTAATTAATGTGTACCACGATCAGCAACGGTCCCATCACACTCTCCTGGGACACACAAGACATCATAGAGAAATACTGAAACGAATTAGGCCGTGCACCGAATACCATAATGCACTTTCGCCGTGTATTGGATTCTAAAATTGTGTTGTGTTTCGGATACTATAACAATTTTTTGTATTCTCAAACGTCGGCAGATAAATCCGTCGATGAAGAAATGCACGAGACTACTATCTTCGAAATTACGCCCCAATGAGGTAGAGGTTTCAGTACCGACACTGAACCTTGTTCTGCAAGTTCTAAGCTTTCCGTTACCTGATGATGGCAGAAATCAAAACGGCGTTACAAATAAATAACATCTTAATAGCGAGTTACTGAGTCAAAATTTTCAATCTTTGTTCCATTTCTACGATTATTACAGAAAATAATAAGCCCAAAAAACAGAAAGACGCTTATTTCAGAAACCAGTTATCTTGAACGGCTTTGACAGTCAGGTTAAACTGGTGTGAAAGAAAAACCGAAAACCAGTTGTTTGAGCCATCACTGCCATCCCTACATCGCCTTCCTCGTTGCTGTCCTTAAGCCAAATTCTGTGATTCTTACATCCAGCCGGAAAGGCTATGTCGTTTGCAAAGCCTTCTAGATTGAATTTTCTCATTTTAAGAGTACATCTGCATCTAAATCTTCGTGATTACTCTTCTATTCACAGTAAAATGCCTGGCAGAGGGTTCAATGAACCACCTTCAAGCTGTCTCTCTACCGTTCCGCTCTGGAACGGCGCCCGGGAAAAACGAACACTTAGATATTTCTGTGCGAGCCCTGATTTCTCTTATTCCATCGTGGTGGTCATTTCTCCCTATCGCAATCGAAGGAGAAAAATGGTGATTGAAATTTCATGAGAAGATCCCGTCGCAAAGAAAAATGCCTTTGTTTTCATGATTGCCACTCTAATTCACGTATCATATCTGTGGCACTGTCTCCCCTATTACGCAATAGTACAAAACGAGCTGCCCTTCTTTGTACTTTTTCGATGTCAGTCCCACCTGATGCGGATCCCACACCGCACAATGGTACTCCAGAATAGGGCAGACAAGCGCGGTGTTATCAGTCTCTTTAGTAGACCTGTTGCACCTTCTAAGTGTTCTGCAAATGAATCGCAGTCTTCGGTTTGCTCAACCCACAATATAATCTGTACGATCTTTCCAATTTAGGTTATTTGTAATTGTAATCCCTGAGTATTTAGATGAATTTATAGATTTGTGTGACTTATCACGTAATCGAAATTTAGCGGATTTCTTTTAGTACTCAAGTGAATAACTTCATACTTTTCCTTATCAGGGTCAATTGACACTTTTCGCACCAAATAGATATCTTACGTAAATCATTTTTCAATTCGTTTTGGTTCTCTGATGACTTTAGAAGACGGTAAATGACAGCATCATCTGCAAATAATCGAAGACGCCTACTCAGATTGCCTCCTATGTCGTTAATATAGATCAGGAACAATAGAGGGCGTACAACACTTCCTTGGGGATCGCCGAATATTAATTCTGTTTTACTCGATGACTTTTCGTCTATTAGCACGAGCCGGCCGGAGTGGCCGTGCGGTTCTAGACGCTACATTCTGGAGCCGAGCGACCGCTACGTTCGCAGGTTCGAATCCTGCCTCGGGCACGGATGCGTTTGCTGTCCTTATGTTAGTTAGGTTTAAGTAGTTCTAAGTTCTAGGCGACTGATGACCTCAGAAGTTAAGTCGCATAGTGCTCAGAGCCATTTGAACCAGCCACTGGCACGAACTGTGACCTTTCTGACAGGAAATCACAGAGAGATCTCTTTTAACTGCTAAGAACCATTAAACAGCCAAGATCGATTAATGTATATCTTATGAGACATATTGCATGTATATGCAGTTTCTTACAGAACTGAAGATGACTGCGAAGTCTGCTGAAAGCGGTAGGTTGAAATGGTTAAGGTCATCAGTCCCCTAGAACTTAGAACGACATAAACCTAACTAACCTAAGGACATCACACACACCCATGCCCGAGGCAGGATTCGAACCTGCGACCGTAGCGGTCGCGTGGTTCCAGACTCAAGCGCCTAGAACCGCTCGGCCACTTAGGCCGGCTGAAAGCGGTAGTCTTAAGTAAAGAAATATTTTTGCGATCTTGGCTGTTGAATGTTTTTAGCAAACCTTCCAGTGTTGCTCCTTTGCACCTTCCTTCCTCTTTGTAATTTCTTTGTCTTAGTTTACTGTTTATTCTACGTAGAAGCTGAAGGGCGGTGACGACAAGTTATGTCCGATACCTTACACTGTTGTTAAAACGATCTTGTCGTCCTAGACCGTCCTCTTTCAGTACTCCCACTTATATTTTGATAATATGGTTCGTTATTCGTCTGTGTGTGTATTTTAGCCATAATCTTCTAAGGATTATGTACATCTTACCATCTCACATGGTGGAAGGCTGTCGGCAGGTGTAAGAATGCTAGAGAGGTTGGCTGATTCGGCGGAGGGGACGAAACAGCGAGGTCGTCGGTCTCATCGGATTAGGCAAGGATGGGGAAGAAAGTCTGCCGTGCCAAGGAACCATCCCTGCATTTACCTGAAGCGATTTGAGGAAGTCACGGAGAACCTAAATCAGGACGGTCGGACGCGGGTTTGAACCGTCGTCCTTCTGAATGCGAATCCAGCCTACTACGCAATGCCCCACCTCTTTCGGTACTAGGGAGGTGTGTCGTCTTTATTCAGTCTGCTTTCCATTAATACGCGCACTGTCAGAATTGATTCTCTAATACCTGCTACCCCGCTTCCCCTGCAAACCAACCCTATCATCGTCCAGTACATAGGAAGTCTTTCTTCTGTTGTTGTGTATGTTCTTGTGGTCAAAGGCTTAAAAGCGTGACTTATCAGACTGACAGTCCAACAGTTTTGACATTCACCTGCCCGTACCTCGTTTACACAATCACAGTGCATTCGTCTACACAGCTTTGCTCGCCTTGTATGTATATGTACCGGAGGCAGGGGAGGCGCCCTGGCGTGATTGTGGGACGGGAGGTGGAAGCGGCCGGCCTGACCACGCCCGCCATTGTGTTTCCGCGCTGACTCACCCCAGGGCAGTCGCAGCCGCAGGCCCTGCTCCACACTGATGGCTCACATAGAGAGAGATCACAACCCTCTGGTCACACAGAATGTGTGTCGCCCGGTACCAGCACTGGGACTTGCACGAAACGTGTAGATTTGCGAGGGGCTAATGACGCTAATCACGCGAAGGACCCGGAGCACGCAGAAGACGTGGTCGGATGTCATAGTCCCTACACGTACACACTGTTGGCAGGTGTGTGAGTGCTTACAGTTGCAGCTCTGTGACAGGTAGAACGGCCACCAGAGCGCACTACTGCTGAGACCAGGACTGGTAGGGTAACACACGGTCTGAACAACGTCAGTTATTGAGTGATCACGTGGACGTTTCGGGAAAATTTTTTCCTTTAGGTATCCCCAAAGAAAAAAGTCACATGGATTGAGGTCTGCACTGTTGGGGGCCAGTTTTGTCCGTCATTGAAGCGACCTGGAAACCTTGAGTGAAATGATCCGCATGTCGAAATGTCCGTGTAAAAACTCCAACACTGTGTTTGCAGTATGTGGCCTTGCTCCATCTTGCATGAACCACTGCGTGTTGAAGGGCAAGGCAGTAGCAAGAAGCTGTGGAATTTAATGGAGCTCAGAAGACTTATTCTTCAAGCTTGCAGTGAAATTACGGAAGACATGTGCCGTAGGGCAATCAATAACTTCAGTGTTCGTTTGAAGGAAGTTGGGAAACGAAATGGTGGACATATTGAGCATGTGCTGGGTTAGAACAAATCTCCATGGGGGGCTCTTCATTGTAGTATATGTTCCTTTCAGATTGTACTGACAATAAAGTTTATATTCAAAAACAAAATGGTAACACATTTCGTGCGCTCTCCCTGTAGTTTACATTTAACTAAAAGTTCTATCACCGCTCCTAAAAGGCCAGAGGAAATAATACGAGGGCATTCTGAAAATTAATGCCTCCGAATGTCTGTTGTGTTCTGAATATCGGTTGATATGTCTTCCATATTGCTCGGTCGACTGTTCCACGAAAGTTGCAGCCCTCTGCCGCTAAAGGGCTCCCAAGTGTAGCTTCCAGTGTGGCGGTGTGTGACGTGACTATGTCGGTGCGTGAGAGACCTGTAGGAAGCACACGTGGAGAATCCTCTCCCTTAGCATGACAATGCCAGACGACAGCTGAGCGCCTTCGGTTCACTGTCCATCATCCATCATCCTCCATACAATCCCGACTTGGGTCCATGAAAATTTCATGTTTCCAAAACTTAAAGAACACCTTCGAGGACTTCACTTTGAAGTACGGTACAAGTAGAGGTGAGGTCGTGGCTCCGTCAAAAAAAGTCAAACATTCAACAGTGACGGTATCAACACAGTGGTCTCTCCTTGGGAGAAATGTGTTCGTCGCCAGGGTGACTAGGCTGAGAAATAAATATGTAGACATGAAGAATATAGATGCAGAATGTTAGGAGTTTGTTTTATTTAACCCTTTCGTGAGCCGTGGGAAACATGCTTCCCACTACAATGAACTGGCTCCTAGTCCCGTGGGATTGACAGTTCCCACCTCTGTACGGTGCTACCACCTAGTGAACAGTATAGGGTACTACTTCCAATCGGAAGTTGCCGCCGTTTTTGCTGCACCTTCGCGCAGAGTCATTGTATAGTTGAGTGTTGCTCTGCAGAGGAGCCTTTCAGTGCTGTTTGCATGACATTTTGTGATTTTTTCCTCAAAGCTATAGTATAAGGTAAATACTTTTGATTTACCCACATTTATGAAGGAAAACGTAAAATGGGAACGAGGAGAATTCCAGTTTGAAACAAAAGGAGCCATTTATGCAGTAAAATGGATGGATAAGCGTCCAGTCACTTTCCTGGCCTCAATTCATGACCCATGAGAAACAGCCACAGTGAAAAGGAAAAACAAGGATGG
This sequence comes from Schistocerca serialis cubense, assembly GCF_023864345.2. Classification (NCBI taxonomy): domain Eukaryota; kingdom Metazoa; phylum Arthropoda; class Insecta; order Orthoptera; family Acrididae; genus Schistocerca; species Schistocerca serialis. The sequence continues at coordinate 1,284,539,450 of NC_064638.1, forward strand.
TACTAGTACAGAGATTTCTTGTCCTGAAGTTGTGGCAGAATACAACAAAATAATGGGTGGTGCCGATAAGTTTGATCATTTTCGAGATAGGTATGCTATTGGCAGACGTTCTGTAAAATGGCGGCACAGAATATTTTATTTCCTGGAGGACGTTGCTGCAGCGAACAATTTTGTCCTGTGGAAAATAAGTAAAAGAGAAAGTGGACAGCATGATCAGCTCAAATACAGGATCTATCTAGTTAGACAATTTATCACTGGCTTCTCATCCCAAAAAAGGCGTGGACAACAACCTGCCTTTCTGACAAAAAGGCGTAAAGTACCTGAAGATTTTCGTCATGTGTCTGTAGGGGAGCATCAATCCATTTTAGGAGAAACCTACTGGACGTGCCGTCATTGTAGTACCAAAGCTGCGGAAAAGAGCACTCGCTGTGTTTGTACACATTGTCAAATACCACTTTGCATGGACCCATGCTTCAGAAAATTTCATGGCAAGTAACTGCGAACAATCATTGTAACAAGAGAAGTAAATTTATCAAATAAGTATGACATATATTGAAAAAGTTGTTTAACTCCAAGGAAGGGCAGTGGGAAGAATAGTTCCCACCTTGTTGTGTGACCTCGCTTTCACAGTTGGAGCAAATTTGATATTCTGTATGATAAATATACCTATCTGTTAACTACTATCTGCTCTCCATTCATTAAAAAAAACTACTCAATAATTTTGCCCACGAAAGGGTTAAAAAGCTTTAAGAGTTTCCGCATAAAAAGTTCGGAGGCCTTACTTTTCAGCGCGCCTTCCTAATATAAAGTGGCGGCTTCGTGAATCTTGTCCCACGACATACCGAAGAAAGCGGAGGTTTTGCAGGCTCCTAAGCTTTTTTTACTATTTTTTTTCTATCATTGCATCTCATTAGAAGGGAGAAACTGGCTTAGTGCAGTTCGTTTGGCTCTACAGTATTCCATCTCTTTAGTCGAAACCCAGTATTAAAAGCTGCTCTACTCCCACACAGACACTGCGTGGTTCTCACCACTGCCGCACCTGGTTGCCTTCTCCTGTATTTACGCTGTTGACGTTGGCAATACGCTGAGGTCACACTTGGCACTTGAACTGTATGCAACTGCAGTCTTCGTCGGCACAGCTGGGGGAAAGAGAGAGAGAGAGAGAGAGAGAGAGAGAGAGAGAGAGAGAGAGAGTCGGGTTGGCTGGTCGCCACGCTCTGATTTGCTCTTTCTGCTCCTCTTGGCAGCGCGGGAAGGCCGGCGAAAGCTAGAAAAGCTGGCAGAACCCGCTGTCTCTATAGTATAGCTAACTAGTAGCGGAAGCTCTCCTGCTCTGACAGGCACTTCCCAGGGTAACTCTCTTGTGATCGCCAGGCCTATGTAAGAGCGGCGTTGAATAAGTAATGCAACACTTTTTAGCTGAAAGCAGGTTGCCTTAGTTCAGGGTGGTTGGTTTTATTCAGGATTCCAATCTGCCATATTATTCACCATTCTCTTCGTAGAAAACCCTATTTTTTAACGTATATCCGTTCAACACGACGGCCTTACGCCATCTTACTGGGAGGGGCCGTACGCCCGCATTGTAGCAACCTACTGGCCGACGTCGCAGCCAACGTCTCGCTGCACCAGTAACCTCCCCGTCATCCAAGTACTGCTTCCCGTGGAGTGCAGCCTTCATTGGGCCAAACAGGTGAAAGTCGGAAGGTCTGAGATCCGGGCTGTAGGGTGGACGAAATTCTGCGAGTTCCTTCGAGTGCACAGACTTGTGTGAGATCCTCCTTTGATAAGGAAACGCAGAAGTTCGTTTCCATTTTTATGGCGCCGAACACACTGAAGCTTTATATGCGATTGCACGCTTCTCGGTGTATTTCAGCTATGAAATCTTCACGGGTTATCAGCCGAGTGGCGCCGTCTTCTAGCCGCAACGTTTCAATGGATTGCGTATCCATCATCTTCAGGCCTGAAACGTTGCGACTAGAAGACGACGCCACTTGGCTGATATTCCGTGAAGATTTCACACTAAAACTTTTTTTCCCAATTTCCTGAGTGTAGTACAATACACTTCTGAACTGATGGTTGCATCGTGAGGGAGGACATCAGACAGAATAATCTCTTTAGAGTGCCGTAAGACCGTCGCCGTAACTTTACCGCACGTTGCAACGTTGCAGGAGTCACAGCTCTATGTGGCTGGCCGACACACACGAGATCAGACAGGTTCGCGCGACCTTGTTGCGATAACGAAAGGCACTTCATCCGAATAATCGTGATTTTCTTCACTGCCAGGTCTTCCTAGATATTCCGTAAGCGCCCGTAAATAACTGCGATGCTCTGGTTTTCTACCAAAGAAACTCGACGACAGCTCTCTGGTTGGAAAGCAATTCCGTTTTGGCCGAAGTGTTGCATTACTTACTGACGCCCTAATGGTTTTAGAGAACCACCTATGACGTTGGGGAGTACGTATGGCTGAGTTCACAGCCCGGAGTGTATCGCAGTTTACTAGCTTCTCTATACCGAGGCCTTTTTGAGTTTTTATTCATCCTCGACTATGAATTTGGCTTACGAGTGACTGCTGTCTGGTAGTATATGTTTCGCAGTTGATGAATCATGGAACGTAATCCGGACTCTGTCCTTACGAATCCGCGACAAAACTTGCTTGTCTTTTTTTTACCTACAGGTTTGTCTTTAAAAAAAGGGCAAACACTCATTCATAGCGAAAACTTCCCGTATTTTCTGACGCTTTGATCCAGATTCGCCGTTTTGTAGCTCCAGAAAATGCAGATAACGATTACATAAGGCCAAAGGTGCTACTTGACATAAAACTCGGGAATAATTCTGGAGCGAAATTTCCCGACGTTACCTCCATTCCCGTTGAGAATTTTGTTTGTGTTTGCCCGAAGATTCAAGTTGGAAGTTTCCTTTGTAAAACAATGGTTTATGCGGTTTAAGGCGAAGAATAAAATCATAAGATCAGTTTCGTAGATTTCACAGTTTAACATGTAAAACAAATAATTCAAGCTCTACTGTTAACTGTGATTTCGTCACCAAGTGTGACAAATTTCAGACGTCGTGTCGGTTACCAAACCCGTCTCCGTAGCCGAGATCGCTAATGCACGCTTGTGGTGTGCTGCTCGCCTCGGAGGTACGCGAGTTCGAATCCCGCTGGTGGAACACGTTCAGTGCCAGTATTTGGCAGGCATGTGATGGAGAGATGGTGCCGTAAAGTTCCTCATCACCCGTCTTAATCTCCTGGATTAAATCTCAGAACTGTCTGCGCCGTCTTATGTAGCGAGGGCGCGTGATCTGTCTGTCAGATCGGGACGTTAAGTTGAACGGCCCCCCTTGCTGCTATTCGAGAGGAATAAGGTGATGTGCCAGCACTGCGTTTCACCTTCTACCTTCCCTCCACCCAACAAAGCACAATCCCAGTACTACACTGTGTATGCGCTCATCACAGACATCCCCACGACACAGATACGCACTTAACACTTCATAGCAGGGCGGAGGAAGGTAACAGCAAATTAAGTCCACTAGGACTTTGTCTAGATCCACGATGCAGGATTCCTGCATCTTCTGTCCCCTGAGTACGGGACTACTTTGACTTTTGTCCCCTTCTTAACTTATAAGAGGGTCTTTCTATACTTCTGAGTGTTACCAAGTGAGACACCAATCGTAGGATAGTACATAAAAAGTAGGTAGAAACACTGCGCAATTGCTGCGATAACATCCGACCATTTACGTAGCTTTCCTCTCTCTCACGTGGGGACCGTAGGTACTTTCTCTCACCAGTTTTATTCATATTGATAGAATGCATAGATCACAATTAGGACTTCACCATGTGTAAACAGGAAAAGGTAACTGTCGACAATTTAGAGAAAATCGAGTTTGAATATTTTAGGCGCGCTTATATACAGGGTAGTTATAATTAAACTTCCGCTATTTGAGACGGCCTCCATGAAATACAAGTGTTCGGAGGGAAATGAAACTTTTTGCAGACTAATAAACCATTGAAAGAAACGCATTTTGATTTCCACATGATATAGCAGACTTTTCTTAATTGTGTACCAGGTTACCAACGTAGCTCTGTATGACGACCACCTGCATCCACGACAGCCTGGAAACGCGCTAGAGGCTTCTCTACCGCTGCCCAAAACAGCGCAATGGGCCTCTGACTACCTCCATAGCTATGCTTATCTTCAACGTCCAACGTTTGGAGTGTCCCGCTGATAAACCCTGTCCTTCAGGTAACCTCAAAGCCAAAAATCACAGGGGTTCAAATCTAGTATGCTTGGTGGCAACGCTGTTTGGAACGGTCGGCCAATGGTTCGGTTTTCTCTAAATGTGTTACAAGAGTAAGCGAGTGACCTCACGAGCAACGTGAGGTGGAGCTCCATCGTCCGTTAAAACAGCTCAGTCCAAAGCCCCTGTCATCCTGTAGCCCTACGGTCGCACGTTGACGGAGGAGATCACATTGACATGTGCCATTCACTATGCATGTCCTTGATCGTTTGTGCGCGAGTTGCGTACCAGTACCGACACGACACTAACACGACTAACTGCGCCCAGTCTGAACATCATTCCCATAAAATTGTGTACTCCTACGGTAAATAATTTTCCGTCTACGCTCGTTGAAGCAGCGAAAGCTTAATTATAACCACCGTGTACTTTCCAGCCAAAGGCTTTTCCGCAGTGGTGGTAGTGGCCCTATCAGAACACCAAAGTTAAGCGCTGTCGGACTTGGATGGCCGACCGTCCGGCTCTGCCGAGCGCTGTTGGCAAGCGGGGTGCAGCCAGCTTTTGTGAGGCCACCTGAGGAGCTGCTTCACTGACAAGTAGCGGCTCTGTTCACGAAAACTGACAACAGCTGGGAGAGCGGTGAGGTGACCACACGCCCCTCCATAGCTGCACCCTGTGACGCCTGCTGTGTGTTGATGACACGGCGGTCGGTCGATACCGTTGGGCCTTTAGACGCCTGTTCGGAAGCAGTGTACTTTATACGTCATTGGTATTCAGGAAGTCTGCAGATGAGCCAGTTAACGTCTAGATTCAGAACCCCGGGGCAGCGAGATTCGATCCACAGATCTAGAGCTCTTCTGAAACTAAGCACGTACTTGGTGGCTGCGAACTTCATTAAATACTAATGATCATACAAAGTACACTCCTGGAAATTGAAATAAGAACACCGTGAATTCATTGTCCCAGGAAGGGGAAACTTTATTGACACATTCTTGGGGTCAGATGCATCACATGATCACACTGACAGAACCACAGGCACATAGACACAGGCAACAGAGCATGCACAATGTCGGCACTAGTACAGTGTATATCCACCTTTCGCAGCAATGCAGGCTGCTATTCTCCCATGGAGACGATCGTAGAGATGCTGGATGTAGTCCTGTGGAACGGCTTGCCATGCCATTTCCACCTGGCGCCTCAGTTGGACCAGCGTTCGTGCTGGACGTGCAGACCGCGTGAGACGACGCTTCATCCAGTCCCAAACATGCTCAATGGGGGACAGATCCGGAGATCTTGCTGGCCAGGGTAGTTGACTTACACCTTCTAGAGCACGTTGGGTGGCACGGGATACATGCGGACGTGCATTGTCCTGTTGGAACAGCAAGTTCCCTTGCCGGTCTAGGAATGGTAGAACGATGGGTTCGATGACGGTTTGGATGTACCGTGCACTATTCAGTGTCCCCTCGACGATCACCAGTGGTGTACGGCCAGTGTAGGAGATCGCTCCCCACACCATGATGCCGGGTGTTGGCCCTGTGTGCCTCGGTCGTATGCAGTCATGATTGTGGCGCTCACCTGCACGGCGCCAAACACGCATACGACCATCATTGGCACCAAGGCAGAAGCGACTCTCATCGCTGAAGACGACACGTCTCCATTCGTCCCTCCATTCACGCCTGTCGCGACACCACTGGAGGCGGGCTGCACGATGTTGGGGCGTGAGCGGAAGACGGCCTAACGGTGTGCGGGACCGTAGCCCAGCTTCATGGAGACGGTTGCGAATGGTCCTCGTCGATACCCCAGGAACAACAGTGTCCCTAATTTGCTGGGAAGTGGCGGTGCGGTCCCCTACGGCACTGCGTAGGATCCTACGGTCTTGGCGTGCATCCGTGCGTCGCTGCGGTCCGGTCCCAGGTCGACGGGCACGTGCACCTTCCGCCGACCACTGGCGACAACATCGATGTACTGTGGAGACCTCACGCCCCACGTGTTGAGCAATTCGGCGGTACGTCCACCCGGCCTCCCGCATGCCCACTATACGCGCTCGCTCAAAGTCCGTCAACTGCACATACGGTTCACGTCCACGCTGTCGCGGCATGCTACCAGTGTTAAAGACTGCGATGGAGCTCCATATGCCACGGCAAACTGGCTGACACTGACGGCGGCGGTGCACAAATGCTGCGCAGCTAGCGCCATTCGACGGCCAACACCGCGGTTCCTGGTGTGTCCACTGTGCCGTGCGTGTGATCATTGCTTGTACAGCCCTCTCGCAGTGTCCGGAGCAAGTATGGTGGGTCTGACACACCGGTGTCAATGTGTTCTTTTTTCCATTTCCAGGAGTGTATATAGTCGCGACAAAAATTTTTAAGCTTTATTTTTTCCAAAAAAGTTCAAAGTTAAGTCTTCCTCTTTACGTATGTTGAAGTCCTAGTCGTGCTCCGCAACCAGATATGGGGCAAGCAGGGTACGAGGAGGGAGTGGGGGGTGGGGGGACGGAGGGATACTCAATGGACAATATTTGGGAGGATTCCGGATTTCCGTAATCTTGATCCAGACCGGAGGATTTTTGAGATATTTTTAAGTTATTGTGTGTGTGAAATCTTATAGGACTTAACTGCTAAGGTCATTAGCCCCTAAGCTTACACACTACTTAACCTAAATTATCCAAAGGACAAATACACACACACCCATGGCCGAGGGAGGACTCGAACCTCCGCCGGGACCAGCCGCACAGTCCATGACTGCAGCGCCCTAGACCGCTCGGCTTTAAGTTATTTCTAAAGAGCAACTGGTCCCAGACAAAAATCTGAAGGGCCACAGAGTGTTTGTATATCTGTTTGCATGTGGAAAATGGTAAATTCTACTAATTTTTGCAGTGTGGCTACCGTCTGAACGACCTTACTTTCGGTAACCATTTAAGCACAAGAGTCGTACATGGCGGTTGCTTTGAACCCAGGCGCTTAACTGAGGAACGAGATGTGGCAGTAGCCCGTGGGGATACTCGACACTAAATACGAGTTTTATAAAGTGAAGTAAAACTGAAAAAGTCAAGACGTTTCTACAAATTTCGACATCCTTGTTCCTCTGGGAGCAACGCTGACGACCTGAGTACCAAAACAGTCACTTGCTGGTGGGGAAGAGCTGCAGAGAGCCCACGGTGTGGGCCTGCGCTCAGCTGACCGCCACAGCGACCGCCGCCAGCTTCAGCAGGAGACAAAGTTTCCCTGCTGCAAATATGACAGATATCACCCTGCAGCTCTTGATTTATGCCGTACAAGCTTCATCAACGACGGAAATAGTCGGGTTATCTCTCGTGGCAAGTTACGTGGCCACTGATGTGCCGCAGGAGTAAGCAGCGTTATTAGCTGGCCACACAGCAGCGGATTTCTGCGAAAGACTAGAACTTTGGGCCGGTTCCGCGAGTACTTTTGACGAATTTGGCGCGACAATCTCAGGTCCGTCGTTTACCACAATGTGCACATTCCACTTGTCGGATTTAGTCTGTGAGATGGGCTCAGAGGCCGTGTCCCTTCGCGTGTGGCCCAAATCGGCGGATTTCCGTGATTCACCCGCGGAGCCAGTACAGCGAAAGATTTCAGTGGTTGCGGAGCATCTCGTAAAAAATACATTGTACAGTCCGCCGTTCTTAGAGATAATTTTACTGTAGCACATTTTTGGATTTTGAAACCATTATATCGTTGTTACGAACTTAATATGGACGATAGTTCGAAGAAAATTTTAGCAGTCGACAGTGATTTGTACGCTTTGTACCCGTACATTTCGCGAAAGAAAATTCGCACAAAATGGGTATAAAAATGAACTGTCGGAAGTCAACATTCCAGACGTATGGATCTGATTAAAAAACGTGAGCATCCGTCTGAAAATTGTCAAGGTTCGATACGCTATGATGAGGGCGTTCACGATCCTTTGCAAAGTAAAGTAATCCGTAATAGCTGTTAAGTAATGGACATAACACAGAATAGCATAACATAGAATAGTGAACGTATTGCAAGCAGTTTTTTATTGGTTTGTGCAATTTATCCCCCCCCCCCTCCCCAAACTTCTTCCACTGTTCTGCATCTTTTCTTAAACTTCATTTCAAATTTTGTAGCTTACATTTTGTTGAAATTGAGTCCACAGTTGAAATACCGCCTAAAAATGTTTCAATCATCTCTTCATTTTTTTTTCTTTTTTTTAAAAATATTGTAGTTCGTGTAGTGTTCATCTGGCAATTCCACAAGAAAAGGTCATTCGCAGTAGAGTTGCACATGTTTTTATATGGTCATTGGTCCACTCCTTCAGCGTAGCTTAAGCAAGCACAACTTGCTGTCACCTGAAAGCCGCGTGAACTTTCTAGACGTCACCCGTCGCAGAAGCCCCACCTGGCGGGCAAAATAACGTACTCAATTACATTTGCTACTTCTGGGTTGTATGTTCTGATATTCCGTATTCACATTTTTTTTCTAGGCGAATATATGGAACTGCATGGAAGCTTTCTGGAAATCAAGAAATGTGACGTCAATCTTAGTTATGATATCTACTGCGTTCTGGATCTCATGAAGTAACGTAGCCATCTAGGCTGCACACGGTCATGTTCATTGAACTTCTTTTGTCTCCATCACTAGCTGGCCTCACACGAGATAATTTTAGCGATGGGCCGCGGATATTTCCGACTGATTCTGGAAATCCCACAGATCCCGCCTGAGCGTCAGTGTAGACGTGGCCTTCAAGCAGTTACCAGCAGTTCGCGGAATCACGTGTCGTTCCTGGCGACTTCTCACGTGCTTGAGAGGTGAAGAGAAGATTATAAGCAGACTGATAACTTCTTTGGTCCGCCCGGGATTCGTCTCCATGACCTCTGAATTTTGAGGCACACGCTTTACCACTAGTTTACCAGGCTCGACGCATGGTACGACGAATCATTGTAACTTGTTACACCAAGCCTGTATTCGTGTGATATGCACGCAGACAGCTGCTCGAAACATGCAATGCGCTGTGGACGCAAGCCGGTGGGAGCAATGTGATGCTGTGGGGGATATTTCACGGGATCTGTGGTGATAATCGAAGACACCGTGGCAGCTGTGAACTGTACGACCATTATTGCGGGCCACCTACGTCCCTTTATCGTCGGTCATCCTCCCCGACTGCGACGGTATTATCCAGCGGGACTACTGTTCGTGCCAAAAGGCCAATGCCGTGCTGCAGAGGCGTTAGGAGCACGTCAGTGAAGTCACTTTAATGATCTGAGTCCAACGAAACACATGTGGGAAGGCATCGAGCACCAGCTCCGCATCCACAAACCACCGGCCCGTTATATGTAGGAACTAAGTGATCTGTCCTTAAACTTCTGCTGCCACATACCTGCGGAAACCTACCGAGGACTTATCGAATTCATTGCATGCACAATTGCTACCGTATTGTGTTCTACAGCTACACGCACACGCTGCTAAGCTGGTGGTCACAACGTTTTGGCTCATCAGTGCGCGTACTGTCCACAGGAAATGCAATTACGCTGTAATGAGACACTGACCCTTACACCGAAACATTTAGAAAATATTCCTGGACAATCTCCTAAATTTTTTCGGTTGAATTCGGATTCACCCTCTCGTTGCTGAAGATTATATTATGTTTTCTTTTTTCACACTATTTTGTCGAAGACTTTCATTTTGAGATCGTGGCTGTGTACAAAATACAGGTTGATTGTTGCAGAGAAGATAACACCAACCAGCCACTAGCTCTTTATACTCATGAAGTAATAAGTGCTATCGACAGGGGATGTCAAACTGATTCCATAGTTTCAGATTTCCAGAAGGCTTTCGACACCGTTCCTCACAAGCGTCTTCTAACCAAACTGTGTCCCTTCGGAGTATCGCCTCAGTTGTGCAACTAGATTCGCGATTTCCTGCAAGAAAGGTCACAATTCGTAGTAATAGACGGAAAGTCATCGAGTAAAACAGAAGTAATATCCGGCGTTCCCTAAGGAAGTGTTATAGGCCCTCCATTGTTCCTGATCTATATTAACGATATAGGAGGCAATCTCAGTAGCCGTCTTAGATTGTTTGCAGATGATGCTGTCATTTATCGTCTTGTAAAGTCCTCAGATGATCAATATGACTTGCAAAATGATTTAGATAAGATATCTGTATGGCGCGAAAAGTGGCAATTGACTATGAATAAAGAAAAGTGTGAACTTATTCACATGAGTACTAAAAGAAATCCGCTAAATTTCGATTACACGAGAAGTCACACAAATCTGAATTCTGTAAATTCAACTAAATACTTAGGGATTACAATTACAAATAACCAAAATTGGAATGACCACATAGATAATATTGTGGGTAAAGCAAACCAAATACTGCAAATCATTAGAAGAACACTTAGAACGTGCGACAGGTCTACTAAAGAGACAACTTACACTAAGCTTGTCCGCCCTATTCTGGAGTATTGCTGTGCGGTGTGGGATCCGCACCAGGTGGGACTGACGGATGACATCGAGAAAGTACAAAGAAGGGCAGCTCGTTTTGTATTATCGCGAAATAGGGGAGATAGTGTCACAGACATGATACGTGAATTGGAGTGGCAATCATTAAAACAAAGGCGTTTTTCGTTGCGACGGGATCTTCTCATGAAATTCCAATCACCAGTTTTCTCCTCCGACTGGGAAAACACTCTGTTGGCACCCACCTACATTGGGAGAAATGATCATCACGATAAAATAAGAGAAATCAGGGCTCGCAGAGAAAAATTTAAGTGCTCGCTTTTCCCGCGTTCGTTCGAGAGTGGAACATAGAGAGACAGCTTGAAGGTGGTTCATTGAACCCTCTGCCAGGCACTTTATTGTGAATATCAGAGTAATCACGTAGATGTAGATGTTTATAATGCGCTGTATTTACATAAATAGTGCCGTTACCGGTTTCGAACCGACATGTTCACTATCAGACAGCTCGTTCACGTTAAGATGCATTTTTGTTATAGTTTACTTTAGCCACTTCTTATAAAAAAAAGAGGGGGAGCTTTGATAGCACAGTCGGTAGAGCGCTTGCCCGGAAAAGGCAAAAGTTCCGTGTCGTAATAGCGGTCCGGCACACAGTTTACCAGCCAGGAAGTTTCATGAACTCGTATGTTTTACTACGCTTTTCATGTTGGTGATATTTCTTAACTTTCAGTACGTTTACGTCGTCTTAATTTTAACTGTCAGTGTTTCTCTAACTGTGTATGCTGGATTTCTTTTGGTCTTGAGGCGACAGCCTTCCACCTCTTCGCGCGACTTTCCTGTCTGCATCCAAGAAGTTATATTTTGCGGTAGGGTTAGGGTTTCCTAGCCGTGATGGCGCCGTGGTTAGCGAGATGGACTCGCGTTGGTGAGGACGACGGTTCAAATCCGCCTCCTGCCAACCAGATTTAGTTTTTTCGCGATTTCTCTAAATGAACTTACAATGAAATGCAGACCTTTAGCTGCTTACAGGTGCTGATAAACATCAACGAGGACAGATGAAAACGTGTGGATCGTTGATATTTATCAACGCCTGTAAGCAGCTAAAGGTCTGCACTTCATTGTAATTTCATGTCTTCGATAGCTGCTTTGAAAGACCACGGCCGATTTCCTTCCCCCATCCGTAAAAAAATCCGAGCTTGTGCTCCGTCTTTAATGACCTCGTTGTGTACGGTACATTAAACCCTAATTTTCCTCACTTGATTGTCGTACATGATCGATCCATAGCACACTACCCACCCTTCGAGCAGTTTACGAGTGAAAACTAATCTAACCTGACACACAATATTTTGTTAGCGCAACGCAATCTGACTTTCAAAATTCCCTACAAAAGAATGGCCCTGACTAACATTAAACTATACCTTTCACAAATCACTTACCTCACAAAAATCTTCGCTGCTCCAGCTACTGCAATACAGCGAGCGCCACAACTGCCAGCTAAATAAAAGATTCAAACTATGGAAGGCACTAACTACTGATAGGGATAGTTAGCAAATGAAAGATATTAATAGAGAACAAACAATGTATTTACCTTGATATCATCATATATAAATATAGCAGTTCATGACAAATTTCAAAACTCCGCCATCTCTCTCCCCACATCCACCACTGCTGGCGGCTCACCTCCAACTGCGCAACGCTACGCGCTGTTCACATCCAGCTGCCGCTGCCCAACACTACAATGGCAGACAACAATGCAAAGCAGCCACAGGCTGCACACAGCACAGCCAGTGATTTTCATGCAGGGGTGGCGTTACCAATAAAAAAACCTAAACAGCCTACTTACAAATGAAGGGTGTGATTCTGGCAAACTCAAGTTCGACTAGCTTCGTAACGTGTTCTTCAATAGATTAATAAATGGTGCTGTCCAACAACGACAAAGGTGCGGGTTTGAATCCAGCTCTTGCACATATACACTGTCAGAAATCTTCAGTGGCAGTAAGACAGCATTCAATGTCATAATCATTGTCGCGGACCCGAGCACCGCCTCTGACGGTTGTGGCGATGGCCGAAATAAACCTGGGTGGTGACACGATCCCTGTAGACAAGACTTTCTGGACAGCCTCGTTTTCCAGCGCGGCTCCAGCTGCCTCCGTGTTCTCGACCAGTCGTCACGACCGCCTTACCTCGCACAGTAAACCAGCCGCCAATTAACGGAGCCGGCTGCCTTGGAAACGCTGCACGTAACTTCATTTCACGCTAATCTGGCGGCCGGACGGGCGCGTGCCCTGTTAATTTTGCACCGCAATAACTTCGCATTGTTATCCCACACCTGTGGGAAGCACTTTCCGAGGTTCCTCAGCCGACGTCCATTACGACACCGACGGCCTTGACAAGTTCAGACGTCTGAAGTGCGGGCGGTTCGAGCTGCCCTGTGCGAGAAGCGAGAAGGGCACCAAGTAGCCGCCCTCGGTCGGTGCCGCTGGATATCGCTTACATTGCACAGTGTTTTGTTTATACTGGATTGGTTAGGTAGAGACCACTTCAGAATAAACAAAACACTCTACAATATAAGCGATATTTTGGGTACTGTTTGGAGTTGGGGCTGTTGTTAAAATATCTACATCCATACATCGATATTTTTTTCCAAAAAATATTGATATATATCGGCGATACTTTTCCCCCGATACATCAATATATACAGGGTGATCAAAAAATCAGTACAAATTTGAAAACTCAATAAACCACGGAATAATGTAGATAGAGAGGTAAAAATTGACACTCGTGTTTAGAATGACATGGGGTTTTATTAGAGCAAAAAGAAAAAAAAAGTTCACGAAATGTCCGACAGATGGCGCTGGGCAGCAAAACTGCTACCGGGACGGGCGAGAGGTAGGCCGATACGTTACAGAATAAACACCTGCTGGAGCGTACGATGTTTATGCAGGATGGCGCTCCACCCCATATTGCTAGACGCGTGAAAGATCTCTTGCGCGCGTCGTTTGGTGATGATCGTGTGCTCAGCCGCCACTTTCGTCTTGCTTGGCCTCCCAGATCCCCAGACCTCAGTCCGTGCGATTATTGGCTTGGGGGTTACCTGAAGTCGCAAGTGTATCGTGATCGACCGACATCTCTAGGGATGCTGAAAGACAACATCCGACGCCAATGATAACTCCGGACATGCTTTATAGTGCTGTTCACAACATTATTCCTCGACTACAGCCATTATTGACGAATTATGGTGGACATATTGAGTATTTCTTGTAAAGAACATCATCTTTGCTTTGTCTTAATTTGTTATGCTAATTATTGCTATTCTGATCAGATGAAGCGCCATCTGTTGGACATTTATTGAACGTTTGTATTTTTTGGTTCTAATAAAACCCCATGTTATTCCAAGCATGTGTGTCAATTTGTACCTCTCTATCAACATTATTCCGTGATTTATTCAGTTTTCAAATTTGTACTGACTTTTTGATCACCCGGTAGATATTGGAATTGCAATATTGAATATCGACAGTTTTATTCTAAACTTTTTTCGAAATTTTCCCTACATGTTTGGAATTGTTCTTTTGAAACTGTAGTAGAACACACTTTTACTTTCACTGTGTGAAGGAGCCTTTCTTCTTTTTGAGCCTTCATCGCGTACAGTCTTTCTCTTTTGTGTGAAGCAAGTCAAGTATAGGAGGCACAAATAAGAAGTCTGATTGCACTAGGGGATGGCGCTGTGAATGGAATAACAAGATTTCCGATGTGATGAAGTAACGCACATACTTTTGTTGAGCAGTGTATTAAAGCAAATTTACACCAGTCTCTCAAAAAGCTTCGTACGTGTAACACCTATAGGTAGGTACATACACATACATATATACACTCCTGGAAATTGAAATAAGAACACCGTGAATTCATTGTCCCAGGAAGGGGAAACTTTATTGACACATTCCTGGGGTCAGATACATCACATGATCACACTGACAGAACCACAGGCACATAGACACAGGCAACAGAGCATGCACAATGTCGGCACTAGTACAGTGTATATCCACCTTTCGCAGCAATGCAGGCTGCTATTCTCCCATGGGGACGATCGTAGAGATGCTGGATGTAGTCCTGTGGAACGGCTTGCCATGCCATTTCCACCTGGCGCCTCAGTTGGACCAGCGTTCGTGCTGGACGTGCAGACCGCGTGAGACGACGCTTCTTCCAGTCCCAAACATGCTCAATGGGGGACAGATCCGGAGATCGTGCTGGCCAGGGTAGTTGACTTACACCTTCTAGAGCACGTTGGCTGGCACGGGATACATGCGGACGTGCGTTGTCCTGTTGGAACAGCAAGTTCCCTTGCCGGTCTAGGAATGGTAGAACGATGGGTTCGATGACGGTTTGGATGTACCGTGCACTATTCAGTGTCCCCTCGACGATCACCAGTGGTGTACGGCCAGTGTAGGAGATCGCTCCCCACACCATGATGCCGGGTGTTGGCCCTGTGTGCCTCGGTAGTATGCAGTCCTGATTGTGGCGCTCACCTGCACGGCGCCAAACACGCATACGACCATCATTGGCACCAAGGCAGAAGCGACTCTCATCGCTGAAGACGACACGTCTCCATTCGTCCCTCCATTCACGCCTGTCGCGACACCACTGGAGGCGGGCTGCACGATGTTGGGGCGTGAGCGGAAGACGGCCTAACGGTGTGCGGGACCGTAGCCCAGCTTCATGGAGACGGTTGCGAATGGTCCTCGCCGATACCCCAGGAGCAACAGTGTCCCTAATTTGCTGGGAAGTGGCGGTGCGGTCCCCTACGGCACTGCGTAGGATCCTACGGTCTTGGCGTGCATCCGTGCGTCGCTGCGGTCCGGTCCCAGGTCGACGGGCACGTGCACCTTCCGCCGACCACTGGCGACAACGTCGATGTACTGTGGAGACCTCACGCCCCACGTGTTGAGCAATTCGGCGGTACGTCCACCCGGCCTCCCGCATGCCCACTATACGCCCTCGCTCAAAGTCCGTCAACTGCAAATACGGTTCACGTCGACGCTGTCGCGGCATGCTACCAGTGTTAAAGACTGCGATGGAGCTCCGTATGCCACGGCAAACTGGCTGACACTGACGGCGGCGGTGCACAAATGCTGCGCAACTAGCGCCATTCGACGGCCAACACCGCGGTTCCTGGTGTGTCCGCTGTGCCGTGCGTGTGATCATTGCTTGTACAGCCTTCTCGCAGCGTCCGGAGCAAGTATGGTGGGTCTGACACACCGGTGTCAATGTGTTCTTTTTTCCATTTCCAGGAGTGTACATACACATGCATGTATACATACGTAAGCACGTATACACGCACGCGCACCCGAACAAGCAAACAGATATATAAAATCGGAACAACATTCACTGCCAACCGATGACACAGTTTATTGGTATAGAATAACTGTCATGCCCAACGGTTGCGTATATAGCGGCAATGCAGCGCGTCCTAGGTTATAGCTGCTTGCAAATTCGTGTACTCCCTTATATTTTTTACATTGCTTCACAGGGCCGCTGGCGAGTTGAAAGTGAGTATGCGGAGCTCATTTCTGATCTGTGAGGTGCGGCAGTGATTCCCTGTTGAGAAAAGTGCACGCAAAAACAGCTGCAGCTGGTGCAGGTGCCGGACAGGTGGTTGACCTCTGCTCCAGTCCGCCGACTGGGCGGTCTGAGCTGCTGGGCGGCGCCAGCCGTGGCCCACACACGCACACGCACACGCAGTCGCAGTCGCACGCATCTGCATTTTAAACAACGCCGCCGCCGCCGCCTCCTCGCCTAGCGCCCTCTGAATAATGCATCGGGTTGAGTGACACGTGACGTCAGAGCGGCGACAAGTAGTTGCAGCGTCTTGCCGACCAAGCTGCGCGTGTTCCCTTCTAACAGCTCGTCACACGCAGACGGAGGTTCGCAGCTGCTGCGTTAGAGAAGAATCTGATTGCTGAGGAATGAACGAAAAATATTTAACACTTATCCATTATTTTGCAAATCCTTTCCTGTAAATGTTATCATGTAGAAGAGCTTGCAGTGATGTGGAACTAGTCGAGTTACACATTAACAGGCAGAAGAAGCCAGTACAGGCTATGTCTGTTTACTAACAACAAATCATGATTAGTACTAACCTACTCACTTCGATAACTATGGGATTACTTGTACATTGGTTTAAGAATGTACTTATCTTTCCCGGTTTTAGATACTTCTGCCAGCTACCTATCCACTGGAGTGTTAACACCTTGCCTAGTATGAACAATAGTGCTGACAAGAGTTAATGTCACCGGGACCATATACCTTGAAACATTCTGGTAATAACACTTCTTTTGTTTTATTTTTTAACACCTGAACATTAGCTACACAGGAACCCCTGATCGATGTTGGAATTATCTTACTTCTAGTACTGTGGTTGCAAATTTCACAGATCTTCAAAGTTTACTCTTGTTATTAACCACAAATAACGTAAGGCAGCAGGGGAATGCAACAGAATTTTGCATCACTCTTTTATTTCAATATTCGTGGCACAAGGAACAAAAATACACCAATATTCATTTGTAATGCGTCCATACGTGCTGGAAGGTCCCCGTGTTCAGATGGATGCAGGCTTGAATTCGTTGTGCATACCATGTATGAGACCATCAAGCTAACCGTCTTCTTCATGGCCATTCTGCGTAAGTCACGCAAAGAATACGGTCGTTATCGACGTCGAACAATAGCTCGTTCCAGTCGATTCCACACTGGGGCAATGGACGGCCGCTCCATCTTGGTGATCTTGCAGAAGGAACGTTTTCACGAGAACAGCGCGCTGGTAACTTGAGTTACCAGCCATGAAGTTGAAACCGTCGCTACAATCTTGGCAATAAGGAGCCACTATCAGTTTGGAGAATCTCGTTCTTGTACCTTGGAGCAGTGAGAGTACCCTCAACAACCACTAAATCACCATAGGTACACAGTAACCCCATGTAATTCCACGTCACATCACCCCAACACCATCACCACCATCATCACCTTGCTGCACGTGTGGGACACATACATTAAGGACTCAGGACATTTCATTGAGAAGCTGAAGAAACTGAAACTTGCGCCAAACGACATCCTGGTCAGTTTTGATGTTGTTTCGTTATTTACGAAAGTGCCACTCAGTGACGCTCTGGAGCACATCGGTTCCATGTTCCCGCAAGACATCAGAAAGCTCTTCCATGATGTCTCACCACGAGCTATTTCACGTGGAATGGCGATTTCTACGAACAGCTGGAAGGTGTCGCCATTGGTAGTCCCCTCAGTCCAGTGGTGGCCAACTTCTTCATGGAACAACTCGAAGCACAGGCACTGGACTCGGCGACTTGCAAACCTGAGGTGTGGTAAAGGTACGTCGATGATACTTTCGTGGTGTGGAGCCATGGTGAAGAACAGCTCGGTGACTTCCTAAGGCACTTGAACAGCCTCCATGCCGACATAACATTTACCATGGAAGTAGAAAAGGACAAGAAACTGCCATTCTAGATGTGCTGGTCACAAGGGACGGCGAAAACCTGGGACACAGCGTCTATCGAAAACCGACACACACGGACCGATACCTGCACAAACTGTCAAACCACCACCCGAGCCAGAAAAGAGGCATGATTAGTACGCTCGTAACGAGAGCAGGACGAATATGTGAGCCGCAACACCTCAAACGAGAAATGCAACACCTGGAAACTGTTCTGAGGAGCAATGGGTACTCCACAAATTACATTAGAAGTGTAACAGAGCCAAACACTTGGCGAAGTAAGGAACCAGAAGAAGAAATGTCGGGTACGGCCTTTCTGCCATACATTCCCAGAGTGGCGGACAGAATCGGCCGTATATTGCGCAAACACGGCGTAAAGACGATTTTCAAACCGACAAGGAAGATCAAAGAGTGTCTTAGATCGGCGAAGGAGAAAAGAGACCCACTTGCAATGTCGGGAATATACCGTATACCATGCACATGCGGAAAAGTTTATGTCCGAATGACTGGACGATCAATTAACACCAGGATCAAAGAGCATAAGCGACATTGCAGGTTGGGGCAGGTGGAGAAATCGGCCGTGGCAGAGGACGCACTGAATGAGACCGACCACGTAATAAAATTCGCCGACACGGAAGTTCTGGCTGTAGAGGAGCACTATCACACGCGCTTGTTCAGAGAAGGTGTAGAAATCCAAAAACACGCGAACAGTTTGAACAAGAAAGAGGAAAGCCTTAAGGTAAACGGATCCTGGCTTCTCGTACTGCAGCGAACGACCGTCGCAGGTAGCAAGAGGAGAACCGCACCGAAAATGACCGCGGAGAAGCCCTCGGACGTTGGCGCGCCAGGTACATATAGTCTGCGCCCGCGAGCTCGGCTCCAGTTCATCACCGGCAATGGAGGGTGAAGCTTTGACAATGCCAGCCACTCGTGCTGGCGAAACGTCAGAAAAATCATTAGATGAACGTCGGCCGAAGAACCCGAGACAGAAGCAAATAGGCAGCTTGTCAGTGATGGATGCGTTCGATATTATCAGATTGTGTCCAAACACGTTATCTGTGATTATCAGGGAACTAAGTGATCCGAAATTCGTCACTAAAAAACATCCGGTACCAATCCTGAGTCTTCTATTCTGCATGAATTCCTAACCATCTGTAACGGAGTCCATGGTTTTGAGGTGTACGTCGTGGTGGTCGCCATAGTCGTTCGGAATGGCGATTTGCATCGTTAGATGGTCTGCTTACAGTTTGATGCCACAAATGACGTCCTGTAGCCCCTTCGAACGCCGAATTAAGTTCCGGAACATTCGGCCCCTTCGTCTCAGAACTCGTAGGTACTGATCACCCCGTGTACGTGGTTCAAGTGGCTCTGAGCACTATGGGACTCAACTGCTGTGGTCATCAGTCGCCTGGAACTTAGAACTACTTAAACCTAACTAACCTAAGGACAGCACACACATCCATGCCCGAGGCAGGATTCGAACCTGCGACCGTAGCGGTCTTGCGGTTCCAGACTGCAGCGCCTTTAACCGCACGGCCACTTCGGCCGGCTGCCCCGTGTACGTGTCGAACGTGGAGGACCCGTGCAGTGTTACGTTCTCAATGTTGCCTGTCAGTTGAGACCGATTCCATGTCGGCACCACGTCACTTTGACGCTGGTTCACACGTCGAGTAGTTCTCCTGCGTGTGAGGTGACGATGTGAACCTTCATAAGATGCATGTCCACACGTCTCTAATGCGCCCTTACACATACTTACTTTCAACTGAAATCCTGCAACCCATTTGGATGCGACTTCCTACCTGCAGGTAGAACTAATGACAACTACGTGTATGCTTACAAACTTCAGGGGTCATCCTCCGATCGGTACTGGAAAAGTCACAATAACAACACACCTTCACGTCATATCGGAGTGAAGTAGCACTTTTATTGTTATATGAGAATTTCCAAAGGCCCCTGCAGGGGCATGTTCGGTTATCACTCTACATAAGTAATATTCTTACTGCGCGTGCCTACAGAATAAATACATTCATGACGTTAGCTGCAGTGGCGCAGCGGATTGTGCCATAGGACAGTACTTAATGAGAGTGTGCAAAGTGCGTCAGCGAGCCCGCCTGCACGGCGACACACAGAGAGAGAAGCCTAAGCGGGAAGCCGACAGAGCTGCGGGGCCTGATTATTTATCCGTGTGTAGGTGCCACCGCAGGTCGACATCGATCACAATGCCTAGGAATGAGGTCACCAAGCTCGGCACGAGGAGAATGCGAAAAGGAATGGGACGAGGACTGTTCAATGAACATCTGCTACATTCTCGTGAGGTTAACCAAGTAATCTTGACAGAGCGTAGATGGGGGTCGTCGGGCGAGGTTTGAACTCGCCTTCTCTCAGATACAGGTACAGAAGCTAAACGATTGCACCAAATTTCCAGGTGAAATAATTACATATAATTTATTCCTACATGACGATAGAATTATTCTAAATGGGACCAAAATGCTTGTCTCTGACCAAATTAAATTAAGTCTGCACTGAGGCACTCTAGAGCAATACTAAGCAGAATATAAGTGTTTAGCAGTGCTGGACGACAACTTACAGTCATAATTCGTGTTTACACTGAAGAGCCAAAGAAACTGGCACACGCACCTGCCTAATATTGCGTAACGCCTCCGCGAGCACGCAGCAGTGCCGCAACACGACGTGGCGTGGACTCGACTAATGCCTGGAATAGTGCTGGAGAGAACTGACACCATAAATCCTGCAGGACTGTCCATAAATTCGTAAGAGTACGACAAGAGCGGAGATCTCTTCTGAACAGCATATTGCAAGGCGTCCCAGACGTGCTCAATAATGTTCATGTCTGGGGAGTTTGGCAGCCAGCGGAAGTGTTTAAACACAGAAGAGTGTTCCTGGAGCCACTATATAGTAATTCTGAACGTGTAGAGTGTCGCATTGTCCTGCTGGAATTTTCAAAGACCGTCGGAATGCGCAATGGATATAAATGGCTGCAGGTGATCAGACACGTACGTGTCACCTGTCAGAGTCGTACCTTGACGTATCAGGACTCCCATATCACTCGAACTGCACACGTCCCACACCATTACAGAGTATCCACCAGCTTGAACAGTCCCCAGCTGACATGCAGGGTCCATGGATTCATGAGGTTGTCTCCATACCCGAACACGTCCATCCGCTCGATACAATTTGAAACGAGACTCGTCCGACGAGGCAACATGTTTCCAGTCATCAACAGTCCAGTGTCGGTGTTGAAGGGGCTAGGCGAGGCGAGGCGTAAAGCTTTCTGCCACGCAGTCATCAGGGGTACACGAGTGGGCCTTTGGCTCCGAAAGTCCATGAAGATGATGTTTCGTTGAATGGTTCGCACGCTGACACTTGTTAATGGCCTACTGAGTCGTCAGCGCGGCAGAATGCTATGCGAAGAGCCCGGCTTTGATTCCCGGCCGGGACGAAATTTTCTCTGCTAGTGGAATGGGTATTGTCATCATCATCATTTCGTCCTCATCGACACGCAAGTCGTCTAGGGGGCGTCACACAAGACGAAAAGAGTTGAACCAGGCGAGCGGTCTACCCGACGGGAGACCCGAACTACGCGCAACTGTCTGTCTACCGGAGCCACTGTGCGTGGTGTACGCCAGCTGACAAAGGGCTGCTGTTGTTCACTTGCGATCATTTGAAATTGACCAAAGGATCCACGCCGGTGGTACGTATTTTTCATCCAACCGGTGCTGCGATTAAGTAAAAAATTTTGACTACTCTTGACGTCATGTAACCAATGAAAAATACGAGGTCTATTCTGGAAGTACGTTCCGATAAGCTCGGCCTGCTAACCGTGCGGTCTGACACGGCTTCCAGAGAGGCAAGGAGCGCCTGGTCCCCGGCACGAATCCGCCCGGCGGATTACAGTGCCGAGGTCTGGTGTGCCGGCCAGACTGTGGACGGTGTTTAAGGCGGTTTTCCATCTGCCTCGGCGAATGCGGGCTGGTTCCCCTTATTCCGACTCAGTTACAGTATGTCGGCGATTGCTGCGCAAACACGGTCTCCACGTATGCGTACACCATATTTACTCTACCACGCAAACATTGGGGTTACACTCGTCTGGAATGAGACGTTCCCTGGGGGGTCCATTGGGGGCCGAACCGAACACTAACCCTAGTTTCGGTGCGGGGCGGCGATGGGATAAGTGGCTGCTGTAGCCTGTTGTGTGGGATTGTGAACCACTGAGGGCTACAGTGGGGACGAAGCCTCTCCGTCGTTTCTAGTTCCCCAGTTCAATACATACATACATACATACAACTTCCGATAGGTCGCAAAATGAAAACCACTGCGAAAATCAACCGACGTTTTGCACAGATGTGTTGGGTAGTGTTTCTAGTATGCCCGTCGAAAGCGGGACGGCCCTCTTTTCAATTCCGAACGACAGCGAACATAGATTCCTAGAAAATAGTGTCTCCCGCCAAGTATGAGGGTGTCATGAGAGATTTCGCCTGATGTCACGCAGCCCACATAACTCAACTGTGATACGTTTCGTTCTTAATGACAATTCTGCAGGGGCAATGAATAAGCTCCTGCAGCGGTTTCGATGGGCAGTGTTTGGCTACCCACAACACAGCACGTAATTGGCTCGTCCTGAGTTTCATATCTGCTCATATGAAGGCTACGAAGACGACATTTTGGCATCGACAACTAGCAGTAGACAAGCGTAGAAATTTGGCGGAAGCGCAGGCGGCTGCCTTCTATGACGCTTCCTTGATAGATACTTCGGGAATAGGGTCATTGCGTTGGATTCTTGAAACATTATCCTCGTTGTGTCTAATTTTTGTGGGGAACACTGAAAGACACTGTCAACCGGAACCATCCCATCGCACCGGACGAGCTTCAATTGGTCGTCTGGGTAGCATCTGAATTCATGAATTCATTTCCGGTGAAACGCTACAGGATATATCATTGTTCGTTTGCCCCGCCTACATACTGCCAACGGTTGGCATTTAGAAAAGATTGTGATGTGATTGCAAAGACTGCATGCGGAGTACTAGTTTAATTACGCACGCTGATATTATACGGGCTGCACGGCATACAACGGCACCTCTTAGTAACTTCTCTATTTCGAAACTTCTGTACAGCTTCGCGTAAAAAAATGGTTCAAATGGCTCTGAGCACTATGGGACTCAACTGCTGAGGTCATTAGTCCCCTAGAACTTAGAACTAGTTAAACCTAACTAACCTAAGGACATCACAAACATCCATGCCCGAGGCAGGATTCGAACCTGCGACCGTAGCGGTCTTGCGGTTCCAGACTGCAGCGCCTTTAACCGCACGGCCACTTCGGCCGGCTTTCGCGTAAAATTCTTACGGCCTTCACAGTACACAAACATTTTGTTGGACTCTTCTATCGATCTCAGTTTTCGAGATATGTAATTCTGAAATCGGGGCTCTTCACTGGACGCCCAGTACTACCTACAATAAGACATTAAAAACAAAGAACAGAAAATACAAGGTGTTCGGATATTCCCGTTATAAACTTCTAGTACTTGTGGAGTGAATAGATAATATTTTGAATAGGAACCCATGCCGCGAAACGCACCGTTTCCACTCTAAGGCGGTCTCAGTTCAGAAGCATAAGGCGTCCACGTCAGCTGAGGGAAAGAGGAAAGTCTCAGAGTTGGTAAGTAACACCGTAGACAGGGTGACCTCTGCCACGTCAGACCTGATGCCACTTAATGTCCGCCGTGCTGCGAGACCTATTCAACGGCTGTTCGTATGATTTCAGAATACACAAATACGCTCCTTGTGTAAAGCGAAGCTCGACGTAGCTGAGGACCTAACAGTCGGTTGCATGACGAACGTTTCCCTCAAAACAGCGACGCCATCGCACAGACTATTTGCCCAAGTTACGCAGCGGCTCTGAGGGACAGTTACCTTCACCGTGAGGAGGCAGGACTGTGGTGCTCCACGGCAACGCAGCACCCTACAATTTGAAGACGACGTACTGCAGTGCGCTGAAGAGAACGCACCATCTTCGAACAATTGCTCATGCAAAGGATGTTAGTCACAGTATTGCTCGACTATTCTGAGGTAGCAAAAATTACGAGTACACACCCCTACCAGTTACAAAGGGTAGACGTTGTGGGTCCAGCCGATTTTCCACAACCGTTGCCTACTGCTCGTGATTCCAGCAGCGCTGTATCGACACGCTTGTCATCACACGTCGAGTTCTGTTCACAGGTGAATGTAACCGCACTAGGAACTGTGTTCTGAATTCGCGAAACAGGCCTGTCTAGGGAGACGAAAACCCTAGTGCCACGAATGTTCGGGGATTTCAGCACTGGTTTCGTATTAACGTGTGGACAGGTATTCCGGTCGATCATATGACTCAGCCGTACCTCCTTCCACTTAAGCTGCACACTTGAGCCATGCTTGATCTTCCTACAAAAGCCATTGGATCCGTTCTTGGAAGCTGTGCCGTTGAATAGTCGCCAGGAAATGTGGTTCCAGCATGATGGCGCTCCACCTGACTATTCAAGTGGGGTTCGGAGACATCTGAACAGACGATATGGTGAAAGATGGACAGGTGGAGGTGGTCTAACAGTTGCCGCCGCGACAGCCGGATGTAACTCCTGTGGACTGCTTCTTGTGGAGTCGTGGGCAATGTTTAATTTACGAGACTCCTGTAGAGACAGAGGAAGATCTGCTGGTACGAGTTCTGGTCGCTGCACCACAAGTTGGAGAGACAGCAGGTGGGATGGAGGGTGTGCACCACAACATGCTTCGTACGTACAATGCCTGCAACAACGTTGGTGGTCGCCATATCGGACTACTGATGAAATGCATTAGTACCGTTCTGTACGCGCACCATGCTGGGTTCTTTTTTATTTTGAAATAATGTAAACACCTAATGTTTAAGTGTTAATGCAAAAAAATGTGTGTAAGTGATAAATGGACGATTCATTATGTTTCCTTTCGAATTGTCAGCTAATGAATGTACTGCGTCATGCCTAACTCAGTTCCTCAAGCAACAGTGGATGTGTTACGCATCTGAATCGAACCGTTTGGGTTCCTATTCAGCACATGGTGTTCTCTCTCCTCTCTAAAAGTCTTATGAGTTTGTAACGGGAATTTTCGAACACCCTGTGTAATATAAACACGATGTACCTCTCATTCTGCTGCACAGTAACAAGTCATAAGTATGTAAAAATAATATGGGTCGAAAACGCCATGCATGCATTAGAAGTCATCTTATCAGGCTTCGAAATTGTAAAAAAAGTGTTACAGTCGAGACGGTTCAGTCCGTTGACAAGCGGGACCGGCCTACATCATTCACAAGCTGAACTTCCCACCGCACCGCCCTGAGATTTAGTGGTAAAATTTCTCAGTTAATAACTTGTCAATAACTGAATACAGGTCGAGCACAGGAATAATATGTACTGAACTGTGAAAAAGAGAAGCAAAATCGAATCAGCGAAGGTCCAAGTCAGATATGCAACATCGAGCAGATTTGAATAGACAGGGGGATCGTTGTTATGTGGTCACGGTTGGAATGCGAAAGAAGAGACTCGTGTTCGAATCCCCACGGTGTCTCTTTTTTCCACAAAATTATGAACCGTCCGTCGATTCACTGACGTGTCTGTTCGCTGTATCCAAATTTGTGCCTGTGTTGTGATGTAACATCTGTTTGCAACAGCGAGGAGTAAGGAAGGAACCCTCAGAGGTACGTACCTCCACTTTCTTCCACACAAACGCCATAACGTTATGTCTCCCGCGTTCCTTTGTTGCAACACAGTTTACATCCGTTTATTTGTTGTACTCCTTTCTGCGAGAGGTCTACGGGGCAACTCGCCTACCGTCACTATTCATCACATTTACTTGAGAAAGTAACACATGACTCATAATCTGTAACCAGCGTATAGTATGACAATTGCCAAGACTACAGAACAAGAACAGACACGTCAATGACTGGACGGAAAGTTCATAAATTTGTGAGGAAATAGAAACTGGTACGATGGAAATGTGAATACGGATTTCCGAATTTGCAGTACAACGCCGATACCACACAGCCACGACGCCGTTCTCCTTGCAGCGCACTCAGCGTTTCGAATCTTGAGCTTGGACCGTTCACTCCTTCTATTTTCCTTGTTTCTTCACAGGTCTAGTTTTCATTCTTGTTCTACTCCTGACGGGCAATCCACTGGGCCTTTTTACTACTAAATCTGATGCGGGTGCGATATCTGAGTTTCCCTAGTCAGCCTCATAGTATCCGAACAGAAAAAAAGACAAATGATAGTATGAAGAAATAACATGTGTTGCTGCAAAGCAACCCGCAAGCCGTCACACGGACGTTACATCGCTGTGGGCTGTAAGTGTTAACGCAAAGGACAAGCGGAGAGCACATGTAAGCTGCGGGCAGCGGATGCCCTGTGGTTGAGGAACAGAAAGGCCAGCGGCCACATGCAACTTTGATAGGCAATCCGCAGAGAGCGACGTGGGGGCCGGGCTCCCCTCGTGATGTGTAAACTGCGCCCCTCCGCTGATGAGGCCCCGCAATAAGCGGGCAGCCACCCTCTCTGCCAGCGGCACGCAGCGCACAGGCCGTGCTCGACAGAAGCGGGAGCAGGTGCCGGCCACTCTGCTGGAAGCAGGTCCACCGAGCCACCTGCAAGGGCCGTCCTTTAAGGCTTAACAGACGACTATCACGTGGCACTGATGGGATCTGACTTCACTACTTCCTGCGTCGAATCCGGCCAACTGTAGAACACAAAGACATGTTCTTTCGAGTGAAGTTCTTCCTCCTGTCTTCCCAGTAATTTTCCATTCTTTAGCTCTACTGTTGTTTTTGTTTCTGGGTGAATATTCCCACGTTTCATGCCTCTTCCAGAAAAACGAAGTTGTGGCCAAAGAATCTGTCTCCGTAGGAGTGTGGACAGATAAGCAAAAGATTCTATAATTTTCAATGCGATAGGCTTTTCAGCTGCGATGAATTTTCTTGAATGAATTCGTGATTCCTTCAGCTACCCTTCTCCTTATTTCATGTACGATTGTACAAGTTCGGCCTCAGGCCATTTTCAAGTATCTAAATTATACAGTGGATACATAAGGGACACACATGATTTTGATTTAGGAACAAGTCGTATGTGTACATATACTAGGTGCATTATAACTTACTTTGTGAATGATTTTAGTACCAGAGGTTGAAAATACCGCTTCGGTTGTAAGGGTCTTTTATTTAGAACACGACCGGTTTCGGGCTCTTATACGCCCACTTGGTGCTGTGACCCCCGAGCGCCGCGGTAGACGTCTACTAGGCGCGGTGTGCTACCTACGAGCCCAGAGCAAGTAGTACAGCACCAAGTAACGACACCTCAAGATGGGTTTATAAGGGCCGAAACCGGTCGTGTGATAATAATAGAATTTTACAACTGAAGAGGCATTTTCAAGCTCTGGTATAATGCTCAGTTGAGGATGCTTCACCAACAGGATTGTTTGTAATGATATTAGTAGTAAATTATGTCACATATGTCGTTGCTCCTTTGACTCCACGTTATACTCGTAAAATAAATTAGGAAGGTTTTACACTACTTCAGGAGCACGTTACTTTCGAGCAGTTTTTGCAAAGCTCTTATATGTAAGGTCCATGTTTTAACGTACTTAGCACTAGGACGATTATAATTATTTTACAGAAATTTGTAAATTAGCCTGCATATGCTTTTGTTCTCAATTATATTTAATTATCGTTCATCATTGGTGTCAATATGACTGTGTATAATTTCTTTAAAATGATTTCTAAATATCTGTTCTTTTATTCTGTTCTCTAATTTATTTTGTGACCATTACGTGGATTCATAGGAGCAACGACGTACATGGCAAAATTTACTACTAAAGATCAGCCATAAAATAAGTTATAATGTGCTTACAATACCGACAGATATGACTTGTTCCTAAATAAAAATCACATGTGTCACAAATGAATCCGATGTATAATGCATCCGTTTTAGATAGCTGAAAATGGACTAAGGCCGAAACTGTAGAATCGTACATGAAATAAAGAGAATGACAGCTGAAGGCATCACGAAATCATTAAAAAAAGCAAAAGATTAGTTGACCCAAATGCAGTTTGAATAAATATATTGTACTCAACTTATTGTGAGGAACAGCTTCACTGTTGACAACTTGTTACAACCGAGGCGCCACGCGGGCGTGCTTCTGTATATACAGAATGTTTGCCGATAGGGCGCACTGTCAACAACTCGGAGTAACGTTCGCCAGCAACTAGAAGTAATCTTGACCTGGAAGACCGATATCCAGGTGTCCGCCGCTTGTAACACCGTCCCGTCGGCAGCCTGGACGTTCTTCATTGGCGGCCACGTTCAAAGCGTTCTTCGTGGCATCCGTCTCTGGCAGTATCCGTAAGCTACGATACTACTCTCTGAATATCTATTTCAGTTATGTTCCTCTCTCTTCCGAGTGTTTCTGAGTTCTCTGATCCATTGATTTATGTTCTTTCTGTTACTGAAGCACTGGGTGATTCTTTTAGTTAATATGCACTCTCTACGCGTTCAAACAAATAGACCCGCCTTCTCCGGACCGTGTCTAACAGCTTGGGAATTTTTTGACACAGTTCTTTCTTGCTTCTTAATTCGAATTTTTTGAAATATTACCTTCTACTTTTCTTTATTTTTTCTATTTCTCCTATTTTTAAATTTAGCATTTGTTATTGTTAAAAGAATGACAGCTCAGATATTGGCTTAGTAGTTTGTTTACAAATTTCGCGTGAAGACTTTCGCAGGAGGAGTTATTAGCGAATTTTGTAAACTTATGACTCAGGAAGTTTCAACTCTTACTGATGACTCAGCTTGAGAAAAAGACTGCTAATGGAAAGAAGTATGTATCCTGCATCCCGCGTTATTCGTTTCCATTTTATTTTCATTTTGCATACTACGGCGTTTCGGCTATGTGTAGCCATTCAAGCAAAATGTGGTAACCCGTTAACTACATATGTTTTGGATTACAGTAATTTTCACGGGCAGTCCGTGCTTGGCCACGTTTGAATGCTGCAGTCGTGATGGGCGGTGCAGTACTAACAGTAGCGCACAGCTGTGCGAGACCGCAGACTGCCCGTGTAAGTGACTGTAACCCTAAACATATAGGCGCTATAGTTAAGGGGGTTAATCATTTTACTTGGGAATGGCTACAGCACTGAACTGTCGTAATACCCAAAACAAAAATAATAATTGAAAAGAATAACAATTACTGTAGGAAACTTCATTCTTTGAAGAAGTTTATCACGGCTGTGCAAACTGCTGCAACTAAATTATTTGCTAACTATTTGTTTGTGTAATTTCGCCTTGGGCGTGCTTCTGTTGGCAATGAATTTCGTGAATGTCGACCAGAATCTGTTATTGTTATAAAAATACAGTTCCTGTACGCAACATGATTGAAAAGGACGGACACGCGATTTACCGCAGATCAGAGCTGCCCTTGCCGGATGCTGCAGTACTTTGGTCGCAGTGGCATCTCGTATGCGGATTCTTTCACAGAGCCAACACACTTACCCAGAACCTTTACAACGAAACAAGGTGAACGGAACGTGTCTCTAATTTCAGAGCTGCCTGCTACGTGTTGAGGAAGCAACAGCTATCCTTATGTCAAATTATTAGCGGTATCAGTGAATAATCTGATCGGCATATCTGTCCAGTCTGATCAGGCTGAAACCTGAGCAGTTTACAGCTAAGGGCTAAATGATGCCAATGCCAACGGCGTCAGAAAACACGGGCTCCCTCCAAAAATCATCTAACATTATTTCAGTTTTTCCACCTCTTATACAAATCGTATGAAACAAAACAAACATCAATAATAATCTTATACAAGATAAATTACGTTTACTGTAAAACTATATCAAATTTACTTTTAAAAAATTTAAAAAAAATCTTAATCATCCACTTTCTTACAGGTATCCTAATTTTTCTGTAGTAAAATCTATCGTATAGACTGAGAGTTCGTTTTCTGTACGACTGCATTTTGAGTGGCCATAATGGCAAGTGATCGACGATAATTTTTCAGAAATTTTAAATTCAGAATCTTGTCTCAAATTTAGCATCGGCGACATACGTGATGCTGTCATATTAACTAGCTATGAAATTAAATGTTTCAAATGAATCGCTTTTCCGGAAAGCCTGTCTCAGGGTCCACTGATCAAGTCTCTGGCTACAGCTACGGTGTCAGACTTCCCTGCCGGGAAACTCTATCGAAAAGCGTCGATACAAAGAGAACGTCGTGGGAACAGCTCAACAACTGCTGGTCGATATGTTCCAATTTACAGCTTCTTCTCTTCGACAAAGCACAGTTCCTTCTGTGTTTCTAGCACCGAAATACATTTCTGTTGTGCGCAGACAACCGCCCTAAGATATATTGTCGTTCGTTTCTTACTTCTGTTTTCGTGTCATAGTCACCGGACTGCTAAAGAACGCAGCAGATTTAACAATTTGATAATTCCTTTCGTCACGTATATAGGGTCTCTATAAAGCATCCCCCCCTCCCCCGGTGCCCTCTGGGTCCGGCACTGACGCTACACAGACGTGAAGCACAGAGCTGCCGCCTTCGGCCAGACCGGTGCTGCTGGTAGTGCGTTCGTCCTTCCCGGCTCGCTTCGTCCTGTGTGAGCCGCCAGCTTGGCACGCACTGCGGGTAGAAACTTAACCCCTCAGAGCCCGGCAGCTGGGGTTGCCGACAATCCGCTTAGCGCGCGCAGCTTGGACGCGGGGCCCGCTCATAGCTGGAGAGGCAGCCTCTCCAGCGTCTGTCCAGAACTACAAAATCCACCTCACTGGAAGCCTTCTCTCTGGATACGACTCTACTAAATAATTCTAGTTGTACCATACCGAAGCAGCGCCCGTTCCCTGCCGTTTCTTTGGAGAGTATATAGGATAACAGAGTCTATTTCTTGTCGTCTTCGCAACGACTGTATACGGCACTATGAACCTAGGTTTGCACTGGCCCCCTAGGTTGGCCGTACTTCCTGCCGATTGTGTTTGCGACCTCTCTGGCTAGGAGTGGTTTATCTGGCAGATTGCGGGGCTCGAGAAGTGAAACCAACACGGCGAGTGAGGTGACCGCGGGTTCTAAGAGACTGAAGTTCTCGCTGGCCGTCGGGTTGTTGCTCGGCGCGGCTAATTGGCAGTCGTTTTGCTGTCGTGCCCGTGCGAAGAGAAGTTTTGGTTGCCGCGCGCCGCATGCCGCATGGTGGTGGATAGTTGGAGCAGAGCAGACTGTGCATGAAAATACAGCGTGGGCTGAATAAAAGTGGCCCGGACGATTGGACGTTAATTTGTGAGGAGGAAAAGACCTGGCTACTTCTAACAGAATGAAGCAACTACCCACAGAGCCGGCCTTGGGTCACGTTTACACAACCTTCACGCCTGACAGAGTTGTTAGCAGAGGTGAGTCTGGCTGGCCACCCAGGTCAGCCCATCTCTCAGCGTGCCATTACTTTGTGTTGGCAGCCCTCAAGTCTCAGATGTACCGCAGCAACCCTCACAGTCTTCAAGCACTGCAGCAGATCATTTCGGATGAGGCTGCAGCACTTACAGCAGTCCAGCTTGGATCCGCCTTCATAAACTTGCTGACCAGCGCACAAAAGTACCAAGACATGAGTGGTCTTCAAAAAAATGGTTCAAATGGCTCTGAGCACTATGGGACTTAACTGCTGTGGTCATCAGTCCCCTAGAACTTACAACTACTTAAACCTAACTAACCTAAGGACATCACACACATCCATGCCCGAGGCAGGATTCGAACCTGCGACCGTAGCGGTCGCGCGGTTCCAGACTGTAGCGCCTAGAACCGCTCGGCCACTCCGGCCGGCAGTGGTCTTCGCTTCAACGTCTGTTATAGTCAGGTTAGAACTGTATTTACTTTCCGCTGTTGTGTTTCTTTGTACCCTGGAATTCTGTTCTCCGGGCCACTTTTATTTGCCTCTCCCTGTGCAATACACGTGAAGTATCCCGTCGGATAGAAAATCCGGCCGCGTTATTGCATTTAGATTGTGCAGTGTTACTCGGGTACTGTGTACGGGTGGCCACGCCGCAACGATTTCTGTATTTCGTTCACCTATAGTGCGGCGCTAAATGTTGATTGACCCCTTTCGTGCTTTTATGTAATACGAATTCCGCGGGAGTACACCGGTTCTGTGGCCTCAGTTCGAGGGTAAAAATGTGCTTTTTTTTTTTAGTTAATGTGATCCTGGTGTCCAACACTTTCTGTTAAGGCGATGTTGTATTGTGACACTGATGTAAGTTGCGCTAACTGATCCGTTATTTGTTCTTTGAACTGCTTGCGCCACCATATTGTGTGTCGTTTGTGCCTAGCACTGGCCTGTTTCAGATGCGGTTTGAGGGGTTGCTACATTCTGTATTTTGCACAGAGAAATGAAAAGCCTGGATGTAAAGGAGTGACGCCAGGGATCCAAAAAAAAAAAAAAAAAAAAAAGAGAAAGAACCCTTTCTTATTGCCTTTGATATTTGGTAATGTTATTGAGGCACTGGTTATGCCCTCCCTGTTAAACATTGCCTGTTATGCATTGCCTGAAAACATATTAGCCTAAAATTGCAGTTCTGCTCTGGTTAAAATTAATAATTGCCACGTTTGCTTTTAAGAAAAGGCTGAAAGTTTTCTAGATGTCAGTAGTTCTTAATTTTTTTTTTGTTTGTCTTTTTAATTTGGTAAAACTGACAAGTGGCCAATATTAAGTCTTTTAACTACAGTAGATTTGACAATTGTCAGAATTAAATAATTTGAAGGTAGAACTTTGGTATGAGGTAGTTTGTTACTCTTTTTAATTAAGAGACTTCTCACTTGTTTTTGAATTGTATTCTCAGTGCTCATTTTTGTATTTGTTGCTTAAGGGGTTTTCAATCTGGGACCCACTTCTTACCTCAGTCTAACGCATGCGATAAGCGTCACGCGTTACTAAAATTTAAATTAGTTTTGCTATTGTGCTGAATTGTAGATTTGAGCCATTGTTTTCTGTAAAATGGTTGTTTTCTAATTGTTTGCTATCTATATGATACTACTCCGAATCGTGTTGTTATATGAAATGGGTGTACATTAAAGTGAATTGTATAAATGTCACTGAACTCAATCAACCGCTCCATTCATCGTCTATCCTATGGCCCTGTACCACGCTTCACGGCCACAATATACGACCATATTTCCAGGATCCGGAAAAAATACGTCTCGTTTTACAGTCCATGTCTAGAGTCGTTACGCGCTGTTTTCAGCACTTTCAAGTAAAGCGAAACGATAAATGTTGGAGTTTTTTTGGCCGTTGTCATTTACGGTGCCATCATCTGGGTCGTAAAGTCGCGTCGCATTCCTGTCCAGACTTCAGTACTCGACGTTTCGATCTTTCTGCTGCGATTACATTGATTTTCCTGGATGGGCGAAGTCTCAGTTCACCCAGGGACACCAGTTCTGAAGAAGATCCCAGCAGAGGGATCAAAACATCGAGTACTTAAGAAGTTTGAACAGGAATACGACGCGATTTAACGCCACAGATTTTACCGTCGCCGTGAAACGAGTCCGCCTACATGATGCTGGCATTGCGAAGTTCCACTGCGTCATCGACCGCGACTGCAGCTGCGTGATATGCCTAGCCTTGCGTACCGAGAAGAGCAACGTGAGTAGGTTGTCGAGCTGCAGGTGGTGGGATGCTGCGTGTGGGGCAGTGGTGGGAGATGAAACTCCCCACACAGTCCTTCACTGCTCCATCAGACGTCATAACACGGGCCTTTCAAGCCGATTTACTCTGTGAACCACGACAGCTGATACTTCATTAACATCAGGCGTCAAGCTTCGTGACTGTTACGCTATTATTGATTGTGTGCAGACAGTTGAGACTTTGTCCCTGTGTTACAGAATTAGCGATGCGGTAGCTTTTTTTATTATTAAAATAGAAAGTCAAATTCATAAAGGAATTTTCGAGAAAACTCGAAAGGTGAATTCTGCTCGAAAGAACTGTATGGGGAAAAGAGTTACACTAATATTTAAAGGGGCCAGAAAATCTATATTTTTCGATCTAGAAAACATTTACACAAGCAGAGACGAGCACAATATTTAACAAACAAATGAGAACACTGCTTTTCCCTATTCTTTGACACCTAGTTTGTTCGTAACTAAAATATAACATAAAAACTGGCTTTTCCCTCTGATTTGCAGTCGCTAGTTTGTTATGGCGACATTCACGAAAAAAACTTTTCTTCACGTGTAGCATAGCCTTTTCCTAGTCTGCTATTGTGAAATTTGATTTAGCAGTTCTCTAGGTATAATTTTCCTCGTCAGAAAATATTAAAAGTGTAGCGACAGCTGTCTTTCGCGAGTAAATTATGCACGATGCAAGTCTGTGATGATGTGGGGTTTAAAAATTACTGCGAACACATTTGGCATCTCTCCGCATGAACACATTCTCTGCAGGGTCAAGGACAACTTTTATGAAGAACGCCCAAGATGTGCAGTCACCAGAGAACGAACGTATGGGCCAACGAAAAGCAATCTTGTGCAACATGGAACCTGTTCAAGTAATTGTCTCACGATGATAAAAACAGGGTCTGTCGGTCTGTACAATCTTTAACCTATTGCGAACTCAAGTCGGCAGATCCAGATACAGTGTTGTTACCTGTGTTAGGCCTACACAAGGTGACGTTGCTCCCGCGTGTGAAGGTGGAATGCGACACGAAGGATCTAAGGTCGGCGACAGACGAGGCAGCCATAATGGCAGAATACTATTTTTAAACACAGTAATCTATAGTTAAAGAAGTCTTAATGTTTGTGAGTGTAGAAGTTAATTTTCTGTAAGATTAGCTACAATCGTTCTTGGATTTTTATGAGGCTTCTGACAGGAAACGTGTATGAGAGAAATAAAAAAAATAATGAACAACAAAAACACAAGATGGTTCAACGTGTCAGACTGCGGTAAGAACAAGTCAACACCGGACCCTCGCTGAAAAGAGGACCGCACTGGATTTGACGGTCGCCTTACGCCAACGCAACGACCAAACGTTCTCGCATACAATCCTTGACGTAATTCTATGACGTCATGGCTTCGTTTCGCACATGGTCGGCCATTCTTCCAAGCACGAACGTCGTCCGACTTTAGTCAACTGCGATGAAAAGGAGGAGAGCTGTTTTATTCAACGTGGTGTAAGTTGGGACACGAATTCACGTCTGAAAACGTTGTTAATCTGAAGGTAACAGTTTGCTTACACTGATAACCGCTGTGTAAATAGAAATAGGATTTTGATTTTTTCTCGAGATTGAGTTTTGCATGTAACCTTAAACTGACCATTTACCGCATACTACGACACTACATTTGACGAAAAATATTTTATAGTCAACGAACTCCATTTTCGTAATAGTTTCTGTCGCCAAAATCATACTCCGCGACGTTTTTGGACAGTAAAAATTAACAAAAATGGCACGTTTTTGGGAGATCTTCGACGTGGCGTATCAGTTAATCGGAAATCACTTAACTGTGTTGTTTCGTAGAGTGCAATTATAAATATGAAGACCACCAATTTCGGAATTAAGCTGTGCTAGCAGTAAGTCAATACGGCATCTATTCGGTTTGCTGCTATGAACCAACCACATCACCCTCATCACACATGGCAGACGGAAGAATTCAAATTATACTGCACAAGTAGTATATAGCCTGTTATCGAATCACGTGACAACCACATTATCAGTTATCAACCTAAGCGAGACCTGATGCTAGGCAATGCATCATGCGATCACCAGGATGTTTCAGATGCCGCTAAATTTTCCAGGTTGAATGGTTGTGGTCCAACAACCTTCTCCTTTCGTGATGTTCTCCATAGCTGCGCTCAACATCTCCAGAGACGCTCGTGCTTCCACTGAGTCGCGCGGCTCTGGACGAAAAGTTAGGAACGGAAAAGTTTCATGGTTTATGACTTTACAAACCGCAAGATTTGCTAGTTAAAAATAATACTGAATAAATTTTCATTCGCACATGCTGATGTACACGCACGAGAAGCTAAAGTTCTGTTATGTGATAGTTTTCGTTTTTACACTTGTGTACTACGAAGATATTCAGTTTAATTGATGCATCTCATTACACGTCTCTTAAAAATGCGTCGGTATTGCTACGATTCGTTTCACACCAATATCAGGAAATGTGACGCAGCGAAATAAAACTGGTATCTCTATTTCGAGTTAAATTGCTTCGCTACTGAAGGATAATGACTTTCTGGTTCTGAAACCAGCAAGTTTTTAGAAATATGAAAGGACGAATATTTGAGGTGGAGTCGATGGAAGCATTTAAGCACTCCAGTTTGCGTCTTCAAGGTAGGCTAACAACTCTTATGGTCACAAATCCATGCAAGTTCAAAAATGGCTCTGAGCACTATGGGACTTAACATCTGAGGTCATCAGTCTCCTAGAACTTAGAACTACTTAAGCCTAACTAACCTAAGGACATCACACACATCCATGCCCGAAGCAGGATTCGGACCTGCGACCGTAGCGCCCATGCAAGTCTGCGTTCACCTGTTCGGTCACAGGATGGTAACGACGAATGCGTTTAATGCTGAGATAGCAATGAATCAGATACGTGTATGTGGAAAGGTAGGACTCAGTCGTATCAATATTCTTAAAGGACACAAACATTTTTTTATTATTTCGTGGAAAATGAAATTTTTCATGCCAGCAGGAAATGGGTCTGGTGTCTAAGGATTGTCGCTACATAGGCTCTGTAAACTAATCCTAAGTCATTGTTCCAACCATTTATATTGTGATTTACTTTTATATACGGTGTTACATTTGTTCCTAGCAGTTGCCAGTATGTTTCAATAAATGCAAGCCAAAGCGTTCGCGGATCGGCCTCATAATATGTCACTAGGTAACGCTTTCTTCAGAAATATCCAAGAATATAGGTGAGCAGTTATTTTTTCTTTAATTGAACAGATTAGATTCAACGTAAATAATGAAATAAAACGAAAACGAAGACGTATGGTACTTCGAAAATAAGCTCTTAGAAACTAATACCAAACTTAGCAAAAATTTGCAAAGAAACAACACAAAAATGGCAATAAATGACACCGAAATTCGTCATTAAATAAATAATACGTTACCTGCTTCCTTTTGTCACAATGTCATCATCCGCAAAACACTGAGGGTTAAACGCGTCTCACCATGTTTTGGTTTTCCTTATTTCCGCCAAAACGCGTAAATATCGTAATGTTATTTGAAGGTGATGCCCACGCTGTGTGAGTTTTTATTTCAAGCCTATGCTGACCTATTTCAGTGGACTGTTTGTGAAGGTGCAGTTACTAATTCGTTTACGTGATTTACTTTTTCTTTCTAGGTGTAGAACCTCACTTCTGTGAATGTAACTCCTTACATTATTCGGCCGGGGATACTGGATGTCATTAAATGTTGATTTCTTTACACTGTTGTGTAGATAACATGCCGACAAATGGAAACATACAATGTTAGTTTCTGTGTGATGGTGCCTGGTAGTGCTCAAAGGAGTTAAATTTGCTAATCTCCGACTAAGCAAAATGTTTTTTTTTTTTCGAATGAGAAACAACCTGAGGTAGGAAATTAATTTTTTTCAAGTGATACATGAACTACGAGCGCCTCTAACACGTAAGCTGACAATTTTCGCAACAGAAATCCAAAAACTTGGGAATCGAATCGTGGCTGGTCCTAGTTTTTACCTTTTTCTCTGTCACTGACAGCCACTTTCATATCTGAAAGCACTTTGTGGGCGTAAAGAACTGTAATTGGTTTCCTAGGAGCCGAATGAGTAATTTCATAGTAACATCGGAAGGAAGAAATGACATACCACTCTGAAATCAACTTACACAGCACTTCGGTGATAGACATGGTCACAAAGTCCATGTTTGCTTCAGTCTTCTGTATTCGTATCTTCTTCAACAATACATTTTAGGAATAATGTGCACAGCACATCCAAACTTTTTACACTGAAAATTTTATTTCACCTTTTTGTGGGCGCATTTCTTTAGTACTTACGAAAATCTTTTTGTGGCCTTCCGATTCTTGCCACGCTCCACTCCTGCATCTGTATTTATGCTCTACGAATAACTATAAAGTGAGTGGAGTGGAGTACTTTTTATTGCACCATGTATTAGGCTTTCCTCCCGTTCCATTCGCAGATATAGCGTAGGCAGCCCGATCGCTCGTACGACAGTCTGCGAACTGTTATTTGCCTAATTTTATCTGCTGTAAATGTAGCATTTCTTAAACTGTAATACGGTAAGCCGAAACAGCCAATTATCGTAAACTTATGTTTCTCACGACAAGGTGGCTATCCGCATCTACATAACTACTTCGTCTTTTTTCACGACCTCCACACGATCGGTACGCAGTGGGGCTAAGGAATTATCATACTGCTACAAAGAAAGCCGGTTCTTGAGATTTTCTTAACAGGTTTCAGTTAGAGCTATGGCATCCTGGTAGTTGCGTGGCTAAGTGTCAGACAACAAATTAAAAAGATTCGGATCTCTAAACTCAGATTGTGTTTTATTTTCATTTGCGTTGCACCATGATGTGTATTTCACGTTGAGCTACAAGTTTCGCCGTGATGTGTGAGTCCGGTAGTGGTTCAGTTTGTTTTTGGGCCACGTGGGCTTTCCCACCGGTTGGTAGGTACTGTGGGACTTCAGACTAAGCAGTTCTGTGCCGTGTGCTTTCCGACCGGAGGCAACCCGCTCCCCCCCCCCCCCCCCCCTGTCCCTTTGCTAATTTAAGCCAATCATTCTCAGACAGTGAACGTGTTGTCATCGTCCGTCAGGCAGTGCCCTTGACAGCAGCCTTCGTTTCTGTACAGTTTCGTAAGGCTAAGCTGCTTGAGTTCTGTACGCTGTAACTAATGGAAAGAATTGAAACGAAAGACAAGCCGTGTTTTCTCAAGGGTGGTGAGCGACAACGGGTATACAAAAGATGTGATGAGTATACGAACCGGTTGTGCATGAATTCCGAACGGAATAAGTACCGAGGCCTTTTAAAATTGCAAATGGCAGAATCATGGCTGAAAAGCAATATTTTTACCCACCTGGCGAAACAGGTGTGCAGATTAAGAAACGAATAAACAACGAAAAGAGTCCACGAGATAAAGACAGTGCTTGTTTACTAAATTTCTAAAGAGGTATTTCTAGATCTGAAAGATAAAGGTTTAGATTTCTTTGCAAATATGACAAATTTCGAGAATTCCAATACTACACTGTGTAAAGCAAGAATGGGACTTACTGGGGCAACAAAGAACCATGACACTAGTTCCGAATTTCAGCCGAGTGAAGAAATTATGAAATCGGCTGAAGGTAACAGTTTTTTGAAAACTGACGACGGGTCTGCAAAGTGACAAGACTCCTGGCATTCGGAAATGAAGAAGCGGGCAAAACTTTGTGTGAAAATGGGTTCTTATGTACGGTACATCCGAAACAATTCAAACACCTGTACGCCATACACGTTGACACCGGAAGCACAGAAGAAGATACGAAGGTGTTTACATGCGAAAGATACACGTTGACTTCTTTGTGTTTTTGGTCTCTTTTCTCCGCAGTTACATACAAACTGCACAGATCAATTACTGTGTATTGCAACTGTAATGAAATAACACGACTTCCGTTACAGTTGCAAAAGGCAGTAATTAACCTATACAACTTACGTATGAAAGACTTATTTCCGGATTGAAAAGTAAGGTGTCTATGTGGTGGCCGACAATTGTAGTGCTAGACATTGAGATGGCTACAGTTAAAGCAATGAAACCAGTGTTTCCGGAAACATCCCTCCCCAGTTGAAATTTTCACTTGAATTTTCTGTGAAAGAAAATACAAGCACTGGGGTAAACGGAGGAATACAGGGATAGAGAACAAGTCCGACTGTTCTGCCGCATGTGTGCTGCAGTAGCGCATCTTCCGCCAAACAATGCTGATGAAACGTTGATGGTAATAATGGAAGAAATGCCCAATGAAGAAAGTTCAAAAAAATTAGCAGACTACATAGTCAATCAATGGCGGAAAACCGTAGTATACCAAGAGAAATGTGGGGCGTTTTTAACCGGCGTGGCAGGACCACGAATGCTGTCGAAAGTTGGCACAGGAAACTAAATTCGTTAATAAATCCGAAACTTCCGAACATATACTATCTGATAAATAAACTGAAGGAGGAAGTTGTAAATGCGATATCTGGTACCAAAAGAAAGATTTTCCATTGCCTCCCCTTTTTTTATGGGAAGAGACACAGATCTTGACAAAAAGTTAAAAGAATATATAAGAAAATATCACGACTTCGGGGATTTACGGTCTTTGAAACCTCTGACTGGCTTACAAAAAATGAGAGAGAATTTAAATTTTTTATAAGACAAGAATTTAATCATTTGCTGCAGTAATGCTATAGGAAGAAAAGGGTGAAAGTAAAAAGTAATAAAAAATAAAAAAAATACTTGTACTTATGCACTAGGTCCATAGCCGATCCTAACCCGGAATAAAATGTGATGGGATGTTCTTATTACAAAACGGCAGAGGCTGTCCCACTGTTGCAGCTTCCTTTGACATCGGAAAAATTACCGCTAGAATATTTGTGGCCGGAAACACCATGTTAACGTCACGGGTCAGCCATAATTCTCGCCGGAATTCATGGTACTCACTCGATATCCCCTGTCACTTCACTCAAATTAGAGGTGGCAGTGCATCAGTTTTTCAAAAAACGTCAGAGAAGTCAGAAGCATCTATCAGCTAGCGTCAGCATCGCTGTCAGATTGTTCGCTGAGGATAGCGCTCTCTACGGGAAAGTACCGTAGTCGCGAGATCGTAAGGAAGTGAAGAAATATTCAGAAAAAATACCACTTGGTGCTACGCTTAAATGTGGGAACTGAAAAATAATTCATAAAACGAAGAGAAATGTTCAAATGTGTGTGAATACCTAAGGGACCAAACTGCTGAGTTCATCGGTCCCTAGACTTACACACTATTTAAACTAACTTACGCTAAGTACAACACACACACCCATGGCCGAGGGAGGACTCGAACCTCCGGCGGGAGCGGCCGCGCAATCCGTGACATGGAGTCTCAAACCGCGCGGCCATTCCGCGCTGAAAAACGAAGAGAAAGAAACGGACAGTACTG
This sequence comes from Schistocerca serialis cubense, assembly GCF_023864345.2. Taxonomy (NCBI): domain Eukaryota; kingdom Metazoa; phylum Arthropoda; class Insecta; order Orthoptera; family Acrididae; genus Schistocerca; species Schistocerca serialis. The sequence goes on from NC_064638.1 coordinate 1,284,580,770, forward strand.
GAGTACAAGACCGGTGGCGATTTCGTGGGGCACGTAACAGAGCTCACTGGAAGACACTAGCGCAGCTGCGTAGGCCATGCGACACGTTGCTACAGAGATCGCGCGACGCAACGCATATCGTTGCGACAATCGTGCCCTCCCTTGGGCTCTCCAATATGCGATACGATTCCTTTACGAGGCTCGTGACACAAAACAAACAACACGGTAGCGCGAAATACGTTTCTGTCTCAGATTGTTGCAGACATGAGCTCTTCTGAAGAGGACGTTATTGGTTTGGTTGGTTTGGTTTTGAGGAAGGAGACCAGACAGCGTGGTCATCGGTCTCATCGGATTAGGGAAGGATGGGGAAGGAAGTCGCCCGTTCCCTTTCAGAGGAACCATCCCGGCATTTGCCTGTAGTGATTTAGGGAAATCACGGAAAACCTAAATCAGGATGGCCGGAGGCGGGATTGAACCGTCGTCCTCCCGAATGCGAAAGAGGACGTTATTGTGGTTTATCATTATGTGACAATCAAAAAACTGAAAAAGAAAAGGAAGTACATCCACACAACACTATAAACACCGAACATAGTTCGGCTGCGATTTCTAGCGAACGGAAATTCCACGAGAATGAGTCCAGTTTCCATTATTTGAAGCAATTACTATCAGCTATTCTGACAAAGCGGGACACAAATTTTCGACTTACTATTCGTCCTGCAGAGAAGCCACTGATAACAATAGGTAACTCGGTGAATTCTGTGAATGACGTTAAAATGGCACTATGAAAATTTTATTTTTAGTAAGGCCATCTAGTACGGTACTTTATTCATGTATAAATAATGGTCAAAAGTTAATACAGCTAGGATGTGTTAGTGCAATTTCGCAAAGTAATATATCATTCAGCCTGAGGAGTGTTCAGAAGAAACGTTGTTGCATTTTAAGTGAGACCAGTCACTATCGACGGTGTAGCAGTGGGCAGTGAACTCTGTGTAGGGCTAGACAATGTGGCTGAAGAAATGCAAGAAGCCCATGATGGTACGAAAAATCCTAGCCTGTCCTCCTAGGCTTTATCAAGCTGCTCGTTCAGCAGGAATTTAGCTTTCATATCTCTTTTATGCCTGTCAGAAAGTTGTCGGAAATCTGGGAGATTAGACTGGAGAAACGTCCAGTCAGCATCATCGGCTGGTTATTCCCTGTGTCCTTCCATTTCTGTATTTTTTTCCCTCACTCCGCATAGCAGGAGATAACGGCATTACTTGAACGGCATTACTTGTGGCGCGTAGTTGGTAACATCACTGCGGAACCCTCGAACATATTTCAGGTATTTTCTCGAGAATGGAAAGGGGTGTCATTCTGTTTCGACTGTTAACAACTATTTCGATATGTTAGCTGTATTTCGTGTGCAGCAGTCTGTAACATAAACTGCACCAAACGTAAACAGGCCAGCGATTACATTGTTCACTGTAAACTTTTCAATCAAAATACGCCTGCTGGTTTACTCATTTACGAAATATGACAATAACTGTGGGAAATAGCGAAAAGAAAACCAGTTCATTATCGGTCTTTGATGTGGGTTCAAAATAGCTCTGAGCACTATGAGACTTAACATCTGAGGTCATCAGTACCCTAGAACTTAGAACTACTTAAACCTAACTAACCTAAGGACATCCATCCCCGAGGCAGGATTCGAACCTGCGACCGTAGTGGTCGGGCGGTTCCAGACTGAAGCGCCTAGAACCGCTCGGCCACACTGGCCGGCCTTTGATGTGGGACTATAAAATACAAAAAGATCCCTATCTTTTTATACGAATAGTTTCTTTTACCGAATAGTTCTCTTAGAATCAAATCAGAAAGACTGCATAATGGAACAGTTGTGATTCTAAAAGCCGTGGTTTTTAATTTTTTACATAAAAAGCTTTACTGGAAAGCTAAGTAGACATCTGAATGTAGTTTAACGTAACTTGCATAAGACAATTTTTTTCCGAAGAACATCTGATGACTCTGACAACTGTGCCCTAGAATGCTGTTCCAATAATCATAGTTCTTGTCAAGTACAGACGACAGCAGACGTAGGACGCATTCAGAGATGTGCTGCTGGGATCGCAACAGGTCGGTGTAGCCCCATGACAGTGTAACAGATACCCTAGGGGATCTTAAATTGAAGCTTCTTGTAAAGTATATACATCTTTGATTTATGGACTGCGTTTTGTTTTTTCAAAATGGCTGGCTGGCTGGCTGGCTCTGAGCACTATGGGACTTAACTGCTAAGGTCATCAGTCCCCTAGAGCTTAGAACTACTTAAACCTAACTAACCTAAGGACATCACACACATCCATGCCCGAGGCAGGATTCGAACCTGCGACCGTAGCGGCCACGCGGTTCCAGACTGTAGCGCCTTTAATTCAAAATGGCTCTGAGCACTATGGGACTTAACATCTATGGTCATCAGTCCCCTAGAACTTAGAACTACTTAAACCTAACTAACCTAAGGACACCACACACATCCATGCCCGAGGCAGGATTCGAACCTGCGACCGTAGCAGTCGCGCGGTTCCGGTCTGAGCGCCTAGAACCGCGAGACCACCGCGGCCGGCGTTTTGTTTGTATCTGCCGATAGGTATCTTTTTCAGCAGCGATGAGGAGCTTCGAAAAAAATTTCCTCTTCCATTCGAATCAAATTATGAAACGACTCCTAGTCTTGAAACTCATGTGAAATACAACAGCCGGCCGGTGTGGCGGAGCGGTTCTAGGCGCTTCAGTCTGGAACCGCCCGACCACTACGGTCGCAGGTTCGAATCCTGCCTCGGGCATGGATGTGTGTGATGTCCTTAGGTTAGTTAGGTTTAAGTAGTTCTAAGTTCTAGGGGACTGATGACCACGGATGTTAAGTCCCACAGTGCTCAGAGCCATTTGAACTAAGAATATTCGATTTCAAACGGAAACTGAGATGGAATTCAAGTAAGTTAACGAATAACTTCTACTAGTATGTACAGCATTATGCAGTGTTCCTCTACCAACATTTCGCTGTTCATCCCATCGACGAGTCCAAAACCTTCGCCCCCGATTTTCTCCGCTCTCCTTCGACGGAGTCGACGCAGTTATTTCACGCGCGCCCATTTTCGTAAACGAACTGTGTGATTTGCGCGCCAGCTGCAGCCGGCAACTGCGAGTGGAGAGCGGTGCTGCGACAAATCACGATGGGGAGCGCGTTCCGTTCCGTGAGACGTAGTAAGGCGCTTCGTTGCGTGCAGCAGCCTCGACGAACACCACATCTAGCGAGCTTCGCGATGAGGCTCACGTCCCGTGTGAGGACAGGTTAGGTGTCCGTCTGCCGAGAGACTGGGCAGGACTTCCGCGCGACCCACTGACCGGCAGCGAAGCAGCCCGGCCGAGGTGGACGGCTCGCCTCGCTGGCCTGGCTGGCTGGCCCCGAGTTCCCTGAAGTGGCGCTTCTCGGAAGTGGCGACACGGCACGGCCGCGCTAGCAGGCCGCCCCACTGGACTCTCAACGAGCTCACTGCCCTGGCTGGAGAGCGGCCAGCCCGGCTCTGGAACTGCCAGCAGCAGCGGCTATCGCGAGCCGCAGGTGGCGTTGTGTACTGTGAGGTGCGTCTGGAAGATTCTACATCTACATCCATACTCTGCAAAGCCACCTGACGGTGTGTGGCGGAGGGTACCGTGAGTACCTCTATCGGTTCTCCCTTCTTTTCCAGTCTCGTATTGTTCGTGGAAAGGATTGTCAAAAAATGGTTCAAATGGCTCTGAGCACTATGGGACTTAACATATGAGGTCATCAGTCCCCTAGAACTTAGAACTACTTAAACCTAACTAACCTAAGGACATCACACACATCCATGCCCGAGGCAGGATTCGAACCTGCGACCGTACCGGTCGCGCGGATGCAGACTGAAGCGCCTAGAACCGCTCGGCCACATGGGCCGGCAAAGGATTGTCAATATGCCTCTGTGTGGGCTCTGATCTCTCTGATTTTATCCTCATGGTGTCTTCGCGAGATATACGTAGGAGGTAGCAATATACTGCTTGACTCTTCGGTGAAGGTATGTTCTCGAAACTTTAACAAAACCCCGTACCGAGCTACCGAGCGTCTCTCCTGCAGAGTCTTCCACTGGAGTTTATCTGACATCTCCGTAACGCTTTCCGATTACTAAATGATCCTGTAACGAAGCGCGCTGCTCTCCGTTGGATCTTCTCCATCTCCTCCAACAACCCCATCTGGTACGGGTCCCACACTGCTAAGCAGTATTCAAGCAGTGGGCGAAAAAGCGTACTGTAACCTACTTCCTTTGTTTTCGGACTGAATTTCCTTAGGATTCTTCCAATGAATCTCAGTCTGGCATCTGCTTTACCGACGATCAACTTTATATGATCATTCCATTTTAAATCACTCCTAATGCGTACTCCCAGATAATTTATGGAATTAACTGCTTCCAGTTGCTGACGTGCTATATTGTAGCTAAATGATAAGGGATCTTTCTTTCTACGTATTCGCAGCACATTACACTTGTCTACATTGAGATCCAATTGCCATTCCCTGCACCATGCGTCAATTCGCTGCAGATCCTCCTGCATTTCAGTGCAATTTTCCATCGTTACAACCTCTCGATATACCACAGCATCATCCACAAAAAGCCTCACTGAACTTCCAACGTCATCCACAAGGTCATTTATGTATATTGTGAATAGCAACGGTCCTACGACACTCCCCTGCGGTACACCTGAAATGACTCTTACTTCGGAAGACTTCTCTCCATTGAGAATGACATGCTGCGTTCTGTTATCTAGGAACTCTTCGATCCAATCACACAATTGGTCTCATAGTCCATATGCTCTTACTTTGTTCTCATAAAATGAAGGAAACAACAGTTATAAACAACAGCATACGATGAAAGATCGGTAAGTAACGATAATTTTATTACCAAACAATTTAATAGGTAATAAAGCAAAAAGAAATCACAAATGACTTTACATCATTTACGTACTTTTCTATAGTCACCAACGTTCTGAGCTATTTCTCCCTTCGCGGCACTAGTTTCAATGCGCCCTGTTCGTAGAAGTCCGTATGACTGGAGTGAGCCACCTGCGGACTGCTAATTTCACTTCTGTATCTGTTGCAAAGCGCTGGCCGGCCAGAAATTTCTTCACGGGACGAAAGAGATGAAATATATGAAGATGGTATCTGTTCTTTAGGACATGTCCGAAACAATAGATACCACATTCATATAGTTAAGGTTAACCAGTCATTGACCTCCTTCTTCTGTGCTGGGTGCACACACATCGGTAAGATTGTCCGCCGCGAGTAATGAGTGTAATGGGCAGAGGCACTACGAATGTAGTGTGTGGACATTAAGTTGGGAATATGGGTCTCAAGGGGAGCGTGCAAGGGATAAGTCCCTGCAGTCGCGCTATCTTCCGTGCCTTCGGTGGCTCTGATGCACAGAGCGTTCGCCATTAAGCAAGAGATCCCGGGTTCGAGTCCCGGTTGGGGCACACATTTTCAACTGTCCCCGTTGATGTATATCAACGGCTGTCGAAGCTTAGAGTATTGATTTACTTATCGCTTCATTCAAAAAGATGAAAGTCCGATGGCGCAAGGTCGGGGCTGTATGGTGAATGCTGGAGCACCTCCCGTCCAAATCGGGCGAGTTTCTTGCGATCAGGAGCAGCAACACGGGGAGAGCATTGTCACGAACAACTTCGACACCGTTGTGTCATGTTGTGACGAAGGGCACGACGCGACTTAACCAAAGTTTAAATGTAGGCTGCAGCATTCTCAGTGGTCCCGTGTTCTGTGAAGTACACCAGTAGCACACCAACCATATCTCCCAACAGTCACCAGCACTTTCCTAGCAGACTGAGTCAATTCGAATTTATTTCGTATGAGGGAACCAGCACGTTTGCACTCCGCAGAGGCCAGCCTGGTTGTGTGGCGGTACGCCCGTCACTCATCACCCAGAGATCATTGCTCTCAGAGTGTCACGCCCCTCTGCGGCGTAACGCATCAAATGATCCACGCCTGTCACCATTCCCTTGTCCTTGCGGTTGTCTGCCAAGTCCTTCGGCACCCAGTGAGCACTAACTTTACGAAATTTCAGTGCATCACGAACAATATCGTACACCGCCCCATATGAAATATTGAAATCCTGCAATGAGGTTCGCAATTACACACTGTAATATTTCTGGCTTGCCAGCCATCATATTGAGGTACAAGAAGCTGTTCTCAAAGCATTTGAGAAGGCATCAGTGACAAGATGACGTAATGTGGTGTGAGCTACTGATAACACATGATTTGTTAAGTGCGGTTATCGTGAGAAAGACCGACTAAATTGTGATCCTCCGCGATTGGCTCCTACATTCGGAAGTTGCGCGCCAAAATGATAATTTTCTGTTATTAACATTAGTCAAACTAAGCAGCCTATTTACTTGCATTTCAAATTAAAGCGTCTCTCAACAGCGCCCGATCATTCCATTATTTAACAAGTTTTAATAACCAGCAGAATAATAAACAACTGCTAAACGAAAAGGCAGACGAAGTAGTTCGGTGATCTTCGGATGGCGCCTAACTTGGATGGCGGGCAAAGTGGTTCGGCTATAAGATCAGAGTTGGTCGGGAAGCCTCGGAGGACAGACATGTTGTCTGCCGCTGTCGGAGTCAGGTATTAGCAATGTATGGTTACATGGACGTGTTGTAGAGAATAGTGTGATTGTAACTGCAGAAATGCGCAGTTCATTAATTTGTTGAAGAATGTAAACTATTTGTGACTCTGGAGTGGAATACAGTTGTACAGTTTCTCGTGTTCTCCTAATGGAAAGCGAGTGGTATCCCGTATAAAGAAACTGATTGGAAAGTTAATTATTTCTAAGAGTTTCTTACAGTCTCAATATAATGGATTCACGACCTACGCACTGTTTTGTGTGCAGGGGACAATAATTGTAGAAGACTGCACGTTGGTGAACATTTATTAGAACTTACGCATTCCACTCAGGGCGGTGGAAGCAAGTAGGCACCTCACGTTTACTGCAATCTTAGTACAAATGAGATCAGTGACGCGTCATCTGTGGTAAGACAGGGAAAGTAAGAAAGAGAGATATATTTTTGTGGGAAGGGGTTTATCATCCGCATGTGTGTATCACCCTAGTTTGCCGCTGCCTCTCTCTCTCTTTTATTATTATTTTTTTCCCAACTTGTAACATGCCGGTCGTTCAAAATTGCTGCCTCAGTGCCTCCGACATTCTGCGGGGTTGCAGGCAGCTGTTCCCGGCCTCACGGAGCGTGGCGAATCCCCGAGGCTCACACGGCTCTCTAGGAAGAATGCACACCATCTGGAGACACTGCTACGCTCTCCATACAGTCGTCCCCATACACGCCACGCATGTCTCTACAAATTTCACTCGCTCTATACCCTTTGGGCCACAAATACCACCGAGCGAGGTGGCGCAGTGGTTAGCACACTGGACTCGCATTCGGGAGGACGACGGTTCAATCCCGTCTCCAGCCATCCTGATTTAGGTTTTCCGTGATTTTCCTAAATCGTTTCAGGCAAATGCCGGGATGGTTCCTTTGAAAGGGCACGGCCGATTTCCTTCCCCATCCTTCCCTAACCCGAGCTTGCGCTCCGTCTCTAATGACCTCGTTGTCGACGGGACGTTAAAAACAACACTAACCTAACACTAACCACAAATACCGAACTCCACTCCGCTACTCTTCACAACTTGACGACAGAAACATCCGCTCCGTGTTTGTTTCGTAGTTCAGGCTTCTCTCGCTAGAGCTGAACACGAAAATAAAGTACCCTCTGTAGCGTAAACTTTATAGTGTCGCGGAATTTCAGCATTCCAGTTGCAATACTAGAGGAGAAAAAATTGTTGTGCGTTACCTTCCAATCCTCTCTCGTACCTTTAGTAATCACCACCAACTACAATACGCTTCTGAAATAGGTGGTACAGCTGTTGAAAACTGTCACCATCCACTTCCTGTGGAATGCTGGAAGCACTGTGGTTGGATATGCCAAACGCCTGCGAGTATTCGTGAACAACAGTGCTAACTCAGTCTTGGATTATCTTCATCTCTTCTGCTCTCAGACAAGCGTCGATCATCGCAAGCATCCACCGCCCCTGTCCAAAGTTGTCTGGTGCTGTGTGTATCGACCCGAACGCCGCACACTCCACTCCCACCTTTCCGTCTCTGCAGCGTTTAAACCACCCAGACAAGCACTTTTTACTCAGTGCTTCAACACCGTCCACTTGGCCTAACATTGCATTAAGCCTCCGTCGACGTTTTCCCTAACTCCAAGCAAATCTTCATGTAGTGGACTGACCCGACAGCCAATCCACTAGGACGGGTAGCCGAAAGGCATGCGCTTAAGCTCACGCAGGCTGGCGTGAGGTCTGGAAAATGACAAGGAATTATAGTAGCCAAAAATAGTACATAGCTTCTGGAATACTTAACTTTAATTCATAATTGTAGAACATCGCTCTTGATGATACAGAAGTATTATAGCAATAATAACTGGTACTGGCGCCTTGCTAGGTCGTAACAAATGGCGTAGCTGAAGGCTATGCCAAACTATCGTCTCGGCAAATGAGAGCGTATTTTATCAGTGATCCATCTCTGGCTAGCAACGTCGGCTGTACAACTGGGGCGAGTGCCAGTACGTCTCTCTAGACCTGCCGTGTGGTGGCGCTCGGTCTGCTATCACTGACAGTGGCGACACGCGGGTCCGACGTATACTAATGGACCGCGGCCGATTTAAAGGCTACCACCTAGCAAGTGTGGTGTCTGGCTGTGACACCACACTTCAAGTCACGACGCTACTGCGTTTTGCAGTGACACGAGTACGACGGATGCTTGCAAATGAGTGGCTGCTGTCTTTGACAATGAGAGCAGAAGAGTTGAAGATAAGCAAAGACAGTGTAAGCACAATTGCAAACGTTGCGGACATCCAACAATGCGTGCTTCGAGCGATTCCAACAGCCTTATGTCAGAAGCGTGCTGTAGCCGAGGCTGATTACTTTCAAACGTATTTTGTTTGTAACTCTCCTTTCCATTATTTGCTGAGACCATTCACTTTGTAGTACAGTGCAACCAGGGGACTCTGCTAATCGCTTCACACTGAAGATTTGTATAAAAAAAGTACGGCCAGTTTACCGGCGCCTTCCGTATGCGGTCTACCGTTCTGCTGCCCACACGTTTAACGCTACAAGGTATTTACGTTAGCATTGCTAATATACAACACAAATTTCAAAATGAACATCTCGAACGTTCAGCAACAAAAAATGGAAGCAGAATGTGACGAAGAAATTGTTTTCCGACTAGGTAAGGCTTCATTTTTCGTTATACTAACGTCCAGTAACAGTGATAGCGAAAGATTTCGCAGTTCCTGCAACAGCGAAAAGCTCAAATGACTAGTGTTGCCGTTTCTGTAGTTTTCAACTGATCTCGAATCACCAGCAGCAAAAAAAGTAACCAATATTATCTCAGAAAACTTTGTTTATAAAAGGAAAAAAATGTTCAAATGTGTGTGAAATCTTATGGCACTCAACTGCTAAGGTCATTAGTTCCTAGGCTTACACACTACTTAACCTAAACTATCCTAAGGACAAACACACACACCCATGTCCGAGGGAGGACTCGAACCTCCGCCGGGACCAGCCGCACAGGCCATGACTGCAGCGCCCTAGACTGCTCGGCTAATCCGGCGCGGCTTTTAAAAGGAAAATTCATGCGGCAGGACAAACGCCGGAATTTCTTAGTACATCAGCAATACTTCTCCAATAGTAAGTTTTAAATAACAGACTTCGAAACATTTTTTACTCTGAAATGAGTCCTAGTAACGTTCTCAGTGACTGAACTTTTGCCAAATTGAAATTGCACAGAGCCTTGAATCAGCTAATTGAGCTCTAGGAATTCAATCTACTTTGAGTGATTTGGTGCAACACACAATGGTTCAAAATGGCTCTGAGCACTATGGGACTCAACTGCTGAGGTCATTAGTCCCCTAGAACTTAGAACTAGTTAAACCTAACTAACCTAAGGACATCACAAACATCCATGCCCGAGGCAGGATTCGAACCTGCGACCGTAGCGGTCTTGCGGTTCCAGACTGCAGCGCCTTTAACCGCACGGCCACTTCGGCCGGCTCAACACACAATGTCTTTGGTTTACATTTGTTACTCCCTCTGAATGCTTTCTTACTCTGCTAAGTCAATTATTTGATCTCTTACTTCTTTACTGTGTAGGTATCAGCCTCTGTGAGGCGAGCGTTCGAGGTAACTTTGTGACTTGATTGAATAAATTGGTAGTAAAGTCTAATCTTGTGATTACGCTACACAGTTATTTAAAGGGATCATTCCTTTAATAATATCCTTTACTTTATTGATCCATTCATTAACTTATGTCATATAAAATTTCCTTTGGTCTTCTCCGGTAAATTAATGTGCCTCACGGTAGACCGATACTTTTATAAGGGCTTAAAGTAACAGTACATGACCAGATCCCTCTTGTACAGATGTGACATATACGAATGTAAGATCGTGTACTCGTCATAGACAGGTAGCAACAAATTGATCCCGACAAGTGATTAATTGTCGGCCGCTGTGGCCGAGCGGTTCTATGCGCTTCAGTCTGGAACCGCGCGACCGCTGCAGTCGCAGGTTCGGATGCTGCCTCGGGCACGGATGTATGTGATGTCATTAGGCTAGTTCGGTTTAAGTAGTTCTAAGTTCTCGTAGGACCGATGAGCTCAGAAGTTAAGTCTCATAGTGCTCAGAGCCATTTGAACCATTTGGTGATTACTTTCACATTATTTAATTACTTACCAGCCGTAGTGGAGATGCGAACGCACGTTGCAATTTTTGTACGTTTTCCGTACAGGAAATGTAGCCTCATTGATCGAGAAGCGCCGACAACACTTCCGAAATGTCAACCATGTATCTTACAATTTGTAATGGTACATTTATAAAATGACTGACTTTACACGGGACTTTCCCTTTTGCCGCAAAACATAATCATAGGTATCGAGGTTTTTATTTATGTATAGTAAGCCAGAAGAACATGACTGCCATATGGACATGGCAGGAAGTGTGCATTTTCATAGAGCTGACGTAGTGATTTTATGCCCGTGCGTTTCGAAAATAAACTGTGTGCTTAGAGAGCCAGATACGGCCGACAAACGCCGCTGCAGCGCGCTGCGGCCGCCCATACCGCGCTGACACGTGCCTAGCACGTGCACGAGCGCACCGTAGCTGACTTCCAGAGCGTTCAGGAGCGCGATGATCTCGGCACGCTCAACGCTGGCGTCCGATTGCGCTGTCTGGGGGACTGAGAATCCGCATTTCGTGATCGACAAGTCTCTTCACCCTCAACGGGTGACTGTGTGGTGTGCAATGTCCAATCGCGGAATAATCGGTGCGATATTCCTTGATGGCACAGTGACTACCGAAAGTTACATGAAGGTTTTGGAATACGATTTCATTCCCATTATCCAAAGTGACCCTTGTTTCGTCAAGATGTGGTTTACGCAAGACGGAGCTCGATTCCAGCGAAGCAGGAGAGTGTTTGATGTCCCGGAGGGGCACCTTGGTGACGGTATTTGCCTCTGGGGTACCCAGAGGCCACTGGCAAGGGCCTCGATTAGCCGCCATATTCTCCCGATCTGAACACATGCTATTCCTTTTGTGGAGCTATATTAGTGACAAAATGTACAGCAATACCCCCAAAACCATTTCTGAACTGAAAACAGCCATTCAGGAGGTTCCGACACTTTAGTAGGTTATGCAGAATTTAGCTATTCGTCTGCGCCACACCATCGCCAATGATGACAGGTGTATCGAACATGTCATAACTTAAATAGGGATATCATTAGTGACATTTACACGTTGAACAAAGTGTATGCACGTCGTAGTTTGTAACTAATTTAAGTTTTTTTGCATAGAGTTCCACAATTATCACCCTGCAAGAAGCGTTTGTGACACAGTACGGGCGCTAGGCTCAAGGTAGCCGGCCGGGGCTCCGGCTGCTGCTGCAGCAGCAGGCAGCTCTAGGAAGCGGACGGGACGCGCCTGAGCTGCATCTTCATCTGCAGCTGGGTCGCTTCCTTCCGGTCAGCGGCTGGCCGCTCGCCAAGCCTGGCTAGCTAGTAGCTCGGGTCTGCACAGACACCAGGAACACAGTGGCTGTTCTAGCCGCCTCTGCACTGCGGCACCACTCCTGCGGGGTTGCGGAGAAAAGTATTCACCCTATTTTCTTTTTGCGCACCCAGTTCGCTGTATGCTGTGATCTGTTTACACCCGCAACATATGTCGTCTAACAGAGAGCGTGAGAAAACTGCATTCCACCTCTGAAGGAGCTACAAAAATGTGTTTGAAGTCTTATGGGACTTATCCGCAAAGGTCATCAGTTCCTAAGCTTACACACTACTTAACCTAAATTATCCTAAGGACAAACACACACACACATGCCCGAGGGAGGACTCGAACCTCCGCCGGGACCAGCCGCACAGCCCATGACTGCAGCGCCTGAGACCGCTCGGCTAATCCCGCGCGGCACAGTTCACGTAGCTCCATCGTCGGAGGTTCGAGTCCTACCTCGGGCATGTGTGTGCGTGTTCTCCTTAGCGTAAGATAGTTTAAGTTAGATTAAGTAGTGTGTGTGGATTGAGAGTAAATCGAAGAAAGACGAAAGTAATGAGAATCAGCAGAAATGAGAACAGCGAGAAACTTAGCATCAGGACGGGTGGTCACGAAGTAGATGAAGTTAAAGAATTCAGCTACCTAGACTGTAAAATAACCAATGACGGATGGTGCAAAGAGGACATCAAGAGCATAATAGCAATGGCAAAAAGGGCATTCCTGGCCAATACAAGTCTATTAGTATCAAACATAGGCCGCAATCTGAGCAAGAAATATCTGAGAACGTACGTCTGGAGTACAGCACTGTATAGTAGTGAATCAAACCGGAACAGAAGAGAATCGAAGCATTTGAGATGTGGTGCTACAGACGAATGTTGAAAATTAGCTGGGCTGATAGGGTAAGGAATGAGGAGGTTCTGCACAGAATCGGAGAGGATACGAATATGTGGAAAACACTGCGCCGGGTTTTGAGGCTCGCCCCGGAAATCCACAAACAAGAGGATTGGTCATGAAAGACAGGGGTCAGGGCTCGATTCCTGGAGTGACATCTCTTCCTCTACTTTTTCTGAATGTTTTAGTTTTGGAATTCTTGATTTATCACTTATTCTATTTACATTCTGATCACCCATTCAATCGTTGTAAGCGTCCTTTTCAAATACTGTCCCATGTAGCAACTCAGTTGCTACCGCTGTGAGAGACTTCTACAGATCAGAAAATTCATGCGCCGTGCTGCTTTGCCGTAGTTGCAGTGCCAGGGAAAAAAGGAATGAGGAAGAAGAGAAGGCCGACGCTTTGCGGGGGAGCGAAGCGTCGGAATGTTGGCAGCCGTGCACCACGCGGGCGGTGCGGCCTGGGACGTGCGGCGCTTACGTCACGGCTGCGAGCAGTCTGCTGGGTCCGGATGGGCGGGGGGGGGGAGGGGGAGTGGCAGAGAAAAATGGGTGGGGAGGGGAGCGGGTGGAGCAGGCAGAGGCGAACCCAGCTGCCGCAGCAGAGCAGTCGCCGCTGGCAGGCTGCCGCAACAAGTAACAGCAGAGGGTAGGACAGCGCCCTGACGAAACTCTGCGTGACGGTACGATGCAGCGCGGGAAGGGTAACAAGGCCTGCGCGTGCCAGCACATCGACCGTACGCGGCATACTCCGAGAAACACTCTCTAACATTACCATCGTCATTTTTTTTTCTGTTTTCCATCTTTCCCTTAGTTGTTTCAAATTCGAGGAGGTATGAACCGTCTATATGGCAATAAGCAAACTGCCTTCAATTAGTTGCATAGCGGTACATAACATTACGATATTTAAAAAGCATTTTTTTAAGACATCATTGTACAGAACAAGATGTTTGGAGACGTCAATGGTTAGGTTCCATCTGCCCAGTGTAACATACACATTTTATAACATTTCAGTCTTCAGTTACAGTAAGTATAAAGCCCACTCCAAATTTTAACCTCAAGGTAACATGCAAATGTAACCGGCCGACGTGGGGTAGTCGTCTGCACACTGGTCTCGTATTCGGGAAGACGGCGGTTCATATCTCTATTCGATCACCGAAATTTAAAGTTACCGTGGTTTCCCCATACCGGTGACGGCACTTGCTGATATGGTTGAAAAGGACACGTCCCATTTCCTCCTTGCTCCCCCCCCCCCCCCCCCCCCCCCCAAGTTGGTGCTCTGTCTCTAGTGATTTCGTCGCCGGTGGGACGTTAAACCCCAATCGCCCGTCCTTCTTTCTGCTAGCAAAAGGTGACGACGTACTCTCAGTCTTATAAGAAGAAATCATTAATTCGTTAGATTATCCGCTCCGTGGTACATTTTCGCGGTCTGCGGTGAGGAAGGCGAGTGGCAAGTCGAAGGCTTCAGTAGAGTGTGGTCGGTCGGCTCAAGTGGCTGCGCGCTGGCAAGCAGACTTCCGGGTTCAAGACCCGTTCCAGCGAAAGAGTTTAAACTTTTGTGATGTATCCCTTTCATTACTGTTGGTGACTATTGTTATTCCGATGAAATTTATTCCCATGCGACTTTAAAATTATTCTCAAACTACATTTGCGCACCTTATTTTGTATAAATTGCATCAACTACTTGCCTGTGATTTTGAATTAAAACATACCAAATGATAAACATTTAAAAAATAATAAAACAATTGTTTCTCTGTCTGTTTTTGATCAGCAGCATAAGCGGCTGAATAGCCAATTGCCTTATAGAGGCGAATAAACGTAAAAATCATAATGGAAACTATAATAACGCTTTTGTCTTGAGCACAGTTTTTGCTGATTTTGTTGCACCCTACACGTTTCGGCGTTACGCCATTTTCAACGGATCTGCAACAAATCGGGTATTATAGTAAATACACCGTGATAAGTGAACGAAATTTAACAGTTTCCAATTATATGACACACAATATTTTATGGGCCAACAAAGAGCAAAATGAATCTGTCCCATGTATTAGATACACAGTTTCTCGTTAGTCCTAATGTCGTAAGATGTAAGTGTAAACTGGTTAGAATGTACTCATAAGAGGAAAGAGATGGCATTTACCGCATGGCTGTTATGATATACGTATAATATTATGGTATTACAAAATAAATTTATATTTTTTGAACATCATACTATATCGAATAACAAATGTTCATGTATCAAGTTGGTAATAATAAAAATATTCCTTAAACATAAAGTTGTGATAAGTTAGGTGTTCATGATCAATACCAGATCGCGCTGGTGTATAATGATGTTCGTAGAGCATTTAATAAGTTTAGAAACTTACAGATTGTACGTAATATACGTACAAAGTATAGACAGTACAGAAATACTACATTGATATAGATATGGTCGAACATAAACACTTTTGTATACCAAGAAGAAGATACAAAGCTACAAGTTGAAGGAGAAAGCCGACGTGTGAGGAATAAGTTTAAGCTATGAGGTCAATCAGCGGGTAGCTAATAATGACATAACAATAATATAAACGAATACATGTCAATAAAATAATTTATACAACATATCTCTTATTGGAAAGAAAGTTCTTCCCGCTGATACTTGAGCATTGCTTAGCTGGGAGCCGTAACAGGCATGATTAATAAAGGATACATGAGGAAAATAGTCAAGTGTCGTCATGGGTTTGCTTACGGGACAGCCGTGGCAGACTATACAAGAAAGACATTGGACACTACACAGTGGTTTCATGTTAAAATCTGGAGAGCGGAAGTTCGACATCCATCCCGTGAAATTATCAGTACCCAATCGCAAAAATTCCAGGTCACAGCCAGTCTTGGCGACAGCTGTACTTCTCCTGGACAAAAAGTGACTGGAACAGGCCAAGGGTAGAAACGATACTAGTGCCCTAAAATCTCTTTGCGGCCTACAGAGTATATGTAAGGCTAAGAACTGCAACTTTGGGTGCCAATACGTAAATGGAGTAGCGATTAGATGGCGACGATGTAAAACGAAAGGAAGTTGCTTCCAGTGGTGTTAGAAATACTGCTGCACGTCAGTTACAGAATATTTGTAGGTGACTGAAGAAGGAAATACGCTGATAACGCGGAAAGACCGAGAAGCGAATATAGTTCGGTGCGCGGTAGCACACACGTGTAGAAGCGAGCCCCGTGGTGGATTGGACACATGTCGACGTTCTCTCGCACTGGTGACCAGTGCAGAACCTGCTGACTCATTCGGATATTGAACGCGTCCACTACGACACAGCTAAAGCTGAATGGGGAACAGCGTGACGTCAGAGGAGTCGCGAAACAAAACACGCAGCTGTTGTGCACGTGGCGGCAGACTTACCCCCCCTCCCCTCCAACCGCGCGCGCACACATATATGCACACACACACACACACACACACACACACACACACACACAAAACTCTACGAGCCGGGAATAGCAAGAAACGAGGCGTATGTTGCCTTTTTATGGGTCCCGTCAAGATGCATATTATTAGTGTCGGGCCAGCGGCCGGCCGAGGTGGCCGAGCGGTTCTAGGCGCTAAAGTCTGGAACCGCGCGACCGCTACGGTCGCAGGTTCGAATCCTGCCTCGGGCATGGACGTGTGTGATGTCCTTTGAAGTTAAGTCTCATAGTGCTCAGAGCTATTTTTTTTTTTGTCGGGCCTGCGCCTCATATTGAGGAAGCAAGGCGACATTCGCCTGGAGAAAGAAGAAACTGAATAGCTGACTGGGATTTGAACCCTGCATCTCCTGAACGTAAATTGAATGTGTAACGCCGACCGGAGTGGCCGAGCGGTTCTAGGCGCTACAGTCTGGAACCGCGCAACCGCTACGGTTGCAGGTTCGAATCCTGCCTCGTGCATGGATGTGTGTGGTGTCCTTAGGTTAGTTATGTTTAAGATGTAGTTCTAAGTTTTAGGGGACTGATGACCTCAGAAGTTAAGTCCCATAATGTTCAAAGCATCTTTTTTTTTTTTTTTTTTTTTTTTTATAATGTGTAACGGAACTCCACCGCTACTTCATTGTCGTTAGCGATATAGAAAACTTAGGAAGCTCTTAGATTAGCGGAAAATACGGCCTACACGTGAGAAACTTTTGTAATGAAATGTCTTATTCTCATCGCTTTTAGTGACGTGAATGTTGATCTGCATCTTCATCTACTTGGCTACTCTGCAAAAGACGCATACTGCTTGTTTGTGAAGCCCTGTTTACTGGACCGTTTTCCCCTCTTAATATTGCGTACTTTCACCGGTGTAAGTTGCGCTATTAACTGATATTTATGCATCTGGACACGTGCTTCTACTGGCTGCAGCCTGCGCGAGGTTGTGGGTGAGGAGGACACTCAGTGAAGAGTGGAACCGCAGAGCGTGACCGCAACAGCTGAGCTGTGGGCAGCCGACCCACATAACGTAACGGCGAGGCGAGTGGGCCGTGGACAGCGCGCCCTCTGTGTGGGGTCACTCCGTCTGAGGACGCGCTCTGCTTCAGCCAGCGAGGCGGCGTAGCGGGCAGGCGCTCGGCTGCCGGAGGCGCAGCAATGCGGCTAGTTAGGGCTGGGCGACTGGGTGGTGTGCAGGTGTCGAGGCGAAAAACGTATAGTCCATCAGCACATCGTCACAGTAGCCTCAGAGCACCTACACTGAAGCGCGAAAGAAACTGGTACAGGTTGTTGTTGTTGTGGTCTTCAGTCCAGAGACTGCTTTGATGCAGCTCTCCATGCTACTCCATCCTGTGCAAGCTTCTTCATCTCCCAGTACCTACTGCAACCTACATCCTTTTGAATCTGCTTAGTGTATTCATCTCTTGGTCTCCCCCTACGAGTTTTACCCTCCACGCTCCCCTCCAATACTAAATTGGTGATCCCTTGATGCCTCAGAACATGTCCTACCAAACGATCCCTTCTTCTAGTCAAGTTGTGCCACAAAATTCTCTTCTCCCCAATCCTATTTAATACCTCCTCATTAGTTATGTGGTCTGCCCATGTAATCTTCAGCATTCTTCTGCAGCACCACATTTCGACAGCTTCTATTCTCTTCTTGTCCAAACTATTTATTGTCCACGTTTCACTTCCATACATGGCTACACTCCACACAAATACTTTCAGAAACGACTTCCTGACACTTAAATCTATACTCGATGTTAACAAATTTCTCTTCTTCAGAAACGCTTTCCTTGCCATTGCCAGCCTACATTTTATATCCTCTCTACTTCGACCATCATCAGTTGTTTTGCTCCGCAAATAGCAAAACTCATTTACTGCTGTAAGTGTCTCATTTCCTAATCTAACTCTCTCAGCATCACCCGACTTAATTCGACTACATCCCATTATCCTTGTTTTGCTTTTGTTGATGTTCATCTTATATCCTCCTTTCGAGACACTATCCATTCCGTTCAACTGCTCTTCCAAGTCCTTTGCTGTCTCTGACAGAATTACAATGTCATCGGCAAACCTCAAAGCTTTTATTACTTCCCCATGGATTTTAATACCTACTCCAAATTTTTTTTTTTTTGTTTCCTTCATCGCTTGCCCAATATAAAGATTGAATAACATCGGGGAAAGGCTACAACCTAGTCTCACTCCCTTCCCAACCACTGCTTCCCTTTCATGCCCCTCGACTCTTATAACTGCCATCTGGTTTCTGTACAAATTGTAAATAGACTTTCGCTCCCTGTATTTTACCCCTGCGACCTTCACAATTTGAAAGACAGGTATGCGTTTACAAGTACAGACATATGTAAAGAGGCAGAATACGGCGCTGCGGTCGGCAAAGCCTATGTAAGACACCAAGTGTCTGGCGCAGTTGTTAGATCTGTCACAGCTGCTACAATGGTGGATTACCAAAATATAGATGAGTCTGAAGATGGAGTTATATAGTAGGCCCGCGAGCGATGGGACACAGCAGCTCCGAAGCAGCGATCAAGTGGGGATTTTCCAGTACGACCATTTCACGAATGTACCGTTAAGTTTCAGGAATCCGGTAAAACATCAAATCTCTGTCATCGCTGCGGCCGGAAAAAGGTCCTACAAGAACGGAAGACAATCTTTCAACGTGACAGAAGTGCCACCCTTCCCCAAATTCTGCAGATTTCAATGCTGGACCATCAACAAGTGTCAACGTACGAACCATTCGACGAAACATCATCGACATGGGCTTTCGGAGCCGGAGGCCCACTCGTATGCCCTTGATAAGTGCATGAAGAGAAGTTTTACACCTCGCCTGGACCCGCCAACACCGACATTGGATTGATGATGACCAGAATCATGTTGCCTGGTCGGACGAGTTTCGTTTCAAATTGCATCGGGCGGATGGACATGTACGGTATGGAGACAATCTCATGAATCCATGGACCCTGCATGTCAACAGGGAACTGTTCAAGCTGGTGGAGGCTGTGTAATGAGCAGGCCGCGGTGGTCGAACGGTTCTAGGCGCTTGAGTCTCGAACCGCATTGCTCCTACGGTCGCAGGTTCGAATCCTGGTTCAAATGGCTCTGAGCACTATGGGACTCAACTGCTGAGGTCATTAGTCCCCTAGAACTTAGAACTAGTTAAACCTAACTAACCTAAGGACATCACAAACATCCATGCCCGAGGCAGGATTCGAACCTGCGACCGTAGCGGTCTTGCGGGGTTCGAATCCTGCCTCGGGCATGGATGTGTGTGATGTCCTTAGGTTACTTAGGTTTAAGTAGTTAAGTTCTAGGGGACTGATGACCTCAGATGTTAAGTCCCATAGTGCTCAGAGCCAGAGCTGTGTAATGGTGTGGGGCGTATGCAGTTGGAGTGATATGGGACCGTTGATACGTGTGGATATGACTCTGACAGGTGACACGTACGTAAGCATACTGTCTGATCACCTTCATCCGTTTATGTCCGTTGCGCATTCCAACGGACTTGGGCAATTCCAGCAGGACAATGCGACACTCCACATGTCGAGATTTGCATCAGAGTGGCTCCAGGAAAACTCTTCTGAGCTTAAACGCTCCCGCCGGCCACCAGACTCCCCAGACATGAACATTATTGAGCACATCTGGGATGCCTTGCAACGTGCTGTAACCCGTGCCACTTGAGGCTCCTACCACACTACTGTCACCAGCTTACCGCCTTATTACGCTGTGTTACGTTTATCCACTGCATATGGTGTGTGACGGTACGAACTAGGGTCAAAGTATCATGTCGTTCGTCAATAAGTTCACGCTGGGAATAAGAACTATTCTACAATGACATCATACGTAATGAACATGTTTGAAATTTAAGTCTTACTTTTACTTCGTAGTGTGGCGTATCATTTAAAGTGATATTAAAATGACGTCCCCGTATGGTCAAATAATGAATATCGACTTCTTAACAGGAATTACTATATCCAGAGTAGTTGATTCCACAAAAATGGTATGTTGTTTACTGACAGTACATGCGGTACAACTTCTTATGGCGTAGACTGTAACGTTGTTGTAATGTACTAATGCTGAAATATGCGTCTTC
This sequence comes from Schistocerca serialis cubense, assembly GCF_023864345.2. NCBI lineage: Eukaryota > Metazoa > Arthropoda > Insecta > Orthoptera > Acrididae > Schistocerca > Schistocerca serialis. Next base: position 1,284,601,314 of record NC_064638.1, read on the forward strand.
ACTGCAGAATCACTCGAAAACGGCTACAATGCTGAAATTGCAACATAGTTTCCTGAAGGAATAAAATAACAGTTAAACTGCGAAAATATCATTGAGACAACCCCACACGATTCTTTTCTCCTAGCATTCATCCGGCTGGTAAGGGGTCCGCTTTTTCAACTTTGGGCAAAATTAATTTATTATTTAACTTCGTGATCGGATGTCTTTCCTGACCGTCGTCAAAGCATACTAAGGGAGGGAAATCGTGTGTGCCCTTCGTATGGGAATGACGTAAACTCTGTTCTGCTTGTTACCGTATTCTTAACTGTTTGTGTTGAGATGGATGTTAGGGACCAGGCCAACATTTGTCCAAACGAGCCAGGGAAACCGCCTGAAAACCATACTCCGACTGGTTCGTTTACCAGCCGCCATGCGGATTCGATCCGGGTCCAGCCCGCCTTCCTGTCTTGCAAGCTGCGCGTCAAGCCCCTTTTACACGACTGACTTTCTTGTCTCAGATGACTGTTCAAGACGAGTGAGTCTGTTACAGCGGCCCTGGGATTTCATTCCTGTACTGCGTCTTGTATGCTTCCAGTGGCCGTTTTCGTTTCCACGACAGCTCCAAAATTATGTATGCTGTGAAAACCGTTTGCTACCCCGTTTGGCATCCGAACGGTGAAAGTGAGATTATGAGGGGCTACCCTTTTTACGGAGAAATAGAAATATAGCAACAAAATGTACGAACAAGCGATGATAATGACCGAAGCAGATTTCCTGGTAGAAGTTCTTATCAAAAGTCGTGTGGTAAATTCTTTTCATTCCTGAGAACTGAAAGAATAGCAACAGTATTATCGACACATCTGAGAAGGATAAACATTTATTTGCTCGAGAAAATATATACTTTCGAACATATCAGACGATACCTAGAATGTAACGAACAGCGCCTTTTTGCTTTATACTCTATATATTGTTTTCTTCCTAAGTGTTAAACAACATTGAAAATTATTTTCCTAGACAAATAATTCTGACCTTTTCCCTGTTGAAATAATTTTTATGGAAACAAGTTTATCTATTTAAGTTCTTAGTTGTCCATGGAGTAGGCCTTTTCTCTGCAAAAAGAAAATAACTTTTCTGGTTTCAGATATGTCGTATCTCTTGTAGGAGAACACTAGTAGGAAAAAAAGTACCAGGACCTTGTGTAACTTTTCACTGTGTCATAATGCACCGAGATAAAGATTAAGAAGACACGAAAAAACACATTTCATTTTTATAAAAGGAGCTCGACCACACCAGGTTGACTTCCGACGTTGGCAGACGACGCGCCTTATACTCCCTTATTTCTGCGCATGCATAGTGAGCAGTATACTCGGAGATTTAGAACACAGTTGGCACAATCTCTACATCACTGACGTCACAGACACACTCGTGTCGTGGTTTGTTGCTGGTTTACACGCGTGTACCAAAGGCGCAGTCGATTCTGAGCAGAAAATTGGTCGTGTACAACGAGATTTACGCTGTATAAGAGCACATGACGACTCTTAATAATAACAAAATCGTGGACAAATGTTAACCATGGAGAAAACCTTCGGGAATCGTTAAGCTCGGATGTCCCTTCGGCGGTTTCGGAGGCTACATGTTGGCACTGGGTTTCACCGTCTCCTTTCTCATCATCAGTAAGAAAAAAACCCTGCAGCAGACAGACTTATAGTTACGGTAGCCATGTGTGATAAAGCGTCATACATAACACGGTACTCAAGCATAATAAACTGTTCCACTTAACGCGCATGGAAAAATATCGATTTGCGAAAAAAAAAACTTTTCTTGTGAATGTACTCTTGTGTGTGCTCCCAGCGGACAACACTTTACTACCAAATGCTCAGAAACAAATTTCATTTGATCAGGCACTGAGAGGCGCTTGTCGGCCGACTTTCGTTTGTTTTACATACAACCGACAAATAATTTGGTTTCCAGCACCTACCTCGCCTGGAAGGATTTTTTTGTACAAAAACCAAGTAATATAGGGGCGAGAGTTGCTTTGACAATCTCAGCCGTCTAATTACTCCACTAAAGGAGCTTCATTTACTTTTTCGAGGAATTCTACGAAAGCGATAACGCGCGAACAGCCACAAGGAGGACGTTAGTTTTTTTTTTTTTTTTAATGAGCGGCGGAGAGGAGACTGTGTGCTCACCATTAGTCACACTCACAGCAGTAATCTGGTGTGGAAAGAGCAGTTTTTGTTGACAGTCGGGGGGCCAAAAACACTGATTGCGCGCATGCCTCATCAGGAACAAAAAGCTGCAGACGTACAAAGAAACAGACATTCGCAGCGACGGAAGATTCCTGGAATGCCCTCACGTGCTCACTGTGTGTGTGTGTGTGTGTGTGTGTGTGTGTGTGTGTGTGTGTATGTCTAGCAGACATAATCTAGTATGTTCCCGGAATTGCGGCCTGATCTCTACACGAAAAGCGGACACAAGGGCGAGACGTCAACGACAGAACGCGGCGTTTGCCCAGTCGAGCACACGAAATAAGCGCAATGAATTAGAACAGTTTGCGAACTCTGCGGTTGTAGTGCTTACGATATTTTACCGCAGCTAAAATTATTCTCTTACTGTAGTAAAATTTAAAATGCTCTTAGGTATTAAATAACTTGATGAGTAATTTAAATAAATCATACAATCCCTCTCTAAGTTTTTTTACGTAGACATGTACACAAAAGCGACTGAATCGTCAAGCGATCAAACACTAATAACCAGTTGATGTAAATCAGATCAGGGAACGGTAGAGTCACAGCTAGTTCCCGGCGCTTTCACTGCCGCACTTTTACCCCTCGACTGCTATGGTCGCAGGTTCGAATCCTGCCTGGGGCATGGATGTGTGTGATGTCCTTAGGTTAGTTAGGTTTAAGTAGTTCTAAGTTCTAGGGGACTGATGACCTCAGATGTTAAGTCCTATAGTGATCAGAGCCATTTTCTTTTTTTTTTTTTTAACACCTCTGGTTCACGATCGTCCACAATCATTTCAGCGGTACTCCCGGAGCGGTATGCGCCCTTCATACCGGTAAACTTTGCGCTGGTGCCACTTGTTAATGAGATGTGTTTGCCAGCAGAAAGTCCTTGCTCACGATACAAATTCTGTCCGCCGATTTCTCATAAACAGAAACGTTAACTTTCACCATAACAACTGAAAATTTCACTTCTAAAACAGTAATCACTTTCATATATTACCTGAATGTTAAAGATGTGTCATAGCCTGTTTTACAAAAAAATTATCCATAGTATGACAGAGTTACAGTGATGGTTAGTCATCACAAACAACTCCTTTTTTTGCAGTTGAAAAAACCTTTAACAGCTACGACGAGGATGGACAGCCATCCAACAGCCTCTTGCAGCTCACCATCGCGTGTGATTATCGTCTTCCGTAATCGTCCGCAGACAGTTGCTGGTCGGTTGTTGTTAGCTGTTACAAGTTTCTCGACTGTACCTGGAAAGAAAGTTGCTGTCTTAAAGCGTAGAATATGGAGTATGATAAGCTCAAGTGCAGCTGGACGGCAAAAATTCATACATGGAACCAGCCAAGCCTTTTTATTCTCACTAATTCTCTTCTTCTTTTTCTCCTCCTCCCTTTTCTAATGCATATCCAGTAATGGAAGTTTTTGATTTCGTTTTCCGTGACTTCTCTGTTTCGTACCAACTGCAAGAACGTATTTTTGATTTCACATTATTCGTCCTAAACAGTCGTCTTTCTCTACTTAATTAACGGTACAGTGCCCCGCTTAGTTACTCATTTCTTATCCTCGCCTTCCACAGTAGGCTTGTTAAGGAGTATACACCACACGTAACGTTTTACAAGTCTCCAATTCCAGGTAAAAAACCTAACTTGTACCAGTTCTTTTTTTTAATTTTTAAGTACTCCTCTCGATCTTGTACACTGCGGCATTTCATGTGCTGTCAGGTGTTCATTGTAAGTAAGCCATGTGCTCAGATACCTAAATTGGCCGTGTGTTTCTACGTCAAGTCGCAGTTTTCAAGGAAATTCATCTTACTTGAGGTGGTCATGCATTTTGTTTGTTAGTGCTGATAATTGTAATATGACGTACACTGACCTGTTGTAGGCAATTAGGATAGCATCGCCAGCATATGCGATGCTGTTGATCCATTTTCCGTTTACATTTATTATCCAATGGTTCAAATGGCTCTAAGCACTATGGGACTTAACTTCTGAGGTCATCAGTCCCCTAGAACTTAGAACTACTTAAAGCTAACTAACCTAAGGACATCACACGCACCCATGCCCGAGGGAGGACTCGAACCTCCGCCGGGACCAGCCGCACGATCCAGGACTGCAGCGCCTGAGACCGCTCGGCTAATCCTCCCAGCTCTATTACCACCAGTACCTCGTCTCCTGCCCTCCAAACTTCGCGGAAGCTCCCCAGCAGACCTTGCAGAACTAGCACTCGTGTAAGACAGTATACTGCGGAGACGTGGCTTAGCCACAGCGTGCGGGATGTTTCCGGAATGAAATTTTCACTCTGCATCGGAGTGTGCGCTGGCGACTGAAGATTGTTGTAAATCACCCGAAACCAGTTATCAGCAAATTGTGATTTTGTATTTTATTACAATCAAGACTATTGAAAAATTCATATGCGTCGAAAGGGGGGAAAACTGCTGGCAGTCACTCTTGTATGGTAATTTATTTTGTCTTTACCAGCGTCATGGTGGTTGGACTTCGTTCAGACAAGGTCTAGGTTAAGTTGGAATGTGGCAGTTGGCTGTGAGTTAGGAAAGTCAAATCAAAAAACTACCTACAGTGTCTTGGACCCCGCAGGAATGTCAACACATTCCATCCACGCACGAGTGTCACAAATTCCTGTCTGCGATCTCAAAGCCATCCATATTGACCCTGGCCGGCCGGTGTGGCCGTGCGGTTAAAGGCGCTTCAGTCTGGAACCGCGTGACCGCTACGGTCGCAGGTTCGAATCCTGCCTCGGGCATGGATGTGTGTGATGTCCTTAGGTTAGTTAGGTTTAATTAGTTCTACGTTCTAGGCGACTGATGACCTCAGAAGTTAAGTCGCATAGTGCTCAGAGCCATTTTGAACCATATTGACCCTCATCACAGCTAACGGGGGAGACAATTTTTTTCCAATATATGGTAGGTTACATTCTCCACCCCTAAAGAGTAGAGCGGCTATTGTGAATTATGCTCATCAGAGAGTCGGGGTATTTTCAGTCAAGTATCAGAAGAGGTGGATGTGGGGTAGATGACGTCCCAAACGGGTTTATTTGTTTATTTGGTGTAACATCCACAAGATAAATTTTAGCTATAGTGCGACGAGAGGAAATTATGCCTCTAACAGTTATAAACATTATCTATTCGACATATAAAAAAACAGTGAAAATGATGATAAATATTAATTACTTATATAATATTTTATGATGTAATTGGACATATCGATGTGTATCATACAAAGACAATGATAATTGCAAATTCCTGTTATGATCTGCGTTTTTCTTCTTTTGTTTTTACCTTTTGTTGGTTGGCTTTTGTAGGTTGCGGACGCACATCAAACTGAGGTCTGTTAAGAAACTGTAATTATTGGTTAATTATTACTTGAGAACAGAGTTGATTATTATTATAAATATGAGTGAATAATTATTTGTAACTTTAATTCCTCACTCGATAAGTATTATCTGTGTTAATTATTTCTTTCCGCTGCAAGGAGCGCAGCCATTGATGATAGCGATTTGTATCGCGTTTTTGTCTGTGTTTTCCTTAGAAAGAAATCAAATGTTTGCTTGATGAAGTCTAAATAGTGCACAATACGAAAGTTAAGTTCAATAAGCATTTCAAATACTTATCTTATTTGCTCTAACAATAGAAAGTCTCTATCAAATGTCTGCCGCCATCTTAACAATTATCTCAGCGGCAAATTCAAATTACGCAAATCTGCAGACATAAATGCCGAAGGTAATACAAATGTGTAAAAATAAATGTGCACCGGTGGTCCCGAACTCATTTTAATGAAAATAATTCGAATCAGATCGGTTCTTTAGAAACAGTGCTCATTGCACGATCGTTATATCAAACTTTTCTAGCTGATGTATGGAGCCGAAATTAATTAAGCACGAGTTGCGAAGAATATTGTTTCAGGTAATATACGTGAGTGTTGTACGCGGCTGATATTCAGTGGTTTTAATGATCATTTTGCTGAAGATAACTGCTTCCATCATAATCAATAGTTGTATAGAATCTGTTGTATGAACTGTGATTTAGTGACACTTACACAACTTACAGACAACACTTTAACACGACGTTAACTTGGAGTTCTCTAGCAACTTGACCAAATCCTTAGCCGGGAAAAAATTATTTAGTAATTACTCAATGTAATAAAATAAGATTATCATTTTCATTTATAAATTAGTTAAATACCAAACCACTGAATAAAACAGCGAACGCCACATTGGGATGGGATTTACCTTACAGCCAAGGGCTCAAAATTGCTCAAATGGCTCTGAGCACTATAGAACTTAACTTCTGAGGTCATCAGGCACATCGAACATGGCATAACCTAAATCCGAATATCTGTAGTGACGTTTACATGTTGAATAAACTGTGTGCACGCCGTAGTTTGTAACTAAGTTGTCACCCTGCACGTCTTTCCGCACAGCAGTTCGATCCGCGGCGACCGAGCGGTCGGGCTCCACGGCGGACCAGGCTGGGCAGGAAGCGTGTCCCGAGACCAGCGGAGCGCACTTCCACGGCACGCCCTCTGGGCAGCTCACACTAACACAGGTAAACAACAAACTCTGGCCGCGCTGCAGCCTCTGAGCACCGTCCACAGGCCAGGCGAAAAAGACCGATCTACGCTGTGTAACAATAACAGCCCTGCGATCCACTAGGAAGGTATATCGTTGCCAGACCTACTGCAAGCTGTTGTAGCCCAACATGTAACGAGCCGGTCACGTGTGAAGGGGCTATATTTTCGCAGTGAGGTAAGAAGCTACGTAGGGGCGCGGTGACTCCCTCGGTTACTAATTGATTGGAGCGGCCCAGGTTTATAGTACGGAGCGTATTGAAAATATGTCGTACACAAACGGGTAAGCATTTTGCGCGTATCCTGTCGCTAACAGAGACGGCACGTGGCAGCAGGCAGGGGGAGTGCGCGAGATTAGCGGCCCACAAAGGGCGGCGCGGCACTTCAAAGCGGCCCGCATGTAACCCGACGTAAAACGTAATCCCCGGGGGGCGGTCGCCGGCTGCGGTTGCCACGGCAACAGCATGGCTGCCCACAGCAGGCACGCCTCTCTACAAGCTGTTTACAGAAAGTAAACACCGGCAACGCTACGTAGCGCGGGACGGCAAATTGGTTATTTTCCACGGAGGTACTATATATTTTGGACGCTGTGTGGGCCGGCCGCGGTACCCGAGAGGTTCTAGGCGCTTCAGTCCGGAGCCGCGCGACTGCTACGGTCGCAGGTTCGAATCCTGTCTCGGGCATGGGTGTGTGTTCTGTCCTTAGGTTAGTTAGGTTTAATTCTAAGTTCTAGGGGACTGATGACCTGAGTTTTTAAGTCCCATAGTATTCAGAGCCATTTGAACCATTTGACGCTGTGTGGTTCCAAGGAGAAAAATTTCTAACGCTGCGAGGAAAATCTATGGGAAAACTCTTTTGTAATGGATTTTCGATCTAACTGCTCCGTAGCGCTACTTAATCGAAACTGCAGTACATGCAGATGTCTAATACCAGCTGTGACGAGGGTTGCTCATTTTGTACAGACCTCATCCGATTCCATAACTACTGCATGGACAGTTTGCCTAGACATTTCACAGCAAGTATTTTGAGCTTCTCTGATGCGCCGGGATATCCAGGAAAAATATTAAATTTACGTTTTACTATTCGAACTGGCAATACCACGCTGCGTCATATTGCTGTTCGGCGAAGTAGTACCACCGGAGATCAAGACTGCGCATCAGAGTTTTACATGACGACCACGTCATGCAAACAAACAGAGAGATAAGAAACCGCGGAAAGGAGAAGAACGAAACTTAGAAAAGAGTCTGATATGCGCTAAACTCGACGATTTGTGGTAAGGGTGAGCTCAAAAACAGTTTGGCACATTGTATTGTTACGTATTACGTGCGTTCTCACCGCCAAGACGTGAGACAACGCCACTCGGTGTAGCCGCGCGGTCGAGGGCGCCTAGCCACGGTTCGCGCTGCTGCCCCGTCAGAGGTTCGAGTCCTCCGTCGGGCATGGGTGTGTGTGTTGTCCTTAGCGTAAGTTCGTTTAAGATAGATTAAGTAGTGTCTAACCCTAGGGACCGATGACCTCAGCAGTTTGGTCGCATAGGAACTTACCACAAATTTCCAATTTCCGTGACACTACATGCAAGCAACTATCCTTTCTTCGACTGATAAATCGCAAGAAAGCAACGAAGTCGTCGCCGGCTTCAATGTGTCCCACACTCTCCAACTTGTACCATCGCTCTCTCTCTCTCTTTATGTCACCTCTATTTTTCAGTAGCCTTCTGTAAGAGGAATAGTTTCAAAACAGCTCGATCCTCTGTTTCCGATAAAGTTTTCGGGACGTTTTATTCGGTAGGAAGACGACTGCCGGAACAGGTAAGCGTCTTCCAAACTTTACAGTTCGTAATTGGAAAGTGATCTGTCCCGCTCCTAGTTCGTTGGTTTCTGGCTGGGAAAAATTAATCAATTAATTAAAAAATAAATAATAGTCCACATTATATTTCGGAGTGGAGGATGAAATATAATCATAATGACAATAATAATAACAATAATGACGATAAAGGAAAATGGTCTTTTCCGTTAGATGGAGTGCAACTCTGATGTACATGCCTACACATGTCAGGGAAGTTATTTACACACAGGGAATTTACTTACATTACACACACACACACACACACACACACACACACACACAGAGAGAGAGAGAGAGAGAGAGAGAGAGAGAGAGAGAGAGAGACACGTGTGTGCTCGCGCGGCTTTCATATTTCTGCCTGGGCCGCATTTAAAGGAGTTTGTTCTACCCTTCATGGAAGAGAATGAAATGAACGGCACAAAAACTGTGCTAAACGAGGGAAAATTACCGCCTTGTTCACTTGGATAGGGAATGAAGATTGAAATCCGGTGCTAATAGTGTTGCCTACTCACTAAATGGTTTTGTTTGCCTATTCACTAAATGGTATTGTGATTACAAAATTAGGGTAACAATGTACTATTAACGCCACACAGCAAAATCTGCGGTTGTTAAAATCGGTCCATTCAGTGAAAGGAAGAATGACTAATTCGTTATCGCAGTTCATAGTACACTGAAGGTTACGCGTTTCCCCTTGTGAGTGCCACAGGTACAGATTAAATACGACTGTCTCATCAAAATATGTTCAAATGTATGTGAATTCCTAAGGGACAAAACTCCTGAGGACATCTGTTCCTAGACTTACACACCACTTAAACTTACATATGCTAAGAACAACACAGACATTCATGCAGGAGGGAGGACTCGAGCCGCGCAATCCGTGACATGGCGCCTCAAACCGCGCGGCCACTCCGCGCGGCGACGGTATCATCACATCGTGTCTTGAGTCATGTGAACTCTGTACACATCGCTGTCAAAAAGGCACTGGCTGTAAATATGGGTCTTACTTTGTCAAATAGCTGTGTGTAATGGAGTTGTCATATACGTACTTTAAAGTGTAATAAGTGTTGTTGGTTCTTGGAGTTTCTGTCGAAATCGGCATCGACTATTAATATCATTTCTGAAATAATGTCTTAACCGGAACAGCTGTATTTGACGAGTGGTTTATATAACTGAAGTAGTTCAGATGATTGTAGATGTTTGTTCTCGGCTGGCGCAATTACCGCAACTTAGTGTCGGTAGAACCTAGCGGAGGACTAGGTAAATTTTGTAAACAATTCCTTTCAGTAAATACGGTAATTAAATGTTTGCCTAGTTGTAGCAGTCGGCTATGGATTCAAGGAATGACAAGGCTTTGTCTGGATCGGATATAATGGCCGTACACGTCGTACGCCAGTGCCACGTTTGAGTTGCTAAGTTAGGACAGAAACGGGCACACTTGGCGCTGATAAATTTTCCGAACAGTGGAGAATTTTGCATGTTTTGTAACAGATACTCACTATAAAGACTTCCCCATTAATAAAATTAGCGATTTACACTTCTGAAATCGTCAGCGTGGGGGTGGCCTGTAGTACTGTGAACGCTGAATTAATTTGCAACTGCAAAGATCGCTAAATGTTCTGTTGCCATCTTCGGATCTATGTTTACACCATTATATAATGTCCTCCTTCAGAACAGTAAGTGGTGCTATACACTGTACGTCCATGTTGGTATCGTGAGCTACACTAGAAGTCGGCATGTCAGTTTTAATACAACAACTATGTGTGTTGTTGTTGTTGTCGTTGTGATGTTCAGCCCGAAGACTAGTTTGCCCCCCCCTCCCCACACACACACATCCCTCCGGTACTAAATCGGTGGTTCCTTGAAGTCTCAGAATGTATCCTGTCGCTGGTCCCTTCTTTTAGTCAAGTTGTGCCATTGTACCACGAATGTCTTGCCTCCCCCCTTCTGTTCTGTAACTCCTCATTAGTCACGTGATCTACCCATCCTATCTTCAGCATTCTTCTGTAGCACCACTTTTCAAAATCTTCTATTCTCTTCTTGTCTAAACTGTTTATCGTCCTTGTTTCGCTTCCGTACGTGGCTAATTCCAGACAAATGCCTTCAGAAAATATTTCCTAACACTTAAGTCTACTTGTATACTCGATGTTAACAAATTTCTCTTCTTCAGAAGCGCTTTCCTTGCCATTGCCAGACAACATTTTATATCCTCTCTACTTCAGCCATCATGAATTATTTAGCTGTTCAAATAGCAAAACTCATCTACTACATTGTCTCGTTTCCTAATCTAATTCTCTCAGCATCACCTAAGTTAATTCGGCCACATTTCATTTTCCTAACACAGCCGTTATTTTAAAACTGACATGCCGATTTCTAGCGAAGATACCAGCATGCACATACCTTGTGTACCACCAATGACTGTACTGAAGGAGGAGATGTAAACACAGATCCGAAGATGGCAACAGAGATTGCCGAAACCAATTATCTATACGAATAAATATATATACGATGTCGGCACTAGAAAATTTATTCAGTTTTCAAAATTAACGGTCTAATCCGAATAAACACAAATTATGACATTTTGGATAAAATAATTTTGCGTATTGGACCAGGTCATTGTAACTGAAAAACAGATAAATTGCCAACGTTTCAACCGATTTGCTGCGGTCTTCTTCAGGGCGATTCACTGCAGTACACTGGTGAATGTTTCACTTCCTATACAGTCATTAATTAATTAAGACAGTTTGCCTTAAGCGATTGAGTGATGTTTGTATCTGTACCTGCCCGCAACGAAACTTGTCACTGAAACAAAGGTATTTTCACTGGAATCTGTACAGAGTCAAAGTCACGAGTGTTTCGAACTGGAAATACTAAAATAAAATCTGCGCTAAACGACAGAGGCACACCTTGGGAGCTACTGAGGCCAGCGCAAAGGGCGATAGCGCGAGTGCGTGGAATCTGGCCGGCGGAGGACCGCAGCACCAGCCTGGAGCCTGGAGGCTGGAGCCTGCAGCTGGAGCAAAAAACCGGCGCCTCGGAGACCGGCCGGCGGCCATTGCGTAAGCGGGACGCGCTGCCGCTGCCTGGACGCTGCCTCCGCCACCTGCTGTAGCCTGTGGCAGTCCCCTCTGAGCGCACTCTTCTGACGATGTGAGGCAGACGAGCTGTCATGTTCAGCTTCCGTACCAGACGTCGGGGTTTGCCAAAATACCCACACCACATAGAGCAAAAAATTATTCCTCTCGGGTTTACTAAACCAGACATGCTTTGATATTATTGTGTCAGTAGTTATACAGTGTGATCTCGTGATGATGGGAAGAGATGTGTTTCACAATGTCGAAAACGAGCGAATGCAAACAGCTCTTAAGATAGGAATTTCTTTTGAAGATCATGTTTGCTGGAAATTTTATTCTTGTTTTGGTCCATAAAACGATTGCTGTAAGTTGTCTAACCTACAATCTTAGTACCAACATTACCAGTACACGCATTCCATTTTCAGAGGTAACAGAAGGATCTTCGCTTGTAACTTTCGTCACGGTCGTTTTCTATCCAGATTTCCTTATCTGTAATTTATACACTTACCCTTCTCCATTATCGCTGAAAGTTTGTAAAACATCATGGAATCACCTTGTACATCAGCAAAACTTGGTACGTTTCTTGCTTTATTTACTAAAGACATTTTAGGTGTACAGCTTGCAATCCGCAAAACGTTGCCATTGAGATATCCTTCTCTTCCTAACATGACTATCCTCGTCTGTTGTCACGATAGAAAGTGGCTTCACAGACAGACCTTTCCGTTAATATCGCGATCGTTGTATCTCGCTATTTCTTCTTCTCACTGTATTGCAACCGTGCTTGGCTCATAGTCCCCCCAACAAGTTTCCTCTGTTATGCTCTCTCCAGCGAGGTTCTCAGTCATCCTCAGCAATTTCATATCTGCTTCCATATCGTCTAAGCACCGTCTTCGTGGCTTTCCTCTCTGTCTTCTTTCAGACGGTCTCCACTCAAAAACCTTTTTAGTTGCGTTAATCAATATGAACTTTCACATACTGAACTGGCAGACGTCTGTAGATAGACGCAAACCATACCGAGAAATACCACTTACAAAGTTTCAAGAACCAGCTTTAAATGATGAATCTAAAAACATACAAGTCTCTGCGTGTTACTCACGTAGGACAAGGTTAGATTAATTACAGCGCTCACAGAGGTACTTAAAGTCATTCCTCCACACGTGACTGGAATGTGAAATAAGCCCTAGTAGCTCCTACAATGGGAAGCCACTCGCCACGCACTGCACAATGCTTTGCAGAGTAAGAGTGTAGGCGTAAATCAGTCAAAGCATTACCGCTGTATGCATTATGTTTTACTGCAGACTTAATACCACGAATTGCAGTTATTTTTAATGTTAAACTTGTATACAGAACGCCAAAATGTTAAATTTTTATTTTTTCATGTAATGTTTTCTCCTTTTTTTCTCTGTAGTTTATGAAGACCATTGATGTGTGGTTAAAACCGGAGACAAAAGTATGTTACTGTGATTCTGTCTAGAAGAAACAAAAGAGCATTGTATAATATATGTCAATCATGTTTCTCTATGGACAGAATGTAAGTTTTTTCCTGAATTATGTAACGTTGAATATATCAAATTTTTAGTCCTCACTCATCTGACTGTTTTGATGCGACCCGCTACGAATTCATCTCCCGAGCCAACCTCTTCATCTCAGAGTAGCACTTGCAACCTACGTTCTCAATTATTTGTTGATGGATTCCACTCTCTGTCTTCCTCTGCAGTTTTACCCTCTAAACCTTCCTCTGGTACCAAGAAAGCTATTCCCTGATGTCTTAAGACATGTGCTGTCATCTTGTTCCTTCCTCTTGTCAGTGTTTTGCTTACGTTCCTTTCTTCGCCGACTCCGTGAAGAACCTCCTTATTCCTTACTTTATCAGTCCACACACAATCGTTTCCCACGCGGTTTACTATGGACCCGAGACTGCACGGATAACTGAAAAGTACGTATAACCCAAAATACTTTTTTTTACCGAAAACTACTCCTTACCGTATTTACAAAATAACCCGTATGCCACATTTGAAAGCCCACTGTATTACATACGCGGCTACTCGCTGCAAAACGACAAATTATTTACAATATTACACTTGAAACAAACCGTTATTCGTATCATTTGGTTTCAGTTTAATGTAGGAAAATAAATATTTCTTTTTCTGTTTTTGTTTTCTTTCACCTTTTCCCTGATATTGCTAATCATTTCCGGAAGACACAGAACACTGGAGTAGTTAAATGGATTCTGTCCCGCACACCTCTGATAACACGTCAACACATTTCAATGCCTCGATGCGAGCGACACCGGGTTCCTCGCTCGTCTTATCTTCTCTCTCTTCGTCCACGACGATCGCCCTTTTGTTTACGATGTCCGCGTCAGTTCGTTGGTCAGAGGCCCGTTCGCTGGCATCGATGTTTAACCGCTCGCAGATGTTTTCGCCAGCTACGTCTCCACAACCAGAAATCTGTGTCAGAAGTAACAGCGTCACATTCCTCATTGCTATAATCCATTCAGAGGCACTCCTTGTGGGGATGGGGGTGGGCGCTGCATTGTCATCTGGCGGTGAAACATGAGTCACATGCGTGATAATGTATTCTAAACAAATAGCTCGTTCGAACTATGGCAGAACACTTCAGAATTTTTTTCCTTCCAAACATCACCGCCAAACGATGTACGAATATGAAACTTCCTGGCAGGTTAAAACTGTGTGCTGTACCGAGACTCGAACTCGGGACCTTTGCCTTTCGCGGGCAAGTGCTCTACCACTGAGCTACCCAAGCACGACTCACGCCCCGTCCTCACAGCTTTACTTCTGCCAGTACCTCGTCTCCTACCTGCCAAACTTAACAGAAGCTCTTCTCATTCTGGAAACATCCCCCAGACTGTGGCTAAGCCATGTCTCCGCAAGGTTTGCAGAAGAGCTTCTGTTAAGTTTGGAAGGTATGAGACGAGGTACTGGCAGAAGTAAAGCTGTGAGGACGGGGCGTGAGTCGTGCTTGGGTAGCTCAGTGGTAGAGCACTTGCCCGCGAAAGGCAAAGGTCCCGAGTTCGAGTCTCGGTCCGGCATACAGTTTTAATCTGCCAGGAAGTTTCATATCAGCGCACACTCCGCTGCAGAGTGAAAATCTTATTATGTACGAACAATTAGCAAACCGGATAATAGGGAGCTCGCTGAATCTTCCGTTGTAATTCCTACTGATTTAGGTCGACAAATTCAAGTTATTCGCAAATTCTGTCAAGCCCAGCTCCGTCGACATAACCTATAATGGCACGGGAAGCTCACAGCTCACGTGACTGTATTTGACACTCAACGCGGATCACCGCATACCGGCTGACTCACCTAACCAAGGTCACAAGAGTGTCCTCTGCTCAACCGAAGGCATTCGCCGCGTCGGTTAGCAGGCAGCTGTGTTGTGCTCGCGAATAAGGGACGTGTCTGTGCACCAGTTAACAGCATATGTCAACAGGTACCGCTCAAATGCAAAGTGAATTCACTGCGCACAGATTAACTCCTGCAACGCACGGACTGAGCCTGCCTGTCCCCACAACACACACACTGTTACGGGTTATGACGTTACGTTGCACATGTTGCTAATGACGCCCAACTGCGCAAATTGTGAGTGTAATACTATCACAAACACGACATACACTTGAATTGTTAAGTAAACAAAACTAAATATCTCAGAGCATATGAACCAGAAAACGAAACAGCTACGCGTCCCTCATGTTTCAGTTAAATCGAAATAACTTTTATACCACGTAAAATAGACGCGGAGTGTGACTATTTTTTCTTCCTAGCTGGAAAAAGGATTCTCGTTTAACAAATTATGCCTATACCGCCTGTTCCAATTAGTTTAGAAGACGACAGTTTTAACTTAAGTATAGGTACATTCATACAAATAATAGTATCGACGTTGTTCAAAGAATTGTGCTCTAACAACAGAGCCGGCAGGATTGTTTCAGTTTCGTACATCATTTCTGTCTCTCTGTCTCTCTCTCACCTCACTCACACACACACACACACACACACACACACACACACACCAAAAAACCGCGTCATAAATCAGGGGTAATAATATTTATTTACCATAATGACACCATTGTTTTACCTTATTAGCGACTTGTTCCGAGCTCTTTTCTTTATATTTAGGTTTTACACGCCTTTTTTTAATTATTGAATGTGTGTATCAAGAGTTTAGAATGTCCGCTAATAAACAAGTGTGATAAACAACGCAATGGAGATTGGAATTACTGTAAATCAAATGAGACTTTGCCACAGTAATATCAGAAATTGAGTCCGCCTTGATGCAAAACACCTTGTTATTCGTTTATTTCTTTATTCTCGCAAGAGAATAAAGAAGTAAACGCATTACAAGGTGATTAGCATCAAGGCGGACTCAATTTCTGATATTACTGTTTTTTTTATGCAAACACGGACAAAATGGAAGAGTTCCAAGATAAGGTTATTGAGTCTTTATTAGTTGAGTAAAATGCCTTTTAGATCTCCGTGAAAGAAATTTTTCACTTTAATACCTCTGAAGATGGCCAACAAGACGAAAAATCATTTTTACTGTTAATGTTCCTCTCTTTAGTTGGCGTGGGCGATGTTTTTTTCCGGCTGTAGATGTCGTCCAAGAGTTTTGTTTACCAGAATGAAAACAGTATTTTTTCTGAATCACTGCACAACAAAAACACGTATCGCCAGTATAAGATGGTGCTACGTCAATAATCTGCAACACGGGTGGACATTTATCTTTTTAGCTGTCCTGCGTAGTTATCCAGAGAGCGTGGCTAGGTGCGTCTTCGTTGGCTTCTCCAGGAGGCAGAAAGGGGCTCAAAAACACAAAACAGGGTGGGTGGCGCCTGCCCCAGGACACAACACAACACAACACGACACGGCATGGTGGCAGCGCTGGTCTGTCTGTGTAAACAAGGACGCTGCCGCAGCTAGCCGTGGCGTCACAACACTGAACTCACTGTGCCGTCAACACGGGGCCCTGTCTAACGGAAACACCGGCGGCGACTACTCTCTTGTGCATAAATAGCAGCACCGAAAAAAAAAAATTGCTTTCTGAAGTGTTATTACGACGCAACAGAGTGAACAGAAATGTGCACTGTAGTACATGTTGATCCTACATACACGCAGGTGCCGACTGAGATATTAAGCGATTTAAGTCCAGTTTCTACAAGTGTTCTCTGCATTCCACTATTAGAGGTGCAGCAGAGGGTGTTATCGGACTAAGCAGCTATCTCTACCACGTGTTTAGAACAAATTCCTGACCCAGTTCATTCTAGCACAGCTTCACTAGTTAGGGAAAATATCAGCAGACGAGTCTACCGTTTCCTGCACTACATTAGCAAATTATGATCATAAACAACGCATCGCTGGCCTAATCGATGTCAGGGTCAAAAACTCCAAAGCTTTCATATTCAAAACGTATTTCATACAAACTTTCTGGTAATGTGTCTTTTATGTATCCTCAAAATCGTTACACACACTGTGTGAGCGATTAAACACTAAAAAAATTATCAAATTAAAATTGTATTTCATTTGAACTGTCTGTTGAGGCGTGTTTAAGTCTTTCTATTTTATTACGGTATGTGATCAACTACATTAGTGCCGTGTTTTTCTTTCAAAATCTTTAGCTTGAGCGTCGCTCCAGGCTGCAAGCGTCTTAACACACAGGCACCATGAATTCCTCTCCTGTGTCTCGTATTAACGTTCTGCAATCACTTTAAAATGTTAACAGCAAACGCGTGTATCGTATTTGCTGCATATGGTCTCGGAGTACTTATTTTTATGCTGTTTTTAAGATTGAGACTAAGTAAAAAACCATGATTGTACTAATTCAGTCACCTCTTATGCTAATGACCCAGAAGCGTTTCGACGACCATACTGTCATCATCAGGTACGTTTTACACCTTTCTTTTTTACATCGTGTAACGTGCTTGTGCTACACTTAATGTGTCATCTGCGTGTCTGCCGACGATATGACAAGGACGTCATTGCAACTGTTAAAACAGGGCACCACTGAAAAGTCTTTTACACATTTCTATATGGACGTCAGAGCTGTACACCTACTGAAGTTGCAGAAACGTTGATGCAAGACGTGTGTAACTTTCTAGTCACATGTGTGTGAACTGTCAAACAGGCGACACACGTGCATGCCACAAGTCCAACGCATGATGTAAATAAAAATGAAGTCCACCTGATCATTATGGCATGACAACGAAAACGCCTTGTGGAGTTCAAAATAAAAAGTGACTTAAATAGTAAATTGCTGATTTTGTAGTTGTACTATTTTGATGAACCGTCCATTCTTTTAGTAAGTAACAAGTGATGCACATCTATCGCAGTACTGGCAGGACGGCATAAAATTTGGCGGGTAGCACGAGGTGTGACGTGACCGGCTTACTCAGTGCTCAATTGGGCAATAAGAAGAGACGGCGCCGTGTCAAGGCCGTGGGCCCACGTGCTCTGTGGCGTCAGCGCGCTGATAAACAATACGGCGTACACACGCAGGTCTGCCGGGCGGAGCACACCTCTGCGAACACCTGTCCGTATCTAATCTCGCGGGGCGGCGATATGAGGCCAGTGGAGTGGAGTGAGCGAGGCTAACAGGTGCCGGCGGGACAGACCAGCGCCGCCGCCAGCTGACTAGCCGAGGAAAGCGGCCACCAACCTCGACTAGTGTGCGGTGTTGCTGGACGACGGCCCGCGCCGCTGGCGGTGTGGCGGCGCTGCGCTCGGCTGCAGGCAGACAGAGGACCACGGGGCTGGCTGGCTGGCAGGCGGCTGCTGGCGCGCACTGATCACTGGCGGCACATCACTTCACTGGCGGCGGCGCGGCGCGACTGCCGCCGGCATGACCGCCTCTCTCGCTCCCCATCGCGGCGCGCAGTAATTGCGGTATCGACCCGCGTGGCGCACGCATGCACGCACTCACACACAAACACGGGCGCCGCGTCTCGCACCGCGCACGCGCACTGGAGCCGTTCCGCAGCTCCGCACTCCTCGGCAGTTGGCACGCGACTGCTAGCCGCGCGGGCCGGGCGCGCTGCCACTGCGCAGCCACGCTCGCGCACGCAGGGCTGCCAACAGCGCAGCGCGACAAGTGGCCGACGCTGGCTGACGGCGCTCCGTTCCAGTATACGCCGCCCATCTGCTGAGTGTCTGGTCTATCACCAAAACAACAAGTCTCAAGTCAAGCGGATGGCTCATATTTCTGTACTCCTGCTGACGAGAGAATTGCTAAATGGTTGGAAGAGGCAAAACCTGATTTTTTTTATTTTTTATTATAACAGTTAGTTGGATTCTGACTTTTAACTCTAGTATCAGCTGTGGGAATTTAAGGAGATGGGACCTGGATAAACTGACTAGACCAGAGGTTGTACAGAGTTTCAGGGAGAGCGTAAGGGAACAACTGACAGAAATGGGAGAAAGAAATACAGTAGAAGAAGAATGGGTAGCTTTGAGGGATGAAGTAGTGAAGGCAGCATAGGATCAAGTAGGCAAAAAGACGAGGGCTAGTAGATATCCTTGGGTGACAGAAGAAATATTGAATTTAATTGACGAAAGGAGAAAATATAAAAATGCAGTAAATGAAGCAGGCAAAACGGAATACAAACGTCTCAAAAATGATATCGACAGGAAGTGCAAAATGGCTAAGCAGGGATGGCTGCAGGACAAATGTAAGGATGTGAAGTCTTATCTCACTAGGGGTAAGATAGATACTGCCTACAGGAAAATTAAAGAGACCTTTGGAAAAAGGAGAACCACTTGCATGAATATGAAGAGCTCAGATGGAAACCCAGTTCTAAGCAAAGAAGGAAAACCAGAAAGGCGGAAGGAGTATATAGAGGGTCTATACAAGGGCGATGAACTTGAGGACAATATTATGGAAATGGAAGAGGATGTAGATGAAGATGAAATGGGAGATATGATACTGCGTGAAGAGTTTGACAGAGCACTGAAAGACCTGAGTCGAAACAAGGCCCCGGGAGTAGACAACATTCCATCAGAACTACTGACGGCCTTGGGAGAGCCAGTCCTGACAAAACTCAACCATCTGGTGAGCAAGATGTAAGAGACAGACGAAATACCCTTAGACTTCAAGAAGAATATAATAATTCCAATTCCAAAGAAAGCACGTGTTGACAGATGTAAAAATTACCGAACTATCAGTTTAATAAGTCACAGCTGCAAAATACTTACGCGAATTCTTTACAGACGAATGGAAAAACTGGTAGAAGCCGACTTCGAGGCAGATCAGCTTGGATCCCGCAGAAATGTCGGAACACGTGAGGCAATACTGACCCTACGACGTATCTTAGAAGAAAGACTAAGGAAAGGCAAACCTACGTTTCTAGCATTTGTAGACTTAGGGAAAGTTTTTGGCAATATTGACTGGAATACTCTCTTTCAAATTCTAAAGGAGGCAGGGGTAAAATACAGGGAGCGAAAGGCTATTTACAATTTGTACAGACACCAGATGGCAGTTAGAAGAGTCGAGGGGCATGAAAGGGAAGCAGTGGTTGGGAAGGGAGTGAGACAGGGTTGTAGCCTCTCCCCGATGTTATTCAATCTGTATATTGAGCAAGCAGTAAAGGAAACAAAAGAAAAATTCGGCGTAGGTATTAAAATCCCTGGAGAAGAAATAAAAACTTTGAGGTTCGCCGACGGCATTGTAATTCTGTCAGACACAGCAAAGGACTTGGAAGAGCAGTTGAACGGAATGGGCAGTGTCTTGAAAGGAGGATATAACATGAACATCAACAAAAGCAAAACGAGGATCATGGAATGTAGTTGAATTAAGTCGGGTGATGCTGAGGGAATTAGATTAGGATATGAGACACTTAAAGTAGTAAAGGAATTTTGCTATTTGGGGAGCAAAATAACTGTTGATGGTCGAAGTAGAGAGGATATAAAATGTAGACTGGGAATGGCAAGGAAAGCGTTTCTGAAGAAGAAAAATTTGTTAACTTCAAGTATAGATTTAAACGTCAGGAAGTCGTTTCTGAAAGTATTTGTATGGAGTGTAGCCATGTATGGAAGTGAAATGTGGGCGATAAATAGTTTGGACAAGAAGAGAATAGAAGCTTTCGAAATGTGGTGCTACAGAAGAATGCTGAAGATTAAATGGGTAGATCACATAACTAATGAGAAGGTATTGAATAGAATTGGGGAGAAGAGGAGTTTGTGACACAACTTGACTAGAAGAAGGGACTGGTTGGTAGGACATGGTCTGAGACATCGAGGGATCACAAATTGAGCATTGGAGGGCAGCGTGGAGGGTAAAAATAGTAGAGGCAGACCAAGAGATGAATATACTAAGCAGATTCAGAAGGATGTTGGTTGCAGTAGGTACTGGGAGATGAAGAAGCTTGCACAGGATAGAGTAGCATGGAGATCTGCATCAGACCGGTCTCAGGACTGAAGACCACAACAACATTTGCTGTTGGACCCGTGAACGATTTACACTCGTGGAATAGAGAGGAAAAAACACTACACTCCTGTCGCAGAAAGCGTGATGCACCTCAGGCTGTGAAGGCCCATCTTCGGGTACTTACTACTTCGTCGTTATTTGTACAACTCGTTCTACTTTGATTTGCTTCTGTTATCAGGTGCACTGACTTCTTGTACGTTGCACTGTAACACAACAACCCAACACCTGACGTATTTTTCAGCTACTTGATATCTTGAGTTTATAACCATCTTTTGTAAGTACCGTATACGATTAATTAATTTTCTGAGTAATTATTCATGAAATGTAGTGTACGTTGAGAGGATAAATAAGAATTATTGATGTCAGATCACCGTAGTAAACACGCTAGCCATGTCAGAGAAATTTCTTGAACATTGTAGCGTGTTTAGCCAAAGTACAATTTGTCGAGAGAAACTTCATTGACCCGAGTCGTTAATGAATAGCAGGGTCCCGCCTTCCTACCCCATAAATTCCGAGGAAGTCACAAATGAAATAAACAGACAAAAGAAGACAAATCCAATTAAATTTACAGTTAATTTTCAGTCGAGTGATTATTGTAATAAAAGACAATGGTAACCATAGTTGCTCACAAAAGAAGGCAAATCCAATTACATTTACAGTTAACTTTCAATAGAGTGATTACTGTAATAGAAGGTAATGGCAACTATAGTTGCTCATACAATACTGCACTAGTATTGTAGACAATCAGTTCAAATCAAAAGTGATTTAAATTGAAATTCTTATTTTATGACAAGCGCACAACGGCTTTCATGTAGTCAACGTAGTTTCAGAATTTTAGTTATGTTTTGTAAATGATGCTATGTGTGCGTGTCTACGTAACTTTAATACCGAAAGATAGTTGTTGCCATGAGTGAAAGTTATTACGCCATTAATCTGAAAAGCAGTCATTTGCAAAGTAATAATTAAAGAATGATAAACACTTTTTGTCACGATTAAACATATTTTCAAGCAGACAGAATTATCGTTAGTTACGTAACACAGAGCAGTTTCCATAAAATGTTGCTAGACATTGATTGTTATTGGTGATCATTATGGTAACTAACTCATTGCATTCCAAATTAACCTCTGTTGTCTTCATGGTACACGTGTCTTTTACATGTAAGCTAACGCGTGTGTATTTTGTCAAGTGGCTGTTTTGACTTTGCCACACGATATTCACGTGGTTTCAAAGTCATTATTGTCATTTACTAAACGTAAATTTCTGTTCTTTTTGGAGCTGGCTACCGTCTTATTCTGCAGTCTAAATTCATTCAAACTAAATTCTGGCATTCAACATTACGGTTAACTACACTGAGATTCTGCTTCATTACCATTTTTTAAATTTCGAATGCTGTTATACGTAGTGAAAAACACTCGTGCGAGAGCGATGAGGTTGTAACTATCTATATTCTATCGGTAAGCGTTGATCTTCGGTTTCGATGCTGGAAAATTGAGTAGACGTATCAGAATACACTGTAGAAACATATGTGCGTTATAGTACCATCACAGATTTTGCACTTTACTGCGCTTTTCACAACACAGATTATCTGTGCTTTAAGTCTGTGAAGTTGATAACAGATATGGGTCAACATCTAGTAATCCCTGTACCAACAGCCGATTATCTGCCGATATTCCTTTATTTCGGTATAAGTTGCAGAGACTGCGACGTCGTTACGTACAACAGAGGTATCCACGAACAACCTCACGAAGTTGCTGACGTTACCCACGACATCATCGTCATAATCACCATCATAATCATCATCATCATCATCATCATCATCATCATCATCATCATCACCGTCATCGACAGTAAGGGACCCTTAACATTCCCACCACCAAGCTACTTTCACATCCAACGATTCCTCCGCATTAAAAACAACTTGTAGACTTCTGTGGCCTTCAGACTGTGGGCTGTTCTGCTGCCTTTCTCCATGCTTGTCTTCCGTCCAAGTCTTTCGATCTCTGTGTAGCCGCTGCATGCAGCCTGCATCCACCTGAGTCTGCTTACTGTATTCAGTCCTCGATGTCTCTCTCTACAGTTGTGACTTTCCACTACTTCTCTCCATAACCAAGTAACCTCTTCCATGTATCCTACTAACCTCGTCCTTCCTAGTTGTGGTACAAAACTCTTCTGTCTCTATTTCGATTCTGCACCTCATCTGTAGTTACTCGTTCTATCTATCTAATTAACATTCTCCTGTAGTACCTCATTTCAGAAGTTTTGAATTTATTTTTGCCTTCACTGTTTCAGATCCATGTAGAGTTATTTTTCAAACAGATACTTCCATAAAAGAATTCTAATACTTAAAATTTATAATCATTGTTTAGAGATTTTACTATCTATTCGAATCCTGCTCTTCCGCGTCCTTTGAAGTCTCTGGCAGAATTCCCATCTCATTAGCAAATCTTAGCTTTTTAGTGAGGATTCAGCTTCATTTTAATATGCTGCGCTGCCTCATCTGCTGTGGATTTTAAATACTGTACTGCTGTCGAGGAATGGCTTTCTGCACAACACTGTACGCAGACAGCACAACTGTATGTAACTCACGAATGACAGCGTAAGTTTTCTAGCAGTCTACCACAGCTGACTGTTCGCTTTTGGCTGCTCAGGTAGTTTCTAATCAATTTCTTGTCCCCCACCTTAAGAAAAAATATCTCCCTATGTTTTTTAATGTTTCTTGGAACAACAGCGATAAATGATGCTTTAGTAGCCTTTTGGTCATTAATTACGTCTGTAAGTTCACTGAATCGTATATTTCAGGCGTTTTTGTTGTCAGCACTTCCGAAACGATCACGTAGCGAGTATATTGTCTAGTCAACTGAACAAAGCTCATTAGGAAAGCACGATTATTAATTAAAATGTGCTGAGATTATGACACATTGAAATCTCGCCATGTCACTAGTGTGAGGGAATTTAAGTGCGATGTTTTTCAAGCTCTCTCAGAAGTACTTCAAGATATGATGCTGCTGCGCGATAAAAGATTCGGTTACAATTTTTGACTCGACTTTTAAGCTTATCTTTACTCAGATTGTATCGCATTTTGATTTTTGACACGATAAACATACCGCGACACGCTTACTTTTCAGACGATCTCTCCTGTATGGATAAAATCTGCAATGTGTGATACCGCCGCTGTTTATTTCCGCTTGAAGCCGCATTACTGTCGTATACAGGGTGGTCCATTGATCGTGACCGGGCCAAATATCTCACGAAATAAGCGTCAAACGAAAAAACTACAAAGAACGAAACTTGTCTAGCTTGAAGGGGGAAACCAGATGACGCTATGGTTGGCCCGCTAGATGGCACTGCCATAGGTCAAACGGATATCAACTGCGTTTTTTTTTAAAAGAGGAACCCCCATTTTTTGTAACATATTCGTGTAGTACGCAAAGAAATATGAATGTTTTAGTTGGACCACTTCTTTCGCTTTGTGATAGATAGCGCTGTAATCGTCACAAACATATGGCTCACAGTTTTAGACGAACAGTTGGTAACATATAGGTTTTTTAAATTAAAATACAGAACGTAGGTACGTTTGAACATTTTATTTCGGTTGTTCCAATGTGATACATGTACCTTTGTGAACTTATCATTTCTGAGAACGCATGCTGTTACAGCGTGATTACCTGTAAATACCACATTAATGCAATAAATGCTCAAAATGATGTCCGTCAACCTCAATGCATTTGGCAATACGTGTAACGACATTCCTCTCAACAGCGAGTAGTTCGCCTTCCGTAATGTTCGCACATGCATTGACAATTCGCTGACGCATGTTGTCAGGCGTTGTCGGTGGATCACGATATCAAATGTCCTTCAACTTTCCCCACAGAAAGAAATCCGGGGACGTCAGATCCGGTGAACGTGCTTCGACGACTAATCCACCTGTCATGAAAAATGCTATTGAATACCTCTTCAACCGCACGCGAGCTATGTGCCGGACATCCATCATGTTGGAAGTACATCGCCATTCTGTCATGCAGTGAAACATCTTGCAGTAACATCGGTAGAACATTACGTAGGAAATCAGCATACAATGCACCATTTAGATTGCCATCGATGAAATGGGGCCAATTATCCTTCCTCCCATAATGACGCACCATACATTAACCCGCCAAGGTCGCTGATGTTCCACTTGTCGCAGCCATCGTGGATTTTCCGTTGCCCAATAGTGCATATTATGCCGGTTTACGTTACGCTTCGTCGCTAAATAGAACGCGTTCGAAAAATGTGTCATCGTCCCGTAATTTCTCTTGTGCCCAGTGGCAGGACTGTACACGACGTTCAAAGTCGTCGCCATGCAATTCCTGGTGCATAGAAATATGGTACGGGTGCAATAGATGTTGATGTAGCATTCTCAACAACGACGTTTTTGAGATTCCCGATTCTCGCGCAATTTGTCTGCTACTGATGTGCGGATTGGCCGCGACAGCAGCTGAAACACCTACTTGTGCATCATCATTTGTTGCATTTCGTGGTTGACGTTTCACATGTGGCTGAACACTTCCTGTTTCCTTAAATAATGTAACTATCCGGCGAACGGTCCGGACACTTGGATGATGTCGTCCAGGATACCGAGCAGCATACATAGCAAACGCCCGTTGGGCATTTTGATCACAATAGCCATACATCAACACGAGATCTACCTTTGCCGCAATTGGTAAACGGTCCATTTTAACACGGGTAATGTATCACGAAGCAAATACCGTCCGCACTGGCGGAATGTTACGTGATACCACGTACTTATACGTTTGTGACAATTACAGCGCCATCTATCACAGAGCAAAAAAAGTGGTCCAACTAAAACATTCATATTTCTTTGCGTACTACACGAATATGTAATAAAAATGGTGGTTCCTATTTTTAAAAAACGCGGTTGATATCCGTTTCACCTATGGCAGCGCCATCTAACGGGCCAACCATAGCGCCATCTGGTTTCCCCCTTCAAGCTAGACGAGTTTTGTTCTTTGCAGTTTTTTCGTTTGATGTTTATTTCGTGAGACATTTGGCCCGGTCACTATCAATGGACCACCTTATATATAGCTATGTACTCCTAGCTTTAGTCAACCATGGATTATATATTATCACCGATTTGCAGCGTCCAAGCTATAAACAAGGGCCTCCCCCCCCCCCCCTCCCCGCACCCACAACCTTGTTTATTCCCTTCCTCCTCCACTAAACCCCCTTTTCTTCCTA
Source organism: Schistocerca serialis cubense (assembly GCF_023864345.2). NCBI lineage: Eukaryota > Metazoa > Arthropoda > Insecta > Orthoptera > Acrididae > Schistocerca > Schistocerca serialis. The sequence continues at coordinate 1,284,627,694 of NC_064638.1, forward strand.
CGTCTAGTAGACTCTGCACTTTACAGTTTGCAGTGCTCGAGTTATTTGTGTGCAGTTACGCCCCTCCCCCAACCTCCCTCCTGTCTGTCAAGACTTATGTCTTGTCTTACATGTTTTGTGAGGATACCGTGCAGCAAACGGACGAAATACAGTAACATAATATACAAAGACAAATACTAAAATCCTGTGGTATCTATAAATCATATTGTAAATAAAAACGTGTTATAGAAATGTATAAAATCTTATTACATAAAAAACAGTATAGTTATCAAATGTTAAAGAACTACTCTCAAAGATGTTTGTAATTTTAAGTGAGATGAAAACAAGTGTATGTTATGTGTGTATGGACATACCTAGCTACACAAGGAGCTTTTCAACGGGTTTGTTTTTATCTGTATCAAACCGGTTTTTATTTTTATTTTTAACAAACAAGTGTGGAATGTGGTACATAGTATCCAGTATAATGTCATCATGGTATGTTTTTGATGCCATGACGTCTGACAGAAGCTTTTTTTAACGGTATGAAAATGTAGAATTCCTATTTTCTCATTTGTAATGGCAAATATAAATAATGATCGTACATGTACTCCACGTTAATGCATCACTTTACAGATGAAAAGATGACAGTCTTAAGTGTTGGAGTCGATCGTCAGGAATAAATAGTAATGCGATCTTAGCTCTTAAATTTTCTTCAAAGCAATTACGAAACACTCCTGTTTGTCTCTAATTACGAGAAATTTGAAACAAACGAAACGTTATAAACAACACCGCACCGACAACCTTAGCGTATTATGCGGGACGGCAAAGTGGTAGTTTTTCAGACAGGAAGACCTGTTCAGAAAGATATCAGTTGCGTCTTGAGGAGAGTCGAAATTTTAGTCCGGTATCGTCGAAGTTTTTCCGAGTTGTGTTTCGTATCCTAATTAGCTATGGAACCTGTTAGGCATCAGTGTAAGATGGATTCACGGCCTACGCCTAACAGCTCTCCTGTGAACACGCTGCTTCCCGTAGTCCATTGTTCTCGTTATAAGTGGGTAGTTGCATATCACTGCAGTGACCTCGCTGACAGAATTACGACGTGTACCACAACTCAAGTGACGAAACGAGGTGTATGCTGCTTGCATACGGCGAAGTTGATGGCGCGGCCAGAGTGCCTGCAGAAAGCTTTACCTAAAGCAGCGCTGTACGTTACAGAAGATTGGCAGCAGCTGGGAGAAAAAACGACGAGAGACTGGACAGTTGCGAGTAGGCAAAATGTTTATCGCCTGGAGCTTTTCTGGAACTGCGGCGTTACATACAGCGAAGCATCTTTTTTGCTTTCTACATTCACCGGTATATGCAGTTGTGTTGACTGATACTGAGAAATTCCTGGTACTGGTTGTGGTTGTTGTTGTTGTTGTTGTTGTTGTTGCTGTGGTCTTCAGTCCTGAGACTGGTTTGATGCAGCTCTCCATGCTACTCTATCCTGTGCAAGCTTCTTCATCTCCCAGTACCTATTGCAGCCTACATCCTTCTGAATCTGTTTAGTGTATTCATCTCTTGGTCTCCCTCTACGATTTTTACCCTCCACGCTGCCCTTCAGTACTAAATTGGTGATCCCTCGATGTCACAGAACATGTCCTACCAACCTATCCCTTCTTCTAGTCAAGTTGTGCCACAAACTCCTCTTCTCCAGAATTCTATTCAATACCTCCTCATTAGTTATGTGATCTACTCATTAAATCTTCAGCATTCTTCTGTAGCACCACATTTCGAAAGCTTCTATTCTCTTCTTGTCTAAGCTATTTATCGTCCTCGTTTCACTTCCATACATGGCTACACTCCATACAAATACTTTCAGAAACGACTTCCTGACATTGAAATCTATACTCGATGTTAAAAAATTTCTCTTCTTCAGAAACGCTTTCCTTGCCATTGCTAGTCTACATTTTATATCCTCTCTACTTCGACCATCATCAGTTATTTTGCTCTCCAAATATCTAAACTCCTTTACTACTTTAAGTGTCTCATTTCCTAATCTAATTCCCTCACCATCACCTTGTGAATATTGTATCAATTATTCTGCACTTATGTCCGGTATTCTGTGTCAAAAACGTATAACGCACTTCCGCAATCTGTTCGAAGGTATGCTCTTGGAGAGCTCGTTATGGAATACTTCGTTAAGAAACATTCTACTATCACTCGCAAAGTGGCGCCAGTGTTGGGCACATCCGCTGCTGACGTGGGAGAGTATTCCGCAAACAAAAAATTCATCTGCAAAAAGTTTCTGAAGTAGCATTGGAGTCTAACCACGACGAGTACAGTTACCTCTAAATGCTCCGACTACAATTCCCGACTCTGGTGATCTTCACCGTTGAATGCACGTCCACTTGAGAGGCATTGAGAACTTGCATAACGTTTATGCTAGAGAAGACGAAAATACCCTTGCGCGAGTAAGCAACCTAGGTCAATGTGACCGTATTGGCTGGGATAATTTGTGCTCGGGTCTTAAAACTGTATCTAATGCCAACCAAACGAGGCTGACAATCCTTTATTTTTCTCAGATACGTTCTTCCTACCGTATTCCTAGGTATGACAGCGGCTTTCTCAGGTAACGGGGCTGCAAAACGATAGAGGTGCAACTCACCATCTGACAATCAGGTGCCCCAAATGACGGGCTGGTAGAGGAGCACCAGCAGCATGGCCACCACAGTTACCAGGTCTTCCGCCTCTCGTTTCCCATGGTGCACTACGAAGATTAAGGTGTATGTGACTGCCGTAATACCCAAGGAGGACCTTATTGCAGGAATCCACGCTGTGACGAAATACTGACCATGCAGGTGCACTTCCTGCACCGTGTGCGTCAGCCTCCACTGGTCCGAGTTCAAAACTCTCAACCCATCTTACAATGTCTTGCACAGAGAAACGCTACTGTTGGGCTAACGAAACGTGGAAGGAACATCCGAGCCGCCGCCTAACTTCGCCAAACTGCTCATTTCACGCAGGGGCTCCGTCTTAGAAAATAATCGGCTTGCTGCCCGGAATAAGTACTGAGCGATGTCGTTCATCCTTCTGTACACCCTGTATATGGCCTTGTAACAGCGGACCCACGCTTGTCAGCACCTGCTGGTACACTTCCCGCTCGACGAAAGCGACCAGCCATCTGCCGTTGCCTACAACTAACGACACCCAAACACACACACACACACACACACACACACACACACACACACACAAATTACATTTCTAAGCCACATAATTTTAGAAAGACGAAACCCGGTTTTCTTAAACCTTTATTTGTGTTGTGTTCGTATGTTGGATCGTAAGTCCCTTTTCCTTGTCCGATCATATATCGGTTATCTGAGCACCTCTTATGTCGCTGGAATGGTGCCAATATATCACGTCTGCAGATGAAGCGAGGTTATTGGTATCTTCGTAATATCTACTTGGTGGTTATAATTTAACTGACAGTGTTTCGAGAGCTGCATTGTGGGTTGTAGACAGCACGGGACGCTGAAATATTACAGATACGTTTATTAATCGGTGCGCAGGCGGACTGTGCTGGAAAAAAATAAAAAAATAAAAAAAAACAATTGTTCAGCTCTCTGCCACCAGGTGAAAACATGGCGCTGTAGCAGTCAGAATGTGATGTGCGTACAGGAAAAGTGGAGGAGAGGTATGTCATCGTATGCTATACTTCAGATCAGGAAGAACCCAGATATATCCAAGATGGTGACGGTCTTGCCGATATCCTCACCTTGCAGATAACCAGAAGTCGCATGGACTTAGGTAGGGGTTTCTGGAAGGCGACCCATCTTGAAATTGCCTAGAGATGGTGTGGCCTCACCAAAGATCTCTCGAAACAAATCATTCACCTGGCAAGCGACGTATGGTGTTGCCCTATCTTGCATGAGGGTAGTGGTGCAGACACAGTTGCGTTCTTGCACAGCTGGAATGGCGTGTTGCACGAGGCAGAACTTAAAACGTGCAGATGTCATTGCACACCTAACAGGCCTCCGAACCGTCATCTCCTTTAGGAAGAACTGACCGACAATGAAGGAGCTTGTGAAGCGCCACCACACAGTCACATTAGCTGTGTGCAGTGGATGTACCCGGACAACGTGTGACGTGTTGACCCCTTATGCGACAGTTCTGAACATTCAACGCATCGTGCAGAGTAAAATGTGATCCAAAGAATATTCCCCACCAACGTGCCATCCATTTTCGTGCGTGTCAAAAAACGAAGAGCAAAGTCAAGGTGTTGGCCTTCGTATGGTGTACATTTTGAAAACAGAAGGCCTAACAGTGTAAAATGCGCCTCAAAATCTTCTGAATTGTTGACCAAGGCAGAGACAATTCCTGTGTCACAGCTCGAGCACTGGCTGCAAAACATGAGGCGTGTCTGCGCGGTCGACTTTAGCTACCGCAACTTACTAAGAAACTGCCATGGGAATTAGCCGCCTCCCTCGATCTGCTGCACTACCTAACTCACCTGTATCTTCCAATTTCTTGATCATATTCTTTGACATGGGGTCTCTCCACAGCTATTTCTATCGGCGATACTTCGTAATCCAGCCCTGCTATTGCTGCCGAGTGATAAAACAACTTTACCTGCAGTACTTGGGTTTTCTTCTCAATAGCCATTGTGTTTCGTACGGAAAATTCAACTTCATACCAACAGTGACGTCACAAAAGAAACCAACACGCGTGGCCAGGCGACAAACATAGTGACGTCAAAATAGGAAACATTTCACATTCTGACTGCTTACAGCGCCATATTTTCACCTGGTGATGTAAAGAGGAACTATATTTTGTTTTTCACTGTACTCTGCAAGTGTAACGATTAATGAACACACCTACGATGCCTCAGCGTCCTGCGATGTATACTGCCCGCACTGCAGCGCTTGGAGCACCGACAGTTTAATTACAACCGGCCGGTACGTTACTAACGAGCTAAAACGGTTGCAAAATTTCAGTTGCAGGTTGCCTGTCAAACAGTTTTCAGGGGCACAAAAATTTCATTACTGACCAAATTAAAAAGTTTAAAATTGCTGTCATAATCTACTCTGTAACAAGTACAGTTTTACAGTAAAAGCTTAATAACGTGAGACAAAGTGAAAAACTGTATATATGTTTTGAGGAAGGGTAACGCGTGGAGTGCAAGTTAATTAGCCTGTATTCATCCAGCATTTGCGAATGACAGCAGTTAGCGACTTCCAACGAAGTTTGCACGGAATTTCAAACCTGTTAGATACTTTCTCTCGATGACTGCCCCCACAAAACAATGAAAGAAAAAAAGTTCGTCGCTGTTCTTGCAGTAATATTTAGACACCAGGAATGGCGTTTATTTTTATTACATCTTTGCCACTACCTCTATTCGAAACATATTTTACATACAGTTTTCAAATATACTACTGAATGTACCTGCAAAAGTTTATTATGTACGCCACATAGTTTGGAAAATACGATATCACGAACACTGAGACGCCTGAAAAACTGGCTTTTCTTAAAACAGAGTGATTCGATTCTTTATTAAAGAGTAGGAGGTGGGGTTACTGATTTGTAATAAACAGAGAGTACGATTTTCTTATGAATGTGAATTAACTCTTACGCGGGAGACTGTACAAGAGACGATGGTCAAAAATCGTATCCCTGCCACTTTATGAGTTCGAAACTTATTAACCCACCCAAACTACGCACGTTATGGGAATGTGCGATGTGGTCACTTATCGATCTTTCTGAGACTTGGAGTGAATAGAAATTTTCTGAATGAGCTACGATACATTTATATACCTGGACACAGAATTAACAAACTTTGCTCACCAGTCCTTTATTGTGAACGACAGCCTTTGTCATCAAAATGAAGTGTTTGTATATGAGTTACAAATGAGCCAGCCATGCAAAATGTGGGTTTATTGTCAGTCAGCTGGATTTTTCTAATGACACAAATATAAAGACAAAATTGGTCAAAGTAGGAACCAGACAAGCACGTTTCAAAAACAGTAGCGAAAGCGAATATCGGTTGTCGAAGATGAAATTAAGCACCTATAACAGCACTTTTAAAATCGGAGAGTTTTCATGGCAGCCACAAGCTGTATTGCGAAATTGGTTTACTAAAACCGGACCTGGCAGCATCATGTTAATGTGATGACACGCTTGTTAGGTGGTTTGGAAAGGCTTAATGTATAGTCGCACGGGGTCATCTACATCTGTGTTTTCCACAAGCAAAATCACGCTGTATGGTGAATGATAGATCATGCGTTTAAATGTGAATTTTAAATTTATCCCTGCGAATTGAATGTTCGATTTCGAGGTCGCACGCGATCGTCGTTTAATTAATTGCACAATATTTTGACTGAGCACCTCCTAGTCATCTGGAGACTGAAGAACACTCGCTCCGTTCCACAACACAAAGCGCGCTGGGAGTATTCCGCGGATGAGTCAGAATCAGAGTGACAGACAGCCGACACTTCCCGGAGATGGTGGGGTCCCATGCACTGTCGAACTGGTCGCCACTATCACGATTCATCAGGATTTCCTACAGGTGTCTTTCCACGGATTCTTTGATAATGAAGTCCCAAAAAGATGTTGCACTGATAAGAATAATAGTTCTATAGTTGAATGTCCAGTGCAAAGACAATGTTCGACAACACCGGACTTGCTTGGCTGCAAAAGGAGACTGCAACGCTGATATTCAATGCAGCGTTCGTTCACGGTGCGCGTGGTCTGTCCTATGTAAGCCACACCACATTAACAGCGTATTGTGTGAAGTCTGGACTTCCACAATAACAAGTCGTCCTTCACTGATCCCAAAAGGTCTGCTATCTTAGATGGTGGATGGAAAGTGACTTTCACCTGAAATTTACAGAGGATTCTTGCTATTTTAAACAAAATTTTGCTCACAAATGAGAAAAAGCTAAAGATTTTGCGGACGTGTTCTCCCCTTTATCCAATTTCTGATTCACTTATTTTAATTGGAAGCTCTCTGTTAATCTGCTGGGTGGAATAGCCATCTTTTCTGAACACTGTCTTTTGGTGGGCGAGCTCTTTAGGCAAACTATCGACATTCGAGACAGTGTGAGCTCTGTGTACAAGTGGGCTGACATGAGGAAAGTTTCCAACCGATTTCTGATACCCAAACAGCAGCTGACCGGCGTTGCCTGGTGAAACGTTGTTGTGATGCATCGTGTAAGGAGGAGAAATGCCTACCATCATGTTTCCGACTTTGATAAAGGTTGGATTGTACCCTATCGCGATTGCGGTTTATCGTATCGCAGACATTGCTGTTCGCGTTGGTCGAGATCCAATTACTGTTAGCACAATATGGAATCGGTGCGTTCAGGAGGGTAATACGGAACGCCGTGCTGGATTCCAACGGCCTCGTATCACTAGCAGTCGAGATGATAGGCATCTTATCCGCATGATTGTAACGGATTGTGCAGCCACGTCTCGATCAATGAGTCAACAGATGGGGACGTTTGCAAGACAACAACCATCTGCACGAACAGTTCGACGACGTTTTGCAGCAGCATGGACTATCAGCTCCGAAAAAAAATGGCTCTGAGCACTATGGGACTTAACATCTATGGTCATCAGTCCCCTCGAACTTAGAACTACTTAAACCTAACTAACCTAAGGATATCACACAACACCCAATCATCACGAGGCAGAGAAAATCCCTGACTCCGCCGGGAATCGAACCCGGGAACCCGGGCATGGGAAGCGAGAACGCTACCACACGACCACGAGCTGCGGACTATCAGCTCGGAGACCATGGCTGCGGTTACCCTTGACGCTGCATCACAGACAGGATTTTTTCGGATGAATCCAGTTTCTGTTTACAGCATCATGATGGTCGTATCTGTGTTTGGCGACATCGCGGTGAACGCAAATTGGAAGCGTGTATTCGTCATCGCCATACTGGCGTATCACACGGCGTGATGGTATGGGGTGCCATTGGTTACACGTCTCGGTCACCTCTTGTTCGCATTGACGGCACTTTGAACAGTGGACGTTACATTTCAGATGTGTTACGACCCGTGGCTCTACCCTTCATTCGATCCCTGCGAAACCCTACATTTCAGCAGGATAATGCACGACCAAATGTTGCAGGTCCTGTACGGGCCTTTCTGGATACAGAAAATGTTCGACTGCTGCCCTGGCCAGCACATTCTCCACATCTCTCACCAATTGAAAACGTCTGGTCAATGGTGGCCGAGCAACTGGCTCGTCACAATACGCCAGCCACTACTCTTGATGAACTGTGGTATCGTGTTGAAGCTGCATGGGCAGCTGTACCTGTACACGCCATCCAAGGTCTGTTTGATTCAATGCCCAGGCGTATCAAGGCCGTTATTACGGCCAGAGGTGGTTGATCTGATTTCTCAGGATCTATGCACCCAAATTGCGTGAGAACGTAATCACATGTCAGTACTAGTATAATATATTTGTCCAATGAATATCCGTTTATCATCTGTATTTCTTCTTGGTGTAGCAATTTTAATGGCCAGTAATATATATATTTAAATTGAAAAATCTTGAAGATTCAGATCTGTACATGTAGATATGAGAGTGATATTTAAGTTGATTAGTAAGTTTTGACACATCCTAATTTTGCGCTTGGAAACTAAGGCACGTGATGTAGCCGCTTGAGATGTATTATCTTCGTGGATCTAAAATTCTACACATGAAATTTTAAGTTAACCTTCAAATATCGTACATTGTAATGGTGCAAGTTCCATAAAGAAAAAATATGGAACTAGATACTGGACTGTCGGAAAACAAGAAAATAAGGTAATTGAAGAGTTTGAGACGTGGCGATGCTTAAAATTTTGTGGCTGAAACACGTAAAAAGAGAGTCTCCGAAGAATCAGTGAGCCGAGGAATTTACGAATAAAAGTGATAAGAGGAAAGGGCAGAATTAAAGGAGAAAGCACAAGAAACGAGGGAATAATGTCCATCGGAGTATTTGGAGCCGTATAGGACGAAATTGTAGGTGGAAGAGGGAGTCTGGAATACACGGAGCAAGAAATTGAAGTCGTTGGTTGTAAGTGCTGTTTTGACACGAAGATGTTCACACAGGACAGGAAATCGCATCAGACCAGTCCAAAACAGATGGGCGAAGAAACAAATTTTACGGAGACGGTGGTTTACAGCTTTTAAATAATTTTGAAAAACCATGATTTGGGACAACAGCTGTGCGTCACTTCTTTACTGGAACACTAACAGGTTCTCTCGAACGACAGGCATTATAAACAAAATTATTTGCGGGTCACTTAGATAACAAGACTGTCGTGTCTGGACGCATGACCTGCAGTTACTGTTGTTCTCTATACCTCTGCATGTTGTTTTACAGAAACTCTTTTAATAAACTGGTGTCGCTCTGTTATTGAGCCAGATCATAGTTTTTCCAAATATATATATATATATATATATATATATATATAATAAAATGTAAGCTGCTCGTAATTTCACTTTGAATTTGCAGAGTGAAATGAAGTGACGCCAGCCTACGTCGCAATACACTACGACAGAAGAGAGCCGCCCCCGGTGCAGCTGGGCCACTTTCGGCCGCCTGCGCCTCTGCGGACCTCCCAGGCCGCGGCCTTGAGTGCAGCCGGCCGGCCCACTTCCCGCCGCCGCGCCCTCTGACCTGTGACCTTAGCGCCGGCCCCTCGCGACGACGACACCGAGATGAGATCGTCTCGGCGTTCGCCTTTCGCTTAGCACCCAATTTCTCCCGAAATTGTTCCCAAATTTCGTTCCGCAGCTCTCGCCAGATAGATGTCGCGCATAAGCCGGAGATCGGAGTCGCCCGCTGGATCCCCGGAGGGCGCGACAGCGAGGAGGGCTCTGCGCTGGTCCGCCGGCTGCCCTCCAGCAGCGGGCGAGGCGGCGGCGCTGGACCGGCCGGTTCCGTCTGGAGAAAGCGCTCGGCGAGCGTTGCGTCAGCGTCAGCGTAAGCTGCGCGTAAAAAGCGGCCGCCATTGCGTAACTGCTGCAGTCATCAGTGGATCACGCCGTGTGGGGAGCCAATGCGTTCCGTGTTACGAAATATCGCACGAGACATACGATTCGTGCATCTCATCTTTAGTGCAGCGGATAGAGGCAACCACGCTAATACGGTGTTTATGGACTTCCTAAAAGCTTTTTATTCGGCACCACATCGGCAATGCCTTAAGAAGATACGTGCAGATGGCCCAACTTATAAGATTTGTGAGTCGATCGAAAGTTTTATAAATGACAGGACGCAACACATTACCCCCGGGTGGAAAGTCATCTACAAGCGCTGGCGTGCCACAGGGAACATCAGTACGGCCGTTGCTTTTCGTGCTCTACACGAATTCATAGTAATATTAATTGCAATCACGAGCTATTCAGTGCCACAGGGAAATTTAGTACGAGCGTTGCTGTTCGTGTTACACATGAATGACATACTAATATTAATTGCAATCCCAGGCTATACAATATCTTAACAATAACACCCATCTACTGCCTTTATAAAAGTAATTTAGCACTCCGTCATCAGACCACGAGTTGCCTACCGGGACCATCGGACCGCCGTGTCATCCTCAGTGAAGGATGCGGATAGGGGGGGTGTGGGGTCAGCACACCGCTGTCCCAGTCGCTATGATGGTATTCTTGACCGAATAGAAGTAATACTATGCCGCTATAGTAACTGTGCTATAAAGAGACAATAGGTCTCGGTTTGCCAGGAATAGCCACTTGCATATGGGAACAATTTCTGTTTTTACATTTGTGGTAAGTTGCTATGGGACCAAACTGCTGAGGTTATCCGTCCCTAGGCTTACACACTACTTAATCTAACTTAAATTAAATGACGCTGAGGACAACACACACACACACACACACACACACACACACACACACACACACACACACACACACACATGCCCGAGGGAGGACTCAAACCTCCGACGGGGGGAGCAGCGAGCATATGGGAAACTCCCCTCCAGCTGAGAAAATAATCACGACGGTATGCTTCTGTGTAATCAATTGACGGCAAGATACACTCCTGGAAATTGAAATAAGAACACCGTGAATTCATCGTCCCAGGAAGGGGAAACTTTATTGACGCATTCCTGGGGTCAGATACATCACATGATCACACTGACAGAACCACAGGCACATAGACACAGGCAACAGAGCATGCACAATGTCGGCACTAGTACAGTGTATATCCACCTTTCGCAGCAATGCAGGCTGCTATTCTCCCATGGAGACGATCGTAGAGATGCTGGATGTAGTCCTGTGGAACGGCTTGCCATGCCATTTCCACCTGGCGCCTCAGTTGGACCAGCGTTCGTGCTGGACGTGCAGACCGCGTGAGACGACGCTTCATCCAGTCCCAAACATGCTCAATGGGGGACAGATCCGGAGATCTTGCTGGCCAGGGTAGTTGACTTACACCTTCTAGAGCACGTTGGGTGGCACGGGATACATGCGGACGTGCATTGTCCTGTTGGAACAGCAAGTTCCCTTGCCGGTCTAGGAATGGTAGAACGATGGGTTCGATGACGGTTTGGATGTACCGTGCACTATTCAGTGTCCCCTCGACGATCACCAGTGATGTACGGCCAGTGTAGGAGATCGCTCCCCACACCATGATGCCGGGTGTTGGCCCTGTGTGCCTCGGTCGTATGCAGTCCTGATTGTGGCGCTCACCTGCACGGCGCCAAACACGCATACGACCATCATTGGCACCAAGGCAGAAGCGACTCTCATCGCTGAAGACGACACGTCTCCATTCGTCCCTCCATTCACGCCTGTCGCGACACCACTGGAGGCGGGCTGCACGATGTTGGGGCGTGAGCGGAAGACGGCCTAACGGTGTGCGGGACCGTAGCCCAGCTTCATGGAGACGGTTGCGAATGGTCCTCGCCGATACTCCAGGAGCAACAGTGTCCCTAATTTGCTGGGAAGTGGCGGTGCAGTCCCCTACGGCACTGCGTAGGATCCTACGGTCTTGGCGTGCATCCGTGCGTCGCTGCGGTCCGGTCCCAGGTCGACGGGCACGTGCACCTTCCGCCGACCACTGGCGACAACATCGATGTACTGTGGAGACCTCACGCCCCACGTGTTGAGCAATTCGGCGGTACGTCCACCCGGCCTCCCGCATGCCCACTATACGCCCTCGTTCAAAGTCCGTCAACTGCACATACGGTTCACGTCCACGCTGTCGCGGCATGCTACCAGTGTTAAAGACTGCGATGGAGCTCCGTATGCCACGGCAAACTGGCTGACACTGACGGCGGCGGTGCACAAATGCTGCGCAGCTAGCGCCATTCGACGGCCAACACCGCGGTTCCTGGTGTGTCCGCTGTGCCGTGCATGTGATCATTGCTTGTACAGCCCTCTCGCAGTGTCCGGAGCAAGTATGGTGGGTCTGACACACCGGTGTCAATGTGTTCTTTTTTCCATTTCCAGGAGTGTATATTGGAATCCGGTCCAGTGACGGATCCTTATGACAAGGCGTGGTTCTACAGTCATAGGAGTGGATTGTCCACCGCTGTGTTTTTGTCATAATAAACAGCCCAAGCTGTCTATAACAGATTTTGTGAGGAAGGCACTGATTTAACACGTGAAGTCTAGAATATATCGTAGCTATTAATGAACAAAAATAAAAGTTAAATATAACGATGAATTCATTGAAAATAAAGTAGTAAATAATGTAGACAACATGGTGGTGAAGCTAGTTCACTGTTGCATATTATATTTGCAGAAAAACCTGGGAAGAAATATCATCTGCCTATACAAAACTGTTAAACGCTTGCCACTTTCCATGTAGAATTAATGACTCAAAAGTGTACCTAAGAGCAGTTAAGATTGCGTGGAACGGTGAACAATATTTGGCACATCCCTCAGGTAAATCAGCTACCGTGACAGCACATCAAAGCCTTCGCGCCGACTGCACGATACTGTAAAAGTCTAGCAATGACGATCCTTTACTGACTGCTGTTCATCACGAAATTAACTAACACTTCTGCCAGGTTAAGGCTGTCGCGTTACGAAAGCATACAGCACTGGAGAACAGCGATAAATCGCGGTGCTCAGTATCACCTGCAAAATCTTAAAGCTTTCAAACGTTGTTGCTGGACTGCCGCTCAGAAACCAAGTATTCTTGTCGAGTACTACAGAGACCCACTAACTACTGCTCACGGAAACGGACTCAGTTCCCGCAGCAGACTGAAGACGAAAAAAAAAAAAAACCACGAGCATAAGATCACGAGGTGCAGCACTGCCGCCTATTTAACACCTCGGAAACAATACCACGCTAGTGACGTTCTAGCATACGTTAAAAATGACCCTTACAAGTAAACATACTGAAATGAACGCCCACAGTCGACTCTTTCCAACACTACAAAATCTTCCAACATACACATTTAAGTCAGAATCAAAATACAACGCTATCATGTAAACTTTTGCAACAAGAAATTACATATAAACTAGTCGCGCGGCTTAACCGCGCGGTTAGAGGCATCATGTAACGGATAGCGTGGCCCCTCCTGCTGGAGGTTCGAATCCTGCCTCGGGCATGGGTGTGCGTGTTGTTCTTAGTATAATTTAGTTCAAGTAGTGGGTAAATCTAGGGACCAATGACCTCAGCAGTTTCGTCGCTTAGCAATTCACACACATGTAAACTTCTGTGGATACACAAACGGATCATATCACACAGGCCGGCCGGAGTGGGCGAGCGGTTCTAGGCGCTACAGCCTGGAACCGTGTGACCGCTACGGTCGCAGGTTCGAATCCTGCCTCGGGTATGGATGTGTGTGATGTCCTTAGGTTAGTTAGGTTTAAGTAGTTCTAAGTTCTAGGGGACTGATGACCTCAGATGTTAAGTCCCATAGTGCTCAGAGCCATTTGAACCATTTTGTGGACTACGTGTAGCTCTTGTCCGTTTAACTGACATTAGTTTGGATCGAGCTAAGTTCGAGGTAAGCTGTATGGTTAGTTCGTGTCCACTGGACATTCAGCTCAAATCTGACAAATTGTTTATGAATGTGACGGTATTTGCTTGCCAATGGTATTATTAGAACTCTTGCTGTCATTGTTCATAAAAATCAATATCACTTAAAAGCTACAGTTCATACAGCTTCAGGCAATGTTGCACTGACCTCGGGATGTCAAGATGCACAACTTGATACCCTCATTTATTAAGTAGGTCCGTTGGATGTAATTTCAGTATTTGTCCTGTAATAATTGAGAGAAATGTTCCGTAGCTGCAAAGCGACACTTCCCGTAATATTTGTGTGTAACATTGCAGAACTGCAGAGCCACACTTTCGACCGTCGGCCATACATTCCTAACCACCCTTAGAGCCGGACTCACTCGGGAAGTCCCATCCTCCACCTGCGGCCGCGCGCCTTCGTGTTCAGCGCTGGGGAATACCACCACAACACCAACAGCAGCAGTACGCTAGTACATTGAGAGATTGATCAGCTTGCAATGTCTCAATGGTGTTAAGAGCGTATTCTATCTTACAGTGATATAGGGTCAAAAATGCATTCATTCCCTACATTAAAGAACATATAACGAGCGAAATCCGTATCTGAGATTCAAGCGCCAAATAGTAGTGTTACAGAGTGCTTCTGCTTCGTTTGTGAGCGTAAAGGTTGACAACCCTAGGGCTTGCACTGTTATCAACAAAACTCTTCGCTAGTTAAAGCGACTTCTTTGACCCCATTTGGAAAAACTAGTATTATAACATGTCAGACTGAACCAAATTAACTAATACACAATACCGCAAAAAATAGCACACCCTTTTGGAGATTTCCAGTTCATTCGAGACTTATTAATGCAACATTGCACGTGGAGTGCTGGAAATGATTACATTTAAAGATCGATGTCACAGGCGATGCTGAGGTACCAGGTTAGTACGTGGTGTTGCCACCAGGGGCGGCAATGCTTGCACTGGTTCTGGCAGACAGTCGATCGTACAGTTGGCGAATACTGTCCTGGGATACGCTATGGCACGGCTGCTCGACCGGTTCACGTACTCCTGTAACAGTTGTTGGCTGAAGAGCGGCACGAGTCTCTTCTCGTCCCATCACATCTTCTGTCGGAGACAAGTCCGGAGATCGTGTTGGACAGGAAGTTGCCACTCGTCTTGCAGAGCACGTTGGGTTTCGTGGGCAGTATTTGCGCGAGCGTTATCCTGTTGGAACAATACATAAGCTTCCTATTTTAAGAACGGCAAAAGAACGGGTCTAACAGCATTTAGGAAGTACTGAACGCTACTTAGTGTCCCTGTCAGAAACACCAAAGGTGAACGAGAGTTGCAGCTTATCGCACCCCAGATCATAACACGTGGACAGATGCACTCTACGAGACAGCGCTTACCGGATGTACGCCGCACGCGCAGACGACCGTCACTCACGTGCCGGCAGAATCTGCTTTCATCAATGAGTACCACGGCGCGCCATTCCGTCTTCCAAGTGATCCTCTGACGGCAAAAGTCGAACCTCGCACGTCGGTGCTGTGGGGTCGGTGGAAGACGGGCTAGATGCGTGCGTGCCCGTAGTCCTACTAGCCGGCCGCTGTGGCCGAGCGGTTCTAGGCGCTTCAGTCTGCAACCACGCGGCTGCTGCGGTCGCAGGTTCGAATTCTGCCTCGGGCATGGATGTGTTTGCTGTCCTTAGGTTAGTTAGGTTTAAGTAGTTCTAAGCCTAGGGGACTGATGAGCTCAGAAGTTGAGTCCCATAGTGCTCAGAGCCACTTGAACCATTTTGTAGTCCTACTGTTAATGACAGGTTGGCAACAGTTCTTGCTGGCCCCCTTATCTGTGCCGTGGTAGCCGTACGGCCTGCCACTGCTGCCGTTGCGTTACGGCGATCCTGGAGGACGTCTGTGCTGCGTGGACGTCCAGAACTGACTGCGAGTGTGAGACTGTTCACGTAACCACTGATACCAACATCGTTGCACAACTGACGCAACACGTCCAGTTTGTGTGTCCATCCTCCGAAAGGGCCATCCCATCACTCGGAAGGCCTCAATTTGACCCCTTTCAGAATCGCTCACTTGGCTGTAGGAAACACGAGTGCACCTCCGTGGCGTGGTTGGCTGCTTGCTTCACACGTCTGCACCACACTGGGCCTTGATGGCTGTGGACATTCCCTATTAATGGGTAACCACAGATGGCACTCTGGTAGCCATGCCACTACGCTACCTGTTGGCGGACGACGTTGAAACCATTATATGTCTACTATCTTCCAGGTGGCAGATGCCGCCATCGGATTAAAATCGACGTTGTATTTCCAGCTGTCTTACCTTTTTTTTTCATCACTGTATTTGATATGTCTACTATCTTCGAGGTGGCATATGCCGCCATCGGATTAAAATCGACGTCATATTTCCAGGTGTCATAACTTTTTTTTTCATCAGTGTATTTGGCCTCACTGGTGAACATATTACATACGAATACAATGCTAACTTGTAATGGCCCTGATATCTGAACATAGGAAATTAAATTCATAGTAACAGACTAAGCCTACGGAATACGTGAATGTGTGTCAAGACTCGTCCCTAGAAATATACGAAAAACGTCACTGATATAAAGAGGAGAGGAAAAGTACAAAGTTTCTAAAGGTTAGATACCTGTTCAGGTAGTATAATAAGTTATGCCTAATGCATCAAGAACTAAAGTAATACAAGCGGTTTCAAGGTGCCTTTCCTCGTCTTTCACAGGGAAAGAGAAGAATTTCACCGCTGTGTTTTTTCCGGCTGGATTCGCACTCCTTACACGCACAATTTCTTCCTGACATGACGCGCCTGAGATTCTTAAAATAATTTAAGAAATTAGTTTACGGAAACAGCCTAACCGCCAGTAACATCTAAACGTCATGGAACAACTGGTTTGCTGGTGCTACGAGTTTGAGTGCCACTATACCTGCCTTTATAGATGTCGGTTTGTGACCAGGCCAGGCTTGCTGACGGGCGTCACTCGTGCACGCGTTTTGAGGACAAGTGGTGGTGGGGACATCCACTACCTGCCGCCTTGCACCTCATGCCAGAGCCATCGTGCGTCGTCTAATGGGGCTGCTGAGTTCCCCATGTCCCGCACCCCATGCCAGGAACCAGCAGGGCTTATAAACTCACACACTATGGCCACCATGACAAAAGACAACATGCAGTTAACTGTGATCAAGTTCTGTCCAGTAAAAATTGCAGTACTAGCCAGTCACATCTCGACAGAATCGATCAACTCAGAGCTAATACTGACAGCTAGCTGCTACACAAAACACAGCAGAGCTGTCCAAGTCACGAAAAGAACTAGACGTGTCACAAAAATAATTGCTAGTAGCAATGCGTGGAAACATGGAGGATAAAGTCTACGTGAGCTGAGTTGTAGATAAAGAAATAGGCGGAGAACAGTTCACCATGAAGATACCGGCAAAGTTCAGTTTGCGTACAAAAGGGACTGCATACATAACACTTGTCTGGCGCACACTTGAGTACTGCTAAAGTATGTGGGACCCATATCAGCTCTGACTAACAGGGGGAATCGAGGGTATCCACGAAAAGGAGGTGCGAACGGTCACGATATCTGTCTCATCGCCTGAAGACCTCACGAAGTCGGCACATATCCTCAGATACTTCTCAACAGCCACAGGTAGAAGCTCAGTACAGAGTAAACGACTCAAACATTGGGAAAGGCATCAACATTACTGACGGCATTGACGGCTACAAAACTGGCACATCGTATAAGTCACTTGGTCTCTTCCCAAATGCAGTTCCAGCTCGGATGACAACCTACAACTGGAGAGAAGTATCAGAGAACACCTAGAACCGCAGCGGACGGAAAACGGAGCAGCAACGCTCCAGCAGGTCACAGGGAATGGGCGCGGACCGCAGAGGAAGCGCCTGCAGCCGTTGGTGGAGGGGGAAGGCCATAGGCATAAATACTGGACCAGGTCCACTCGAGGAGCAGTCTCAGGTCGCACCTGATGAAGGTCTCGAGCTACGTGACCGAAATATCGTGCAAGTACGACGCTGATATCCGGCAGAACACCCGACAACCCAAGGTGTCATTAGATCGCCGGGAAAGCCTGAAGAGGTACAATATCAAAGAAAATAAAAGCTGTTTCGAAAATTCACTCTGACAGGAAACTAGACTATTTCACAAAGTGAAGACAGTGACGTACCAGTAGCAAGTAAACTCGAGTACATGGGACAGATGTTGCCTATTCCAGACCCGCTGGCCAACAATACCCAACGACCTTCTGCTGGTTACTATCTACAAGTAATGTATCTAGAAGTAATGTACAGTTCGACATGCTGACTCTACCATTTGCAAAGCGAGGCTTAATCTTGTGAGCCTCAGGTATAAATTCCCGACACTTTTATTTAACGGCATAAAGAAAAAAGTAAGAAAGCGAAATCCAGGTCAAATCCAAAATCTAGTACTGAAATGAAAGTTTGAAAATACCGCGTCACAGATAAACCTAGCAGGAATTGACAATTTATATCAGCACATCAGCATACATTACCATGAGTTTAGTTACATAAACGGTAAAGCGGACAAACTAAAATTACTTACCAGTACAGACTTGCACAATATCCTGACACCGCATGCTCACTGTAGCCGAATCGAAGCAAAACATCCTCGACTGAAATGGAACATCATCTGGAGAAGCGTACACAACGCTCATCTCATCTCGTCAGTGAAATCTGAATGATGCGCCATGGTCAATGACAAATTCACGACCGAAGAAAGCTCCATAAAATACATCTGAGAGCGATGACTGCGTTACGTGTAAAAATGTTGACACATTGCAAATGGTTCAAATGGCTCTGAGCACTATGGCACTTAACATCTGAGGTCATTAGTCTCCTAGAACAGAACTACTTAAACGTAACTGACTTAAGGACATCACACACACACCCATGTCCGAGGCAGGATTCGAGCCTGCGACCGTAGCGGTCGCGCGTTTCCAGACCGTAGCGCCTAGAACCGCTCGGCCACTCCGGCGGGCGATACATTACAGATTTACAGATTTACTCGCGCACACGCAGGTTATATGTGGAATTTCCTCTGTCAGAAATTGGCAGGACGACCCCTGCAATTGTAGAAGTAACTGAATACCTAAGAACAGAAAACAGGGCTGCAGTCTGGATTTCTTTGCACACTGCAACATATACAGGGAGTCCTAAAAATGCTACGGCGAGTTTCGAGGGGTTGTACAGAGTGTCTCGAGGAACAAATCGATGACAGAAAGCCGTGTCTGGAAACGTCATCCAGATGCGCTGCGAAGTGTCGGAGTTACGGCCGCCGGCGCCTGCCACTAGCCTACCCCTTCGACAGCAGACGTCAGTTAGTACGCTGACGGACCGTGTCGCAGTGTTGTGTGTTACTCACGATCGCGACTGACTGCCACGATCGCCAGGGGAAATGGTGGGAGCCAGCTGCTGCGTAGAAAGCCTTTGTCTCCCGTGAACCTGACGCTCTGTTGCCGTTGCGGAACGCGGTTTCGGACACCGGTTCCTATCTGCAGTTTCTTTTCCTCCTGTACGCGCATAACAATAACACTGGAAATTTTAGGGGGTTCCAAGAGAGAACTGTGGATGGAAACCCGTGTGTGAAACCATCATCCACCGAGGCAACAGAGCGTCGCATTCGTAGGACGCGAGGCCTCTCTCTGCCGCAGCTGGCCCCACCTTCTCCACAGGCGACCGTGGCAGTCAGTCGCCATCACTGAACAACAAACACTGCCAGACGTTTCACCTACAAAGTGACGTTTGCCCACTGCCAGGCGCCGGCGGCCAAAACTTCGACGCTTTGAAGCGCATTTGGATGACATTTCGGGACACGGATTCCTATCCTCGATATGTTCCTCGTGATGCCCTCCGAAAGTTCGTCGCAACATTTCTGGGATGTTACGTATAAAACATCGCCGAGCAGCAACACGTTACGAATATTTGTCGTGGATTGAAGACTAAAGCTTGAAAACCACGACATGTGCCAAATATACGGACAGCTTTGGCAACATGTTAGAAATAATGATCCCGCCATAAGAAGAAACTTCGTGGCAGTACCGGGAATTGCAGCCGGGCCCTCCGCATGAGAGCCAGACATGGTGATCACTCAGCTACGAAGGCGGAAGGTCTTCTGACTGGTCCCATGTGGACCGCTACGACTTCCTCTCCCTCGCTAACCCGTAGCACTTGCAACAGACGTCCTCAGTTACTTGCTGGATACATTCCTTCTCAGTCTTCCCTATAATCCTATAACGCTCTCTCCAGTGCCACGGAAGTTATTCCGCGTCCCACCACCCCGTCCTTTCTCCTGACGCTTTCCACGTATTCCTTACGTCACCGATACTGCGGAGAACCTCACTTTTCTTATCTAATAACATGCAGACTGGCAGTAGCAAGACAAGAATTTGTAAAAAAGAGGGTTGTTAACATTGAATATACAGAGAAGACCATGCAGACTGGCAGTAGCAAGACAAGAATTTGTAAAAAAGAGGGTTGTTAACATTGAATATACAGAGAAGACCATTTTGAACCATAACGGGGAATAACTCGGGGTAGAGATGAGATCCTGCAAAATATTTTAGATAAAATTTGGGAGGTGGCAAAGACGATCACGCTCCGCTACTAATGGCCGTGACCATGAACGTGATTTTCATTTGGAGGTTAACCTTTTTTTTTTTTTTAAATGGGAACCCTAATTTTAATTTAACATTTGAAGCGAGCCGCAAATTTTACGTATAAAATGATACCCTATTCGAGGTCATGGCAAGGATAGTGAAGGTCAAATACGTTTTTAGTTCTAGTAGGGATTAACTCGCAGAAGAGGAGGGATACAGTAAAATACCATGTTAGATACAAATTGGAAGGAGCATCCCGAGGAATGAGAGGCGAGGGGATTCACTCAACGGCTTGTAAATCAATAATCTACGTTTTATTATATTTGTTCTGTCTTTCAAGTGTCAAAATAACGTTAATACTTCGTGATACATTTATTTTTGCCAATAAGCACGTTAATGAAATCTTAAAGTTGAAATTGTCTTCTTTCTTTCCAAACTCTACGCCACAAATAGGGGTTTGAATGAAACAAAATTCAACATTCCGATGACCTTCGATAACTACCCTTAAGGTCATGTTTGCTGCTAATGGTATGTGACACCTTATGCTCTTTCCAGTTTGTGTCTAACACTGTATTTTGATGTATTCTTCCTCTCTACCGAGTTAATCCCTACTAGAACTGGAAACATATTTGCTTATTTGACCTTCATTTAACTTTGCCATAACTTGAATAACGTATCATTTTATGTGTAAAATTTGGCACTCTTTCCAAATCTTAAATCAAATATTAAGATCCTCATTTTAAAAAAATCAGTTTAACCTCCAAATCGCCCTGAAAATCTCGTTTAAGTTCACGGCCAATAGTAGCAATTCGTGACCCTCTTTGTTACCTACATCTTTTATCTAAACCATTTTGCTGTACCTCAATTCTATCCCGAGCTATTTATCGTTACGGATTAAAATGGTCGATCCTGTGTATCTAAATGCTAGGGAGTCTTTGCTGATAGTTTTCGTCAGGAGAATAGCCTTGCAAGAAGTGAAACGATGACAATTAACAGTTAAGACAGGGAAAGAACAGAACCTTCGAAGCGTTGAACATTACAGGGTAGATAGAGTAATTAATCAGGAGGTACTGAATATGACTGGAGTACAGAGAAGTTTATGCTACAATTTCACTAAAAGAGGGGATCAGTTGATAAGATACGTCCCGAGGCATCGAGGAATCGTCGATTTCGTAACGGAGGGATGTGTGGGTCAGAATTTTAAAGGGAAAGCTAAGCATTAATGTAGTAAACAGGTTGAAATGGACGAAGGTCGCAGTAGTTATCGAGAGATGAAGAGGCTTGCAAAGGATACAGCAGTGTGGAGGACCGCGTCAAACCAGTCCTCAGACTGATGACCACAACGACATACGTATTTCCGTATCAGAAATTTTGTTTACAGGGCTGACATAACTTTTAGACACTTTAGCCTCATAAAGAGTGTTTTATAATGGAAGCTCTATAGCATTCATAACAGCAATGTGCTTATGGCTTTCAGTCTCTACATCGATGGCTGCTCTACTACCCGTGCAATCATTCACTTTGTAACCTCCCCACAAAATTTTTAAAGAAAATGAACGATACTAATTAGAAATGCTGATGGACATTGCTCTAAGCGTAACCTGCCCACAATGAAATGTACTGACAATGGCAACAAATGTGAAATTCGCAATCTGACTCAATTATAAATCCTTCAAAAGTAAAGTCCATTCAGTGACAAGAAAATTCAATTAAACCGAAATATCGGTTTTTTGGCCCTGTGTAAAAACAATCAGAATTAAAGTCTTACCTCAGAATAAATGGATGTCACATATCTGCTCTTGTTGTTGCGCACCACTTGGAGGAACTACATTGCAAATAATAATATTCTCCTTTTTTTTTGTAATTCTAGTGAAATTTTTCTTCAAAAAGAAGTGGAATGAAATGGGAAGTGCAACGAGATCTTTAGTTCAAAAAAATTAAACTTTTGAGAAAATGCTTTTGAAATAAAAAATTATTATTGGGAGACTTGTTGGAGAATAATTACAATAAATAAAATTTTTCATTATCTAATGATTATATTAATTAACAGTATACCTTATTCCTCATCTTGACCATTGTTGCCGACCGCCTACATCACACAACCGCACTGGGCTGCTACTACTGACCGACCGCTCTGCATGACGACTACAGACTGAGTACTGCTCTCAACTAGACAGAGCTACAGACTCGCAACGACTGAACTGACAGACTCGCAACGACTGACTGACTGCTACTCTGCATAGCGACAACTAACTCGCAAAGACTACTACTGACTGAGAACCGCTCGCAACACTCGCGCGGTCAAGCGCATACTCTCTGGTCACAGATGCTACAATGCCTCGCCATCGCTGCTGCGTTACATACGTGTTTCATAACCCTCCACTCGGGGGGCAAAAATTTGGCAGCGATGGTGAGTCATTTGGACTTGCCAAGCGCGGCAAAATTTTTCTTTAATTAACAAAATCCTACAACTTACAGAATATTTAAATGTTGTGCACACGCACTAAGTACAAAATATATCAGACAAGGACAAAATGTGAATACTAAACATAGTAGCAAATCAGAAAAAAGTATATACAAACTTTTTGACAGATAAAGTGCACAGGCACTGAAAAAATTCTTTAGCATATTCAGAACAAATAAACAGACTGGCAAGAATAATTAGATGTAGTACATAAAGTAAATGTTGTGCACACGCACTAAGTACAAAATATATCAGACAAAGACAAAATGTGAGTACAAAACATAGTAGCAAATCAGAAAAGTATATACAAATTATTTGACAGATAACAAAGTGCACAGGCACTGAAAAATTCTTTAGCATATTCAGAACAAATAAACAGACTGGCAAAAATAATTAGATGTAGTACATAAAGTAAATGTTGTGCATACGCACTAAGTACAAAATATATCAGACAAAGACAAAATGTGAGTACAAAACATAGTAGCAAATCAGAAAAGTATATACAAATTATTTGACAGATAACAAAGTGCACAGGCACTGAAAAAATTCTTTAGCATATTCAGAACAAATAAACAGACTGGCAAAAAATATTATGTTGACAAGTGTACATGCACTGAAAAATGTCTTTAGCATTTTCACAACAAATAAACATAATGGCAAAAAAAAATTCATGTCCAAAGTGCACATGCACTGAAAAATGTCTTTAGTATTTTCACAACAAATAAACATAATGGCAAACATCATGTCGACCAGTGACATAAGTGTACTCACACTGGAGTTTAGCGAATCGAAAAATGTATAACCTATGAACATAAATGATGTTACCAAAAAAAAATTTTTTCTTTATGTGACAAGAATCAGGATAGGAAAGGGAAGGATTGCATCATGGTTGTAGCACTTTAGATTGCACACAGCTGCTCTGAAAGTCCATATCTTTCCACAGTAGTACAACACCAAGTGACACAACTTGAAGTTCTTTTCCCATCAGAATTTATCAGTGTAGCCAAGACACTGAACTGTCGTAGTAATGTTCCATGTTTTCATTTTGGCAGTACATTAGGTACACCAAACAGTGGGACCATAATAATGTCTTCATCGCTCATGGTGGTGGACAGCATGTCGTGTCAACACCACACTCTTACAAGGCACACCAACGTAGAATTAGTGCAAAACCAAATATAGTGCTCCATGATCACTGGGATAAACAGGACAAATGGACATTGCAGTAATTCAGGGTAGTCAGCTTATGAGGTGAAGGACATCAAGTCACATAATATTGACAATTACAGTCTTCATTGATAGTTCGTGGCATTCATAGCCCAGTTATTGAACATTTCTGTACCAAGTATGTAGTATTACAGAAAAATGTTCATTAATTGTTTTACATAGAATCAGTAGCCTTCTTTTCCTGGTTACAAAATATTATGAAATAATCGCATTCTTTTCAGTTACAGAGTATAATTAAGAATCATTAACCTTCTCCTAATTACAGTTAATTAATCATTTGTCATTAATTAATCATTTGTCTAATTACAGTTAATTAATCATTTGTATAATTACAGTTAATTAATCATTTGTCGTTAATTAATCATTTGTCTAATTACAGTTAATTAATTAATCATTTGTAGCCTTAATTAATTACAAAGCATTATTAAACAGTACCATAGTTAATTAATTATGTGTCATTCCAATCTATTAAGAATCATTAGTCTTTTCCTAATTACAAAGCATTATGAAACAGTCACATTTATTTCCAATTACAAAGTATGAACATTGAAAACAAGAGTTAATTAATGGCATAATTAATAACAATTTCGTTGATTGACATTAATTATTGGCACTCAGTGGCCATCAAGTATTGAATAGAATAAAACATAGTTCATCATTCAGTATTATTCAGATCATTACAAAGTCATTATTAAAAATCAGTTAATTACAGTCAAATCATTAGTAATCACAGGCATTACAATAAACAGTGGCAGTTATTAGCTAGTGACAAAGCATTATTTTGAATATAGTCTCATTAAGAGGTCATTACTCGAGTGACATGCTATTCAGAGTTGATCAGTATTATTCAGAATTATCATAAACTAGTGACATTATGTGGGACTGGTAATACATTTTTTTGGTAGCAATGCATTGCGTTGGGATCGATAATTAATTGCTGAGGCATAATACTTTTTGCTTTTGACCTATTGCTGCAAATGAGGATAGGTAACGTCATTCGTCATGAGTCAGCTGTAGCAAGATTATGTAACAAGGCAGTACATGTGATCACATTTATAAATGATAAACACAAATGGGTAAAAAATATAAAAATGCAAGTACTAGAACAGGTATAATAAGTAACAGGTTTAGTAAGTGTCATGAAAAACTTCTCCTGGAAAAAATACAAAAACGGATTATTGACCTGAAAGAAGAAACGCACACTATGCTGAAAAGTAGTGAACTTCGAATTAACAAGTAGTGAAATGTGTATAAAATGTGTTCCATAGCTGTCCTTTCCAAAACTTTCCGTCATCCTACTATGCAATGTAACACCTGCTGTCAAAGCAAAACTGCAACAAATACTTAAATAACTACGTAGCATAAATACATTACTTCAACATTATCCTCATCTGTAAAAAAAAAAAAACTTCATTATCCATATCATCATAACTTCATTATCATCATCACCTGTAAAGAAAAACTTCATTATTCATAATACCATATCCTTCATCATTATTCATCAGTATTCATTATCATCTGCAAAAAATCACTTCATTACTCATTACATAACTATTCCTTATCTCTAGCATATTTCATCACTAAAACTAAGATGTGTAGTTCTCTCTGACAGCCTGCATCAATCACCTTGTATTCTGAAAGAAAAAATTAGTTAAGACTGCTATTCTTCGATGAGTATAGTATATTCTTGTTAGTGTTTGTTAATCCTGATCCATTTACTCTTCCTCATAAAGTTATTGCATCTCCTTTCGTTTATTCCGTAGGTGAAATTCCCATTTATGTTAAATTTATTTCTTAGAATCATCATTCCTTTCTGAAATTGATGAACAAAGATTAATGTCTTGCATTTAAATCCTATACCCACTAAATAATGACTGGTTTATGGTGACACAATTAACCATACAGCATAACATGACAGAAAACGTAATATGTCCAAAACATTGACAGTGTTCGGATGCAAAAAAAATGTACACAGAATAATACAATGCAGTAGCAAAAAAAAAAAATGTGAAACAGTCACGATGTTGAGATGTCATAAGGCAAAAAAAAAAAAATGTCAAAGTCGACTGGTGTGTGTTATATCTTAACTATTTCATAGTGCATACAAACAAAACTGGAGTACAGTCATATACACAAAAAAATGGAAAATGTTCACGGTCTGATGTGTAACGACAAGAAAAGCGACCTGCTAACCTTACCTTGCCGGGCACTTGCCAAGAAAAAATACGATAATCATCAATAAGTAGTCACATAAATATAATTGCAGAAATAGTCGTAAATGTGTAAATTCATCTGGAAAAATATGCATGGTCTGATGTGTGACGACAAGAAAAGCGACCTGCTAACCTTACCTTGCCGGGCACTTGCCAAGAAAAAAAATACGATAATCATCAATAATTAGTCAGGTGAATTAATTGCATTAGTAAATGGCATCATAGTGTGTTGAATCATACAGTGGTTTCACTCAATAAACGGTTTAATGTTTGAGATATGGTGATTGCCTTTCGATTTTCTGGTTCTCAAAGTTTCGACGTGTACAACATTGGGGTGAGGGATGCTGCGAATCCGATACGGACCTGCGTATAGAAGTTCAAATTTACTGCACTTACCTTTTAATTTGCTGGATAAATAGTGTGTACGTACTAATATCTTCTGTCCAACGTGAAAGTCGCGGCGTGTACAAACCTGTTTTTGCTGTCTTCTCCGGCGCTCTGCGGCACGTTTGATGTTGTTCAGCGCAATGTCAATTATTTCGTGGTGTCGTAGGCGACGATTTTTGGGGAATTCTATTAATTCTTTAATTTTGTTCGGTGGTTCAACGTTTTTCAGTATAACAGTCGGAGATAGCATAGTGGATTCATTTGGAATGGAATTAATTACATCTTGGAATGAGAGTATGTGTGTATCCCAATCAATATGTCTTTTGTGGCAGTATATTCTGCACAGCTTACCAATTTCCTTCATTAATCTTTCACAAGGGTTCGAAGAAGCGTGGTACTTGGATATATAGATCGGAGAAATGTTTCTAGCTCGTAACATGCGTGTCCATACACTACTACGAAATTGAGATCCATTATCAGAAATTACTTTCATTACATGCCCTACATGAAATAGAAAATGTTTTACAAATGCTTTCGAAACAGTTTTAGCAGTAGCTTTGCGTAACGGAGTGAAAGTAACAAATTTTGAAGTGAGCTCAACAGCGACAAAAATGTAGCAAAAACCTCTGTTAGTTCTCGGAATCGGACCAAAAATATCTACTGCGGCCATGTGTCTTAATTTCACAGGTATAATGGGATATAAAGGAGGAATATGTGAAGTGGTGTCTGATTTAGCTTTCTGGCAAATTTTACAAGACGCTAAAACTCGTCGTATACGTTTTTCCATGTTGGTAAAATAACAGTTCTGTCTCAGTATAAGAAAACATTTTCGTGCTCCGTAATGTGCGTAACTTAAATGAGTGTACCAAATTAGTTTGTTAACCAGTTCGTCAGGAATGCATAATAACCAAATGTTGCTGTCAGGATGAGAGCGGCGAAACAGAATGTCATTGCGTACAGTGTAGTGGTTCCTAATCGTAACATTTTTTCTATCTTGCCAAAGGTGTTTAATTTCTTTCCACACATTGTCCTTATTTTGTTCTTGTGCTATGTCCTGTAATGACGATGAAATAAAATTTTCAAATGCAACCTGCTGAATGTACATGACACTGAAATTTGCTTTGCAGAAGTTGGTTGCTACGTCTTGCTGATTGTTACTGAGAGAACGCGATAGTGCGTCTGCTATAACATTTTGTGTGCCGGGAATGTGAACTATTGTAAAATTAAATTCTTGCAAATAAAGTTTCCATCTGCTTAATCTGTCGTGCGTGAATTTGGCCGAAAGTAAAAATTGTATCGCTCTGTGATCTGTGTAAACTGTGGTATGTCTGCCATAAAGAAGGTGCCGAAATCTCGTAAAAGCCCATACAACACATAATGTTTCCAGTTCTGTAACGGAATAATTTCGTTCAGCAGGTGACAAAATGCGACTTGCAAATGCGATGTTTTTAATTACTGTTGAGCCTTCTTCTTCAATTTCTTGGAAAATGTGTACGCCTAAAGCGGTGTTAGAACTGTCGGTGGCAATGGAAAAATTTCTGGTGAGATCTGGGTGCGATAAAAGTAGAGCATTCAATAAAGCATGTTTCAAATAACATTCTCGTGAACAAAATTCTGCGTGTCAAAAGTAATGTTTGCGTTACTGTAGTATGCAATCTGTGCTGTATCTGGTTAAATTCTATCGTTCGTCCTGTTATTTACGGGAGGATGCTGTGGCATATCCACTATATGAACTGTTCTGTTATTTCTTACTGACGTGTTACGCTATGGATGACACCTATTGTCTGTTCCATTCATGATTATTTGTTGTTGCTGATGTTGTTGCTGCTCATAAGATCGACTGTTATTAAATGTACGCTGAAAATTGTGCTCATCATTCTTTTTACGTCTGTCCTAATAATCATTCCTATACGGTGTATTGCGATAGGAATTGAAATAGAGTGTTGTCTGTACGTAGTTATTTCTTTGCTGCCATGCGTTACTATTTGTTGGAGCTGAGACTATACACGCACGCGGCGAAACATTAAAGTTTAGTTGACCTTGTAGACTGCATTGTTGGTTAGGTATGCTAAGCGGTTGACTTTCATGCTGTTGTGGTGAAAAACATCTATTGTTACAAAAATGTGGTTCCGATTGCTCAAAATTTTATACATACTGATGATTACGATTTTATCTGTAATTAAAATTACGGCGGTAGTTGTCATTACGGGAGTGCCTACTGAAAATTGTCACATTCGGTAAAAGATTTGTCATATCGGGTTTTCAGTACAATATTTCTTAATTCTATATAGAGCAATAGTTAAAGAGCAGTTTTGATAGATATAAAGGATAGTAGAAGAGAAGGCAGCAGTGCAGAAAACTAAAGATGAAATAGCACTACTACAGCTCGGGGCCCTATGCTCGCTACGGCACATATTCATTAAAGCGTAATGAATCCCCTGAGGTCTATTACGCACTGCAACTAAATTTTAGCTTTTGCGTTGCACGCAATAGCGGTAAAATTCCAAAAGCAAATCGCTGAATTCTTGCTAATTCTAATTTCTGCATTATAGGCAATGCTGATAAAAATGCAATACCAAATTGTCGCATCTGGTTCAAAGCTAGCTTCTGCATTACAGGTAATAGCGGTGAATGTACAAAGATAAATTGTCGTATACAGTGCAAAGCGTGTGCCTGTACGCTGTCATTATTAAATTCCTTAGATTTTCTTACAAATGCAAATTGCTTGAAATCTACGTTCTCGTCACTCGGTTTGATAACACGTTCGGGTTTGTGAGTGAATCTGTTCGTCTGTGTCATTTCGGATTTCAAGTTGCATAGCTTTTCAGATTTTAAGTCGCGTAGCTTGTCGGATTTTAATTCGCGTATTCTCTGTAAATTGTTCACATTATACACGCTGCGTGAGTCAGACAAATGTTCGCAAACTGGCGGATTCTGTGACGTATTGGTGACTGGAATAGTTTTCAACTCTGTTACTGTAACACTTTCGTCAATTTGGTCGATCTGTCGTTCACTTTTATTATTGACTTCCGTATTCGGAGTGTGTGAAACTTCCACTGACTCTAAATTAATTTCGTCGCGAATCTGTACTGCGTTTTTAGGGCATTGTTCAGTGATTGCATTAACTTCGTGTATCTGTGTTTCGTTTGCTGAACATTGTTCGGTGACTGCAATAATCTCGTCTTTATGTGATTCTGTTGTGCCTACACGTGTACTACTTAATTCCTGTGCAACAGTGCCAACTTCTTCATTACTGTTATTAGCACAAGTCTTAGTATCTACACGTAATTGTACTTTATTGTCCCGACATTGCACGGTAATAGCTGTATTCTGTTCACTAACTTGTCTGCTCCGTTCGTTAAGGTTGACTTGTTTTTCGTTCGTCAGTTTGAAACTTTCCTTAATTGTTTCGCTAAGTTGTTTGTAATAGTTGTCAATTTTCTCACTGTGCTGTTGTAGCAAACTTGTCACAATTCGTACCAAGTCAGAATTAACGTATATACTATCTGTACTGTTTAGTGGTGGATCTGGAATTGTCTCGCTTTCCGTGACCATTTGGTCATTCTGAAATTTACAAAAAGGTTTGTCAGTCAAATGTATACTATCAGTCATTGTTTCGGAATTAAATACATCTGTCCTACTTTGTGTGATCAGTTCATTTTCATTAGACAGATTTGACTGTACATTACTTGAGTTTTCCGAATCGGGTGTGTTAAGCTGGGCAGCGCTCATTACAATAGAGCCTTCTGCGTCATCAATTGTCGTCAAATTAACAGACGAGACAATTGAGTTCGTTTGTTCATTATCAGGGTAAAAGTCATCACTAGTTGTTGGAATGCACTGATTGTTAGTGGACGCAGGATTGTCATCATTACACTGCGTGTCGCATGTCCTATCGGCAAAGTTGTTTGGGTCGGTAATTTCATTCATAATACCTCGCGATACACTATTCACAGTCTTTCGCGGCATTTTAACAATAGTCAAAATTATTCACAAAATAAATAAGCACAATGCAAAAACAACACACAAATACAACAAAGCAACAAATTGCCGTTGACCTGTAGAGAGAAAGTCACAAGATTAATAAAAGCGTAGCGCCAAATCCTAATTATACTTAAGCAAATAAGAGCAGATATCTGACTGTTGCTCAAAAGACTCTCAACGAAATACGATCCTGGACTGGGTGTCGCCAAGTGTAACCTCCCCACCGTAATTTTATAAGAAATGTAAGTGACAATACTTAATACAAATGGGAGCCGAGTGTAACCTCCCCACAAAATTTTTAAAGAAAAAAAAGCAATACTTAATAGAAATGGGAGGCAAGTGTAACCTCCGCTAGCAAAAATTTTAAAAGAAAAGGACGATACTAATTAGAAATGCTGATGGACATTGCTCTAAGCGTAACCTGCCCACAATGAAATGTACTGACAATGGCAACAAATGTGAAATTCGCAATCTGACTCAATTATAAATCCTTCAAAAGTAAAGTCCATTCAGTGACAAGAAAATTCAATTAAACCGAAATATCGGTTTTTTGGCCCTGTGTAAAAACAATCAGAATTAAAGTCTTACCTCAGAATAAATGGATGTCACATATCTGCTCTTGTTGTTGCGCACCACTTGGAGGAACTACATTGCAAATAATAATATTCTCCTTTTTTTTTGTAATTCTAGTGAAATTTTTCTTCAAAAAGAAGTGGAATGAAATGGGAAGTGCAACGAGATCTTTAGTTCAAAAAAATTAAACTTTTGAGAAAATGCTTTTGAAATAAAAAATTATTATTGGGAGACTTGTTGGAGAATAATTACAATAAATAAAATTTTTCATTATCTAATGATTATATTAATTAACAGTATACCTTATTCCTCATCTTGACCATTGTTGCCGACCGCCTACATCACACAACCGCACTGGGCTGCTACTACTGACCGACCGCTCTGCATGACGACTACAGACTGAGTACTGCTCTCAACTAGACAGAGCTACAGACTCGCAACGACTGAACTGACAGACTCGCAACGACTGACTGACTGCTACTCTGCATAGCGACAACTAACTCGCAAAGACTACTACTGACTGAGAACCGCTCGCAACACTCGCGCGGTCAAGCGCATACTCTCTGGTCACAGATGCTACAATGCCTCGCCATCGCTGCTGCGTTACATACGTGTTTCAACTTAAGGAAACTAGGCTTATATTGCTGTTGGTGACAAGACGACGTTGGAATAATGGAATTACTCTTGGTGATTGTTACATGACGCTTCTTAGCCGTTTGTGGCCTGAGTTTGACTGAACGGGATGAAAGTGTAAGAAATGATTTTTAGTTATAATACTGTCTGGCCCACTGAGAAATTAGTTCTGTTTGTTCCCTCTAGCAGGTTTTATTCGTTTGCGCCACAGCAGTATATACTTTTGTGCTTTTTGTTTTTTTTTTAATTTTTTTGTTCTTCGTTATTGTGACTCATTTGTATAAACATTTAACGTGCAGTTTTAAGCAAACGGCTTCGCTGTTTGTCATGCTTCTCTTTGATTATATCTGGAAACCTAACAGATGTCGCAACTCATCGCGTACATGAGCCATCTGCTGTGGGCAAGTCGTATGCTTATTGTACGTTACTGTGCTCGGTACTCAGTGTAAGCCAGGAACATGAGCAACTGCACCCCCTACGTATTTACTATGCGATGCATCTATGTACGCTTGATGCCGTTTTAGTGCATGTGAACGCCGTCCCATACCTGACAAGGTAATGTGGTTCTGTTTTTTACAGATATATGTACTTCTTATGAGGCTAAGCCGGTTATTTTTTATTGACTACTTCTTGGCTATTGTCGAGTTGATGCGTTATGTAGAACACCGTGCGAGGCCTTTAAAAACATTGGCAAGGACAACTACCTGCTGGCGCTTTCATGTGTTTCAGGTGTGGTTTCCCGTCCTGTTTAGTATCTTCCATATCAGCAAGTTGTTTTATATATAAGCATATTCTTAAATTTTGTTTGAGTATGTTTTGAGTTTTCAGCGTATTAGACCGTTTACTGGCTTCTGAATATTTTATCGGCCGTATTACGATATACTATGTTCTTGTCTTATAGGACATCGCATAAAGCTTTTTCAAATTCTGACCACGGCGATTTCCTGTTGGGACATTCGTAAGCGCAGCATCCCATGTGCTGAACACTGTATTTTGCCAGTAAGTTGTTTTATTTTTTCTCTTTAGTCCAAGTTAGCTAAATTGGGGCCATGCGTTTTGTATGAAAGGTTGTATTTATTCTCGTAGGCCAATCTGAAGACGTCTTGCATAAGGTGAAACGTATCATTGTAGGATAAATAAATTTTTTTTAAAAATACACTTTCGCGACCAATACTGTTTTTTATTTCATGACGACTATAGAGACGAAATCATGTTTATGTGAAATAAATGAATAGTAATTTATAGTTAAATGGCAGAAATTTCTTTCAGTTTGTTTTACATGAGTGTGTCGCACTTTGACGTTTAGGTGGCACCCGTTTGAAATTGGCGCGCCGTGCAGCGCCGCTCTCGGAGCGTCCCGGAACTACATGTGCGCTGCTAGTTCACCCGCACGCCCACAGATGGCGGCGGCGCGGCGGCCGGCAGAAATGGCGGCCGTGCCCGCTGCGCTCCCCTCGGCAATTGATCGCGCACCAGCGAGCCGGCGGGCGGCGGGCGGCCGCTCACGGGGATTCCCGGAACAGCTCGGCGAGAAATTGGCTGCACGCACAGCGGGCGGCAGCCCTCTCTGTAGCTGTGACCCGCATTCACAGATTACACAAACGTTAAGCGGGCACGCGGGAATGCTGTCGCTATTCTGCAATTCACGTTGCACCACTAGGTAGT
Organism: Schistocerca serialis cubense; assembly: GCF_023864345.2. NCBI lineage: Eukaryota > Metazoa > Arthropoda > Insecta > Orthoptera > Acrididae > Schistocerca > Schistocerca serialis. Next base: position 1,284,661,431 of record NC_064638.1, read on the forward strand.
GGGGACCGGTTCAAGCGTGCATAGCACAGTGAAAAAATGGGTACAAATGGTGGCGACGTATTTGTTGTTGTAAATAACTACACAATATCTCCCGAGATAGTATACGAGAGAATCTGGAAGAAGATCGGCGCCAAAGTCGTTAAACATTAATCAACTGTCACTATCGTCCTCTGATATAAGGTAACTGATGTGATCGGACGATTCGGATAAACTGCGGAAAATATTGTGCGTAATTCCCCCATCATGCCCTAGTGATGTAGGAAGATTTCCGTTTGCTATCAATAAACTGGAAGACGCGCCTGTTTAGGGTGGGTGATAGGAACAAACAACCTTGTCACGCTGCACTGAATGTATTTTCCGAAAATTATTTAAGCAACTGGTGGAGCACCCCCTTTAGTAGATGTACTTGCAACAAACAGAACCAGATTTTCATTTCACTGAAAGCAGAGGTAGGCATCAAATGGTTCAAATGGCTCTGAGCACTATGCGACTTAACTTCTGAGGTCATCAGTCCCCTAGAACTTAGAACTACTTAAACCTAACTAACCTAAGGACATCACACACCTCCATGCCCGAGGCAGGATTCGAACCTGCGACCGTAGCGGTGGCTCGGTTCCAGACTGTAGCGCCTAGAACCGCACGGCCACTCCAGCCGGCAGGTAGGTATCAGTGACCATGTAATTGTTATGGCATCACTAGTTGGTGATGCTGAACGAAAATTTGAGGAAGATGGAAACATATTTCCGATTAATAAGTCCAACAAGAAAACGATCAGAACCTACGTCCACAATAATCATTTACGAGTAACTTCGACGAGTAAATGTGCAGTATGTAAGGTAGTCATTCCAGACGTGCAGTACATGCGCCATATAACTTGATACTAGTGACGGATTGGAAGGACCAACTATGGTTGGACGATAATATTAAGAGCTACTAGGAATGCACAGAGAGCTGTGTAGCAGATTCAAAGAAGACAATCTGTTGATAACTACGTGGTCTAAAATATTTCTTTTTACAATTTGTAAACTATGTATGCGTATTCAGTCAGGAGTGCATTAATTAGCGTACAAAAATCTTCCATTCAGCCCAGGTGTTCTGAGCTGAACTTATTGCCACAGAGACGACGGGTGTCCAGTGTCCTGACACATTTACAACCTTGGAGAAGGAGTCTTAAAGTGTGAGACACATTCGTAGTTTTCAGTCGTAGGTGAAATCACTGTTTACTCAACACTTGACAGAAATTTGTAAATTATGTACGCAGCTGCAGGCGAAACAGCTAATATAAAATTATCATCCGCCCAGAAAAAAAGTGTTTCTATAGATGTGCTCTGTAGTTGTTTAATTTCCATGTTTTAGTGAAATATTAAATTAATAATACATTGGTTTTGATGTAAATATTAGGAGAGAAACAGTTTCCAGATGTTGTACAAATAATGTGCGTTTGATGACGAACTGACTTACGTCTTCTTATTTCATCGTCAGGTGACAACTGAATGTCAGAACCACAGATGTGCAAATTACGCAGGTATTACTGAGGCAGATGCAGAAAATACATAAAATTGTGTTATAATGAATGTTTACAAACGGAAGCATTACATTTTCATGTGGGAATCTTCAGATTTAACAATACTGAATTTACTTTGTTAACTGATAGATAAACGGATAATTGTATTAATTAAATGTGTAATTATGCAGTATTCGATACGTCGGTATAATTTCAGCCATGCAAAAACGTTGGAGCGCCCTACATACTAAGCACACCTCAGTTATTATTCAGTAGTTGGGATACAACGAAACATTGGCACAGAGAGGTGTGTATTAAATAAACAGTAAGAACTGTGGAAAACAATATATCGGGCAGTCAGGCAGAATTGTGGCAGTTAGGTTATGGGAACACGAGAGAAGCTGGAGGCAAGGAAAGACAGATTCAACCTTTTCATAAGATCTTTTAACTGAAAACGAGCTAATCGATGTAGCCTGCGATATGAATGCATATCCAGACACTCCGGGATGATGATGGCATTGAAACAGAAGATGACACGCGTAAAGCTGAAATACTAAACACCTTTTTCCAAAGCTGTTTCACAGAGGAAGACCGCACTGCAGTTCCTTCTCTAAATCCTCGCACAAAAGAAAAAATGGCTGACATCGAAATAAGTGTCCAAGGAATAGAAAAGCAACTGGAATCACTCAATAGAGGAAAGTCCTCTGGACCTGACGGGATACCAATTCGATTCTACACAGAGTACGCGAAAGAACTTGCCCCCCTTCTAACAGCCGTGTACCGCAAGTCTCTAGAGGAACGGAAGGTTCCAAATGATTGGAAAAGAGCACAGGTAGTCCCAGTCTTCAAGAAGGGTCGTCGAGCAGATGCGCAAAACTATAGACCTATATCTCTGACGTCGATCTGTTGTAGAATTTTAGAACATGTTTTTTGCTCGAGTATCATGTCGTTTTTGGAAACCCAGAATCTACTATGTAGGAATCAACATGGATTCCGGAAACAGCGATCGTGTGAGACCCAACTCGCTTTATTTGTTCATGAGACCCAGAAAATATTAGATACAGGCTCCCAGGTAGATGCTATTTTTCTTGACTTCCGGAAGGGGTTCGATACAGTTCCGCACTGTCGCCTGATAAACAAAGTAAGAGCCTACGGAATATCAGACCAGCTGTGTGGCTGGATTGAAGAATTTTTAGCAAACAGAACACAGCATGTTGTTATCAATGGAGAGACGTCTACAGACGTTAAAGTAACCTCTGGCGTGCCACAGGGGAGTGTTATGGGACCATTGCTTTTCACAATATATATAAATGACCTAGTAGATAGTGTCGGAAGTTCCATGCGGGTTTTCGCGGATGATGCTGTAGTATACAGAGAAGTTGCAGCATTAGAAAATTGTAGCGAAATGCAGGAAGATCTGCAGCGGATAGGCACTTGGGGCAGGGAGTGGCAACTGTCCCCTAACATAGACAAATGTAATGTATTGCGAATACATAGAAAGAAGGATCCTTTATTGTATGATTACATGATAGCGGAACAAACACTGGCAGCAGTTACTTCTGTAAAATAGCTGGGAGTATGCGTGCGGAGCGATTTGAAGTGGAATGATCATATAAAATTAATTGTTGGTACGGCGGGTACCAGGTTGACGTTCATTGGGAGAGTGCTTGGAAAATGTGGTCCATCAACAAAGGAGGTGGCTTACAATACACTCGTTCGACCTATACTTGAGTATTGCTCATCAGTGTGGGATCCGTACCAGATCGGTTTGACGGAGGAGATAGAGAAGATCCAAAGAAGAGCGGCGCGTTTCGTCACAGGGTTATTTGGTAACCGTGATAGCGTTACGGAGATGTTTAATAAACTCAAGTGGCAGACTCTGCAAGAGAGGCGCTCTGCATCGCGGTGTAGATTGCTCGCCAGGTTTCGAGAGGGTGCGTTTCTGGATGAGGTATCGAATATATTGCTTCCCCCTACTTATACCTCCCGAGGAGAAGACGAATGTAAAATTAGAGAGATTAGAGCGCGCACGGAGGCTTTCAGACAGTCGTTCTTCCCGCGAACCATACCCGACTGGAACAGGAAAGGGAGGTAATGACAGTGGCACGTAAAGTGCCCTCCGCCACACACCGTTGGGTGGCTTGCGGAGTATAAATGTAGATGTAGATGTTTCACATATAGTTAAGAAAAGCAGAAATATGACACTACCGGAAATATTTAAAATCAGTAAAGGTATCACACATACATGATTAGTTTTAAATGACATGTCGCGTGTAAATACTGTTTATTTGTTCAACACAACATAAGCGATTAATTAAAACGCATAGTCGTAGGACTGCAAGGAGCATCTGTACCAATCATTTGTTTGTAGTTTACATTGCACGCATAAAATGAGCCTCCAACCGTCAACTGAGTTGGTAGTTGATGGTTGGAGACACAACACCGTTGTTATAGTACACGGATACCAGTTCACATACGTTGGCGACTGGTGGGATCGTGTATACGACTGGAGTTAACCCCGTCGGCGTCAGTTAAGACCTGGAGATGGTGTACTGAGTCTCCGAAACTGGTAGCTACATAATAAATAATATCGAAAGGACAGCTGCAGGTATACCATTTTATTACGTAAGTGAACTGTCGAAGTCACTCAAACATTCAGTCAGAAGGATGAACATACAAAAACTTGAAACGTACTTGGCACCCAAATCGAGCTGTACGAGGGTTGTTCGGAAAGTAAGGAACGATCCGTCGCGAAATGGAAAATACAGTGAGAATCTGATGAAGATTTGCACAGATGCGTTGGGCACTGTGTCTAGTACGCCCGTCGATCGCATCATGTCGCTCTTTTCAGTTCTGAGCTCACAGTGAGAACGTAAAGATGGCTAGGAATTAGCGTCTCCCGCCAAGTATGAGGGCCTGGTGAAAGATTTTGCCTGAAGCTATGCAATCCACGTAACATAACTGTCATGCGGTTCGTTCTACACGACAATTCTCGGCCGCACTCTGCAGGGATAATGAAGATGCTCCTGCAGCGTTTTCGATGGGAAGTGTTTGATCACCCACAATACAGCCCGTAATTGGCTACCCCTGAGTTTCATCTCTGCTCAGATTAACCGCTGGCTATGAAGACAATATTTTGACACAGACAACGAGCTGCAGTCCAGAACAGAAAATTGTCGAAAAGCACTGGCGGCTGTCGTCTATAACGAGGGAATTGAAAATTTGGTAAAACAGATGTCTAAGGCTGAGAGGCGACTGTGTAGAGAAGTAGCTGGAAGGTGTAGCTAACCATTGCAATCAAATCAGTTTTGACTTTCTCTGTGGTTTCCATTTCGCGACCTGTCGTTCCTTACTTTCCGAATAGCCCTTGTAACTTGGAGGCACAGTCCGTGGCTGTGGAAGAATGAGTGTTTCCGGTGTCCTCGTGTAGGTAGCGTCGCACTGTTGGGTGCTTTGTCTGCACCGGTGTAACGCTGGCTTGAGTCTTTCGATAAACATCGTGACGGAAGTGCCATTACTGTCAACATAAAACGTTTTGTCGTGACTTGCCTTACTCTGTACGGACCATTGAATGATGGTTGGAGAGGTTTCCGAATGGCACCGTGTCGCACGAAAACCTGTTTGCAAGAGTGTAGGTCGCAGCAAACGAATGGTGGCTGGGTGGAATACTCTTCTGGAATGGCGCGACAGAACTTGCGGATCTACTAGCGAACACGTTGCGCAAAGTCCGAAGCTTCAATAATGCTGTTTGATGTGTCAGTAAGGAAATATCCCGGTAGTCGATGTGTTTGTCCATACACCAGCCGTTGTTGCGTTCAGGTCTTCTTTGGAAGCTGTCCGTAGGTCTTGTAGGACGGTAGAGAAGCTGTCAGTGCAACGCTCTGTGGCATGGCATCTGAGTGAGGCGTTATCGATGGAGCCGTTAAACGAGACCGTTAGCTGCGGGGTGGTAGGCACAGGTTCGAATATAGATCACACCAAGCAATGCTGAGAGTCTTTAAAGAGACGTAACTCGAATTGTCGGCCCTTGTCGGTAATGAAGCGGCGAGGAATGCCAAAGCGAGGGATCCTCTCACGAAAGGAGGTCGTGGATAACGCTGCTACCGCTGCAGTTTTCATTGATTGATTTCAGGCCAACGACAGGTGTGCAATCACCGACAGGTTGCGTTGATACCCTCCCGCCAGTGGTAAAGGTACGGTGATATCGATGTGGACATGCTCAAAGCGTCGACTCGTTGGGATGGGTCCGCAGCTCGTGGTCTACTGGGCTTATGTACTTCTTATCCTTGATGTACGGACTTATATACAGTGATAAGTTGTCACTGGAATGGCTTAGCTTTTGGTACATTGCAGATCTGATGAATGCAGAAATTCTATCGAAACCGGTCATTGTTGTTCGGTCAGAGCGTTAGCTGCCCTCCGTAATTAACAAGCTGAGTGAACGAATCAACGACGAACTTGAACTGGTGTCATGGGACGTCCGCCCAGAACAAATGCAACGACCAATAACCAACGAAATGAGATTAAAAAAAAGGCTAGCGTTCCTGCCTCTGGACACAGGGTCCCGGGTTCGATTGCCGACCGGGTCGGGGATTTTCTCCGCTCGGGGACTGGGTGTTGTGTTGTCCGCATCATTTCATCATCATAATTCGGGAAATTGGCGAGACTGGACTGTATAACGATTGGGAATTTGTACGGACGCTGATAACCGCGTGATTGAGCGCCCCACAAACCAAATATCATCATCATCATCATCATCATCATCATCATCATCAGAGTTGGGATGAAAGAACTGAAAGAACTGAAAGAAGCAGTAACGTACCGAGTTACTTTGCACAGGCATTGCACTGGCGAACAAATGCCTTCGTTCGATACAGTTCCCCACAGTTGTTTAATGAACAAAGTAAGAGCATATGGACTATCAGACCAATTGTGTGATTGGATTGAAGAGTTCCTAGATAACAGAGCGCAGCATGTCATTCTCAATGGAGAGAAGTCTTCCGAAGTAAGAGTGATTTCAGGTGTGCCGCAGGGGAGTGTCATAGGACCGTTGCTATTCACAATATACATAAATGACTTTGTGGATGACATCGGAAGTTCACTGAGGCTTTATGCAGATGATGCTGTGGTGTATCGAGAGGTTGTAACAATTGAATACTGTACTGAAATGCAGGAGGATCTGCAGCGAATTGACGCATGGTGCAGGGAATGGCAATTGAATCTCAATGTAGACAAGTGTAATGTGCTGCGAATACATAGAAAGAAAGATCCCTTATCATTTAGCTACAATATAGCAGGTCAGCAACTGGAAGCAATTAATTTCATAAATTATCTGGGAGTACGCATTAGGAGTGATTTAAAATGGAATGATCATATAAAGTTGATCGTCGGTAAGGCAGATGCCAGACTGAGATTCATTGGAAGAATCCTAAGGAAATTCAGTCCGAAAACAAAGGAAGTAGGATACAGTACGCTTGTTCGCCCACTGCTTGAATACGGCTCACCAGTGTGGGATCCATACCAGATAGGGTTGATAGAAGAGATAGAGAAGATCCAACGGAGAGCAGCGCGCTTCGTTACAGGATCATTTAGTAATCGGAAAGCGTTACGGAGATGACAGATAAACTCCAGCGGAAGACTCTGCAGGAGAGACACTCAGTAGCTCGGTATGGGCTTTTGTTTAAGTTTCGAGAACATACCTTCACCGAAGAGTCAAGCAGTATATTGCTCCCTGCTACGTATATCTCGCGAAGAGTTCATTTGGATAAAAATCAGAGAGATTAGAGCCCACACAGAGGCATACCGACAGTCCTTCTTTCCACGAACAATATGAGACTGGAATAGAAGGGAGAACCGATAGAGGTACTCAAGATAGCCTCCGCCACACACCGTCAGGTGGCTCGCGGAGTATTGATGTAGATGTAATCTTATTCGATGCTTGACCAAACGAATGCTATCTTCACAAGTCGAATACTAGCTGACTCTTGGATGAGAGAGGAAACGGCTCGTATGCGAAAATCTGCCTAACGGTCGGTCGTCTTCTGTGGCGTTCATACGCCGCAGTATAGCGCCACTTCGAGTTCGGTTTTCGAATACGTCGAAGCTATAAGCCTGACGATGTTTGACGGCATGCTGGCTGTCAAGTTGGGCGAACCACAACACCGGATTATTCGACCAGATGGGCGGGGTTCCACCGCAGTCGGCCTAAGGGCCACGTTCGCGTGTGGTTCTGCGCGCAGCGGCTGACGCGAAACTTACGTGAGATGCGTTTTATATTTCTAACGCGCGGTTCAGTTTTCCCGGCGTGCGATGTGATCTTTACGGCGCGCGATTCGGAGACTCGGGGAGTCACCAAATGTGTGTGAATACAATCTATTTCTTCAAAGCGATCGATTACAACGCGTAATCGTAAGACTGGAAGGTGCATCTACATCTATCGTTTGTTTGCAGTTCAGAGGCAGCCCGAAGAATCAGAGTGTTGACTCTGCAAGCATAAAATGTAGCAGGCGATGCACTCTCCACAGACCAAACGCAACTTCATTTTCTCCTTGTTTTAAGCTTTACTCATGACAGCGTTATAATATAATAGTGAATCCAACTGTATTTTTCATCCCCATCAAAGGTCACGATGTCCGTAAAAAAATTAATACTTTCATTCGTAAACATTGCGTATTTCATCATTTTATCCATCCTTTGGATCCACATCAGTGCAGTTTATCCGTCGTTTTATCTGTGATTGCAACATCCAGTTGTCACCTGTTAATGCCCGACGAAACTGTGATCTCGTTCATGGACGAATAAATAATAAAATAAACTTACGGTGCAGAGTTGTGGGAACTAACTCAGAGGCAGAAAGATCGCCTGCTGGCTGTCGAGATGGATTTCTGGAGACGGAGTTGTGGATTTAGGCTTGATCATATTAGAAATAAAATCAGAGAGGTTATGAATGTCGGAAGCACAATCCTAGACTACATAGAAAGGAAGCGCCTACTCTGGTATGGTCACTTACAGCGTATGCCAGACACAAGATTGCCAAAATGTGTATGGCAATGGACTCCACATCAATGACCGTGAACGATGGAGATTGGGATACGAGAGGAGGCGACAGCTGTAGAAACCTTGCTCATATATATATATATATATATATATATATATATATATATATATATATATATATATATATATAGAACATTAGGAAAGTATTTTCTATTTAATAAACACATTAAAACATTTAATTACCTGGCAGATTGAAACTGTGTGCCGGAGCGAGACTCGAACTCGGGACCTTTGCCTTTCACGGGCAAGTGCTATGAGGACGGGGCGTGAGTCATGCTTGGGTAGCTCAGATGGTAGAGCACTTGCCCGCGGAAGGCAAAGGTCCCGAGTTCGAGTCTTGGTCTGGCACACAGTTTTAATCTGCCAGGAAGTTTCGTATCAGCGTACACTCCGCGGCAGAGTGAAAATCTCATTCTGGAAACATTAAAACATAATTTACAGTTCCAATGAAACAAGGTAATGAAACAGTTGTCAATTAAACGTTAGTTATTCTGTTTAGTCAGAGCAGTTGAGTAAGGAGTTGCATCGCCTGTGGTGAAAAGGTTAAGTTCTCCACTGCGATATCACTCACGTGGCATTGTCCAGTTTGCGCAGGCCTTAAACGTGTGAAACAGACGGCGACGATCACTTTCAGTCTTTGTGTCAGCAAATCCACCGGAAAATGACTCATGTCGATCGGCTGGCGAGCACCGTCAGTGGGTGAAAGTTCATCCACACGTCTTAAGCATTCATCGAACAGGATCAGCAATACGCGACATCAAACACGTAATCCCTTTATTACTTGTACGTCCGACCCTTTGCAGTTGAAATGTATTGACAGTGGCGAACATGGACAACCATCGGCTGTAACTGGGATGACGACAGTGAAAATATGTGCCGGTCCGGAGCTCGAACCCGGGTTTTCCGCTTACCGCGGGCGGTCGCCTTACCATTTACCTATTCGAGAACGACTCACGACATCACCCAAACTTCTGTATCTCGTCATCCATGTGTCTACAACCTCTACCCGTACATCCACTACGTATATTCCCTTACAGAGGAGACATCTAATGTATTCCGTGACGGCTGTTGTCGCCGTGGTGCCGATGCGTGTCCGAAGGAACACCGCATCTCAGTTCGGAATAATAGAGCCACTGCAATATCGCCTTTCTAGTTGTTCCATCTCCTTCCCAGCGAATCAGCGTTCGTCTGTCTTGCCCCATTGTTCAGCAGTAATATGTTTTCTTGTCAATGATGGAGATCAATAGAATAACCTTTACACAACATCAGGCGAGAGCTTCCTATTTGATATTATTGTCGTTTCCCGTCAAGCACTGACGGAGGGATCTACTAAAGTACGCGTATCCTTATTTGCTGATTTTCATTTTCTTATCCCAAGTGTACAAAATTGATGCTTGTTTGTTTGCTTTCATTCTGGTGTCTAGCAATCGTCAAGACAATTGATAGTAGCGGTACTAACTGTTTTCTCTTGGTGGGATCAACAAATACAGGATGTTCCCTGAAGGATAGCCAATAATTAGGAGGTAGCACGAGGTATAGACTAATTAAAACATTCCATATAAAATGTGTCCAAATTTGTTACAGATATACAGCTGTTCGACTATAACCCAAATAATCACTGAAGCTGTTGGGCAAAGGCATATGATTCAGTTTAAAGTTGCCCCCAGTAGTGCCGGCACGGTAGCTCAGCGTGTTCGGTCAGAGGGTTGAATGCCCTCTGTAATAAAGGAGGAGGAGGAGATTAGTGTTTAACGTCCCGTCGACAACGAGGTCATTAGAGACGGAGCGCAAGCTCGGGTTAGGGAAGGACGGGGAAGGAAATCGGCCGTGCCCTTTCAAAGGAACCATCCCGGCATTTGCCTGAAGCGATTTAGGGAAATCACGGAAAACCTAAATCAGGATGGCTGGAGACGGGATTGAACCGTCGTCTTCCCGAATGCGAGTCCAGTGTGCTAACCACTGCACCACCTCGCTCGGTCCTCTGTAATAAAAAAAAAAAAAAAAAACTGGGTTAATCGATCATCAGCGAACTTAACCGGATGTCTTACGACGTCCGCCCCGAGCAGATGAAACGAATACAAGCGAACAAAATGAGATTTAAAAAAAAAAAAGAAAAAAGTACCTGAGTGGTCAGCGCGACAGAATGTCAATCCTAAGGGCCCGGGTTCGATTCCCGGCTCAGGGACTGGGTGTTGTGTTGTCCTAATCATCATCATTTCATCCCCACTGATGCGCAAGTCGCCGAAGTGGCGTCCAATCGAAAGACTTGCACCACCGCTTCTGACTTACTTCAGCGCCTTTTCGAATTCTCCTGACAATACCACGTGGGAACATAAACGGAATAAGTGAAAGAACTTGACTCTCTTCTGGCAGTAGTATATGTAGGTCTCCAGAGGAGCGAAGCGTTCCTAATGATTGCAGAAAATCACAAGTAATTTTCGTTTCCAAAAAGGGTGGTTTAACAGGTATACAAAACTATGTGCTCATACCTCTGACGTAGCTCTGTTGCAGAACTTTAGAACTGTTTTATGCTGCCGGCCGCTGTGGTCGAGCGATTCTAGGCGCTTCAGTCCGGAACCGCGCTGCTGCTACGGTCGCAGGTTCGAATCCTGCCTCGGGTATGGATGTGTGTCATGTCCTCAGGTTAGTTAGGTTTAAGTAGCATTAAGTTCTAGAGGGATTGATGACCTCAGATGTTAAGTCCCATAGTGCTTAGAGCCATTTGAACCATTTGTTTTATGCTCGTATGTTATGACATACCTCGAGATCGAAAATCTCCTGTGTAGGAACCAACATGGGGTCCGAAATCAATGGTCTTGTGAAGCCCAGCCCGCTCTGTTTGTTCACGAGATCATATAAGTGTAGAGAAGTTGTGGAACGTTTTCAAAGACATAGAATCGACAGCAATTGAGAGATATATACCACATAAATTAATAAGTGATGGTACTGATCCCCCATGGCACACAAAACGGGTTATATAGTTGTTGCAGAAGCAGCGAAAAAAGCATGCCGAATTTAAAAGAACGCAAAATCCCCAAGATTGGCAAAGTTTTACAGAAGTTCGAAATATGGCGAGTATTTCAATGCGAGATGCTTTTAATAATTTCCACAACGAAATTCTGTCTCGAAATCTGGCAGAAATTCTGCTCATACATAAAGCACACCAGTGGCATGACGCAATCAATACCTTCACTGCGCGATAGCAACGGTGAAGTCACTGATGACAGTGCCACTAAAACAGAGTTATTAAACACGGTTTTCCGAAACTCGTTCACCAATGAAGACGAAGTAAATATTCTTGAATTCCAATCAAGAACAACTGCCAAGATGAGAAACATAGAAGTAGATATCCTCGGAGTAACGAAGCAGCTTAAATCACTTAATAAAGGCAAGGCCTCCGGTCCAGATTCTAAACCAGTCAGGTTCCTCTCAGAGTATGCTGATAAAATAGCTCCATATTTAGCAGTTATATACAACCACTCGCTCACAGAGAGATCGGTACCTAAAGACTGGAAGATTGATCAAGTCACACCAATACCCAAAAAGGGAAGTAGGAGCAATCCGCTAAATTACTGCTCTATATCACTAACGTCGATTTGCAGTAGGGTTTTGGAACATATACATTATTCGAACATTATGAAGTACGTAGAACAAAACGATTTATTGACACATAGTCAGCACAGTTTCAGAAAATATCGTTCTTGTGAAACACAACTAGCCCTATATACTCATAAAGTAATGAGTGCTATCGACAGGGGATGTCAAACTGATTTCATATTTCTAGATTTCCAGAAGGCTTTCGACACCGTTCCTCACAAGCGTCTTCTAACCGAACTCCGTGCCTACGAAGTTCGGTTGTGCGACTGGATTCGTGATTTGCTGTCAGGAAGATCACAGTTCGTAGTAATAGACGGAAAGTCATCGAGTAAAACAGAAGTAATATCCGGCGTTCCCCGAGACGATCTGAGTAGCCGTCTTAGATTGTTTGCAGATGATGCTGTCATTTACAGTATTGTAAAGTCATCAGATGATCAAAATGACTTGAAAAATGATTTAGATAAGATATCTGTATGGCGCGAAAAGTGGCAATTGACCCTGAATAAGGAAAAGTGTGAAGTTATTCACATGAGTACTAAAAGAAATCACCTAAATTTCTATTACGCAATAAGTCACACAAATCTGAAGGCTGTAAATTCATCTAAATACTTAGGAATTACAACTACAAATAACCTAAATTGGAACGATCACATAGATAATCTTGTGGGTAGAGCAAACCAAAGACTGCGATTCATAGGCAGAACACTTAGAAGGTGCAACAGGTCTACCAAAGAGAGTGCTTACACCACGCTTGTCCGCCCTATTCTGGAGTACTGCTGTGCGGCGTGGGATCCGTATCAGGTGGGACTGACGGATGACATCGGAAAAGTACAAAGAAGGGCAGCTCGTTTTGTATTATCGCGAAATAGGGGAGACAGTGTGACAGACATGATACGTGAATTGGAGTGGCCATCATTAAAACATAGGCGTTTTTCGTTGCGACGGGATGTTCTCATAAAATTTCAATCACCAGTTTTCTCCTCCGATTGCGAAAACATTCTCTGTTGGCACCCACCTACATATGGAGAAATGATCATAACGATAAAATAAGAGACATCACGGCTCGCACAGAAAAATTTAAGTTCTCGTTTTTTCCGCGTGACGTTTGAGAGTGGAACGGTAGAGAGACAGCTTGAAGGTGGTTCATTGAACCCTCTGCCAGGCACTTTATTGTGAATAGCAGAGCAATCACGTAGATGTAGATGTCTTCGACTTTCGTAATGTATTTGAGACATTTCTGCACTGCCGCCTAATGAACATTAAATGAGCGTACGGAATATCAGACACGCTGTCTTATTGTACTAAAGAGTTTCTAGCAAACAGAAGACAGCATGTCATTCTGAACGAATAGGACTCTTTCAGGCGTAAAATTAATTTCGGTCGTGTGGTCCAGTAAGAACCGTTACTTTTCACAATATGCGCCCTAAAAAACGACGTACCAGGAAGGAGTTACGCAAATAGGTCACAAACTGATATTCACAGAGGTATCAACGGAAAATGCAAAATTGTACAGTTTGGCTACCTGTGGACGAATGTGTGACGCTGGAGTGCAGTTTCACCAAGCAGATGGCAAGGATAATAAACAGGGGAAATGTCGATACCAGGGCACAAAGTCTTTGCGAATTTCTTTCTGTTAGCGCAGTTTGGCAGGAACTGTGCCTCGCAGGCAGCCGCGTGAACAATATGCGCAGATGTCAGCATTTGAAGGAGGACGTGTAGGTGGGCTCATAGAAACCCGTTCGATTAATCGGCGAATCGCTCGACTTTTGAACAGGGGCGATGCCACTTTTCACTATTAGATTATTTGTAGTCGCAGCACCGTTACAACGCGGTTTGAGGCGCCATGTCACGGGTTGCGCGGCCTCCCGCTTGAGGTTCGTGTCCTCCCTCGGGTCCGCAGCTCGTGGTCGTGCGGTAGCGTTCTCGCTTCCCGCGCCCGGGTTCGATTCCCGGCGGGGTCGGGGATTTTCTCTGCCTCGTGATGACTGGGTGCTGTGTGCTGTCCTTAGGTTAGTTAGGTTTAAGTAGTTCTAAGTTCTAGGGGACTGATGACCTCAGAAGTTAAGTCCCATAGTGCTCAGAGCCATTTGAACCAATCCTCCCTCGGACATGGGTGTGTGTCTTGTTCTTAGCGTTAGTTAAGGTAGTCTGTAGGTCTAGAGACCGATGACCTTAGCAGTTTGGTCCCTTAGGAATTGACACACATTTGAACATTTTTTACAGCACAGCGGTACGTCGACGATATTCTACGTCCCATTTTGTTGCCCTTGATGGCGGGCCGTCCTGGCCCTACATTTCACCGAGACAATGCCTGCCTGCGCACGCGAGAGTTTCTGCTGCTTGTTTTCGCGCTTGCCAAACCTTACCTTCGCCAGCAAGTTCGCCGTATCTCTCGTCAATTGTTCGGAGCATCACAGGCCGGGCCGTTCGCCCAGTTCAGTGTTTTGACTATCTAACGCACCAATTGGACAGGATTTGGCTCGATATCCCTCAGGAGGACAGGCAACAACTCTGTCAATCAATGTGAACCCAAATAACTGTTTGCATAAGGGCCAGAGGTGTCTGGAGCGTAGATGACTTGCTGGATTTGTGAACCCCTTCCTCCTGGATAGATCATCCAATGTTCTGAAACTGTAATCATTTTTATGTACGTATACTTCACATCTACCGATTTCTGTCTCATTCGGATAATTTCCTCGCAGTGCGTCGTTTTCTGTCCGTCGTAGATTGTACGTATGTGACCTAGCAGATAACGCTGAAGTTCCATGAGTTTGCAGGGAATAAGTAAAAAAAGCGTCTTGCCTTATGCTAAAGTTTGACTGGATGCGTAGCGAAAATGTGGTAAGCGAAGGTGTGTGCCGGCCCGGGACTCGAAGCCGTACTTTCCGTTCATCGCGAGAGGTGGCCTCAACTTTGTGGCCTAAGTTAGTGTCTGGCTGTGAACCGCGCTCCATACTCTAATGGCTGTTACTTCCTGCTGCATGGTGGGACGGCAGCGAGGTTCCTTCCGGGACAGTCATAATGTATAAGGGCGTACTATGGTTTTGTGAATAATAAAGGTTTCTGTTTCTCCTACAAAAAAGTCGTATAGAACGTAAAAAAAGGTAAAGCGACCAATCGCCGTAAGTGGGAAATTCGGGTTAGAGCCCAGTGCGTCACAGATTTTAATTGTCGTCATTCCATTGTACATCTGATGGCTATCCATATTCGCTAATGTGAATACATTTCACGTATTAGAGAGGAAGTTTGTAGGCACCTTTGAATCAAATTTCAAACTTAAGCGTCGCAATGGGTGGGAATCACAGTTTTTTTTTAAAGTAATCCTTTACTTTTGTTGCTCAGTGTGTATGTGTGCCCAATATAGGGTGTAGCGAATCATACCACTACAACTTGTACGGAGTTCTTTATACTTTTTTTTCTTTTAACAGTTACAGAGCAGATTTCGGAACGGAGGCATCACGGCGCTGCATTCAGGCAAGAACAGCCCCTTAGCGATGGCTTGCGAGCTTAAGCGGCCAACTTGGCGCAGGAGTGGGCCGCCACTTGAGGAGTGTGCCGGCAACAAGGTGGCCACTGTGTCGCGGAACGTTCTGCCGCCTCGTCCAAAGTGTTTCCCCGACCAGCGGAGGCGACTCGCGAACCCCACCCCACCCCTCGCCCTGCGTGTTTTGGCCGGGCTGAGTTCGCAGTTGGCGCGGCTGCGCATTTTAATTTCCAGCGGGCGGCTGCGTTACTGTAATAGCGTCCAACAAGGCGTCCTGCCCTGGGGATAGGAGCTACTGTTTCTGTAAGCGGAAAGCTACAGCCCGCTGTACCTGCGGAACTTGCTCTCCACTCATTGCGAAACGAGACTCGCCACCTCACCAACTGTACAGGGAGGGAGGCGTGGGCGCAGAATCTGAGCCTCCAACGGTCAGAAAACGAGCACTCTCTCGCCTCCCGGGCTGTTAGGGGTCCACCTGGGGAGCAGGGTCTCAGCATCCCGAGGTAACGCATGGGACCAAAGTAACAAGGAAAAATGGTTCTGATATCAAAAGAAAACGAACCTCTAATGCTTAAATAAGAATTTGTGATTTTATACCAGTTTGTTTAGCGTTACGCATGGTGCTCACACCCAGAATTATTTTTGCAAATTTAGGTTTTTATGTGTTTAGAAGTATCTTTAAAAATTTAGCGTCGTCTTAGCCTATGTCTGACCGTCTTTAATACTGAGATTATTTTTCATTTTATATTGTACTTTCGGATTTTACTTTCTCGGACATTAATTTCACGTTTTGCATTCTTATAATCTTTCCAGCTCTGAAGTCGCCCAATTGTTGCTTCATGGATTTTAAAGACAGACAAAACATTTTCCTTTTCTTGATTTTTGAGGAATGGTTACAGTTCAAGTTGAATTTGCTTCAGTACCTCAAGTAAACTGTATGCAAAGGGTTGGGAAAGTACCGTTACAAACTTCTAAGAATTGTAGAGGGGACTGAGTAGACAATGTTTTGAACTGAAACCCATATCCGGAAACGGGCTACAGCCGTTTGAAACCACGGTACGTAGCAGGGCTATTATGGAGGGGGGGGGGGTGCCTACGTCGGATCGGTTGATGTCATTTGACTTCCACCCTATCTCTCTGATCTGGCTCGATCCTCATTCACGTGTCTGTTAGTGTCAGAGCAACATGGCTGAGTACACGTTTGCAGAACACGCCGACATGATCCTTCCGAATGGCGAAACTCACGATAATGTAAAAGCTGCTGTTCGCCTTTATCAAGATCGTTCTCCACAACGTCCGATTCCATCAGACACCCTATTCACCACAATTACGCAACACTTTCGAGAATGGGTACATTCACCTTCAGCATGCGGGACTGTGGTGCTCCAAGGAGACGCCACACATCCGAACTTGAAGAGGCCGTACTGTATCGCGTTGAAGAGAACCAGTCGACGAGTACACAAGCATTTTTTTGCCAATTAATGAGTGGAATCGTAAAACAAGTGCTATATTGGGACGCGCATAATCAGTTACTCTCCATCCTTCTAATTGAGTGTTTGAGTGGCTTCGGCACTTCACTTACGTAATAAAACACCTACAGCCGTTCTTTCGATGTTATTTACACTACTGGCTATTAAAATTGCTACACCACGAAGATGACGTGGTACAGACGCGAAATTTAACCGACAGGAAGAAGATGCTGTGATATGCAAATGATTAGCTTTTCAGAGCATTCACACAAGGTTAACGCCGGTGGCGACACGTACAACTTGCTAACATGAGGAAGTTTCCAACCGATTTCTCATACACAAACAGCAGTTGACCAGCGTTACCTGGTGAAACGTTGTTGTGATGCCTCGTGTAAGGAGGAGAAATGCGTACCATCACGTTTCCCACTTTGATAAAGGTCGGATTGTAGCCTATCGCGATTGAGGTTTATCGTATCGCGACATTGCTGCTCGCGTTGGTCGAGATCCAATGACTGTTAGCAGAATATGGAATCGGTGGGTTCAGGAGGGTAATGCGGAACGCCGTGCTGGATCTCAACGGCCTCGTATCACTAGCAGTCGAGATGACAGCCATCTTATCCGCATGGCTGTAACGGATCGTGCAGCCACGTCTCGATCCCTGAGTCAACAGATGGGGACGTTTGCAAGACAATAACCATCTGCACGAACAGTTCGACGACGTTTGCAGCAGCATGGACTGTCAGCTCGGAGACCATGGCTGTGGTTACCCTTGACGCTGCATCACAGACAGGAGCGCCTGCGATGGTGTACTCAACGGCGAACCTGGGTGCACGAATGGCAAAACGTCATTTTTTGGGATGAATCCAGGTTCTGTTTACAGCATCATGATGGTCGCATCCGTGTTTGGGAACATCGCGGTAAACGCACATTGGAAGCGTGTATTCGTCATCGCCATACTGGCGTATCACCCGGCGTGATGGTAATGGGGTGCCATTCGTTACACGTCTCGGTCACCTCTTGTTCGCATTGACGGCACTTTGAACAGTGGACGCTACACTTCAGATGTGTTACGACCCGTGGCCCTACCATTCATTCGATCCCTGCGAAACCCTACCTTTCAGCAGGATAATGCACGACCGCATGTTGCAGGTCCTGTGCGGGCCTTTGTGGATACAGAAAATGTTCGACTGCTGCCCTGGCCAGCACATCCTCCAGATCTCTCACCAACTGAAAACGTCCGGTCAATGGTGGCCGAGCAACTGGCTCGTCACAATACACCAGTCACTACCCCTGATGAAGTGTGGTATCGTGTTGAAGCTGCATGGGCAGCTGTACCTGTACTCGCCATACATGCTCTGTTTGACTCAATGCGCAGGCGTATCAAAGCCGTTATTATGGCCAGAGGTGGTTGTTCTGAGTACTGATTTCCGAGGATCCATGCACCCGAATTGCGTGAAAAGGTAATCACATGTCAGTTCTAGTATAATATATTTGTCCAATGAATACCCGTTTATCATCTGCACTTCTTCTTGGTGTAGCAATTTTAATGGCCAGTGGTGTATTATGTCGCTACCAGTTTCGGGGTCTCAGTACATCATCTTCAGGCGTTAAAGTGACGCAGTCGAATACACGATCCCACCGGTGGCCAACATATGTGAAGTGTTGTCCGTAGACTGTAACAACGCTGTTACTTGTAATTAACCATTTATTCGCTTTTGCTACGTATTGTCGTAGTCACTTTAATAAAAACTACGTTATTCCTTTTGTATCCTTTACACGAACTTTGTTTTATACGATATATAAGTTGATTTGTTTAAAACATCTAAATACGTATCATACTGATGTCTTTCTGTAACAGTTACATATTCCGTACAAGTTAATTTGTTTAAAGCAACTAAAGATGTATCATACTGATGTATTACTGTAGCAGTTGAGTATTTCACATAGTTGAGCTTTTATCACTCTAATAGCGCCAGGCAGGAGGTGAGCTCTACACCATTTTTACCTGGTATCAGAACTAGCTGCCAAACTTTCAGTCCAATATCTGCTCTTTTAACGAGTGAAACAATTTTTATTGTTTCCATGGAGGGCATTTTTCCATATTTTCTGCTGTCTGACTTGAGATACTTAGCTCATCATGTATGTTTACAATGTTAACGGCCAGTAATTTATGTAATTACCAGTTTTATTCCATGTTCTTCTTTTCAATGTTGTCAAGTGTTAAGTATTTTAGACGTTTATTTTATGACATGTTTAAAACATTACAGGTGACTTTCTTTCTGAAGAAGAGACTCTAATTGGTGCTGAAACTTGGTCAATGTTTTTATATTAAACTTAACGCAATCGGTTAGCTATATGCTTCCTATACTGAAAGTTTAAGCTCTGTTCTACCCATTGCACCAAGAGTATCTGTAACAATTAGAGAGGTGTTGCTAAATAATTGATTTGTCATTAATTTTTCAGCACCGCAAGTATTTTTCCTGCTTCTGTAAATTTCGAGAAGATCGCCCCCCCCTCCCCCGCCTCCCCACCCCCTCCGTCCTCGCGCACGCTTCAGTTAGGTGGACCTGTTCACAAGTTTTGTTTAAAAATCTTTTATTACCTGCTCCATTTTCTAATCGCTTGGAACCCTTCACTGCTCCAGCGAAACCGCGATAAACTGCAGTCGGGTATAGGCACAGTATCCGTCCCTAACGACCACGCTGTCGACAGTCCATTCCTTCCTTTTCCGAACAGTATGGTTGGAGAAGAGCTCTGTGTAGAAGCGAACAACGACCAGCTGCGTGCTTTTGCGGATTGCAGCTCTTCACGGTTACGACTGCCGTACACTTCCGCCAGCAGCAGACGCGTCCTCATCAAGTCCTCCGTGAGTTCGGTTCCATTCCGCTCGGCGGACGCTGCGACACGTGAGAATTCCTGCCACTGAGCTGCACAGGCAGGTCCCAGCTGCTGCTCTACTTTCTGGGACACGAGCGTGCCGTGAATTTTTAGTGGCGAGCGAGGACTGTAAAATTTTACGGGTGCGCCCCCACAGAATAGCGCGGATGAATTTGGGCAGCTGGATCGAACAACGAGCTGCCGATGTTCCGTACTGCGTCACTATGCCACCCTCGCCTTCAGAATAGTTTTGTTACCCCTGGCGGGAGACATTTTATTGTTGTTGTTGTTTTTCTACCAGTGATGAACTTTGACTAGGATGTTGCACGCTATTTTTAACCATCTCTTTTTGCTGTATGGTGTAATCCGCTAACTACACAGCTATCGTCTGCAGAAGACAAAGCATAAGGAACAAGAAATGCAGACGAATGCGTCAGTTTCCTTAGAGTACACTATAAATATTTGTCCGAGTGTTCTTATACGTGTGGTTTCTTAATAACACCGTTCGCGACACGAAATCAAATAAGTGATTAACTAAAACTGAACTTCCCCTATAGCACGCATTTAAATCGGACTAAAAGTGTAAAATAATTTCTCCTAGCCCTATACCCTAACCCCACACAGATAGTTCTGAAAATTTGTGATTGTGAGTTTTTAATAGCTATGAAAATACTTGTAAGATTTAAAACTGAAAACATGGGGCGCATGCACCAGGTAATAACAACGAGCTGAACTACTGATGCGCCAATTACAAAGTAGTGTAATAGTAGGGAGGTGAACTATTCACGCAGCAATTATGTATTGCATTCTTCCCATCTTTTTCGTTTTAATCTTACGTATGTTTCCATTACCATTAAAGGTACACAATCACAAATTTTGAGGACTATTTATATGGTATTGGAATCTGAGACAAATTATTTTACACTTTTTAGTTCGATTTCAAAAAGGGCTATATTAAAAATTCAATTTTATTTAAATAATTATTTTTTGCTTTTTAGTCCTGTGTATGTGAAATTTTTTATTATATTTCAAATATTTTGATGAGCATACAGCAGAGATATGTGGTAAATTTCAGGTGTGTTTCAATTACTCCTCACATGACTTAGCTCGCGAAAATATCGAAAAGGTAGAAATTAGAGACATTCTAGCTCACACGGTGGCTTACCAGGAAACCTTCTTTCCGAGAACCATTCGCGATGGGAACAGGAAAATGGGGAAATGCCAATACTACACACAGTACCCTCCGCCATACACCAGGCAAGAAAGCGGGTTAATACTGCATTGTCGCCCAGTTCTGAGCTACGATGAAAGTTAAAGTCTGTATCTTATCGGAAAAGGACAGAGGTAAATAAAGTACCCTCCACCACAAAGCAGACAAGAGCGCGAGTTCATACCGCACTGTCATCCAGTTGTGACCCATGTTTAGAATTTCAATTCTCTAGCTTATCGGAAAGTTAGCATAAAATCAATTGAAAAATTTGTACGTAACTGGCAGACAGACAATAAAGCGACCAATAAAGGCGTGGTGGAAAAGCAGGCGGTGCCACTCTGTGGAGCTTCAATACAGCAATGGAGAGCACGATTTGTTCTTTTCTTTCGGTCTTTGTCCAGTATCGGTGCTGGATAGGCTTTGTTATTAACGGATTTAACACGGTTCT
This sequence comes from Schistocerca serialis cubense, assembly GCF_023864345.2. Classification (NCBI taxonomy): domain Eukaryota; kingdom Metazoa; phylum Arthropoda; class Insecta; order Orthoptera; family Acrididae; genus Schistocerca; species Schistocerca serialis. The sequence goes on from NC_064638.1 coordinate 1,284,683,076, forward strand.
TTCTCTCTTCTCCTAGAAGCTCCTGATACAACTTTTCCTGCTATGTTATACTTCTCAGTGAAGCGACCAACACTAGTCTTCAATTGTAGTGGCATTCCACCTAATCTGATATCGTATTTCCACCAGTTTAACGTCTCGATGAAAGCTCTCATCTTGTTCCGCACTAACATCACACAACTTTTTACGCAAAACAATCAAGGTTACTGTACAGAAAACGAATCTTGAGGTTCATCAAACAGCCTAGCAACTTCGTTTTCCAGCACGCTGGATAAACAGAAACACAGTGTGGGTCGTTTTCGTTACCTAAGATCTGACTCACAGCCCTCTAGAATGATACCCAAGCTTCTTTCTCACAATCGTCTTTGGTAAAATGTTCGATAATTGAACATTATTTTATTCTGACCACTATGTTTATTTCCAAAGATTGAGAAGTGTACGTGATTTAGGAACACTGTAATGTTTCTCTGACATTTCGTAATGAGCAATTCACCACAGACACGGCAAAAACAACTAAAACCGCATCTGCGAGTAAATGTTGAGTGTTAATTGTAAAGGAATGTTGGATGAAGCTGCACATTTCCTGTGACATTAGGAATCAGCACACTGAAAACAACAAGCCACTGTCATTAAAACGCTTTTCATTGCTGTCTTTTGTAATCAACGTTGTACGTCTTTCCTGATATTTCTGCCGTCAGCAGAAGAGCAGGCGAATTCAGACTTTCATAGAAAACAGCATTGTAGAATTCTTCTTCAAAAATCAGCCGAGTAACATCTTTTCCAGAATATCACAAGAAAGAACGTGTCGAAAGCTAGTACTTTGCTAATTGGTCAAGAACAATTCTACATCAGAAATGTAGGTTTTCCGCCCACTAACTGGGGTATTGTGGATCCCATGGATTCAGTTCTTTGTCTTCTTAGGTCGAAAGTTGGTGAGCTCGATCTTACTTCCTCCCTTGTTGATGGTCTGTTAGTCTTCGGCCAGCTGGTATGTCACTCGTGAAGACCTGTCTCCCTGCATTCTGCCCTTCATCGTTCCCTCGATCAGAGGAGGGAACTGAGACGAACGGCGGAGTAGGTGGCTGACCAAGTGGTTCCCGCCAGCGGTGACGAATTTGCTTAGGCTTCTTACCTCCCCTGCTCTTCTACGTGCTTCTTCGTTTGAGACACTGTCAGTTCACAATATCTTGAACATTCGCCTCCAGCACCATAACTCATAAGGATACAGTCTTATCCTTTCCGCCCCCCACAAAATTACTGCCCCATACGTGTACACTGTTCGATCAAAAGTACGCAGATACCCCCACGCAATGCAGAATTGACCGCGAGATTTCGCGAGAGACGGACCCGCTAGTATAAGAGGAGGTGGGGATTTCTGTGTTGTCAGTAGAGTAGCAGTAACTGCAGAATGTATCGGAGATCACAGACTTACAACGTGATCTAGTAATTGAGAATGAGATTTTTCACTCTGCAGCGGAATGTGCGCTGATGTGAAACTTCCCGACCGAGACTCGAACTCAGGACTTTTGCCTTTCGCGGGCAAGTGCTCTACCATCTGAGCTACCCGAGCACGACTCACGCCCCGTTCTCACAGCTTTACTTCTGCCAGTATCTCGCCTCGTGCCTTCCGAACTTCACAGAAGCTCTCCTGCGAACCTTTTGAACTAGTTATTGCATGTCACTTGAGTGACAGTCCAAGTGGACAGTTTCTGATTCGATTCTGAAGTGGAAACAACTAAAGCAGACCAGGCATACCTCATGTGGTGACGGATAAGGAGGTTAGCTGTAAAATATCTCAAAAAATCATCGGAAGGAATCACTCGCAAGATCCAAAAGACACCAACAGGGCAGCTAGCGTAATGACTGTGCGCAGGGAGTTAAAAAAAAAAATGGGGCACAGTAGTTCAACAGGTCTTCACAAGCCACACGTTTCTGTATCAGTGCTAAGCGACGTTTGACGTTGTGCAAAGAGAAATAACACTGGACAGCGGACAACTAGAAACGAGTTATCTGGAGTGATGAATCACAATATACCTTCGTTAATCTGATGGAGCATTTTGGGTTTGGCGAATGTCTGGAGAACCCTAGCTGCCATCGTGTGTTGTGGCAATAGTGAAATACAGTAGAGGTGGCGTTACAGGATAGGGCCGTTTTTGTCATTTCGGTTTGCTTCCCTTATTCACCTCAATACAACTCTAAAAGCGGAAGTACGAGGGTTGTCTAGAAAGTAAGTTCCGATCGGTCGCGAAATGGAAACCACAGTGAAAACCAGAAACGTTTTATTTGCAACAGTTAGGTACACCTTCCACCTGCTGCTCCAATTTCGAGTGTTGTCGTAGTGGTGTATCAACTTTTCAATATCCTCGTCATAGAAAGCAGCCGCCTGTGCTTTCGACCAGTTATCTGCACTGGTCCGCAGCTCGTTGTCTGTGGAATCATTTTGTCTTCATAGCCAGCGGTTCTTGTGAGCAGAGATGAGACTCAGGGGAAGCCAATTAGGGGCTGTATTGTGGGTGATCAAACACTTCTCATCGGAAACGCAGCAGGAGCGTCTTCATTGCCCCTGCAGTGTGCGGCCGAGAATCGGCACGAAGAAGGAACTGCTCGACAGTTGTGTTATGTGGGCTGCTTGACACAGGCGAAATCTCTAACCAGGCCCTCATGCTTGGCGGGAGACGCTATTCCCTACGCATCTTTACGTGCTCACTGTTCACTCAAAACTGAAAAGAGCGACGCGACAGCATCGACGGGGATACTAGAGACACTGCCCAACACATCTGTGCAAAGCTTTATCGGATTTTCCCAGTGGTTTCCATTTCGCGATCGGAACTTACTTTCTGGACAACCCTCGTATATGACTACATTCTGCAGTACTGTGTACTGCTCACAGTAGAGAACTGACCGAGCGAGGCGACGCTGTGGTTAGCACACTGAAGCTGCATTCGGGAGAACAACGGTTCGAACCCACATCCTGTCATTCTGATTTAGGTTTTACGCGATTTCCCCAAATCGCCTCTCGCAAATTCCGGGATGGTACATCTGACAGGGCACAGCCGACTTCCTTCCCCATCCTTCCGTAATCCCATGGCATCGATGACCTCGCTGTTTGTCCACTCCCGCAAATCAACCAATCAGCAGAAAACTTGTACTTCTTACAGATCGGAGAGAATGGTTTTTTTTTGCATGAGGATGACAGCGTGTCCTGTTGTGAAGCAGTATCTGCGAGGCAACGGTTTGTGGACAGTAGTATTACTGAACTGGACTGACCGGCCCAGGGTTCCGATGTGAACCCAGCGGAAGACCTCTGGAATGAGTTACAACATCGACTTTACTCCAGCCGCCACTGTCCAATGTCACAATAATTTATACATTCGGCTCTTGAGAAAGAACGGACTGCCATTCCTCCACAGACTTCTAGATACCTTTTTACGAGCATCCCTCGATCAGAGTTTATGCCATCATAAAGGGTAGCCACATCCCATATTAATGTCCCCTAATGGAACATGTTGTGGATTAGGATTTTCTGTTATTAGTGGAAGTCCTTCCGTTGCCATTTCCAATAAACGTAGGTACACGACAGAATTCTCTGCAATATCGACTTAGAATCGCACCTGCTTCAAGCAGCCACGTGGGGGCGTGAGTCCTCTTGCTTCGCCCCGCCGCACCGTGCAGTATTCATGGCGGAGGCAGCTCCAGCCGCCAGCCCCCAGCTAAATCAGCGGCCGCCGCCACTTTACATAATTGACCCTGCCCGGCTGCTCGCCCCCCAGGCTCTTAGCGCGCCCTCTGCCTAAGCGGCCAAAGTGTGCCACCCCCGCCCCCCCCCCACCCCCCACACCCCCCCACACACGCTCACCGGCCGGCGTGCGTAGCGTCCGCGGAGCCGCTCGCACCGGCAATCTGCATATTGTTGAGCGGATTGCTGTGAAGGCCGCCGATCCGGCGCCACGGAAATTCGACGGCGAAACATGAAACGGGACGGTGGTGCTCTGTATTCGTCAGTTTGCGCGAGGCACCTACACATTTTCCGCTCATCTCATCCTGATTTAGGTTTCCCGCGGTTTTCTGAGAATGCTGCGGTCCGTGGCTTAACAGGCTCCCTGCCGACCTCTGCTGAGTATCCGTCCGTGGATGCTGAACATTATACCGGGTGGTTATATAAACTGTGTTCCGAGTCCTGCAGTGCGGGCTATATACCGGGTGATCAAAAAGTCAGTATAAATTTGAAAACCGAATAAATCACGGAATAATGTAGATAGAGAGGTACAAATTGACACACATTCTTGGAATGACATGGGGTTTTATTAGAACCAAAAAAATACAAAAGTTCAGAAAATGTCCGACAGATGGCGCTTCATCTGATCAGAATAGCAATAATTAGCATAACAAAGTAAGACAAAGCAAAGATGATGTTCTTTACAGGAAATGCTCAATATGTCGACCATCATTCCTCAACAATAGCTGTAGTCGAGGAATAATGTTGTGAACAGCACTGTAAAGCATGTCCGGAGTTACGGTGAGGCATTGCCGTCCGATGTTTTCTTTCAGCATCCCTAGAGATGTCGGTCGATCACGATACACTTGCGACTTCAGGTAAACACAAAGCCAATAATCGCACGGACTGATGTCTGGGGACCTGGAAGGCCAAGCATGACGAAAGTGGCGGCTGAGCACACGATCATCACCAAACGACGCGCGCAAGAGATCTTTCACGCGTCTGGGGTGGTTCTAATAATACCCAATGTCATTCCAAGCATGTGTGTCAATTTTTACCTCTCTATCTACATTATTCCGTGGTTTATTAAGTTTTGAAATTTATACTGACTTTTTGATCACCCGGTACATCGCTGGACGCTGAAACATCGTAGACCTGTTAATTAATCGGTGCGTCCGCGGAGTGTGCTGAGAAAAATAGTAGTTCCGCTTTTTGTCATCAGGTGAAAATATGGCGCTGTAAGCGGGCAGAATGTGAGAATGTGGTGTGCGTGCAGGAAAGTGGAGGAATCATCAAACACATGTTAACGGCTGTTCTGACATATGGACACGGTGCAGTTGCTGACCTGTATGAAAAATAAACGTAAATTAGCTACAAACTACTGCGTGCACGCTCATTATTCAACATGTAAACGTCGCTATAGGTATTAGGATTGAGGTTATGACGTCTTCGATATGCCTGCCGTCATCGGCGATGATGTGGCGCAGACGAATAGCGAAATTCTGCATGAGCCGCAGAAGTGTCGGAACATCAATGCCGTCGATGACCTCCTGAATGGCTGTTTTCGTAAAAATTCGGCCTAACACTATTTGCATGAAAGAAGTGTATTTCTACCAAATGCAGCATTTCTCGGCGAATTTCATTGATATAATCTTTTCGGGTCATCAGCCAAGTCTTGGCGTTGTGGTGTTGCAAAGTTTCGACGAGTTTCCCACCTGTCATCTTCAGGCGAGTTGAAGATGAGTAAGAAACTCACTGAAACTTTACGACAACACGACGGCACGACCTGGATGAAAACGCAAGAAGATTTCATCAAATAATTTTGTTCGGAATCTTACTTTTAAAATAGCATATTAATGACCGGCACGCAACATAACCGTAATCTTTTCTGTGGATGATACAGTTATTTATAGCCAAGTTGTACTTGAAAGCAAACTGAACAAATATTCGAGCAGATCCGAGAGGATTTCAATGTGTGTAAATATTAGCAACATGGTTCAAATGCAAGGAGGTGTGTGCATGACAAAAGGCAGGAAAATAGGATCTCGTGATTACAATACCGATGAGTCATAGATGGAATGAGTCAACTCGTACAAATACCCTACTGTAATATCCCGTACAAATATGAAATGAAATGCTTACATAGGCTCATTCTAAGGGAAAGCATGTTGAATATTCGGCTATACAAGTGTGTGTTTGATTGTATACATGATGTACTGTTTTATGTATATTTAATCTTTTATGTACAGGGTAATTCATTTGACCCTACCACTGGTTTTTTTGCAGCCCATAACGTCTTCAAATACTTCTCGCTTACTATTTGTAAACTATTAGCTCTACAGAGAAAATGATCAGAACATTTTTGTAGTAAATTTAATATAGTTAAATTTCATACTGGGATACGTTTCCGCTGGAGGCCACAGTTTCGTGTTATTCAAGAAAAATGCGTTTGGAGTTAACTTTTGTATGTTTCTCTTGATTAATTAGAAAACCACGGCCTCAAGCGAAAACACATTGTGGTTCAAAATGTAACTGCATTAAATTTCACAGAAATAGATCTTTTCATTTTTCTTTGTAGGACTAATAGTTTGCTGGTGGCGAGCGAGAGAATATGAAAATCTTGTGCGTGGTATTTGACGGCATTGCGAGTTGAATAGAACCTAGCAGCCGGGGCAGCTGAATCACTTTGTATAAAGCCTGTTATCCCCCCCCCCCCCCCCACCCCTTCCTTCCTTATTCCACATATTTGCCCACAACAAGCAAAGTCTTCTACGAAAAATTTGAGAAGAGCGAAGATTACAACACACTTTCTAGCTTACTTAGCGTTTCATGTAGGGTTGGCTCCATTTCTTCTTGTCTAGGGGTCTGATTCTTGAAGCTGAAATTCTCACATTTTAAGTCACCATGATTGAATTCAAGTAAACAGATCAGAAGATTGTTGTTGCAGAATTTCTGTTGTTACATTAATATATTTTGTCACATTTTAGTGTATCATACAGTCTTTTGAGTTTTCACATTAACAAAGCCGAAATTACATTGTTCACCCAAAATACAAAAATACGTCCGATCACATTAGAGGCATTACCTGACGCTGGGGTAATAACAGTATTCCAAAGCTTTTACAATTTTTCTTGACAAATGAATTTCTGTTAAAATTATTATTTCGTAAATGAATCCAGAAATAAACATAATAAACAGTACCACATTGCGTAATTAATAATAGAAATTTTAAGTGTGCCAAATAATTCGTAATTTCAAATGTTTCTAGAAAATAATTTTAACTGTACATTCAGAGTTAGTACTTATAGATTGTAACATCGAAAATAAAGTAATTTCTTTTCATAAATTTTAGCTTGTAATATAATGTTTGTCTGTAAAATTATATGAAAGTTTTCAGAAAAGCAGCTGAGATGGTACTGACCTGTCCAAAATTTGAAAAATAATACTGGTATCGATAACGGCTGTTGAGGAAAAGTAATGCTAGAGGAGGATGTCCCGTTACAAGCCCTTCTGTAATATTGCAAAAATTTCCGGTAAACCACAAGAACAAATTTTAGATTTGTTGTCAGACACTTGAAAAAATTTTGTCTGCCTACAAAGGAGACTGCTTTGAAAACACTGTGGGACGCTACCAGAAAAGTCTAACAGAGGATGTTGAACAGTACAAGTTTCAATAAGATTACGTCAGCCGGGCTGTCAGATAGTCTGGCCTTCCTGCTTGAGGCACAGTGGCCTCTCCTACCCACTGGAATTTACGATGGTTCATCTTGTAATCATCCAGTTTAGGCGATTCTGGCAATTCGAACGCCATCTGAACGTTGTGAGACCGTGTATTTTATCGAACCAATGTTAAATTAGTTACGTGTAAACACTTGAAGATGCGATTAAATCATTACGAAACCGGTTGTGTGTGATCCTGTAGTAAAGGAAATGCTAACGGGCTAATGCGGCTATCAAAAGGTTTTTTTAGAAGATTTTAATAGTTTTTAATAAATTTTAAAACTATTTTATCATAACTAAGTTGTGGATGTCCAAACCGTAACATCATATATACCAGGAAGGGCGACACGAATGATCAAAAGTTTGGAGAGGGGAAGAACCAGTAATATTTGGTGAAATGTGAAGTACCCTCCGCCATACACTTCTGTGTGGTTTGCAGAGTAGACCTAGAGTGTACCTTTACATTGTCCATACTTACTGACTTATTTAGAAATTAGGTGTGACCAACAGCAGCACACATTCGAGTAAATGTCAACAGTGGCTCACGAACAACAGCATTCCGTCACTGTTGGTCGCACACCGGCTGCTGCACACGCCGCTGGCACCGCCGGACGCCGCCCATTCGCTCCCACTGAAGCCGCCGGCAGTCAGCGTGGTTTGGGTCTGGCAGTTTTAACGCTAAAGGTTACGGACGTCACCCCCACCCCCACCCCCACGTAATTAATAGCGCATGGCTCATTAAGTACTTTGACCGGCACTGGCGTGTGCCTCATTGACAAAGTGAATGATACACGGCCGTCAGATTAATGTCGCTCGACCTTTCCTCCGGAAGTGAAACCACTCCATTAATCAAAATATTCCTAGAAGCACACTCTTAATGGAGAGCTTTAGCTCGATCCTAATTTCAGGGCTGAAAAGCAATATTGTCTCCGTTGATCGATTTCAGAGCAGTAGAATACGAGGGCTATTCAGAAATTACGGAACGATAGGTCGCAAAATGGAAACCACAGTGAAAAGTCTGGGACCGCGCGACCGCTACGGTCGCAGGTTCGAATCCTGCCTCGGGCATGGATGTGTGTGATGTCCGTATGTTAGTTAGGTTTAAGTAGTTCTAAGTTCTATGGGGCCTGATGACCTCAGATGTTAAGTCCCATAGTGCTCAGAGCCATTTGAACCACAGTGAAAATCAAAACTGTTTCATTTGAAACGATTAGCTACACCTTCCAGCTACTTCTCTACACAGTCGCCGCTCGGACTTAGACATCTGTCGTAGCGTTTTACTAACTTTTCAGTTCGCTCGTTATAGAAGACAGGCGCCAGCGCTTTTCGACAATTTTCTGCTCTGGATTGCAGCTCGTTGTTTGTGTCAAATTATTTTCTTCGTAGACAGCGGTTAATTTGAGCAGAGATGAACCTCAGGGGTAGCCAATTGCGGACTGTATTGTGGGTGATCAAACACCTCCTATCGAAAATGCTGCAGGAGCATCTTCATTGTCCCTGCAGAGTGCGGCCGAGAATTGTCGTGTAGAACGAACCGCATGACAGTTATGTTATGTGGATTGCATAGCTTCAGGCGAAATCTTTCGCCATGCGCTAATTTCTAGCCATCTTTACGTTCTCACTCTGAGCTAAAAACTGAAAAGGGCGACATGATGCGATCGACGGGCGTACTACACACAGCACCGAACGCATCTGTGCAAAGCTTTATCAGATTTTCACTGTTTTTTCCGTTTCGCAACCGATCGTTCCTTACTTTCCGAATAACCCTCGTAGATCAACAGGCGTGTGGAATGCGACAAGCAATGTGTTAAATGGGCTGGTTATGGAAACGAACTTATAAACACCGGAAGCCTGATAAACTACTCATATCATTAACAATTTGATATGAAGTAGCTGTGATGAGAAAAAGACACAAAATTCCACTGAGCGTGGGAAGAAAATCAGAGGAACAGTTACGCCAGAGTTTTGCAGCACACGGAGAGTTCAGTTGAAGACAGCAGCGGGCACTGCTATGGCGATAGTGACCTCTGTGGAGCAACGGGCGAGGCACGGATATTTCCGGAATTCCAGTAAGTGCGTACGGGGATTTGTCGCTTCTTTGTGGAAATACTGTTAGCTGATGAAACTACGCAAATAATCTTTGAAGCAGAGGATCGTCTTTCGCTTAGACGGTCCTGCAACATATATGCTCCCCAAGTTTGCCCCTCTAGAAGAGCCATTCTGTTGGATCACGAAAACAGTTGGATTTGTTTAAAGGTTGTATTCAAAGGTTGTGTTGTACCCATCCTCCAATGCTGCCAACCCAAATGGTCTCTGCACGCACGTCCCTCGCCAAGGAACTGCAGGAAAGCTTGTCTCTGTTAGGTTTCCTGGTGAGGTCGATTTGTGCACGACCCCTGTGATTGACACCGTCATTGTCTTATTTAACTTAAGGGGTTTGTTTTGGTTTCCGGTCCCAAATAACAGCGACTGAGCAAAGTCGTCGAGACACACAATGAAGAAAAATGAAGGAAGACTGTGATGTAAAGTCTGTCGACGTCGTGGTCGCTAGAGAAGTTACACGCAACCAAAGGCCATGTGTCGCCAAATCTTTAATGTCCCTCGTTCAAATCAAGGAGTGTTTTAAAATGCTATCTGTCAATCCACATCTACAAACATACTCTGCAAACCACTGTGAAGTGTATGGCAGAGAGTGCATAAGATGGTACCATGTGCTACATTTACATCTACATCGATACTCCTCAAAACAGTTCACAGGGCGTGGCGAAGGGTAGGCTGCACCACTACTCGTCATTTCCTTTCCTCCTCCATTCGCACATAGAACACGGAAAATATGCCTCCGTATGAGCCCTAACTTCTCGTATCTTATCTTGGTGGTCCTTATGCGCAACGTATGTCGGAGGCAGCAGATTCGTTCGGCAGTCAGCTTCAGATGCCGTTTCACTAAATTTTCTCAGAAACGTTCATCGAAAAGAACGTCGCCTTCCCTCTTGGGATACCCATTTAAGTTCCCGAAGCAACTCCGCAGCACTTGCGTGCTGATCGAACCTACCGGTAACAAATCGAGCAGCCGGCCTCAGAATTGCTCCGATGTCTATATTTAATCCGACCTGGTACGGATCCAAAACACTCGAGCAGTACTCAAGAATAGGTCGCAGTAGTGTCCCATATGCGGTTTCCTTTACAGATGAACCACACTTTCTCAAAATTCTCCCAATCAACTGAAGTCGACCATTCGTTTTTCCAACAACAATCCTCACATACTGGTGCCATTTCATATCGCTTTGCAGCGTTACGCCCAGACGTTTAAAAGACGTGACTATGTGAAACAGGACACTAGTAATACTGTGTTACAGGTTTGTTTTTCTACTCATCCGCATTAACTTACATTTTTATACTTTTAGAGCTTGCTGCCATTTATTAGCAACTAGAAGTTTTGTCACCGTGTGTCCTCCTACAGCGACACAACTTCGACACCTCACTGCACACCACAGCGTCATCAGCTTCCCACTCTAACGACATATCACTTGCTGCCATTTATTTAACTACCCACCCTTTGCTTGCTTATGGTGGGTCTGTAAGAGCCCCTTGACCGCTGTGACTGCGTTCGGGGTCAGAGGTGGCTGAGTAACACCACCGCGGCTCCCGCCTCCACTCACACCGTTTCCCGTGTCCCGCCACGTGGAGGCGGGCTATTTTTACTTTTATTTCTTTTTCCTTTTTTTTCGTTTGCAGCATTTTACAAATCTTAAATTTAATACAATTGACATTGGAAAGTGAAATTCAAAATGTTGATGATTAAGAAGAATAAATACAAGATAGGAAAGGACAGAGAGTAGAGGTTCCCGCCGCCAGGTTGTGGGCGGCGGCCGGGGTCTTGGAATGAACTTTAACCACCCACGATTCCCTCTTCTATGCCTCCTTTTCCACTGCCTAGCCGATATGTACATATATACACTTTGGTGCTTAATGCTCATTGGCGTGTTTAGCGTTTTCATTTTTATTAGACTGTTCTGGTCTTGTTTCAAACACTTGGCACAGTTTTTAATTGAAAGAATCTATGATTCATTGTGGTTAAAAGAGCGGGTAACTCTACTGAAAATTCTGGAGCCTTGTCCAGTTTTAATGCTCTTCCATTACCACACGTCTGGCTGTTAACGATTCAAAATGTTTCTATTACATTTAGGTGGAGAGCAGAACAAAGAAATACATGTTGTTATGTGGTTTCCCTGTATGAATGATTACACACTCATGCTTCGTAGCATGGCTATAAAAGTTCCTATCCTTCATAAAGACGCGACAGCCATTGCTACTGCAGTGTAGAGACGTGGCATTACAGGTGTGGAACGGTCTCAGCAGGGCAGTCCATTGCTACGCGCTAACCTGACTGCCGAGCTAAATGTCGAGACACGACATTTAACGTACCGCCACTTGCTGCGACCTGGCCTACTGTCAACGGTGACGTCACTCAGAGCCGGGGAATCTGAATAAGCACACGTCACGATGATCCGTCCGGTGTAGCAGTGTATCTCCTCGTCTTTCATCACCACCACAAAGAAATTGCAGCTTGAGACCTGTCTCTCACATGTTGCGACAAATAGGTCGTTAGCGAACAAAGTTCTTTGATGTGAGAGTAATAAACATTAGATTTGAGATAAATCTAATTTATTCTTCAGTCTTAGTTGCACATTTTTCAATCTGTGACGTGCTTCGACGTCATCCGATCATTTTCAGATCTACGAAGTAGCGTCGGCAATCCGTCATCCAGTGTCAAAACCCCACACTGGAGTTGTGACACAGACGCGACGAGTTGCTGACGCTACTATACAGATGTGAAGATTATCAGATGAGATCGAAACACGTCATATATTTAAAAAGGTGCAGCTGATACTCTATAATAGATGAGAATTGTTTTATACATATCAATGGAGTTGCTGTTCTCCCGCGACATGTATGTCGGCTATAGCGAAAGCAGTAAGATTATCTTCTGCTGTCTGCTCTAAAGGCTAAAGGGGTTGCATAGGGAGTGGCACATTTGTTTCCGGGGTGTGGCAGGTTCAGCATAGCCCGCTGTGCAGGGTCACGATGTGTTGCGGGCTGACAAATACCGCGCTGACAGCTGACGCGCCTTGTTCAGCTTGTTGTTTACAGTCGGTCGTATTACACCAAAAGATTTATTTAGTGAATTTCTCAAAAATTTTTGAATCGATCATCCAGGGATCGCAAGTATGCTAACTTGGGGACAATCAGGGTCAGATACATCAACGATTTTAGGGTTTAAACGCTGTTTCAATCATCTTGCACAATTCATATGGAAGCGATGTAGGCACTTCCAGACCACTCGCATTTTGTTTTCGTTGCATTTTATGTCTTCAGACTAGCACGTGGCGTGGACTCCAGATATCTCACTTGGACTAACCTCATCCCTGGAAAATAGCCATATGTTGTTCCGTGTAGTTCCAAGTACAAAAGCAAGACGCACCGTTTACTTTCACGCCAACAAGAAACATTGTTTATACGAAAGAGGAAAAAAACAGTCATACAAAGACATTATAATATTAAGTTCTACTTAATGCACGGCGACTTTCTCCCGACCTTGAACGACCTCTAACGGTACAACCAATTCTATCAGACAGATAATCTGTCTTCGTTTCGGGGCAGCGAGGACAACAGTCCGACAAACTCCTTCTCGGCCGATTCGTAAGTCTTTTACCCCTGCCTTTTTCAACGTGTGACTGGGTAAGACGTCTTCTTGTAGAAGGACGCTGTCGCCGATTCTGGCCTTCCGGCTTCTGACGGTGTTCTGAATTTGATGAAAGTGCCTGAACATCTAGAAGTAGTCTTTACTGCAACGATTGCAGAGTCATCTGCTAATCTCAGCGGGAATTCCAAGTCTTTCTTTACGTCAGTTGACTCTGCGGGCTCGATATCTCTCGGTAAATTAGTGAGACTCCCCTATCCCTAATCCCCCTACTAGAAATGCGCTAACATGAGCATTTTGTCGTAAGTCTGGTAGCTAGGTCTCGATGCTTACAAGAACATTTGGAAGTTTCCCCTCATCCACTCTGCTTCGGCCGAGTAATTTCAAACGGCATCGTTATGCTCTGCCAACCATCTTTCCCTCCAGATTCCCCATCAAGCAACTCGAGGAGCGGTGAACTTGCAGGTGACACCCGTTTTGGCGATATACCAGTTCGTTCTGCCAGATGTAGGGGCTGTCCAAGATTCAGATATTTCTCAACTGCCTTTGTGAAAGATCTTAGCCTTGTTACGGTAAATAATCTTGCACGTCTTTCAACGGTTTGACTCACATAACTTCTCTGATGTAATTTTCGGGAGCTTTTCTGGATTCTTCTCTACCCAGGTGACTTTGATGTACATACAGCGTGGAATTGCGATAATAAATGCATACATTCAGTATTTGCCAGTCTGTTTTTCAATCATGAATTACGTTTCTACTACCGTCCAACAGTCCAGTATACGAGAAGCTTGTTATCAAAGATGGACAACTCCACTAATCACTATTTTATAAGAGTGACCAAAAAATAAAATATGGTGTAGAGTAATGAATATTTTACGCATCATTTGTACGACGCTTTAACAGTACATTTAACTTCTTTAACACAGAGTCAATAACAAAGTTAAAATTTGTATTTTCTTGCACATGTGATGATCTGATTGCGTTTGAAACTGAAGTTTCAAACAGTTTTAACACACTTGTGCAATTTTGAAATCAGTGCGCTTGACATGTTATTAAGAAAATTAGATTCTTATAGCAGTTTTTGATAGTAAAAAAACCGAAGTTTAAAAAATAAATGGCCTATAAAATGGCCTATAGTACGAGACCCTTACGTATGCAAAGCAAAAACAGGGAGAGTTATTAATTTCTTGACCTTCTTTTATTTCGTAAAATTTACTCAAACATCATAAAAACTTGCAAGAAATCGATAATCTTGTGTTGCTGATGAGCTACTTAATACTGCCAATCATAAAGTCGTCATGACCAAAACCTTGCAAATGTTCGCATTCAGAACTTTCACTACGGGTCCTCTTTCAGCTTCATGCTGACATTGTGCTCAGTTCTTCTTAAGCATGATTTCCGATCACTGCATCGTCTGAATGTCTTGCCGCTTTGCACCACAGTGTTTCGTCAACACTTTTCCGGTATCGCTAGCTTTCTGAGAGTTGATTTTGCAGCCAACTGAAATCGGTGTGGACTTGACAGGCAGAAACGATTTAGACTTTTTAACGGAGTTCCTCTGTCGACGTTGCAATTCAGTTTTCCTTTGACAAGAATATTTATACTACATTTTGGCCATTTTTGAATCAACCTTTTACACTCTATGACAGCTGAAAACGAGTTTATGGTTGATTTTACTACAGCTGCTGCCTCCTCTCTCCAGTTCTATCCACTCTAGTTTCTTCCCAGTAACTTTAATGTCCTCTGATTGACAGCTATCACCAATACCTTAACATATGACTGAAAATATGAAACTTACAACGGAAGAGGTTCCGCCATATTACATGCGCATTGTGATATGGGGACGCCAGACAGGCATTCCTTTCATATTATTGGCTGCTGCTGTAGTTGGACGAATATAAAGCAGAAATTTAATGGACTCGTTTGAATTTTTTTCCACAGCTCACAATTCACATTCGTGTTAACACGTGTCAGTTCGTTTTTAATGCTTGAGAAAAATGGTTCAAATGGCTCTGAGCACTATGGGACTTCACATCTGTGGTCATCAGTCCCCTAGAACTTAGAACTACTTAAACCTAACTAACCTAAGGACATCACACACATCCATGCCCGAGGCAGTATTCGAACCTGCGACCGTAGCAGTCACGCGGTTCCGGACTGAGCGCCTAGAACCGCTAGACCGCCGCGGCCGGCAATGCTTGAGAAGATTATAATTAGATTCAAATTGCCAAGTACTGCTTGAATCTTTTAACAACCAAATTTCGCGAGAAATGTCTGTTTTTGACAATGAGCTCTTCATACATATCTTCATTATATTTTAACTATAACACAGCACCCCACCCTATACACTTGACATAAGGCACGGACAGAACATACGAATATGTAGTTTAGGGCAGTGGGGCAAGAGGAGCCATAATTGCACCACATGACAAAGCAATCTGTCTGTAAGTGCACCTGCTTCAAACTGAATGGAAGATTTAAGTCATTGTGAATGTTCTCTTTGTCTGTGTGCTCCACGTCTGAAGAAAGCAATGCGCGATTTGTGGTTCCTCCGCAATGCAAATCACTGTGTTTCTCAAAGCAAAACCAGTTTCACCTGTCATTTTGAAAAGCTTATATAAAGGAGTGGGGAATATAGTGAACCCTTGTCTTTCGCTGAAAAGTGCCCTACCGGCGGAGCTCCGTCGTCAGAACATTTTTCTGCGAAATGCAAATGTTCACAGTTAGAGTTCCAGTCCGCACTGGAAGCTAGGAAGTTTGCTATTCAGTATATTAGAATTTTCCTTGTATGCTGATTACCCACAGTATTTTTTTTAAAATTTATTTCAATGCACACAGTCATGACTGCGTTTGACATTTTTATTTTTAGACGACCGGTTTCGATCTTCTAGGAGATCGTCTTCAGATCTTACATTCCTTGATGGCTGTAGGAACCGTTGGCTTGGAGCAGGTCCGTCTGTGCAGGCATGGAGAACACTGCTGGGCAGATTGACCTGCTCCAAGCCAACGATTCCTACAGCCATCAAGGAATATAAGATCTGAAGCCGATCTCTTAGAAGATCGAAACCGGTCGTCTAAAAATAAAAAATAGAAATAAAGTTCCAAAAAATTTTTAATCTCTATATATGCACATGATGCTTTGTAAGAAAGAGTTCGAAGACCTGTTAAAAGCAGTGGACCACATAATATGCACAGAAAATGTCTCGATGATGAACAAGGGAAAGATGAAGATGGTTAAGAGCACTAGATAGGAAAGTAATGACTTACCCAACACTAAAATGGGGAACGGCAGAATAGTTGTAAACATGAAAGAATTCGTCCTGCTAGGCAGAAAAGTTACAGAGGTTGTTCGTAACAAGGAAGCAATCAGATGTACACTAGAAAAAACGATGACTTTTTTTTTTTAGAAAAAGCGTATGTCTAGAACACAGCATTACTGGAAAGCAGCAATGTTTTTTGAGCTATTGGAATTCGTTTCGTCGGGTATCGGTCTCTGTGCCGCAATATCGATTCTCAGTTTATTTGTTTTGTACGCAAAGTTCACACAAATCAATATAGATTAACTTTTGCAGTAACGGTTTGTTAAAAAAATTATGATGGTGATCTTGTCACATCCAAAATACAATGTCAACATTTTTGTTTATTTTCTCTCATTAAAGTATAAAATTAAAAGGTTTCAAATAATTATTTGATTCCTAAGAAATGAGTTTCTATCAATTTAAATTATGGTAATGAATATACGAAATACTTAGGACAAAAAGTGTGATTTCATGTCAATTCATGAAAATATTTGTATTTCATTATCTCTGTAAGTTAATGTCTTTGTATAGTGCTAGAATGTGTAGAGGGTTTTGGCGGGAGTTGCAGCATCGGAAGCACTGTAGAGGTTGACTGCAAGCAGAGGCAGTGTGAGGACAAGTTCATGGTCTTTGTGTTGGGTAGTGGAATGTAATAACTTGTAAATACATTAATACATCGACAAAAGATGGAAACGAAATTACTTCATAAAATCACGAGTTCCACAAAAAGAAAAAATCCAGGCGTCTAATATAATCACTACAATCAATAATCATTGGGAACATCGAGTCAGATGCTAAATAAAATTATGTTGCGTTTCTCGTGCTTGAATAACTTTCAATACATTGCAGCAAGCTCGTTATTTTAGAGCAAACTGCAATTACAGCTGAAGTTAGAATAAATTTAGTAGTCGAGAATAATGAGATCAAGATTGTTACAAAAGGAGACATGTGTCGTTCGAGAGGTGGAAAAAGAAGGAACTGAAAGCGATACTACCGAAGAATGTTAAAAATTTAGTTTTCAGGTAAAGTATGAGATGCAGTAGCACTAAAGAGAATACGTAAGACCTTGAAGAGAGACACCAGAAGAAGCGATAGGTCAGTGGGACATCTGATACGTTATCCTGGCGTAGTTGTCCTGGCACTGGAAGGTTGAACAGAGGGATGGGGGAATATAGCTCTGCCAGAGAAAGACTAGAATATGCAAGACTCATTGTAGAGTATGTTGCGCGCCGCAGTTACACAGAGATAAAAAGATTAGCAGAAAACTGTAAAAGACGGAGGACAACATTAAGGTAGACGACAGACCGATGATACAAGTACAATGCTTTCTTAATTACGTCTTTCCGGGCTTTCTTGCGCCCTTGTTCTCTTTTATTGCGAGGACGTCTCTAAATTAGCCTCCTCTGTTGCGGCGTTACCAGGTCGGACGTCACACTCGCCAGCCCAACTCAAGCCCTGCTAGGCGGACACAGTAAAGCTGTCTCAAAGGGAGACGGAGATTCGTATAAACGTGCGGCGTTTTGCAGCGCGCCAGCTGAGTCTGAGTGCAGAAAGCATGTCTTTTATGACGCGCGCGTGTGTGAGGAAAGCCGCGGCTTAGAGCGTCACGGCGTCAGCGTGTCTGCGACCAGCAGAAAACGCGCAGCTTCATAGCAGTTTCTCTCCACCATGTCGCGGCCTAGTGCGGGAAGCACGCAACTGTGTGTGACTGAGTGTGCGTGTGTGTGTGTGTGTGTGTGTGTGTGTGTGAGGGAGAGAGAGTGAAGTGTCCTGTTCCGTCCTGTCCTGTCATGTCTTGTCGCTGCATCTACATCTACTTCTACATCGTTGCTCCGCAATCCACATTACGGCACGTATCCTCCGCCATACCATTACCAGTCATTTCTTTTTCTGTTCCTCCCGCTAAAAGAGCGAGGGAAAAACGATTATCTATATGCTTCCGTGTGATCCATAATTTCTCGTACCTTATCTTCGCGCTCCTTACGCAAAATGTATGCTGGAGGCAACAGAATCGTTCTGCAGTCAGCTTCAAATTTCGGGTCTCTAAATTTTCTCGATAGTGTTCCTCGAGTAGAACGCCGGCTTCCCTTCAGGAACTCCCCCTTGCGTTCCCAAAGCATCTCCGTAACACTTGCGTGTTGTTCAAACCTACCAGTGACAAATCTAGCAGCCCGCCTCAGAATTGCTCCGATTTCCTTTAATCCGATCTGGTACGGATCCCAAACACCAGAGCACTACTCAAGAACATGTCGCAGTAGCTTCCTATACGCGATCTCCTTTACAGATGAACCATATTTCCCTTGTATTCTCGACCATTCGCCTTTCCTGCCACAATCCTCGCGCGCTCGGCTCATCACATAACGGTTTGCAGCGTTATGCCCAGATATTTAAAGGACGTGACTATATCAAACAGCACACAACTAATGCTGCATTCGAATACTGTGGTTTTGTTTTTCCTATTCATCCGCATTAACGCACATTCAGAGTTAGCTGCCATTCATCACATAACTAGAAACTTCGTCTATCTTGTATACTTCTACAGTCACTGAACTTCGACATCGTACCGTACACCACAGCATCATCAGCCAACACCCGCAGATTGTTGCCTACCACGTCGCCGAATAATTTACCGAGTGTAGAAGTATGAAACCGGAATTTCCATACATATGGAGCTAGCCGTCAGTGTAGGGCCCGTGAGACCCTGTCTACAGCGCCACCTGCTTCCTCTAACGGCTTACGACGAATGTCAACACACAGTAACTCATGTCCCATACATCGGTATCTGTTTCAAACCCATGAATATGTCGAGTTTTGTCCCTACGAACTACGATTTGCGAACAGCATTGGTTTTCTCTTATCATTTGAAGAAAACTGCTACAGAATCGCATCGAATGCTTGTCGAAGCTTTCGGCGAACATGCTCTTGGGAAAACACAGTGTTTCGAGTGGTTCGAAAAATTCAAAAGTGGTGATTTTGATGTGAGAAACGACGAGCGCGGGAAACCACTGAAAAAGTTCGAAGACAACGAATTGCAGGCCTTATTCTATGCAGATGACACTCAGACTCAGCAGGAACTCGCGGAACAATTGAATGTGACGCACAATGCCGTTTATCTTCGGTTGAAAGCTAAGGGAAAGGTGCAAGAAGTGGGAAAATTGGTTCCGCATGAACTGACAGCAAGCAAATAGAAACACTACATGTGCAATCCTGCTCGCCAGATAGAAATGAAAGTAGTTTCTACATCGAATAGTGATAGGTGATGAAAAATGGATATATTTTGAGAATCCTAAGCATCGTAAATGATTGGTGAATGCAGGAAAACTATCCACATCCGCAACAAGACCAAATACTCCGTGTTTGGTGGGATCAGAACGTTGTAATCTACTATGAGCTGCTAGAACCTGGCGAAACAGTTAACACTGATCGTTACCAACAGCAAATAATCGACTTAAATCGAGCATTACTTGAAAAAATACCGGAATCTGGAAAAGAAGGCAACACAAAGTCATGTTGCTCCATGATAACGCTCCATCACACACAGCAAAACGTGTCAGGGAAACAATAGAGCTGTTCTGTTGGGAAATAGTAGGGCATGTGGCTTATTCTCCAGACTTGGCTCCGTCCGAATATCATCTGTTTGCATCGCTGGGACACGCTCTCGCTGAACGTAATACATTTTGAACCTTCGTCTGCGGTGTACATAATACGATTTTATCCGATTCATGTTGTTCAATACTAAATTACTATGAGAAAAAATACGAAATTACCCGATCTGAATCACCAACGTCAAAGAGCCTACCACAGTTGTGATGAAAACTCATCAAATTGTATTTTTACCTCGGCTGCATTTACACCTTTTGAAACGATGCTCCTCAAATGTTCCAAGTAAGTTTTTGGAATGCTTCTAAGAAACGCATCTTCCTATTTTGGTAAATTGATGTCTCGCCTTCAAATGGCGTAAGTTTGGAAAAATAAAAGAGAGCCATTTCATAAGGTCTCCTTTGCAGAAAAATTTCATGGTCGCAGAATCACCCCAGGTACTGTAATTCTAATAAGAAGAAAAATTTCATGGTCGCAGAATAACCCCAGGTACTGCAATTCTAATAAGAAGAAAAATTTCATGGTCGCAGAATAACCCCAGGTACTGCAATTCTAATAAGAAGAAAAATTTCATGGTCGCAGAATAACCCCAGGTACTGCAATTCTAATAAGAAGAAAAGTTCATGGTTGCAGAATAACCCCAGGTACTGCAATTCTAATAAGAAGAAAAATTTCATGGTCGCAGAATCACCCTAGGTACTGCAATTCTAATAAGAAGAAAAATTTCATGGTCGCAGAATAACCCCAGGTGCTGCAATTCTAATAAGAAGAAAAATTTCATGATCGCAGAATCACCCCAGGTACTGCAATTCTAATAAGAAGAAAAATTTCATGGTCGCAGAATCACCCTAGGTACTGCAGTTCTAATAAGAAGAAAAATTTCATGGTCGCAGAATAACCCCAGGTACTGCAATTCTAATAAGAAGAAAAATTTCATGGTCGCAGAATAACCCCAGGTACTGCAATTCTAATAAGAAGAAAAATTTCATGGTCGCAGAATCACCCCAGGTACTGCAATTCTAATAAGAAGAAAAATTTCATGGTCGCAGAATAACCCCAGGTACTGCAATTCTAATAAGAAGAAAAATTTCATGGTCGCAGAATCACCACAGGTACTGCAATTCTATTAAGAACAGTTGACTGTAGAGGCGGTCGACAACTTCGTTCCAAGAGCAGGGCGAAGGGAGAAGTATAATTCACTAGGCGCTATACGACAATTTTTCGTGCGAGGTGTATCCAAATGAAAGAGTGCCTTCATCTCCGGTTCACAGTCGGGAAGCCCCTGTGACTAGTGGAGAGAGATTGCTGCCCGTGTGATGTGGAGCGGCAGGAAGAAGCGCAGCAGAATCACAACGGCAGACGTCTGACGGCGGCGGCCTTTGTGCGCGGGCGCAGTGCCGGCGATATATCGATCTGCTCTCCTCTGCTCTTCTGTTACAATAGCCATTTACCGCGGGCTGCTGTGTTCCCCTGCAGCTTAGGCAACACTTCCTACATTTGTGGTGCGCGTGCGGCTGGGAGCCCGGGCGGCAGGCGCCCCGAATTAATCAACTCGCAGCCAGCTGGGGCGGTGATTAACTGCCCCGTATACAAATATTTGCAGCCGAGTCAGGTCGTGCAAAACGCAGCGCGTCTATGCTTATGTATTCCATTACTGGAGAAAGAATTAGTAATGAATTATTCCTCGGCAAACGTGTGGGTGGCAATTTGCATTCGAAATTTGTGTTTTATCCGTGATTTGTTACTGTACGAAACTACCAAATTTCAATTCTACGTCCAGCGTACATTTTTTCCCGCCTTTAGACAAACATTTAGATGGCCACAAACAATGATTGTAAATGAAAAAAATTTCCTCTCTGCAGAGGAGTCTGGCTGATATGAAACTTCTTGGCAGATTAAAACTGTGTACTGGACAGAGACTCGAACTTGGAACCTTTGCCTTCAGTGGGCAAATGCTCTACCAGAGTAGGTCCGGAGATCGAGTCTCGACAGACACGCAGTTGTACTCTGCAAGGAAGTTTGAATGACTGTAAATACCAATTATTTGGGCTATCCCCTTGCAAGGAACAGAAACAAGTCATTATGTTATTTCTTCCCGTATTCTATAGCTACAGTCTTGTGATCGTCTTCAGTCGCTTTTGAGTTGCTAAACCTAGAGGCAGTAATGTTTTACTGAGCGACGTATGTACGTTGATCTTTTATCTTTTTACAGAACAGAATTTCGCGAGTGCGCATCATCATACGAGTAGCCAGAGACCACAAGGATAAGTAAGCACTGGCATGACATTTTGATACTTGATGACGGTTTAATAATTCGGAAACCGCTTCGTAATAAATATCACTGCGCATTGTTCTTTCAGTCTTAAGAAAGAAATTTTTCCACCAAGAAGTGACGGAAGAATGCGTTAATATGATTTTTGGAAATTCCTATGGGACCAAACTGCTTGAGGTCATCGGTCCCTAGGCTTACAAACTACTTAAGATTACTTCTAACTTAAACTAGCTTACGCCAAGGACCACACACACACACACACACACACACACACACACACACACACACACACACACACATGTCCGAGGGAGGACTCGAACCTCCGATGGGGGGGGGGGGGGGGGGAGCCGCGTGAACCGTGGAAACTAGCACACATAGCACACGGAAGAACAGCAGAAATGTAATCGCTTGGAGTCAGAATAATTAATCTTAAAATACATTTTGGGGATAAATCATTTTGTAATGGAACTTTTCACTCATTTTATTATACCTCAATAATATTGTGAAAAGCATGAACACACAGAGAAATGCTCATGTGCGCAGTGGATACACAAAATATTCAACCAGGATTATCAGATATGTACATAAGTTCGTCTTTCAACGACGCTACAGAATGACGAAGTTGTTGGAACCAAAGCAGGGCCGTACCGAGGGGTGGAGAGAGAGGCTTCCTCGAAGGGCGCACGCACAGAGGGTAGCACAATAATGACCCGAAAAAATTACCAGAGAATGATAATTAACTGGGAGAGGTAGTTGTTCTTCCTCTCGCATTCGAATCTTCTGCGTGTGAGAAGAAGCCTTTCCGTCGGCTCGAGACTGTAAACGCGCGCTGTTGTTACAATGTCATCTCTACAGTGGCGTTTCGTCCAAGAAGGATCACAAAGAAATGACAACCACCTGACGGATGTCTGTCGCTAACGTGGTCTGTGTATAGGGAACTTCGTTCACAGGGCTCGCTAGTGTTCAGCTTTGCAGCTCTTGCTGCTTCTTCGCAACGATATTGTAGAACCTGAGAGATCGAGGAACGGATGGTGAAGCAAATAAGACTTCCGAATGTTGCCAGTTTTTGTCGAGTGAGGGCTGGAGCGAGACTATTTGAGCTACAGTGTATGATAGAATAATAAGTAAAATGGAAACAGATCTCACATAAATCGCGTCATTTAATCTATTTCCTATCAGGAAATGCTTTAAATGAAAGCTCTGTATAATATGTTGAAAAACGTGCAACTGATTTTGGTGCCAAATGTAACAGAGATATTGATACAGCGGAACTAGTTACTGAAGATCATTGACACGGTTTCCAATTTATATATTTTGATTTTTTTTTCAAAGTGTGGGTCAAGAGTTAAACAAGTAATGAAACAGCTTTACGCTTATTTATGACAGTTCCAGTGACTGTAGCATCTTGTAAATGCGGTTACAGAAAATTAAATATGATGAACAACTGCTTAAGGTCAAGTAAGGGGGTACGCAGAATATCAAATTTAGCTCCCTTTTCAAATACCACACACCTGCTAAACTTGACTTGAGTGACACAGCAAGACTACTTTTTTCAGAGCATCGATATGCGAAGTAAAAGAATAATAAAACACTATGCCTGGAAACGGGTATTTTCTTCAGTCCCAGTTGTAGCCACTTTTCTTTCATTTCTAATTAATACTTTATGCACTATTAGAGATTTGTGAGGAATAAATAGAATCTCTTTTTATACCAATAGATATTATAAACCAGACCCCCGTTCCCCGTTTTTCTGTCTGCAGGTGAAGGCTAATTTCACGAACTACCATGGGTATTTTGATATGGTTTTCAATAATAGGCACACTGATTTTCGAGGAAGTTTTGAGTACATCAGCATATACTTTAAACAAATCTTGTCTCTGTAAATACTTAGTACTACCCAAGTGAAATTAGGGGGGGGGGGGGGGAACGAGAATCATACTAAAATCGATGAACAGTAGTTGCCATAAGCAAATGACATAGATTCTATTTTATTTTCAATTGTTTTAGAATGTTTGTGCAACTTGCAATTTATTTACTGCAATGACACATTTAACTAGTTGTGAGAAACACTTTGTATCGGCGTGGTTCATTTAGGTGGCCCCCGGCCTTGCAGCAGTGGTAACACCGAATCCCATTAGATCGCGAAGTGCTCCCAGGCTTGTCTGGCACTTTGATGGGTAACCATCCGGGTCTGCTGACAGCTGTTAGCAAGTGGGGTGCACTCAGCCCTTGTGAGATCAATTGAGGAGCTACTTTAGTGAGAAGTAGCGGCACCGGTCACGAAAACTGACAACGGCCGGGTGAGTGGTGTGCTGGACGCGTGCCCCTCCGTATCCGAATCCGGTGACGCCTAAGGGCTGAAGATGACACGGCGGCCGGTCGGTATCGTTGGGCCTTTAAGTTTTGTTCGGACGGTGTTTGTTTGTTGTTCATTTAGGTAGTATTGTTTCATCAGTGCTTCGATTTTACTAAATCTACGTGTAAAATCGTAAATTTGCTAAATCTGCAAAAAAATAATTATGGCAGAGCGGGAAGTGGTGGGGGGGGGGAGGGGGGGGGCAGCTGTGGCGCAGTGTCACTTCAGCATACGGCTCTGGAGCATCGGCTGCCTCTAGGTCAGGCAAACGTGAGTTTTTACGCTGACAAACCACAAGTGAGACGCTTAGGTCGTTATACGCATTGGAATACGAGGGCTGTTCGGAAAGTAAGGAACGATAGGTCGCGAAATGGCAACCACAGCAAAAATCAAAACTGTCTTATTTGCAACAGTTAGATACAACTTCCAGCTACTTATCTCGATAGTCGTCGATGCGCAGTACCAACTTTCCAATAGCCGCCAGTGCTTCCCGCCAATTCTCTACGTTGGCCTACAGCTCGTTGTCGGTGCCAAAATGTTGTCTTCATAGCCAGCGGTTAATGTGAGCAGAGATGAAACTCAGAAGGAGACAATTACGAGCTATATTGTGGGTAATCAAGTATTTCCAACTGAAAACGATGCAGGAGCATCTTCATTGCCCCTGCAGAATGCGGCTGAGAAGAAGAAAACGCATGACAGTTATGTAATGTTGAATGCATAGCTTCAGGCGAAATTTCTCACCAGGCCCTCGTACTTGGAGGGAGACACTATTTTTCTAGGTATCTTTATGTGTTCCCTGTGCTCTCAGAACTAAGAAGAACGACGTAACGTGAACAACTGGCATACTAGAGACAGTGCCCAACACACCTGCGCAAAACTTCGTCGAATTTTCACTGAGGGTTTCCATTTCGCGACCGATTGTTCCTTACTCTCCGAACAACCCTCGCGCATCCAAGCTTGTCCGAGCGACATTGTCGGGACTGCTAAACACGGTTGGATGAATGTACAAGCTGGCGTTTGCTGTCGAATTTATATCCATCAGCAGGTACTGGTACGCTCTGTAGTGTCGCTGGATGCCGTATTAGCTGGCACTGAGCTGTTCCATGCATGTTACCTTTCTCGTTGT
Source organism: Schistocerca serialis cubense (assembly GCF_023864345.2). NCBI lineage: Eukaryota > Metazoa > Arthropoda > Insecta > Orthoptera > Acrididae > Schistocerca > Schistocerca serialis. Next base: position 1,284,708,862 of record NC_064638.1, read on the forward strand.
GTACCTCTAATAACTTCTATGACTGACACACTTGACAAGGAGTAATTAGCACATTGCGATCCAAGCAAATTTTCTGTGTTAGTTGAAGAATGGGGTACTGTGCCACGACTGAGACGTGGGACGGTGGAGCAATAAGAAGTAGGGGCAAACAGTGTTTGGGTCTGGAAAACTAGTACTTATGGTTCTGTAGTCGGGACCGGAGTCTGGCAGAGTCGGAAGGTGGTGAGTGGAGCCGCTGGTTGCTTCCCTTCGCTCGTGCCAGCCGATCCCTGCTAGCTCGCCAAAAACGCAAAAAACAAAAGCAGGCCGCAGAGGCGTACAATTAGCAGAACACGCGCCAGTTGGATGTAGGGTGTCCTGACGGGTAGGGGGGGGGGATGTGGAGAAAAAGGGGAGACGTGGGGATTAGAGGGGGGAAGGGGGGGGGGGGGAAGAGATCTGTGTAGTAAAAGCCGCTCTCAGTTGACCAAGGTCCGCAGCTGACTGGACCAGGAGAACTTCAGCGTCTACAAAAGGTAAACCAAACGGATCAGCTTCTGTCTGTTTCCTTTCTTCTGTTCGCAGGTAATGCAGGGACGCGGGTACAAGGCACGAACAAATGGCAACTCCCAGTTTCCCTAATACCGCGAACGTGTGGCAGGTACCAAGGCTATTCTAGACGCTCCTGATCTTTTTTCCTGCATGGGGGACATCCGACATCAAAACTTACGAAATACTATTTATTTAGATTTACTAAATTTCGTGTCTTTTGAAACAAATCTTCAAATGGGGCTTTCAGAAGTTACACATTCATATTTTTTAGTGTGTTGCTGGACGCCCCAGGGTGTTTCTGACGGCAGCATGGGCGGTTTTTATGTCAGCTTCTGACTGGCTGGCACATTCCATGCCTATCTCCTGAGACTTAAGCTCTACACGCTTTACGTTACTAGTACGATATTTAGTAAACACTATCAACCGAAGCCCACCAGCATCCAGCGTGTAATAATTTTTTGATTATGTCTATTTATGTGCTACTGAATAAAGGGAGACACATGTCGCCTTCAATTATTGCGACGTCTTCAGTCGCCTGAAGTATGAATACATTCTCAATTAAATGCAGTATTTTTAATTTACATAAAGTGCCACTCTAGTTCTAAGCTACAAACATCGTTAACCCCGGCACATTCCCGCTTAACGTGCGCGTTTTATTACGCGCACTTTGTGTTTGCTTGTGTCTCTCACATATACCTTTACTGCTCTTCTTGTGGATCCTTTCCATACACAAGACTAAGGCATCGTGTCACCACTGCACACAGACTGTACCCACACACCTCCACCTTCTTACTCGTAGTATGTTTGTTTTTGTGTAGAGTCGACACCTACAAATGTGTTTATCTGATGTCTACGTCTTATGGTTGTATTTGTGATTCATGCAGCTTTATTACCGTTGGAATTTAAGTAATAAATGTAAATGTCGTGTGACTAGGGCCTCCCGTCGGGTAGACCGTTTGCCGGATGCAAGTCTTTCGATTTGACACCACTTCGGCGACTTACGCGTCGATGGGGATGAAATGATAAAGATAAGGACAACACAACACCCAGGGGCCTGAGCGGAGAAAATCTCCGACGCAGCCGGCAATCGAACCCAGGCCCTTAGGACTGACATTCTGTCGCGCTGACCACTCAGCTACCGGGGGCGGACATTTAAGTAATAAAAGGCTGATAATTGAAAAATACGCTTACAATCAGAGAAAGTCGTTTAGTACAGAAAAGGAAAAACAATTTGTCAAGACGTTCACCCAGATTTTGTTCCTGTCTGGCTGTGAAAGCTGGTCACCACTGAAGGCCTACAAAAGCATGATGGCATACCGTCAGTGTATGGCGACAAAATTTTAGAATTACTTAGACTAAAGACAATGGAGAGCTTTCTGAAATTGTAATCTACTTTTGACAGTTATGTTAGCTGTGGCACTTTGGTTTGTCGACTGAGTTCTTTAGTGGTAGAGGATTTAAAAAGTACTCAAAGCGAGCTGTAGGTTGGACAGCAGTGAAGAAGTCAACACGCACTTCCACGCCAGATACAGTCGTCCCCTGCAACATATGGACCAGCAATTTAGGCGCCGTATTGTAGCAGTGTTCCTGAGTGCTGGAACAAAGCATTTTGAGCGTCTTGTTGCTGGTTATGATCTCGTTTTCTTTCTCGGCAAGCTGAAATGATAAAAATCTCTCGGCTGTCCACCCCAATGAGTTAAATGAAATATACGAACTCCCTCGCTTGGAAGCCCAGTACCTTTACACAGGGTTATTTCTAAATGCCTCTAGGGTTTAAGAATACGAGTGTGCGAATATTACAAGACATACAGAAAAACATGTCCGTGAATAGCGCAACTCTCCAGTTTAGATTGGTAACAGGGTCAGGCATGTTACAACACGTACACGAGTTACCTGCTTCGTATTGCGGCATCTGCATATGGGCAACCCAGTGAATAGATTTCTAGAGCGGGCTGATGTTACGTGTTATTGTATGTACGCCTTGTAGTTTTCACACAGCAATCCTCTGGAACTCTGGAGGAACTTACGAACAACACTGCCAGCAAGTTTCATATCAGTTGAAAATTTCATTCTGGAATTATGTATTAGTCATGTCGCTCACTCTCTGTGACGACGTGATTTAGAAATGTTTCGACCACAGCTAGAAAGTGTAACCGCATCAGAAGCTTGGAATCATCCACGCTGCCACTCGGTAATGATAAAAGTTTTATTGTGAGTGTAACATCATCTCTCCCTTTTGCTCGCCTTCATTTTGTCGTTTATCTCAGACTCTGTGTGTGTGTGATTGGCTGCTGCTGACCGAGCTGTGGCAGCTGGTCCAGTATCCCGCGTAAGTTGAACAGTTGAAGCACAACTTAGCACTCCTTTCAGTGTTGCCACATCAACTGATCTAGTCAACTTCATGTATCTGTGTCTGAGGGTTTTATTCAATACATCTGCTTCTTTTAGTCTCTGTACGAATTTTTTCTGTAGCGTTTCGATTTCTCCGCCTCGCAATTAGCAGCTTGATCATAATCAAAGTGACTGAGACGCCAAACTTACTTACGCCTGTAAATACGACAGGAAGTGATGCCTGGGTCATAGTCAGGACAGAAACTTGTGTGACGGCTGCCAACTTTTGCGAGAGCTGGTGGCGCTAGTGGAGTGGTTTGACAAAAGTGATTTAAAGTGATGGAGAAGGCTAACAAGTACCAGCTGGACACAAAGAAGGTCCAGTGAAGCTATGTTGCAGTGAGTGAAGAAACCCTGCAACTATTTAGAAAAACGAAAACGAAACTTTTAGAACATTTTGTTAGAACAAATATGTTGGAATGCGACGTTTTAGGAAAGATAAGCAAGGATGAAGATAGGAGAGTATGTGTTGGAGGTATAGTAGCTCAAAAATAACGAAAAATCAAGAGGACGACACAAAATAGAGATGGTGGTTGCAGTGATGGGGCATAGCTTCTTATTTAGCAGTTACCCTCACAGGGAAAAAATAAATACCGTCTCTTGCACTTCCGTGGCAAATATTTCGGGCACCCATGAATACGAGCTCGAAACACCCACAACTTTCGCGGATGTACTTCTCATTCAAATCTTTCAGCTCGTTGTTTCTACTAGAGGTGCAGGTTTTAATGGTGTTTGACGCCGGGAAAGATGCACTTCCCTTTCTGAGATAACCACTACTTTACGTTTAAATAAATTATATATGCAATAAATTCATAGTGGATATACAAGATGTAATTTTTGTAATGATGTATGTTTCTGAATAATCATTGAATGCAGTTTTCGCACCATTAGGTATCTCGTATTTTATAAGAATAAAATAATGTAAAATTTTATAAGCCGTTTATAAAGATTCGTGAGACCTGACAAGACAGTATGTTCGGTCTTCTGACCATTTTATTTTAGATAATGATATGATGTAATACGGCCATAAGTTGTATGTAAATTGTTCAGCTTGATAAAATGATACTTTCAGATTTCTTGTTGGTATAACAGTGTCTTAATTGTTTCACTTAGTCCTATTGATCTGATGACTGGGTCAATCATATGAAGGTTACTGCATGTCGAATTGGTTCCTGAGATGTAATTTCTAAGAATATTCATTTTTTATGTGTAGCATCTTTGGTTAAGATTCTACCATCTTTGCTGACTTTTTAATGACTGAAGATCACATGCCACTAATCTTGACGTGCGATTTGCCATATTACCTGTTGTATGCTGTATATACTCTAGTATTACATTTGGAGTTAACATTTTCGTTTACGGCATGGTGATTCTTAAGAGTTATGATTTGTCATGCGTGTTCGTTTATGACATGGTGATTGTCAATAGTTATGATCTGTCATGCATCTGATTAATGACATCACATTGTAAGTACACAACAGATCGAGTGAGATGAGTTGTGTGTTATGATTGTTATTGTAATTACTAACTGTGGCTAATTTTTTGTCTTTTCATGTATTGAAAATACCTGACCACATACCCCTTATGATCGAAACTAGTTGTTTAACAAAGTGTCAATAGAGCAGTGCGCAAATGATGATATTTCAGAAATAAATTTAATGATTAAGATATGGTTAGTATATTCTTTTAGTTTCCGCTCCTAAATGAACAATACCAAGCATATATTCAAGAAAATTAAATGCGACTAAGATTTGTGACAAACGAATACACAAATAGTTACACAGGTGACTCACATAGTTTGTGTCTATGTTCACTTGCCACACACCCACCACCTTCAGCTGAGGTAGTGTCTTTTAAGAAATAGCTTGTGACGTCATTGATCCAGAGTCAGTCGAGCCGTACGTCATAACGACGATATTACAATTCAGTGATTAGTTGATACATTGTTAATTTAGGATAAATGCCGATGATCTGAAGACGGCAATATAATTTTACTGAAACTAGTAATCAGGATATGTATCAGCTGCGATCTGGACAATACAACTTCTATTTTGGTAGCTTTTTTACGCGGATAAAGAGGTACTCTCCTTCTAACAGTGTCAGGTAATTATAGTACAGCATCGTTTTGAACGAGAAACTAGGTGTCTCATCAATGCATTTTGATATCTTGCCTCTAAAGAAGTACCTCAGATGTTTCCGAACAATAGTAGAAAACAAGGCTGACACTCGAGCCCAAACGGAGTTCGGTATTGACCTGCTGGATGATGACGGACGTTCGTGGTGGAGACCACAGCACACACAGCACAGAAAGGCCTCAGAGATTTGCGGAAAGTCTGCTTTCGCTGGACACTCCTGGGAAACTTGCCGTTTTATCCAGGACAGAAGTTGGCAGTTTAGGAACTGTAATAGATGAAATTAAAATACGAATATTAAGGTTGGAAGTTTCGCGGAATGAAATTAGTTTTGAGTGAAACCTGGCCAAGTCGGAAGTTATAAATGAAGTTTTGCCAGCTTCTACTCATTAGCAAGAGACCAGCGCTGCCTGCGGCGGCGGGTGAGGTGCAGCAGAAGAAATGAAAGGAAAAGGAACGTTGCAGGAGAGGGAAAGGAGTAAAGACACCAGAGAGCAAACACACCACGGCCCCTTCCTGAAATATGTACAGACCGCTGCCGGCTCCTGTAGAGAGGCAGCGGGAGGAAATAGATTACACAAGGCTATGGTAAGAAATAACGTGTGGTCCAGACCGAGCTGTGTTCACACACAAATACTGCACAGTGATTCACACGTCATTTCACATTATAAAGGAGGAGCGACTATCACGCTGAAAAAAAAAAAAAAAATAAAGCTGCTACCAGAACTCTGACGATATCTAGTGTCCTCCTCTACCTATGCACCCTTCAGTGTCAGACTTTTTTTGAATGATTGATGATTTTCGGAGATCTTGCTTGCAAAAGTCTGCTGGTCTCCTACCAGCCTATATCTTCTTTTGTGAGAAGAAATGTAAACACTGTCAGCCGTGTGTCTGTATCTGTTTATTTAAATGGTCCAATCCACTGTCATTAAGTGCATATGTACAGAAAATATGACAATAGCATTAGTTGTTCAATAAATACAAGATCATAATGTTAAAAGCAACTGTTACCAAACAAATTTATGTTAATAAACAGAACATAAAACAAGTCACTTGCATAAATTCACAATATCGGCGAGGTTATGAAATCATAAAGTAACCATAATTAGTTTTGTTCTGTAATAATTTATATACTTCTGAAACCCAAACGACTTCAACAACAGGTGTGTTGCTCAATAAGAGGAGCCAATCGCATATATTGAGCACGTAACACAGTGAAATATATATGGTAATTTCAACACACTCTCTCCAGTACAGCAAAAAAATGAGAGTTCTTAACTATGCAATAAACATAAAAACCATAACCCCAAAAGTTAACAAAATAATTAAAAAGGTGACGATCCCTGCTCATGACAAATGCATCAGTAATCCGTGGTCATTACACTCATGTAGAAGGTACCCTATTAAGAGTAAGTAAAGCATCGTATGAAGTATTGAATAACGTATTAAGAGAGAAACCTGCAGTAAAAGTGAAATAGAACAGATATGAAATAAAAACAAGTCCATGAAAGACCATTATGACGCCATCCGTCATTGTTAACCAATACAAACCCCTCATGTTATGCATGGCAAGAAAATGATAAAATTTTAATCGGATCAACACCCAAACCCGCCTTTCACCACACTAAATACGACATCACTGGCTCCGAATCTGGTCCAATTTAAGTATATACGGACACACAGCTGACAGTGTTTCCGTTACTTTTCATATATTCATCAGCTATTGCCCCACTATAAATCTGAGACTGAGGATGGATGTACAAAATATACACTAATGGGAAAAGAAATCACAACATCAAGAAATAATTAATATAAAGTAATGAAGTTTCAGGAAACACATGTCTAGCTAACATGCTGAAGCAATTAATATTGTAAGATCACAGGTTAAGGCAAACGCGAGATAAGCTGTTGGAAATGTTAAGTGCTGGTACATTAAAAACCGGCGTGAATGCCTCAATGTTGAATGCAAGCACGTAGGTGTGCATGCATTTTGCTGTACAGATGCCGGATATCAATTTGTGGGATGGAATTCTATGCGTGTTGCATTAAAACGCAATTTGTTTCGTGTATGAGAGTCAGATAGGGGCGGTTAATGCTGTTTGTGGATGACGCTGGAATTGAACGAGAATGTCCCATAGGAGATAGATCTGGTGTCTGCGCAACCCAAGGCAACACGTCGACACCCTGCAGTACATTTTGGGATACAACAGCGGTGCGTGCGCGAGCGTTATGCTGTTGGAAAGCATCCCCGCATCTCCTTGAATGGTGTTCATTAACGGCAGCACAACAGTTCGGATCACCAGACTGACGCACAAATTTGCTGTCAGGTTGCGTGGGATAACCACGAGAACGCTCCTTCCGTCTGACAAAATGGCACCTTCGACCATAACTCCAGGTGTAAGCCCTGTGTATCCAGGCCGTGAACAGGTTAGTTGCAGGCGCACACCTGCCTCTTTCTGACCAACAAACGGCCATCGTTGGCACTGAGACAGAACCAGCTTTCTTCAGAAAACACAACAGACCTCCACACTGCCCTACAATGAAACCACTGAAGTCGCAATCTGCTGTGGTTTGGGGTCAGTGTCGGAGCTGTCCCTGAAGCAACACATTTATGTCACTGTGGTGCCAGTGCAGTACTGCAGATGCAGTAACATGAGTCAGACCCATACACCGAATGCGACAGTCTTCCCTCTCGGTGGGCGTTCGGAGTCTGATGTTGCGACGGTACACCCTCGTCACCACCTCGTCAGCAATCGTGTACAGTGTTTACATCCCTGGAAGTGTTTCTTCAGTATCGTAGAAGGAACTTCCAGCTTCTAGTAGCCCTATTACACCACCTCGTCCAAACTCAGTGAGGTGTTGACAATGGCGTCCTCGTCGCCATCTCGTCGCGTCCAAAGGCAATTACCGGCCACGACTGTTACAGCGAGTGTTCAAAGCAAACCTGATTTGCATCCTTACAGCGCCGCTATTAGCGCCATTCATATGCGACTGGTGCGAAATTTGAACAGACGTCGTCTCTCAGATGTAGAAACAAGTCTTCCAATTGTGTCGCACAACTCCTTCTTGTTGTTGCCATTTTTTCCGTCCGAGTATCTTCCTATAGTCAAGTGTGAATCGTTACAAGAATTTTATTGTTGAATTGATGAACCTGCAGTTTCTTCCACAACTTGCAGAGTATCGCGTTGTCTCCAATGTGAAGGTCTCTCCTACGCTTCTCTATCCGACGCTTGTCTCTTCGTCCCTGCATACATCCGCTTAAACTGCTTTCTGTAGTCAAGTCTAGTCTTCCGAAACTTCTACACCCAATACTGCCCTCAGTTACTAAATTAACTGTTCCTTCATACCTCAGATGTGTCCTAGCTACTGTTCTCTTATTTGAGTCCATTTATGACAGTTCGGCAGTTACTTGATCTCCCCATATAACCTTTAACATTAGCCTGCATCACCGGTTTTCAAAATCTGTTCTCTTCATGTCTCTTCTGTTTATCTTCCATATAAGGTTACACTGCAGGTAAATACTTTCTGAAAAGATTTTATTAGTCTTAAGGGGGCAAACAGCATTAGGAGATTCAAAATATCCTATTTTTTATTGCATAAATTGTTAGCTTAACTATCCAAGAATACGCTGTCAAAATTTCAAATCGAAATTCTCATTCGTTTAGATTTATTAACACAAAACCGAGTGTACATCGGTGAAAAAAGCAATTTGGCGACATACTACCATATGGTTTACGCGGATGAAAATCCTCGACACGAGTATTGCCCAGAGGCAGGAGACAGCTGGTGCGACGAACAGCCCTTGGAATGGAACGTGAATCGCATCTTACTCAATTGCACCCCGACGTACCAAAGGAAGTTCTTCCAATATATGAAGATTTATCAGGGGATGAATTACTGGAGAGATGTTTAGGAGGCCACACACAAAATGTGAATGAAAGTTTTAATTCCAGTATTTGGCGATTAGCTCCTAAACATTTGCACTCCGGACTAGAAGTCACTGAATTGGCATCGTATTTAGCAGCGGGCTTATTCAATGAAGGAAATTCATCCCTTCTGATGGTCATGAACGAGGCAGGAATTGTAGTAGGCACGCAAAGCTTCATTTATGCCAAACAAATGGATAACCAGCGCGTGAGCCGGCAGAATCGACGCAGGTCTTTGAAATCGAAGGAAGGTCGGAAAGCACTGCTGCAAGAGCGAAACGAAACCTTTGAAGAAGAAGAAGGATTTTACATGGTGCTGGAACTACAAATTAATCGGTAAGCATTTTACATTATTGTTAACTTCCTTGAGTTTCTAGTTTTCGAGAATTTATTTTTCTAACGCGTTTATCTCGAAATGATTTTTTTTCACATTTGCCTGCAGTCTAATGCAAAAAGTATAGAACCGATCATTATGAAAATTCATTGTATGATTCTTTCTAAAATTACGAATTATATGAACCAACTTGTGAGATGATATTATAATTTTAAGGGTATTTTTCTTTGCATAATTAGAGAAAAAAGATCATGGCAATCGAAGTAAATCGTTCCAACGCCTGCAAAATTTTTAATTTTCATTATTTTCACCAGCATTGAGGTTCACATTCTTAGAAAATAAGTTATTAATATAAAATCAAAACCTTTTTGATTTCAGATGAAAATCGGAATGGCTACACTGCACCCAATTGGAGAACTATACTCACAAATCTTCAGCGGGCATCGCAGCGTAACTTTGTTATTTTTGGCTGAAATTATTCATAAAAATTCATAAAAACTGTTAGAAATATGAATGAAATGATATCAAAATTAGATTAAATACTAATTAATTCATCACACCCAAAAAAATTCTCGAAAAATCAGTGTCAAACGGCATCTTAATGTGGTTTCCCCACTGAAATTGTTATTCAGTATTAATTTAATCCTGTTTTCCAGAAAACCTTTTCTTGCTGTTGCCAGTCTGCATTTTGTATCCTGTTTACTTTTGTCAACGTTCGTTATGTTGCTCCACAACTAATAGAATTCATCTACTGCTTTCAGTGTCTCATTTTCTAAACTAAATCATTTAGCGTTAGCTGCCGTAATTCCGTTACGCTTGTTTTGCGGTAAATGATGTCCATGTTAATATCTAGTTTCAGGATGATATCCATTTTGGTCTCACAACCTTCGGTGTCAGTCCCTGACATAGTTACAGTATTACTGGCAAATCTTATCCTTTTGCCTCGATTTAAATTCCTGTTTCGTATCTTTTCCTTGTGTCCCTTTACTACTTCATCTATACTTTTAATTCGAATGCCAATGAGTATTTGTAAGTTTTATATGATGTTATCTAAAACACAGTCTTTCATGTATCAGCGTCAGACCCTAAGTAGCTACTACCTGAGTTCCTGTCATTGATATCACCATACTGCCAGGCGGAGCTCCAGCAGCAGGGGCATAGTAGACTGACCCGCACAGCATATCAGGTTAGACCACAGACACACGTAATGTTATTCAACAGAAAGGCAACAAAAGCTTGAAACTGAGAATTTCGATTTTTATCTTATCACTGTGTTTGAAAACAGATAAATAAGAAGTACAGGAGTGTATGTAGATGAGTTACAAAGCAATTACTTTCAGTAATAGGCACAAATTATTTGTCTATAAAATTCAAAATAGTAAATTTTTAGATTAGCTTGTTTCTTATAATAAATTAGCAGTGAAATATTAAGAATTACATTAATTTGGTTTATTACAATTTTTTCTTCTAAATGTATATGTCAACACATTTTTAATCGTATAATACAAACAATTATGCAGTCTTTCATGTAGTGTTTACACAAGAATACGCACTGTATACACATTTTTCATAATGATGTCTAACATATAAGCAGATTCGTAGGTGGATATACAGTAGATACAAGAACACTGGACTTGCAAGACGGAGATGGTTTTTGTTCGAACACATTGTGTTGTACAACCTAAATTTACGAACGTTGTAACAGTGCAATATGAATGAATAAAATGGTACGAAAAATTCAATGAAACATGAAAATATTTGTGGACCTCTTATACCAGAATAATGAGGAATTACACACATAGGAAAAAAATACATATGTGACATGACAGGCACATTTTCAGCAAACGTCTGAATTTATTTTCCAAGAATGCTTATTAGTATGAACACATTCAGCTGGCCATATGTTGTCTTTTGTATAACACAGTACTTATAATATTTCCTGTTCTAATGTGTTAAAGTAATTGGATTAGGGTATTAACCTAATTAAAAGGAGATAAATCTTTATTGTTACACTCGGTGGTAATTCTCAAATTGGTTACAGGAAAATTTGGGAAAGAACACCATGTATAGAAACTATAGCTCATAAAAGTAGCATATGTTGTACACAAACAGGACCACAATGGAGTAGGTAGTAATGGGTGCACTGTCTTAGGATAGGCAATGAAAAGAAAGGTAGCATCTTCTGTATATATATATATATATATATATATATATATAGAAGATGCTACCATATGTGATGACAATCACATCCATTATAATTGTATACTGAAGATTTGGAAACTTCGGTGCATTTTTTGGTAGCATTCTCCGGAATAAATTTCGAGTCAGAACACAACATAAGCGTTGTAGAAGTCAGTAATTTAGATACTTATCCACCCACAATTAAAAAACGAAAATTTGTGACAGTATACTGGGAATGTGTGGTTTGTTAGTAGCTGGTCATATTTACCATTAGCTTCACCTAGATAGTATTGCTTAATGAAACTTTGTGTGTGTGTTTGTTAAAAACTCTATTCAGCTCAAGGGAAATAACGTCTTACTGAAAAAGATTTTTCATTACTGTCTATAAAACTATTCTAAGCAAAGAAATGAAAATGGCGATTTAGAGTGTTAGTTTTACAGTAAATGTTTTACTTTTATTGAGGAAATGTTTCTTTCTCATTTCATCATGTAGAATTTTCTGCGACAAAATGTTATCTTAGGCAAGTTCCGGTTAGAAAAAGATCCGAAGCAAACCTTATCATGTTGTAGAAGATACGGATAACAGAACTGAAGGCCATAAATAATTATATTTTCAAAGTCCTCCCTTCATGCGTTAGGAGTTCTACGCGTTTTATTGTGATGATCTGAAAATCTTCCTTAGTAAAAAATTACTGAGGCTTTTGTGGCCACTTGTTGACGTAGAGCCTGTAACTACGCAAGAATGACGTTTTAGCTATCGACTATCATCTTGATCTCCTAGACCGTCCTTTGTTTAGTGATTTTTCTGACGTTTCGACAGAGCGACTGCTAACACTGCCAAATAGCGCGAATTTTTGATAATACCACACATTCGTGGTAGCGAAAAGTCAGAAAAATCATTAAACAGACGTTGGCCGAAGTTCACGAGAGGCAAGGCAGCAGAAATACGTCACTCTTTCGTAGCTAAAGAGTGGGAAAAAGAAAAATGTTTATAAATCGGATAGTAAAAAATCTTCCGCATTTCACGAATAGGAGAACTACTCTTTGGCACAGTAATCGGAAATGTCACTGATAACGATATCTATTCACCTTTTTTGGTGATCGTGAACGCTCAAAACACTTTGCTTATTAGCTTTATATTACCCTATATGAACAAGAGTCACAACTTCTTTCTGATGTTACTGAAACCAATGAGCTACAGAATTTATTCTTATGATAGATGTGCTGGTCATTACTAAATATTTTTGTTTTTAAGCAGTGCTGGACGAGCAAAGCTTATGCATTCGTAAGCCATTGCAGAGCGAAGCACGCCGTCTACACGGACTTGTTTGATCTTCACTGCGAATTGCAACACCAAACAGCTGTGGCAAAAGAGCGATTTCCATCATTTAAATACTGATTCAGATCGTCAGACACGCAAAGGAAGACTTCGTTGGAGCTGGGATTGCGAGAGGCAGACGAGGCTGCAGAGGGGCGCAGCGCGGCTGTGCGCGGCACACGGGGCTGTCCTGCTCTGCGCATGCGCCGTTGAGCAGGCTCGTGGGCGTACTCACCCGCGCCTTGGGCGTCTGCTTCAGCCCGATGGCTGGCTGGCTGCGGTTGCTCTGCAACACAACAAACACACTCGTGTCAGTGCAAGTACAGACAGGAAGCACGTGACGTTACACGTTTTGTAATTTCACAAAATTAACTGGTCTCATAAAATCAAACAGTTCTCCAGAAAATAAGTAGAGCTATATATTTTAGGTAGGATTGGAATTCAGGGATCAGAAGAAGAAAATAAACAACAGACAGAAATTTGCTATAGCAATCTAATTTATTAAGAAAATCACTGCGTCAACACGAAATTCAGTAAATATGTATTTTGAATACAACTAATCCGTCGGAACAGGCCTTGGAAGGCCCAACGGTACCAACCGACCGCCGTGTCATCCTCAGCCCACAGGCGTTACTGGATGCGGATATAGAGGGGCATGTGGTCAGCACACCGCTCTCCCGGCCGTATGCCAGTTTCAGAGACTGGAGCCGCCGCTTCTCAGTCAAGTAGCTCCTCAGTTTGCCTCACAAGAGCTGATTGCACCCCGCTTGCCAACAGCGCTCGGCAGATGGGATGGTCACCCATCCAAGTGCTATCCCAGCCCGACAGCTCTTAACGTCGGTGATCTGAACGGGAACCGGTATTACCACTACGGCAAGGCCGTTGGTATTTTGAATATTACTAACAGCAAAATCAGAGTACAATTCATGTAAGTATCCATTATTGGACGGAAATGTGAAATCAATGAAAACCAAATAACAATACAAAAATGAATTTCTTATGAAACTAAGAAAATAAAATTTCATTATAAAGTACCATAAACCTCACAGTTAAGTTAGAGTTTTTAAATCTGTACAATATTTCTGAAGCTGGAGGGAATACTAGTTGTATATCTTATGTCTAAAATATGTGCATTAAATTGCTTACCTGACTGTTTATAAGAGCTTTAAATCAACCAGTCTGTTATAACAGATGTTTGAAAAATTATAAACAAGACTACAGAAATATTTGTGACAGTGTGCAAGTACTCCTCAATAGTAATAAAAACTGAAATAATTATACACAATTACATATGTATCAATTGCAGTTAGTAGTATATTAGTTGGTGATTTTTGTTTACCAGCCAAGTAAGACTACGGAAGAATTTCCGACAGGACCTATGAGGTCTCGGCGAAGTATGTTTTTTCATTTACACTCCCATGTTAATACCCTCATTTGCTGTTTGAAAGGCTGTCATTATAAGGTATATGGAACACTGACATGGGACATGGGGTGATTCTTGTGGCGATACGTTGTTGACATGGAAGAACACATGAAGGTAGCCTTAGTGCAAACATTTTCTAGCAGTGTTTTGAAATTTTCTTCGGCTTATTTTCCTACTTAGTTTGTAGACTCGTGCGAAAACAATTTATCCTGTGTTGAGCTTGGAGAAAACCTGGACACTTTACTCGTATAAGACAAAACAACCACCTCTCTCACCTCAGCAAAATTTAATACTGGGGAACGACATTTTTTAGCAAGAAGTGTCTACTGAGACAGAGACGTTGAAGAATCAAACATAAGTGTAATAAGGTACACGATCAAAACAGATTCCTTCCTAACGCACATACACTGTTGTGGAGAAAAAATTTGAGGAATTACCTACGCTAGGCGTAAGAGTGCGTGGAATGTCACACGTATATGGTCACTACTCTATGTAGTTTTCTTATACGTTGTCGAGCCGAACTGTGTATTTTTAACCAGTTATTCATGTTTCTGTTGTAACATTAGCTTTGCTTCTTCTGTTACCCGTTTTACCTAAATCCACAGACGCTGTTCTCGCAAAGTTTGAGTTATCAGCTTGATTGTCTTCTTTACATATGTCAACAGTTATGTAAATCTGTCATACACTTCATCTCTGAATCACTCACTGACTTGTCAGTCCACCACTGTATAAGATTTTATCCTTGCTCGGTTTGGTTCGCGCACGTACATCGTAGACAGTTTGTCAGTACGAAAGGGAATACATCAAATATTTGGTAACGTGTTAATGGTGTTACCAGTGACTGTATTTCGGTAACCGTTGCTTTCAGATTTTCGTGAGTCTACTCCCGCTTGCCGTATAAGCAAGGAATTTTATTTCAAAGGACTAGTTTAGGGTCTAATACTTACGCCATCTTCAAGTCCATTACAAACCAAAAGAGCACTTTCATTCGTTGGCCACTCTATCGTACAGCCAATAAATACTAGTTTTCGTGGATTTTATACACCGGAAGAGTATACTCTACAACGTGTTCTGAAGTGACAGTGGTGATAAGACGCTCTAGGTCACACACCCCTAATGTATGCAATCCAAGACAACTACGTAGTATTATATGGGCCAAAGAATGAAAGTACTCTTTTGGTTTATAGTGGACCTGAAGATGCCGTTGCGCCGAAACTAGTCATTTGAAATAAAGTTCTTTGAAGATACGATTGAACTCCTTCATTTCTTTACTTATACCATCAGTCGCTGTCCACGAGAACGATGGACTTCCACAAACTGTCGTCTGAGGTTGATGTCGATGGCCCTGCTTTCCGATAAGCATTATTGCCGTCTGTGAGGCCTTAGCCAAATTATTGGCACCATTACATTACGGCTGGACGCGACATTGCATTTGATTCATATATTGCCACAATATCGCAGTGAATTTGTGTGAAGTTTAGACATTTTGCCCACAAAAATTGTATTATCCCGCGTACTTCAACTTTGGACTACATTTACATCTACATAGATACCTCGCAAGCCTCCACTAGCAAATAGAGCAGGGAAGAAATGAATATCTATATGCCTCCGTGTGAGCCCTGATTTCTCCTATCTTATCTTCGTGGTCCTTAATGTATGTTGGCGGCGGTAGAATCGTTCGGCAGTCAGCTTCAAATGCCGGATCTCCAAATTTTCTCAACCGTATTTCTCGAGAAGAACGTCACCATCCCTCCAGCGAGTCTGATTTGAGTTCCCGAGGCATCTCCGTAACAATACGTTTTGCTCGAACCTACCGGTAACGAATCTAGCAGCTCGCCTCTGAATTGCTTCGATGTCTTCCTTCAATCAGACGTGCTACGGATCCCAAACATTCCAGCAGTACTCAAGAACAGGTCGCACCAGTGTCACCAGCGTCCCATATGCGGTCTCCTTCACAAGTGAACCACTCTTTCCTAATATTCTCCCAATAAACATAAATCGAGCATTCGCCTTCCCTACCACACTTCTCACATGCACGTTCCATCTCACATCGCTTTGTAACGTAACGCCCAGATATTTAAACGACTTGACCGTGTCAAGCAGAATACTAGTAATACTGTATCCGAACATTACAGGTTTGATCTTCCTACTCATCCGCATTAACATACATTTTTCCACATTTAGGGCTGGCTGCCATTCATCACACCAATTGGAAATTTTGTCTAAGTCCTCTTCTATCTTCCTACAGTCACTCAACTTCAACACAGCATCATCAACAAACAACCGAAGATTGCTGCTCAACCTGTCCGCCAAATCACTTATAGAGAACAAAGGTGGACATATCACAGTTGCCTGGGGCAGTCCCAACGATAACCTCGTTTCTGATGAAGACTCGCCGTCGAGGCCAACACACTGGGTTCTATTACTTAAGAAGTCTTCGAGTCACTCACATATCTGTGAACTTATTCCATATGCTCGTACATCTGTTAACAGCCTGCAATGAGGCAACGTGTCAAACGCTTTCCGGAAATCTAGAAATATGGGCACGACCTGTACCCTTTCCCCCTAATTTCGCAGTATACCATGTGAGAAAAGGGCAGTTGAGTTTCGCACGAGTGATGCGTTTCCTCTTGCCTCGTCATTTCACCCGCACGCTGTTACCCACCTGTTAACTGCACCGCAACAGAACTTTGCCTACGGGAGACTCAGAATTTGTGCTCTCTTTTTCAAAGGGAATTGACACTCACGACCGTTACAACGAGTGTTTACAGGAAAACTGATTTGCACCCTTGTAGAGGCGCTACTTGCGAAATCTGGATAGACGTCATATTTGAGCTGTAGAAACACGCCTGCAAGCTTCGTTTATGTCGCACAACTCCTTCTTGACGTTGCGATTTCTTTCCCGTCTGTGTATTTAATCGTCGTTACCGTGCCAAGCCGCACGCTTGTAATACTGTATTCGAACATTAGGGGATTTTCTTCATACTCATTTGAATTAACTTACATTTTCGCACATTTAGAGCAAGCTGCCATCCATCACAGCAACTAGACTCATGGTCGCAGTTGGACTTTTTACTAGATAGTAATTAAAACTTTATGATTATGTCTTTAATTGTGTGTACTTAACCGACGATACTTTTGGAAAACGGAAATGACCAGCGTCTTTTTCCAGTGTCCTGAGGCCTTTCGTTGCTCCAGTGACGTACGGTAGCCCGCTGCTGGGTGAGGGAGATTACGTCTGCAGCGCTCCGCTCCGCCGCCTCCCAGAATGCGCTAATGGTAGCCTTTTTCCCCCACTGCGTGGCGCGGCAGTCAGTGTGGGTGGGCCGTGTATTTACGCCCCTGTCTGATTGGGCAGCACGTAATCTCCTGCACGTTACATAACACCGCCCCGGGGCGCTCGCGCCGACTTCATTACGGCAGCCACGCCCGCTTTGTGCCGTAATTAACGCAGTGCGCGAGCAATCTCCAGCCCATAGTGTGGCGCCTATTAGCCCCGCCATGGATACGCCTGTTGTCAGAGGCTACACTGGAGTAATCACTAAACTGCTAAGTTGATTTTATTCGCGTTCCTGGTCTCTGTCCAGGTTCTCGGTGATTTCTGTACTGGGCTAGCTTAATGAGTTCGTTTCTGTAGTTGGGAAGCCCTCCGCTCTTCCGTGTAACTCTAATCTTCTTTTCCAAGTTCAATTAGCGATTCGATATGACAAGAGCTTGTACATGAAGTCAGTTCTTCTCATAGAAGGTTTTTGGGATTTTACAAGGGGCATTCAATAATTGATGCGACACACTTTTTTTCTCGGCCAAATTCAGTTCAAAAATTGTGAAAGTTATTGTGGGACATCGTGTAATATACCAGCTACAGCCCCCATAGTTTCACGAAGATCCGATAGGTGGCAGCGCTATACCTGGCCTTCAAAATGGTGTTTGTTACGGAGGTCCGTTCCAAGCAGAGAGCAGTCACTGAGTAGCTATTGTCAGAAAACCAAAGCATCACAAATGATCTTAGCCGCTTGCGCAGTGTCCACGGGGACCAAGCAGTGAACAAAAAGCACGGAGAGTCGTCGGGCGAGGCGTCTCTCATCATGGACACAAGGTCTCGCAAACCTGTCCTTCCTCCCGCCTGCACACAGCTGTGGCTCCCGCAGTGTATTCGTCGGCACAAAAATTCAGGCATGAGCCTGATCTGCGCCCAGGAGTGGAGCTCAACAGACTTCGTTGGACTGGTCTTCCCCACCTACCCTACAGCCAGGATCTCACACTTTCCATCTGTTTGGCCCAATGATGGATGCATTACACGGGAAGTGTTATATGGACGATGAGGAGGTTATTTTTCCAGCAAGACGTTGGCACCGAGTAGTACCATGCGGGCATACGAGCCATCCCAGTAAGGCGGCGTAAGGCAGTCCTGTTGAACCAAGATTATGCTTAAAATAGGGTTTTGTAGCCCAAAGATTGGGGAACAATGAGGCTTATTGGAAACCCTAATAAATTCAACTGTTAAAATAAAGTGTTGCATTACTTACTGAACGCCTCTCCTAGATAGAACTCAACGCTAACTGGATAAATGGAACTACTGGTCATCTTAGTCAAGTTGCATTCAAAATACGTGTGAGCAGAATCACAAGTGATTCCAAATTAAAGAAGCTAACTGATCTACTCTGCTCATTTCCATTCACTGATGAGAAGGGAAATAATTTTTTGGAGAAACGGAACATACAGGGACAGTATTCTCAGAAAACCTACGCGTGCAGTAAGGACTGTATATCTGTTGTCAGTTCTAGAACATTCTACAGAGAATTTAAAACTTGGAATTTTGACTGCTGTTACACAATACATATACCCATTATCGTCCTTTGGCACTGCCAACATTTCTCATATCTGAAAAGCTGTACAAACAAGAATATAAAACGTCTCAAAAACTGTTCAAAACAAGACTATAACACTAAGATCAGTAACAACCTCTACAGAGGCTTAAAGTGGTTAACGTAAGTGCGGAAAGGAGTCAGACACAAGGGTGCACGTGTATTCAACATCCTACTCAGAATGTATCAAATGTCTTGTAGGTAACGTGGTGGATTTTAGGCTCAATAAACGAATTTTCTGTTGTGCAACTTCTTGTGCTTGAGTCAGTTAGTTTCACATTCCACGGATGATTTTGAATGATAAATCGTAATGGTGTGGAACGAATCATTTTACGTTCACAGTGAAAATTAATTACCAAAAATTGTCACATGCTGAATATTTCTTTTAAAAAAATACAGATGTGAGTTGTTAATTCTAACCCACCACCTTTTAAATATTACTACAAACGAAATTCTTCTACGGTATCGATGGAATTGACAAGGAGAAATTTTTCAGTTTGTTTTAAAATTTTACTTTGCTGTATGTCAGACATATCACTGGATAAGTGATCAAAAATTTTTGTTGCGGCTTTGCGTGCCCATTTTTGTGCTAAAGACAATCTAAATGTGGGGTAATGAATGTAATTTTTCCTTCTGGTATTGTAATGATGTACATTACCGTTCCTTTTGAAGGTCAGTGAATTATTTACAACAAACTTAATGAGGGAGAAAATAAATTAAAGAGTATGTTCACAGAAAGTCTTAAACTTAATGTTTGATATTACTCTGCAAGTAATATTCACTTCATTAGATAATGTCACACTTAACATGAAAGTAATGTACATCCTTTACTATCGAGAACGAATTTTCACTCCGCGGTAGAGTTCGCGCTGGTCTCAAACTACCTGGCAGACTAGAACTGTGTGGCGGGCTGAGACTCCAACCGGAGGCCTTTGCCTTTCGCGGGCCAGTGCCCTGCCGAACAAGCTATCTAACAAGTAGGAACAATCCCCTAGTCTGTGGCTAAACCATTTCAGCTCAACATCCTTTCTTTGAGGAGTGCTAGTTGCTCAAGATATGCAGGAGAACTTGTGTGTGAAGTTTGGAAGGTAGGAGATGAGATACTGGCCGAAGTAAAGCTGCGAGGACGGGATGTGAGTACTGCTAGTCGGTAGGCCAGCGTCCCAGGTTCGAGTCCCAGTCTGGCACCCAGTTTCAATCTGTCAGGATATTTTATATCCTTAACTCTTTCCTTATTCGTGATCCTTCTCCAAGTGAATCATAGAATACGGCTAATGTAATCAAGGTATTAAGGTAATGTGTCGCTGTGACGAGAAATTGTAGTGTCATGTTTGGATGAGTTTGAAATGGAAGGAAGGAAGGTGGAACTTAGTGCTGGCAGCTACTGGGGATTTAGTCGGAACTAGTTGGAGCAAAATGAAGATTTCTAGCAGCATTTTGTTGGCATATGCAAATTACCTAGGGAGATCAGCCATGTGCACATGTAGCTGTTTTTGCACAAAGTTTCGGCAACGACGTTTGTTGCCATTTTCAGGTGACTGGTGACTACTGAGGAATGATTGGTCAGTCCATCGCTGTGTCCCTTTATACTCTTATCGGTCGGTACCTCCCCCCCCCCCCCCCACTGTCCACCCCCGCTCTCCTCCCCCCCCCCGCCCCCCACCGTCCGCTGCTGTACGTCTTCATTCAGCATTCTCCTATATCAAAAAATTTCAAGCGGTTATATTCACTCCTTATTTAATGGTCCATGTTTCGCTTCCATACTATACTGTACTCCTAACAAATACCTTCAGAAAAGACTTTCTACGAGATACACTGATATGCGTTGTTAATAAATTTCTCTTCTAAGAAAAACTTTTCTTGTTACTCTACTGGTTATCTGTTTCTCGCATCCTCTGTACTTACGCAATCTTAAAATATTTTGCTACCCTAATAGCAAAACTCATTTACTTTCTTTATTGTCTAGTTTCCTGAATAGTTCCTTCGGCATCGCTTGATTTAATTCTAGTACACTCCAATACTCTCTACTTATGTTGAAGTTCACCTTGTTACCTCATTTCAAGTCAGTATCTGTTCCGTTTAACTGCTCTTCCAAACCTTTTCCTGTCTCTGACAAAATTGCCGAGTCATCCACAAACGTCCTCCCTGAACTTCCAAGCCAAATGACAGAATTTCTACGTGGTTTGTTTTGTCGCTTGCTCACTGTATGGATTAAATAACATGAAGGCATGGACTGTAACCCCTTCTCACTCCCTTCGCGTCTACTGTTTCCTTTCCATGTCCTTCGACTCTTTATAGTCTTGTTTCTGTACAAATTGAAGACATGGATCACTGCATTTCTCCTTGCTACCTTCAGAATTTCAAAGAATGTATTCGAGTCAACATTTCGAAAAGCTGAATAAGATTTTGACTCTGCAGCGGAGTGTGCGCTGATATGAAACTTCTTGGCAGATTTAAACTGTGTGCCGGACCGAGACTCGAATTCGGGACCTTTGCCTTACGCGGTCAAGCGCTGTACCATCTGAGCTACCCATGCACGACTCACGCCCCGTCGTCACAGCTTTACTTCTGCCAGTGCCTCATCTCCTACCTTCCAAACTTTACAGAAGCTCTCCTGCGAACCTCGCAGAACTAGCACTCCTGAAAGAAAGGATATTGCGGAGATATGGCTTAGCCACAGCCTGGGGATTGTTTCGTATCAGCGCACACTCAGCTGCAGAGTGAAAATCTCTTTCTCGAAACAACCCCCAGGCTGTGGCTAAGCCATGTCTGCGCAATATCCTTTCTTTCAGGAGTGCTAGTTCTGCAAGGTTCGCAGGAGAACTTTTTGTAAAGTTTGGAAGGTAGGAGACGATGTGCTGGCAGAAGTAAAGCTGTGAGGATGGGTCGTGAGTCGTGCTTGGGTAGCTCAATTGGTAGAGGACTTGACCGCGAAAGGCAAAGGTCCAGAGTTCGAGTCTCGGTCCGGCAAACAGTTTTAATCTGCCAGGAAGTTTCATTTCGAAAAGCTTTTTCTGTATCTACAAGTGCCATAAATACAGGTGAATAAACAAACGTATCAAAAAAATGGCTCTGTGCACTATGGGACTTAACATCTATGGTCATCAGTCCCCTAGAACTTAGAACTACTTAAACATAACTAACCTAAGGACAGCACACAACACCCAGCCATCACGAGGCAGAGAAAATCCCTGACTCCGCCGGGAATCGAACCCGGGAACCCGGGCGTGGGAAGCGAGAACGCTACCGCACGACCACGAGATGCGGGCCAAACGTATCATTGAATATTTCTGTATCGCATGAGAGCCAGAAAAACCTCAGGATCTACTTGAAGTGGATTAATAACACGAGCTGAGGGTAACGGTCGCAGGTGGGAAAGATGCGATATGCCAGAGATTCTTCTTTCTTGGTCCAGCTAGGCAGCTAGCGGCAGTAGCTCCCAGCTTCTTATGAAGAAGGCGTGACGTCGAAACACTATCAGTAGTGGACAGGGTCCTCAGACCTGTCTATGCTGCCTCCTCTCACGCACATCATACATAATGCCCACCCACGCAGCAGCAAGGGTGAGGGAAGCCGAGGCCTGGGCAGTGGGGTTGTGGCAATCACCCTTACCACCCAGCACACGGGACCGAAAGTGCACAACACTATACCGGTACGCTGTATACCCACTTCCTATACCATTCGGCAGTTTTCAAAGTGCAGACGTGCGAGACAGCCTCCGGCAAATGGCGCGCCATCACAATGCGTGCTTCGTAATTTAAATTCGTCCACAGAGGCGCAGTAAAGCAGTGACGCACGCACGGCCCGCGTATAGTTGATGTGGCGATTTGCCGGCGCCACGGCGGCTGTTTGCTCGCATGTCGCGTTACACAAAACAGCGGGCGGTATTTACAGAGCAATGTTTACTCAACACGCAAGTGCAAAGTCCGATATTTCCACTACAGTTAACTTTGCAAGAAGCGGACGGTAAACGTGTCCCAAAATTAAGCTACAGTGTAAGCCAACTGAATTTTTATGAAGCGCGTGCAATGGGAGCAAAGTCAGTTATGACGGCACACACGAATAAAGCGTGATCTGTCTTCTCGTCGCCTCAACTCAGAGTAAAAACTAGAGAGAGATCTATCGGGCCGACTCGAACACGGAATGAAAGATGCAATGAAGTTCAACTTTAGATAAGAATAAATATAGCTTGAACGTCTTTTTACTTACCTAAGTGCTGAATTAAACACCGATAAGTTATCAACAATTTTTTAAATGCTTTGATATAAAGGAACAAGGATCCATGGTAATCGAGAAAAAGTAAATGAACCGTACCTACTAACAGAATTTGGCAACAATTTTACTCAAAAAGCTGTGCGTTCAAGACAATCAAATAAAATTAAGACAGAAACCACTGTAAAAATTATATATAACAAAAAAGACATGTCACCAGAGAATCTTCCGGATACGACGGAAATCGATAGATGTATATGAAGAGACAAACAAATGATTACAATTCTGGAAGAACTATATGATTGATTCAAGACAAAGAACTTGAGAAACTGAGCGAGTAACGCGTTGGTCCACTTCCGGCCGTTATGCAAGGAGTTGGTACTGACTGACAGAGTCGTTGCATTTCCTCCTGTCCAAGTGGGCTGTCAGATCGTCTAAATCCCGAAATGGTCGGAGGGCTCTGCCCATGAGGCCCCAAATGTTTTCAACTGGGCAGAGGTACAGTGACCTTGCTGGCAAAGGTAAGGTCTGGAAAGCATGAAGACAAACATTAGGAGCTATCGCAGTGTGCGGGCGGCGTTATCTTGCTGAGGTGTAAGCCCAGGATCGCTTTCCATGAAGGGCAACTAAACGGAACGTAGCATATCGTAGACGTGCCGTTGTGCTGTGACGTTGTCGCGGATGGCAACCAGATGGGCGCAGCTATGAGAAGGAACCGCGTTGCCTGGACCAGACTTGTCTTCAGTGACGAGTCCCGCTTCTAGCTGAGCCCCCGTCACCTGCTGGAGACGCCTCGGACAGCGCTGGGAACCAATCTGATTGTCACATCGCCCGAGAACCAGAATTGATGCTTTCGGATGCCATTTCATGGCTGGAACCCTTTGGTTGACATCCCCGGCACCCTTTCAGCACAGCGGTACATCGACGACATTCTACAACCCGTTTTGTTTCCCTTTGTTGCAAACCATCCTGGGCTTACATTTCAGCAAGATAATACCCGCCCGCACACGGCGAGAGTTTCTACTGCTTGTCCCCGCGCTTGCCAAACGCCGCCTTGGCCACGAAGGTCGCAGAATCCTTTCCCAACTAACAATGTTTGGGCATCATGAGCAGGGCTCTCCAAACAGCTAGGACGATCTAACGCGGCAGTTCGACAGAATTTGGCACGAGGTCCCTCGGGAGGACACCCAAAAACTCTATCCAACAATGGCAAGCCGAATAGCTGCTCGCATAAGGACTATAGGTTCACCAACGCGTTATTCACTTCCTCAGTTTATGCAGCTCTCTCTCTTCATTAAATCACCAAATTTTTCTAAAATAGGAATTTTTTGTCCTTACATGTACATGTACTACACATTCCCGTCCCATTCGGATAATTCCTTCGTGATGCGTGGTTTATCTATATATAAAGTTTTGCATCATCTCGGATCCGAGAGTTCCGGAACATGTACAGGAAATTGGAATAGAGATCAACATAAATATCATTTCCGCCCTTTTTATTGATCATGAAAACCACACACTGCATGTTGTACCACCATACAGCGAGACCTTCAGAGGTGCTGGTTCAGATTGCTGTAGACACCTGTACCTCTAATACCCAGTCCTCTTGCACCGATGCATGCCTGTACACGTCATTGCATACTACCCACAAGTTCATTAAGGCACTGTTGGTCCAGATTGTCCCATTCCTCAGCGGAGATTCGGCATAGATCTCTCAGGGTGGTTGGTGGGTCACGCTGTCACAGCCCTTTTCAAACTATCCCAGGCATGTCCGATAGGGTTCACGTCTGGAGAACATGCTCCCCACTCTAGTCGAACAATGACGTTATCCTGAAGGAAGTCATTCACAAGATGTGCACGATGGAGGCTCGAATTGTCGTCCATGAAGACGAATGCACCGACAAAATGATGCCGATACTGTTGCACTATCGGTCGGAGGATGGCATTCACGTATCGTACAGCCGCTACGGCGCCTTCCATGACCACCAGCGGCGTACGTCGGCCCCACATAATGCAACCCCAAAACGTCAGTGAACCTCCACCTTGCTGTAATCGCTGGACAGTGCGTCTAAGGCGTTCAGCCTGAACGGGTTGCCTCCAAACTCGTCTCCGACGACCGTCTGGTTGAAGGCATACGCGACAGTCATCGGTGAAGAGAACGTGATGCCAATCCTGAGCGGTCCATTCAGCGTGTTGGCTCCATATGTACCGCGCTGCTTTATGTCGTGGTTGCAAAGATGGACCTCGCCATGGACGTCGGAAGTGAAGTTGCGCATCCTGCAGCCCATTGTGCACAGTTTGTTGTAACACGACGTCCTGTGGCTGCACGAAAAGCATTATTCAACACGGTGGCGTTGCTGTCAGGGTTCCTGCGAGCCAAAATCCGTAGGTAGCGGTCATCCACCGCAGTAGTAGGCCTTGGGCGGCCTGAGTGAGGCATGTCATCGACGGTTCCTGTCTCTCTGTATCTCCTCAAGTACGAACAACATCGTTTTGGTTCACTCCGAGACGCCTGCGCACTTCTCTTGTTGAGAGCCCTTCCTGCCACAAAGTAACAAAGCGGACGCAATCGAACCAGGGTAATGACCGTCTAGGCATGGCTGAACTACAGACAACACGAGCCGTGCAGCTCCTTCCTGGTGGAATGACTGGAACAAGTGCGTGCGTGTGTGTGTGTGTGTGTGTGTGTGTGTGTGTGTGTGTGTGTGTGTGTTTAGTAATGTAATGTTTGCAGTTAACAACAATAACAGATGAAAGTTCACAAGCGTGCATACAAATTATCCACTGACAACCTAAGCTTGATAGAGCTGAGGCTTCACACTCATCTTACGATTGAATAGGACAGCAAAATAAAAGACAAATAGAGACAGTACATATTCTAGTATGAAACATACTGTGACCACAATGAACTTTCACGAAGTACCTTGATAACCAGACTGTCACTTTATAGCTCGTAATTTCTCCTCAAACACAAGGACCAACGTAGAGACGTAAGAAAGCAGCACGCCAAGCACTCCTGAATGGTGTTCTGGACAAATTTCATCTTCAAGAAAGAGACAGTATCTATCGAGGTAACTGAAATCACTTGCTGCTGACCCCACTCAACTTTACGAAACGAGTTAAGAAACTTGCATTTTGCTGCAACTTGCACCTCACGAAATGAATTCGACGAAAAAATTTCGCTATCAGACAGGAGTGGCCGGACTGCCTCTCTTCCTTCATATCATCCACGAATGGAATGGGATGGGGAAACGATACAGCTGCGCTACGTACCTTACCCTCTGCCACACACCGTGCGGTGGCTGGTGCAGGGCACATGCAGATACATACTCATTTCCTGTAAAGGGATTTTTATACAGAAAGTGCGAGTATAGACAAATTAATACACTCCTGGAAATTGAAATAAGAACACCGTGAATTCATTGTCCCAGGAAGGGGAAACTTTATTGACACATTCCTGGGGTCAGATACATCACATGATCACACTGACAGAACCACAGGCACATAGACACAGGCAACAGAGCATGCACAATGTCGGCACTAGTACAGTGTATATCCACCTTTCGCAGCAATGCAGGCTGCTATTCTCCCATGGAGACGATCGTAGAGATGCTGGATGTAGTCGTGTGGAACGGCTTGCCATGCCATTTCCACCTGGCGCCTCAGTTGGACCAGCGTTCGTGCTGGACGTGCAGACCGCGTGAGACGACGCTTCATCCAGTCCCAAACATGCTCAATGGGGGACAGATCCGGAGGTCTTGCTGGCCAGGGTAGTTGACTTACACCTTCTAGAGCACGTTGGGTGGCACGGGATACATGTGGACGTGCATTGTCCTGTTGGAACAGCAAGTTCCCTTGCCGGTCTAGGGATGGTAGAACGATGGGTTCGATGACGGTTTGGATGTACCGTGCACTATTCAGTGTCCCCTCGACGATCACCAGTGGTGTACGGCCAGTGTAGGAGATCGCTCCCCACACCATGATGCCGGGTGCTGGCCCTGTGTGCCTCGGTCGTATGCAGTCCTGATTGTGGCTCTCACCTGCACGGCGCCAAACACGCATACGACCATCATTGGCACCAAGGCAGAAGCGACTCTCATCGCTGAAGACGACACGTCTCCATTCGTCCCTCCATTCACGCCTGTCGCGACACCACTGGAGGCGGGCTGCACGATGTTGGGGTGTGAGCGGAAGACGGCCTAACGGTGTGCGGGACCGTAGCCCAGCTTCATGGAGACGGTTGCGAATGGTCCTCGCCGATACCCCAGGAGCAACAGTGTCCCTAATTTGCTGGGAAGTGGCGGTGCGGTCCCCTACGGCACTGCGTAGGATCCTACGGTCTTGGCGTGCATCCGTGCGTCACTGCGGTCCGGTCCCAGGTCGACGGGCACGTGCACCTTCCGCCGACCACTGGCGACAACATCGATGTACTGTGGAGACCTCACGCCCCACGTGTTGAGCAATTCGGCGGTACGTCCACCCGGCCTCCCGCATGCCCACTATACGCCCTCACTCAAAGTCCGTCAACTGCACATACGGTTCACGTCCACGCTGTCGCGGCATGCTACCAGTGTTAAAGACTGCGATGGAGCTCCGTATGCCACGGCAAACTGGCTGACACTGACGGCGGCGGTGCACAAATGCTGCGCAGCTAGCGCCATTCGACGGCCAACACCGCGGTTCCTGGTGTGTCCGCTGTGCCGTGCGTGTGATCATTGCTTGTACAGCCCTCTCGCAGTGTCCGGAGCAAGTATGGTGGGTCTGACACACCGGTGTCAATGTGTTCTTTTTTCCATTTCCAGGAGTGTATAATTGGTGCCATTCAGCGGGTCTTCAATCACTGTAATACACTTACACAGGGTGGGCAAAATAAAATTGGCGCGAAAAATATTTCATGCCCCTCAGACAGGCAACCCAACGTACGTTCTCAGTACTGATATAAGTTGGGTACACTGTCTTAAGGGGCATTAAATATTTTCTGCGCCAGTTTTATTTGCCCACCCTGTACCCTCGTCATTACTACGTCAATGTTGATCACATTGTTAACGCTACAGCTAACTTTTATCCTTTTTTCACATTTATGTGCATAACACCCAGCTTTAGATTTCCTGCTGTAGTGATGCGGTGAAACATTTCCTGTCTGACCGATTTGGTGTAAATAAAGTAACAGGTTGCTGCATTTCTTCGAGTCACACTTTTTAGAAGCCGCGTAAGTGCCTCCCGTTCCGACGCATAAGTTAGAAGTTTGGCTGAAAGATGCCGCAGCCACCTACCTCTGTAACGGCGCAAAAGCACGGGGCGCTGCGACGCCCCCCTCGGACTCTTCATACAGTAATGTGTCGTCACACGGAAGATAAAGCCCACAGCACAGAAGTTCACGTGAGATGTAAGGTGGGTTAATGACGTCACATTGGCATCAAATTCCGCCATCATTCTGCCCAGCGTGTCACGATGGGAAGGTCGTTACGCCCCCTGTTACGCACATCTCAACCCTTCTTTCGAAGCTTCTCCGATGGAGACCAGAACCGTGGCTCCCAGTGTGGAAGTCATGCGGTTTTCTTCAGACACATCGCCGCTCTGAAGCGATACGGAAAGGCCTCAGACGATGGTATGAAAGGCGTCAATGAAACCACCCTTCCGCTAGGGGGCGTTGATTTCCAGGCATTTCGCGGTCTAAAACGACAGTTCGCACTGCGATAGGAAACAGGACGACGTTTTTGTCAACGTTCGACACTGCTGCCATCTCCTGGGCGTTTTAACCAAACTCTGAGGACATCGTGGGGCTGCAACCACAATGAACGTGATCTGACCCCTCTGGATCGCAGAGCGACCGCAGTTTTATGCTCTGGTGTACAGGGTGGAACCACTAGGGACTGTTCAAAACCATTCGACGAAGTCTGAACGTAATCAGAAGCAGCAAAGCGCTTTCTCCGTCCACCTGTTTCGAGCCCTCCTGTCTAGTGACGGAGGTGGAGCGCAACATTAATATGTGTGTGAATAAAAAGACAAAAGCTTCCTCGAAGAAACCCAGTTCGGCTACACCGTCGGTGCACCCACTCACTATTGTGAGCGCGTTAAAAATGTGCCTGTCAGAACATTTCAGCCTCGTGTTTGCCCTAGCGCCTGAGGGTTAGGCAACTCCTCGAACACTGCATAGGTAGGGTTTGCCCGCCTTCAAGCGCTAGAGCTAGCATGAGGCTGAACTGGTGTCCAAGTTTCTGACAGGTGCTGAACAAAGCTGTGTGGGTGGCAGTGAAGGTGTTGCCGATATGGGGGATGTTAGAGGGACATTTTGCCGTTTTACTCACGCACATGTTAGTGTGATCACACCGCAGGAGGGCTCGAAATAGGAAGATGAAAAAGCATAGAGACTCGTCGCTGCTTCTGACCACGTTCCAATTTCGTCAAATGGTTTTGAACAGTCCCTAGGGGTACATCTCACTCCAGTGGAGAAACTGCGGTTCCGCTACCATCCAGAGGTGTCAGGTCGCGTTCAGTGGGGCTTATAATGGTCGCATAGTCGTAGATATTGCTATAATCGCACTACTTCACTCCCATTCACGGAGCTTGTAAGCACTTGATGTTAGGTTGGCGCCATTAAAATGCATTGTGGTAATCGCTGCTGCTTGCTGGATCGCGGCTGTTTCTCGATGCTAATGCTGGCTCTAAATCTGGTTGTCTAGGAGTAAAAAGATGAGGTCCCGTGTTTTTGATGTGCTTTTGATGATAAATAATGAGCGAAACCAACAAATATTTAAACTTCAAATATTTATTACTCTGGTGGCCATCTTAATTCCACTGTCCACCAAAGACAATGACACAACACAAAGTAGCACTTCTTTTACATGTTCTTTGCAATGTTTATCCACCTCGAGCAATAACACACAAACACACTTCACCAAAGTGACATTCAGACTCCGCTCCCGACCCTTCTTGCTGCTTGTATTTATAACCTTGTCAAGGAACTACTAAAAAGAGATACAGTTTATAAGTCACATGTACATCTGTTAGCGTAATTTGTGCAGAAAAGTTATTAATTTATATCGAGTGGCATAATTTAACAGATTATTAAAATGACTGACAGATTTGTTGACTTGACAGAATAATTCTTTGTTATAAAAAGGCCGTTTTTTAGAAGTTTGTCAATTGACTTCTCTAATTTGCATAAATAAATAAATAACTTGAACTATTAAGAATTACATTGGTTTTCGTCTAAAATAGGAGTGATTACGTGAATACTGAGTGAAAACGCTCCTAGTGAACAAATAGGTTTCACTGGGTGATTTTTATTTAAGGAGATCCAAAATACGTGAGTTGGCCACTATTTTTCGTACTTGATATTAATTATTTAAGATGAACTTAGTGTTTTTACATGATGACATTTGCTGTATCAGTGATCAAGTGATATTAACTTTTGTGTGGGTCAGTTATTCAGTATAATTTAAT
This sequence comes from Schistocerca serialis cubense, assembly GCF_023864345.2. Classification (NCBI taxonomy): domain Eukaryota; kingdom Metazoa; phylum Arthropoda; class Insecta; order Orthoptera; family Acrididae; genus Schistocerca; species Schistocerca serialis. The sequence continues at coordinate 1,284,739,621 of NC_064638.1, forward strand.
GGGTTGACTGTTTATGGAGACATGTTATGCAATCATTGTTAACATACACAATAACTTTTCTATAATCATAAATACTCGTTAAACTGGTTGAATTTGGAGGGTATCGCATACTTCGGTAAAGTAAAGCCTTTAATAGGTTCCGTTACAGGCTGGAGCCCCACGATGTCCTTAGGGTAGGGCTGAAACGCCCGCGGGATGGCAGCAGCTCTTATTGTCGATTCTGAGCGGCATTGCGTCTGAAATGCCAACGGCCTTGCGGCAGTAGTAACACCGGTTCCCGTCAGATCACCGAAGTTAAGCGCTGTCGGGCTGGGCTAGCACTTGGGTGGGTAACCATCCGATCTGCCGAGCGCTGTTGGCAAGCGGGGTGCACTCAGCCCTTGTGAGGCAAACTGAGGAGCTACTTGACTGAGAAGTAGCGGCTCCGGTCTCGGAAACTGACATACGGTCGGGAGAGCGGTGTGCTGACCACATGCCCCACGCTTTTGCGCCATTGTAGAGAAATGTCAATAAACTTTACCAACAGCCGCACACATTAAGATATCTAATTTTATTCTCAAAGCAACCAGTATCGGCAACTCATTTTGTCTTCTTCAGGCCCCTGCATAATAAAAGAGTATACATGTAGTAATATAAGGGTGTACAAATCCACCTTACGGGAAGTGAGAGGTAGTCATTATAAGGTTAAGCTTTAAAATGATGAAAGTATTGGTGTTAAATCAAATCTATGTGTACATCCAGCACAGTAGACTAAAACATGTGTATACATTTTTCAGTAGCGTTAAACCAAAACTTTGTGTATATCCAGCACAACAGATTAAACCATGTGCACATCTTTGTTAGTTACCAAACTATCTAACATCGCAGATTTATAAGGGAACATATAAATTCATTAAAAAGATCAGCATTAGATAGTGTACAATCAAGAGCTCCTTAGAAACAAAGCTCGTCATTTTCTCCTTTATTTATTTATTTATTTCTTTTTAATAAGAAAGTCCTATAAGTGTCAATCCTTGGTGTTCGCTATGCATGCTGTACTCTCTTAATATGTCACTGACGTTGCGTTTTGCTTCAAGTTATTTGATGCTGTGACAACTACTTGCCTTACTATCTGGGATATTGCCTAGGCTGTAAATATGCATACTATTGCATTTTGTAGCTTACTGTGAAGATTGCCACTTATATATACTAGACAGTTCCTCCTCTGAAAGAATTTTATAGGATTTTGTTATGTAAAAAAAAATTATAGAAAATGACGAGTTTTGTTTCTACGGAGCTCTTGATTGTACACTGTCTGGTGCTGATATTTTCAATGAATTTACATGTTACCTTGTAAATCTGTGATGTTAAATAGTTTTATGACTATCAAAGATGAACACATGTTTTAGTCTATTGTACTGTATACACACAGAGATTTGGTTTACGCTACTAAGAATTATATACACATGTTTTAGACTACTGTGCTGGATGTACACATAGTTTTAATTTAACGTCAATACTTTCATCATTTTTAAGCTTAAGAGGTATTATGATTACCTGTCACTTCCTGTAAGCTTGATTTGTACACCCTTATATTACTGCATGTATACTCCTTTATTATGCAGGGACCTGAAGATGGCAAAATGAATTGCCGAAACTGGTTCCTTTCAGAACAAAATAAGACACCTTAAAGTGTACGGTTGTTGGTACAGTTTATTGACATTGAAAAGTACGTACCAGCCGATGTCCCGTGGCCTTAATGGACCTACAGAAATTGTACAGAAAGGTTGTAGGGATCTTTGAACGAAACTTCAAACTTATACTCACCTTTTAATATTGTTGGACATTATATGTAACAAAAAGACGCGGTGCTGAGCCTCTGCTATCATGGAATAATTTATGCATACGCAGTAGCTGTTACTAATATTTACTCAGGGGCTGCACATACCAATGAATATAAGTGAAGTTTCAATAACTTTTTTTTAAAAAGGAAACTACTTTTCACGATATTCGCCACTGTCTAGAAAATGGACGGCTCTGTAGTGTATCATCCGCGGCTGCGTAGGTCATGGCCAGAGCCACCGGCCTGTGTACCATTGTCTCGTGAAGCCCATCGAGAACAGCGAGGTTTACTAGCGACTTTGCAGTTCTGTGCATTCTATATGACCGGCAGAATCGAACATTATTATCCGGGAGAGAGTCCATTCAGTTATGGAAGTGAATCATGTTAAATAGCCTGGTAACTGAATCACTCCACTTGATTGTGATGTAGCGAGCAGTTGGGCTGTGAGACTGGAAACAAACAATCTAATTACCTAGATGAATTGCGACTGCCGAAAATGGTCGACTGAACAGGGCAGGTCGATTTCCATTTGATTATGATAGCGTAGCGTACAAAGAGAGCGCCGTGGGATGCGCTAAATAAAGGAGCTCGTACGGTCACCGTTATTATGACAGTGTGACCCAGTCCACAGCAAAATCTGACAGTGTTTGGGAAATTTAATGATAAGCCTTTGGAAAAAGTGAGATGTTGTTGGACGAAACCATTTTCAGCAAGCCGCGCGGGGAAGCCGCGCGGTATGAGGGGCAAATTAAAAAAAAATTCGATTTGTCAAAAATATGCCTTTTTGTAGCGCACATTTTGATGTATGAAACATATATATTTGAGAGATTATAAGGCACGTTATTTGGTCTTAAGTGTACCAAGATACTGGTGACGGTGATAGTGAAGCTCTCCTTGGGGTTCAAATATCTGCTCCATATGGAGCTGAGACTGTTGTGCAGAAGTTAGAATGTGTGGGACACGTACAAAAAAGACTTGGCATTAGTCTTAGAAGGCTGAGACAAGATTTGGCAGGAAAAAAATTATCTGATGTGAAGGGAATAAAAGGGAGAGGACGACAGGCGGATGAAGAAATTGACAGGCTACAGACATATTATCGCTTGGCAACAAAAAGCGACACAGGGTACATGAAAAATATGGCGCAAGCAGTTTGGACCTTATACTCACACAAAATGTCCACGGACAATAACCCTATCCACAACTTGTGCCCAAAAGGAAGGGAATCATGATGTGGCTACCAAAGGTCCATTCCTGGTGGTGAAGAATATCGTCACAAAAGTTCTGTACCAACTGCTGTAATGCAAGCTATGATACCTATATTCAGTTACTTTGCAAATGAAAACATACTGAAGAAATCTTCGTACATCCATATTTACATTGAATGAAGGTGGGACACAGCTGGTATAATTTTGATTAAAAATGAAATTCCTCCAGCTGTACTCAAGATTTTATATTTACTTAGCTACTAGTTTCGACGTTGCGTCAACGCCGTCTTCAGGCCCATACACTTTGATGAAATCAGTTGTGTGTGACTCAGTCTAGAAGTCCGCCGTGAGATCAACACGTGCTCCACATGGATTGCGGGCAGTAACCAGCACGTGTTGGTCTCACGGCGGACTTCTACACTGAGTCACACACAACTGATTTCATCAAAGTGTATGGGCCTGAAGACGGCGTTGACGCAACGTCGAAACTAGTAGATAAGTAAATATAAAATCTTAAGTACAGCTGGAGGAATTTCATTTTTAGTAAAAATATTGAAGAAATGTCTTCATGGCGGTATCCAAAACCCAAATGAAAGTTTTAACAAATGTGTATGGAAAAGATTGCCAAACACCATTTTTGTGGGAAGAAAATCACTTGCTATTGGTGTTCATGATGCAGTTGCGTGTTTTAATGATGGTGTGCAAAGCAGGAAATATGTTTTAGATAAAGTGAGAATTAAGCCCGGAGTGAACTGCATCGAAGCTTTGTATGCGATAGACAGAGAGCGTGTAGTGAAAGCAGATAAATCATTTTTGGACGTGAGAAAATGTAGAAGAGTGCATCATATTAATGTGAAAATGAAGAAAACTGATTTAGAAAATGAAAAAGAACGTGCTTATGGTACTCGACAGTTCTAAAAGAATGACAAATACAAGCAGAAATTTTAGCGGCCATTTTCCGAAAAACACAAATAGATATGCTATTACTTTCAAACTTGGTATGCTTATTAAATACAAACTCCTTAACCCAAAACTCTAGAATTTTCCAAAGATGTTAAAAACTGCGGGAAATTTGAGATAATTAACTATAAAATTTGAGTTTTTTCTAAACATGATGTTTAAAATGCAACAGCTCATTCATTTTTTCACAAATTAAATAAATTCTAGAGTTTCATACACCTGTAAGAACGGTTTGTGGAAAATTCATGGAAGAATCACTCTTACGTATGAAGAGAAGTGTATCTGTAGCAACAAATGCATCCAATAGTAAGTAAAAAAAATGATGAAATTTCACATGTAAAAAAATTATTTTGTTTGCTTTGAACTCCCACTGCTATGAGTATGACACCTGAATCCTTCCTGGCCATGCTGGGAAAGTTTTATGAATTTATTCGTAAAAGTATAGACAGTGGAAATTAAAATGTCCTGTGGTGCCTCTCCCGCTCCAGTTCGGTCCGTTTGACGTGCTACCCCCCCCCCCCCCCCCCCCCCTCCCTCTTAAGTAGTGTGTAAGGCTAGGGACTGAAGACCTCAGCGGTTTGGTCCCATAGAAACCTACCACCATCATTTTTAGTAAAGTTATAGAACTTGTACTCGAGAAAGACGTTGTAACGTTTCTGCCACTAGCAATGTATGTCTCGCGGAGGGGTCGCGAGTTTAGGACAAGAGGCATTAGGACGTGTACAGTGCCATACAGACTCTCGCTTCTACCTCGCTCAGTTGACCGATTATAATACCCAGCCCAATAGGAGCCAAACGTAGCAGCCCTGTCTAAAAAATTTCGCACCCTGTATAACACCAAACTACCTACAAATTTACTTGTGAAGTCTTCTTACTGTACTACATAAGCAAGCACAATAAGTGAAATTACATTGTTACTGTCCTTCTGGTGTTGCAAATTGATCTTAGGTAACACATTCATTTGCGATTGTATACGCCAGTGATAAAGTGAGAATAAAATATCTACAACATTCCCCATATTTCCTAAATGGTTTGAGATCTCAAAATCAAATTTTGACAAAGATTATCTTGCCATATGATTACTATGCAAAACTTCATGGTCTGCCATGTTACTCCAGTAACCAGAGACTTTTCTGACGAAGGAATGTTGTTTTTAAGGGCCATCGCTAGCTGGTGAAACGAGAAATACTGTGGGTTTTGGAACAACATAAGTGAATTCATTAAACGCTATTTTTAGTTCAATCCATCTGTGACATGAATCACCAAACCAGTGTTTAGTAGTACTAGTTGAAAACAGTCTTGGTTGCAATTTTAGTTTCTTTATTTTTCAACTACGCGTTTCACCTTATTTAGGCATCTTCAGGCTGGTCTACATAGCAAACAGAGAAAAAATACATCTATTTTTAAAGATTGCGATCGCGTTGTGGGGACATGGATAACCTGAAAGCAACTATAAAGAGATCAAGTACTGAAAGAGCAAATACCTTAATTTGGTATTTATTAGGACGATCCTTTAGACAGTGTAGCTAAAGGGCATCGTCGAGTACATCCGGTCAACATCGCCTTCGTTAACCTCAGTAAATACTTTCTAAATGTACGTGAGTGAAGAAAGACGAAGTTGAAGAAAAAAAAGAGAAAGAAAGAAATACCAAATTAAGGTATAAGGTATTTTCTCTTTCAGTGTTTGATCTGTTTATACTTGCTTTTAGGTTATCCATGTCTGTACAAAGCGATCGTGATCCTTAAATAGATTTTTTTGTTCTCTGTTTTCTATGTAGATCAGCCTCAAGATGCCTAAATAAGGTGAAACGTGTAGTTGATAAGTTGATAAATAAAAAGAAATTAAAATTTCAACCAAAACTGTTTTCAACTAGTGCTAATTTTAGTGCTGAAGATGTGCTTTTTCGCCTGCATCTCGTGGTCGTGCGGTAGCGTTCTCGCTTCCCACGCCCGGGTTCCCGGGTTCGATTCCCGGCGGGGTCAGGGATTTTCTCTGCCTCGTGATGGCTGGGTGTTGTGTGATGTCCTTAGGTTAGTTAGGTTTAAGTAGTTCTAAGTTCTAGGGGACTGATGACCATAGATGTTAAGTCCCATAATGCTCAGAGTCATTTTTTTTGTGCTTTTTCACAAGATATTTAATTTACTTTTACTCAGTTCCTCGCTTAATACACTACTGTTTCAGAATTCTCTGTCAGTTGCATCTGCACTGCATGTTAGTGACGTGATGTATGAACTCCACTGTTTCTTTGGTTGAAGAATCAAGTTTTAATAAGGCAAGAAGAGAAATGTAGGTTTTACTCAATCTTTGCGTTTCATGATGCTTCTTCGGAAGTTATAAGTGGTTAACAAGCCAGGCGAAAATAAATCACTGCTACTGTTGCATTTTCAGTGGAAGTCCTTTTACCTACTAACCAAAGCAGAGGTGACAGTAGGTTTGTTTTGAATGGCCACCATGCAAGTGTGGGCGTGGAGGGGCTCCACTTAATATTTGCAAAACGTGAGCATAGGCTTCAGTTTAGACCCACATTTCTCCTCCAGCGCTCGGCATTTCCCCTCCAGCATCTGCCGGCAACCCCCACCACAACCGCTCCCCCAACGCTTGCCCTGCCCATTGCGCAGCTACAGGCCACGTTATTCTGCGCACACTCTACATCAGAGACCAGCCAGGCACAGCACACTTACAGCACAGTACATCCCCGGATCGCGTGCGCTCCATTATCTCCGCCCTGCACACGAAAGCCTGTTCGCCGCCTGCCCAGTCATTAATCCCGGCCGCTAATCCGCGCCAGCACAGCTTTCGTTAGCTCCAGAACTCGATTCGGCCATCCACCGTAGCCGCAGTCTCGCTTCCGCGCCCACGCTAAGGGCGGTGGATCCGTGACGAATGACACGCTTCCCAAGTTGTCGGCTCTCACGTGTGTGTGTGCCGAGTTCCGGGAAGATGTGATGCAAGACTTCTGTAGTGTGACAGGTACAGAATGTATCGTCAACTCTGTTAACTTCAACTTCTAAACAACTGTTGTGATTACGAATACACAGGTAACAGTTACGAGTCAACACTTTGCCTCCTCAGATCTCGCTGTGTTTTTGCCTGTCTCAGTCGATCACTCTGTCACACACACACACACACACACACACACACACACACACACACACACAGAGAGAGAGAGAGAGAGAGAGAGAGGGAGAGAGGGGGGGGGATGTTATTAGCATTAAAAGTGTGGTAGCCTTTAAATCGGCCGCGGTCCGTTAGTATACGTCGGACCCACGTGTCGCCACTATGTGATTGCAGACCGAGCGCCGTCACACGGCAGGTCTAGAGAGACTTCCTAGCACTTGCCCAGTTGTACAACAGACTTTGCTAGCGATGGTTCACTGACAAAATACGCTCTCATTTGCCGAGACGATAGTTTAGCATAGCCTTCAGCTACGTCATTTGCTACGACCTAGCAAGGCGCCATATTCAGTTACTATTGATATTGTGAATCATGTACCGTCAAGAGCGACGTTCATCATTAATGGATTAAACTTAAGTATTCCACCAGATACGTACGTTTTTCTAAATTCTAATTTCCTTGTTATGTTCCAGACCTCACGCCAGCCTGCGTGAGCTAAAACGCGTGCATTTCGGCCTCCTCTAGTAACACGGTGTTGGCTCTCCTGCCAATCACAACAAAAAGTAAATAATAAAACGCAATAAGAAATCTTATACAAGATGTCTCTCCTAGGAGTCGTTAGGCGCATTTTCTGTGGTGTCCAGCACATAGTTGTGATTTCGTTTTTGCCCTGTGTAGCTGGAGTCAGCCCAGATAAACGTTAAACATCCTGGCAGATTAAAACTGTGTGTCGGACCGAGACTCGAACTACAGACCTTTGCCTTTCGTGGGCAAGTGCTCTACCAATTTTTTTTTTTTTTTTGCATTTTGTTCGTTGTTGATCGTTGTGTTTGGTCGTTGTGGAAGTCACATGAGATCCGTTCAAGTTCGTTTATTGTCCCTTCCACTCAGTTTTTTTATTACAGAGGCCAACCGGTTCTCTGACCGAACACGCTGAGGCGGTACTGAGCTACCCAAGCACGACTCATGCCCCATCTTCACAGCTTTACTTCTGCCAGTACCATGTTTCCTACATTCCAAGCTTTACAGAAGCTCTCCTGTGTAATTTCCAATTGTAAGCTCCTAAACGTTGCCTATTTGAGTGTATGGAAAGTGCATACAACACAAATACGATTCGCGAAAGCAGCTCCGACCACTGAAAGCTATTTACATTCACATTATTTCTTTACATAAAAGGCGATCAATTCAAAAACTCAACATGTCCAAAAATATCGAAAATCGAGATATCGCTCGTTCCATAATCTTTGCAGAATTCTTTGTAATATGGAGAAAGAATTATGTCTGTAACTACTCAAGTCCCGTAGATCTTAAGCGTTGAAATTTGCATACTGTTCCAAAACTTTGCATGTCCACTGCCTCTTGCGCTCCAAAACTTCGTAAGTGCAAGGCGAATTTCAAAATTTGTCGAAGAAATGTTGTGTTTGTTATAATGTACTAAAAGAAAATACGCTTAAGCAGTCGTGTTTTAGACAGTTAAACGATTCATCACTTTCTTTGACTCTGAGAAGACGGGAATCGAGCTATCTTCATTTAACAGTATTCTGCACAGAGTTTTGTTTATGATCTTTGTAACCGCGTAACAAACATAAGTATCTGGGAATAATCAGTATAAACAATTCAAACACTTGAACAACAATGCAGTTCTGCAATAGGTTTTGCCCAATTGGTACCATGCAGCATTATTGAGCGCAGTAACTGTAATGGTGCAGAAAGAAATGGACGGGGAGAAAGCCAGCGTCAGAGCTTGTGAAAGTACTGTTACTTCCACTGAATTACGTCGCAGTAGCAAAAAGGAAACGACATGTCTTACATGGAAGAAAAACCAAGAGAAATGAGCGAGGTAAAAATGATTCTGAAATATCTCATTCTTACAAAGATTACCCGTGGTTTATGCACAGTCACCGATGTTTCGAATTAACTAATGGAAGTTCATGAAGTTATGAACTAACCTTGACTGAATCTTATTTGAGGTTTTAACCCACAGATATATCTCGTCAATCGCATTAAACAGTCAAAAATTACAGATACAATTTTTCAACATTTCAGACACTCGTCCAGATATCTTCCAAAGAAATCAAATTGTTATCACCTTCACAGGTTTGGCTTTAAATGTAATGATCTTGGAATGTAAGACATCAGAAAGTTTCACCAGTCATTTTATGAGTCTCACAAAAAAGTATTTTACGATTGATTCATTCTTCGTCACGTGACGCACAAATCTCCACAGCGTTGAAGACCAAGAATGGATGGAAGAAATAAAAGCAAAGTTGTCACATTGAGATACTGTACACCTAAATTTATTTCTGAAAAGAGAGAATTACTCAATGTGTGTCAAAATACGTTTGCTTCCATTTCGGGAATTTCGAAATTTAGGGTTCAAAGATTTGGTAAAGATCAGTTAAGAACCGGGCTATCACCATGAGAAGATGAGTGAGTGATAAACGTTCAAAGCCTTATTTGAGACAAACAGATGGTGTAAAAAAATTCGTTCAGTCTCTTGACATCCGTTGAGTCACATTACTGCCGTGATCATTCAAAGCGCCAGTACCTGCCAAGTGAACGTTCCGCTAAAAACGCGTAGAGGATGTACAATCCAGAACAAAATCCTGAAATGAAAGTGAAATATGGTTTCTTTAGAACATTCCTTAACTCTAAACATAATTTTCAGAATACCGGCTACGTATAAATGCTCAAAATGTTCTGAGCTGCAATAACGCATTCAAAGAGCCAAAACAGCCGGGAATGCATTAAAAGATAAACGGCTCATTGAAACTGGGTGCGATGGCATTTTTCAAAATGCAGAAAATTCAGAATGCGGAAAGAATATCTTACTACGTAAACTACCGCATCAGGCAGCATATTATAGCCGCTAGCTTTATGTTTAACTTCACAATTTGCGAAGTAACTTCCAAGGCAAAGCAGTCTAAGGAAAGTACATTTATATACTGCTGGAGGGGAAATGAGGGTTTCAGATTTTCCGATGAAATAGCTTCCTGTGTGCATCATAAATTAAGAAATACATTTTTCCCTCCGGTGTTGCACACTGTATGCCTTTTTGGCTATGGATAGCCGGGGGCAAAACGAAAATCAAATCATGACGGGTATGTCAATAAAGTGCTTGGCAACTGAAACATCAACCACGTTAAAAAAAAAGGTAGGGGTAATTTCCACAGTGGCGGCTACTCTTCTATGCCACGAGATCAAGTTTTTGGTCGTATCGAGGAAGATATTCGACGACGGGAAATAATTCTAAATCCACAAGACTACATAGATATAGTTCAGGGATTTGAAAGCGTCATCCATCTGGATTATTTATTTTTTACCGTTTTTTTTTAAATTTCGGTCTAAAGTGACATAGTAGTTTTATCTGTTTTCCTTCGTTTCCCTTGAGATGGGCATATTCAGTTTTGCTATTGACCGCCTCTTATGGTATCATCCACGTAATACTGTAGCCATGCTCTAAACTAGTGGTTTGTCGTCTGTATCCAGAGAGTACCACAAATTACCCACATGTGTTGCGTACACAAATCTTCACTGTCTCGTCAGTTTAAATAAGACCACGAGATGAGAGACATACAAAGCGTTGCGGAAAACTTAATGAAAGCGACTTGTTACAGTTATTTGTGTATTTCAGTTGATGGGGCCTTCAAGTAAATGAACGGCGGCCACTGTACAAAGATATCGTGCTGTACCTAAGGTATTTCAGTTACAAAGGTTTGAAGTATACTTCCTTCAGTTGTGCACAGAGCCTGCAGCACTACTGGGGTACGTGAGACGCGTCTTGCGACACCACACTGCCAGTCTAACAGGTAGCATCGGTGCAGTAGAGCAATGGCGCTGATTACATATCCTATAAAAATGCGTTTCGTTTACTAAAGGGGTATATCGCAGCTTAATTTGTTTCACTATTGTGTCGTGTGGTACAACAAATAAAATGAGAGTATAATAGATCACAGCACAGGCAGTAGAACAAGAGGAAGCAAGTCTACAGCGTCATAATATATGACAGATATAAAACAACCAGCAAAAAAGAACTCAGAGCGTCATGTGGGGCAGAATACTAAGCAAAATCCACTGAAGACAGCACTTCTGTGGGAACATGCTTGGGTAAAGCAAAAATAATAAAATTTGCGTAGGATGAAACTTCTCTCGAGCGTTTGCTTCAGTATGCTGCGTATTTATTGTTTATATTGTCAAAAAAAAACTCTGTCTGAAATAAGATCCAGGTCGAAGTGTGTACAATAGAGGGCACAAGTCCCATTATATTATGGCATTGCATTAGCGCTTACGAACTGGAAGATAAACATAACATGCGGTCGGGGACATTCCATTATCGGATAACTTGGCATTGGAGCAAGGCCCCAATGTACGATTCTCTACAAGAAAGCGGGGAGACTTGAACTGATGCTCATCTGGATGAGGAAGTCGGCCGTAGTTTGAGCAACGAGCAATCCTGGCGTTCGCCACTGGTGAGTTTTTGAACAAAAGTGGATGTGTGTGGGATTTCTGCCTATCTCGCACTGTGTACTGGGTGCGTCAATGGTGCTCACTCACGACCATCCTTAATGTAGTCTCATTTTATAACTTGTTTTTTGGCGCCATCAGTCTTCTGCTGGTTCGATGTGGTCCGCGACGACTTTCTCTGCTGTGGTAATCTCTCTATCTCAGAGCAGAACTGATATCCACCGTACTCCAGTATGTAATGTATTCTAATCTCTGTCTTGCACACTACAGTTTTTGACGTCTCCAACTACCACTACTACCTGTCAACTTATTCCGTGGTCTGACAAAAATTATCCTATCATCCGGTACCTTCTTCTAATCAGTCTTCTCTACAACTTCCTTTCCTTAATGAATCTGCGGAGCATTCCTTTCTTATCATCCACTTATTTTCAGTATTGTTCAGTAATATCACATTTCCCCACAGTCCACGTTTGGCTTTGATGCAATTCTGCGATGCAAACGTACATTGTCAAAAATTTCCCCTTCAAATTAAGGCCAGTATCTGATACCACAAGACTTGTTTCAGCAAGGAAGGTCCACTTCATCTTCGCTTCTCTGCTTCTTATGTCCCACTTGCCTCGTCCGCCACGCGCTATTTTGCTTCCAGTGTAGCAGAATTCCTCTGCTTCGTCTGCTACGTGGTCCCAGTTAAATTTGTTAAGTTTATCTCTAATTTGAGATACGCAGCTCCACAGTATTTCTTTTTTGGTTTACTCTCAGTCCATGTTCTCTGCTTACTAACCGTTCATTCCACTAACAGTCCTCGTAACTTTCACGGCGGTAGTAAATCAATGAATCATATTATTCGCGTCTTTTTTCCCCTATTTCTCTGCCTCGTGATGACTGGGTGTTGTGTGATGTCCTTAGGTTAGTTAGGTGTAAGCAGTTCTAAGTTCTAGGGGACTGATGACCATAGATGTTAAGTCCCATACTGCTCAGAGCCATTTGAACCATTTTTTCCCCTTATTTTAGACTCACTTCTAAACTTTCCCTTTTTTAAAATCTTAAACATGGCCCAAACTTCGGCAACTGTGTGACAGTTGCTCCATTTTAGCAATCCATTTTTAAGAGATTTTAATTCATGATACTAAATTCAGACCGAATAAATTCCGCTCATCACGTCTCACATAAGGACGCCCAGCGTCGACAGAAAGCGAAATTGCAAATACCTCTTCCCTTCCTGTAGAGTATATATTACTTTCAACAGTACTACTTACTATATACACTGGGAAATGTTGCAGTTTTGTTATGTATAAGCTAAGGTTTATAAACTTTTTTAACAGTAAACGCAAGTTCCTCCATTAGCAATTAAGGGTAATAAATTTAGAATGCCCTCTCTTTACAGTATTTACTACTTTTAACAGTAATGTTAGTACATGCGAGGTGATTATCACTGTTGCCTTAAGCTGTTAGAAGAATGTCTTCACATTCCATTATCATTCGCACTTTTAAATTCATTTAAGTTTCTACCATTTTAGACTAAAAGTGGCCTTATAGAAGACACGATTTTCCGTTCTTTTTCTGTTGTGTTTACATAATATACTCAACGCAGTCTACGCTCAATTTGTTACGCGCCCACATTTAGCGCCGTCTGGAGCTAACTGGAGTCTGTACATTTGGGCAGTCGGCTTTTCCTGTTTGTTACAAAAATACTGCTGCAAACCATATGGCATCACTGTGCTCCATTGTGTACAAGTCAACTTTTATGTCATCAAGAGCCTTATGGTAATGGGCCGCTACGCTCGGCGTTCCATCTCCAGCGCTGTAACACTACAGTGCTGCAATGTTGTGTCCTGGCTTGTGATTATTTATTCTCTGCAGATGGATTGGATGTCAAATGTCACAAGAGCCCTTTGGCTTCATTCAGTGTACTTAATCAGCATATGGTGTGAGTAGCCATATCATACGATCATTTGGCTACAGTTGTTACTGTGCTCTGTTTAAAAAAAGTGTTTTAACCATTAATGTTCCTTTTAGGGTTCATTACACCTTCCGAAAGATGACAATTTTAAAACTGTCGAAACCTACATCAAAGGTACGAATAAATCTCCATTTGCAACATGTCTGCTGCTGTTTTTCAGACTTCTCCAAATTTACTTTTTGTTGTTACCATCATTGTTCCTTCGACGTACGGGCTGAAAGGCAGAAAAGGACGACTGTTTCCCTGCCTTAGGCTCTTTTTAATGAGAGTACTTTTTTCAAAAAAATGTTCAAATGTGTGTGAAATCTTATGGGACTTAACTGCTAAGGTCATCAGTCCCTAAGCTTACACACTACTTAACCTAAATCGTCCTAAGGACCAACACACACACGCATGCCCGAGAGAGGATCCCAACCTCCACCGGGACCAGCCGCACAGTCCATGACTGCAGCGCCCTAGACCGCTCGGCTAATCCCGCGCGGCGTACTTTTTTCTTCCACTCTTATCGCTCTCTCGGTTGTAGTACATTAGTAGTATATTACCCGCGTTTCCGCATGGCGTATGCCTAATATTTCTCTAACTGCGGAAAGCTTTTTCTAACTCGAGAGTTCTGTGAAGCGCTTTATTTCTTTGAAAGGCTCGCTTTTGTTATTAAGCCTAACACTAGAACTGCCCCTCTGCCGTAACGGCGAGCGCGAACCGAGAACAGGTGCGGCCCCTGGCGGACGCCTAGCTCGGGCCGGGGCGTGCGTCCTTCTCCTACGCGGCCGTGTCCCCGCACGCAGGGCGCGCCGCCGTAGCGACCCCCGCGAGTGCCCGGCGCAGCCACCGCCCCTCCCTCCAGAGTCCAGCCCGGCCCGTACGGGGGCAGCGCGGTGCCCGGGAACACCACCTGTCGTCACGGCGTGTCGCTCCAAGGTAGTGACACATCGATTCTCAAAACGGCGTCAGTATTCTACATCATACTCCCCAAGCCACCTGACGGTGTGTGGCGGAGGGTACCTTGAGTACCTCTATCGGTTCTCCCTTCTATTCCAGTCTCGTATTGTTCGTGGAAAGGATTGTCGGTATGCCTCTGTGTGGGCTCTGATCTCTCTGATTTTATCCTCGTGGTCTCTTCGCGAGATATACGTAGGAGGGAGCAATATACTGCTTGACTCCTCGGTGAAGGTATGTTCTCGAAACTTCAACAAAAGCACGTACCGAGCTACTGAGCGTCTCTTCTGCAAAGTCTTCCACTGGAGTTTACCTATCATCTCCGTAACGCTTTCGCGATTACTAAATGATCCTGTAACGAAGCGCGCTGCTCTCCGTTGGATGTTCTCTATTTCTTCTATTAACCCTATCAGGTACGGATCCCACACTGGTGAGCAATGTTCAAGCAGTGGGCGAACAAGTGTACTGTAACCTACTTCCTTTGTTTTAGGATTGCATTTCCTTAGCATTCTTCCAATGAATCTCAGTCTGGCATCTGCTTTACCGACGATCAACTTTATATGATCATTCCATTTTAAATCACTCCTAATGCCTACTCCCAGATAATTTATGGAATTAACTGCTTCCAGTTGCTGACCTGCTATATTGTAGCTAAATGAAAAAGGATCTTTCTTTCTATGTATTCGCAGCACATTACAAGTATTATTATACTTGCAATCATTGAGACTTTCACAGCCATATAATGCCTGGAGGCACAACTTAAATTGGAAGGAACACATAGAAAATGCTGTGGGGAAGACTAACCAAAGGCTGCGTTGTTTTGGCAGGACACTTGGAAAATGTAACAGACCTACTAAGGAGACTGCCCACACTACGCTTATTCGTCCTCTTTTAGAATACTGCTGCGCGGTGTGGGATCCTTACCAGATAGGACTGACGGAGTACATCGAAAAAGTTCAAAGAAGGGCAGCACGTTTTGTATTATCGGGAAATATGGGAGAAAGTGTCACAGAAATGGTATAGGATTTGGGCTGGACATCATTAAAAGAAAGGCGTTTTTCGTTGAGACGGAACCTTCTCACGAAATTCCAATCACCAACTTTCTCCTTCGAATGCGAAAATATTTTGTTGACACCGACCTACTTAGGGAGGAACGATCACCACAATAAGATAAGGGGAATCAGAGCTCGTACGGAAAGATATAGGTGCTCATTCTTTCCGCCCGCTATACGAAATTGGAATAATAGAGAAATGTGAAAGTGGTTCTATTGACCTCTGCCAGGCACTTAAATGTGATTTGCAGAGTATCGGTGTAGATGTAGGTGTAGATTTCTGTTTTTTTCGGTCGACTTAATTGAGAATTTAACGTTCCACAGGCACCAGCGGCAAGCACTCTCAGAGGATTACCTTCCACTGGTCGTGGTGGACCCAAGTAGACCTCTACGACAAAGCTTGTATTTACAGGAGAGTAGCGGCCGTCGTTCCATACTTCTGTAGTTTCTTTTTACAAATACCTCAATTTTTTTAAAGTACTAAAAGATCCAAGTCGAAACAAGGCCCCTGGAGTAGACAACATTCCATTAGAACTGCTGATACCCTTGGGAGAGCCAGCCCTTACAAATCTCTACCATCTGGTGAGCAAGATATATAAGACAGGCGAAATACCCTCGGACTTCAACAACAATATAATAATTCAAATCCCAAAGAAAGCAGGTGTTGACAGACGTGAAATTACCGAACTATCAGTTTAATAGGCCACAGCTGCAAAAAACTAACGCGAATTCCGTACAGACGAATGGAAAAACTGGTAGACGCCGACCTCGGGGAAGATCACTTAAGATTCCGTAGAAATGTTGGAACACGTGAGGCAATACTGACCCTACGACTTATCTTAGAAGAAAGATTAACGAAAGGCAAACCTACGTTCCTAGCATTTGCAGACTTAGAGAAAGCTTTTGACAATGTTGACTGGAATGCTCTCTTTCAAATTCTGAAGTTGGCATGGGTTAAATACAGGGAGCAAAAGGCTATTTACAATTTGTACAGAAACAAGATGGTAGTTATAAGAGTCGAGGGACATGAAAGGGAAGCAGTGGTTGGGAAGGGAGTGAGACAGGGTTGTAGCCTATCCTCGATGTTATTCAATCTGTGTATTGAGTAAGCAGTAAAGGAAACAAAAGAAAAATTCAGAGTAGGAGAAGAAATAAAAACTTTGAGGTTCGACGATGACATTGGATTTCTGTTAGAGACAGCAAAGGATCTGGAAGAGCAGTTGAACGGAATCGGCAGTCTTGAAAGGAGGATATAAGATGAAAATCAACAAAAGCAAAACGAGGATAATGGAATGCAGTCGAATTAAATCAGGTGATGCTGAGGGAATTAGATTAGCAAATGAGACACTTAAAGTAGTAGATGAATTTTGCTACTTGGGGAGAAAAATAACTGATGATGGTCGAAGTAGAGAGGATATAAAATGCAGACTGGCGATGGCAACGAAAGCATTTCTGAAGAAGAGAAATTTGTTAACATCGAGTATAGATTTGAATGTCAGGAAGTCGTTTCTGAAAGTATTTGTGTGGAGTGTGGCCATGTATGGAAGTGAAACGTGGACGATAAATATTTTAGACAAGAAGAGAATAGATGCTTTCGAAATGTGGTGCTACAGAACAATGATGAAGATTAGATTGGTAGATGACATAAATAATGAGGTGTTGAATAGAATTGGAGTGAAGAGAAATTTGTGGCACAATTTGACTAGAAGAAGGGATCGGTTGGTAGGACACGTTCTGAGGCATCAAGGGATCACCAATTTAGTATTGGAGGGCAGCGTGGAGGGTAAAATTCTTAGTGGCAGACCAAAAGATGAATACACTAAGCAGATTCAGAAGGATGTAGGTTGCAGTAGGTACTGGGATATGAAGTTTGCACGGGATGGAGAGCTGCATCAAACCAGTCTCTGGACTGAAGACCACAACAATAACACCTGTAGTAAGGCTATTTGAAAAAGCAGATCTTTCTGTACATTCTGTATTCTATTTATCTTTGTCGAGCATTTGTACTGCGGTAAATAGGGTTAGAGAAACGGACGTGTTAGAATTCGTCGCTCGGTAAGGTAACTCATTACAGCTATAGGGTAGGTTGTTACGAACTATTTACTGTGGTGTAATGACGTGATGTGACGGCCTTCTTTGGTTTATTTATGTGGACCTTTAATATGGATCGTAACCTGAAATTTACACACTATCTGCGCAAAAGTAATTCGATATTGTCAACTAGATATCACGAGATAAGTATCCGCCACTATAAAAGAAGAGGTCAACATTGTTTTGTCAGAAGAGACGAAGTAACATCAGAAAGTAATTCGAGATTGTCAACTAGATATCACGCGAAAAGTATCCGCCTCTATAAAAGAAGAGGTCAACATTGTTCAGTCAGAAGAGACGAAGTAACATCAGAATGAGTCTGTCAGGAGAGCTTAGTGAGCTTAGTAACGCCGGACGTGGTCTGGTTACTGCACGTCACGCGAGTAACAAATCCCCTGGCAGGGAAATTTGAGCCCTTCTAAAGTTGTCCCTGGTCGACTGCTGGTGACGTCATTCCGAAGTGGAAACGCGAAGGAACAGCCATAGCTGAACAATGACCAGAGAGACCTCATGTAGGCCCACTGACGGAGAGTGGTTGTAAAATATCGTATGAAGTCAGCGGAAGAAATCTTTCGTAAGTTCCAAAGTGCTGCTGGGCCAGCTAGCGTAGCGACTGTATACAGAGTCAGAAGGAGTAGAGTGCAACATTCGAGCGGCTCCAGGTAAGTCACCCACTTCTACAGCCAGTGCTGAGCCACACTTGAGGTACTGTAAATAGGGACGCCACTGGATATTGGATAGCTGGAAGCGAGCGATTTGATATGACGAATCACGCTATATCGCGTGGCATTCAGATGTAGGGGAAGAACTTTGACTTAGTTCCAGAACTCAACGTCCAGCATCACTACCTTCTTTGGTTTCGGCTGTTGAGGAGGAGTGGGGTGTCATTCCTGCACAGCCATTCGGACACCTCGCTGAAAGTGATCCTACCAGAGTTCAAGTCGTCATAAAAGTAAAGAGTGGACACACCCTGTATATTAATATGGGGTGTGTCCGTGCTTAAAAGGTGTCCCGATAATTTCGATCTGATTTCTGATTACTTTAAGAAGAATTAAACATAGCAATGACAAACCACGTTTGTCAGGTGCTTTACTCACTAAATTTTAATTTTCATTTCTTATTTGCAGTTATGGCGAGTGTAATGTGGGTCATTCTTAGCACACTTGACGCGAATCAACTTGCTGATTATGACCAATATTCCAATATTTTAAGCACATTTATGGAACAAACGTGTGTTGGAATTTCTTTCCACCGACAGAACATCGGTTTCACAGAATGTTATCCAATGTTCCACGCCTCTCGACCTGTGATCATCCACGACCGATTTTTGCATAAGTTTCAGCGTGCTACTGCGATTATGTTCTGGACCGTCATGTCATTTCGAACGAAGTTCGTGGTATCTGGTAAGCCGACGATACTGTGATTTGGTTCCGATTCTCATTGCCCTCTCTATTTTCCTTGGTCGATCTGTACACAGCCGGTTCTGCCCGTCATCCTGGAGCTGTATGGCAGAGATGCCACGAGTGAAATTTCCTCATCAAAAGGGCCGAAAGGGATACTATCACCCTATCGGTTTTCTACCATTCCTCCTCAGAACGCATTCGAGTCGTCTTATCTTGTGTCCGAGCTCGCATATTCTTCCTGTGCTAGTTTCATGGTTAAGGAGCATGCTCTTATTTTGGATCGGATGAGGTTCAATATCAATGCGTCTTCGTAGGTTTGGGCAGTAGCCAGAAAATGCAGAGTGCTTTCGGAAAATACTGTTTGCTGATTTAAGCGTCAGTAAGTTTCTCACGATGACAATTTATAATATATTGTAGCATTAAGAGCTTCTGGGACATGGTACAGTCAAGTAAAAACTTTTAATTAGGGTACGAAGGAGCAGCGCCAGTTAGTATGGTCGATACATTTGAAAAAAGCTGTGGATGTAAATATAGATAAAGATCTAATATTGAACAATTTTTGGGAAAGAGTAATTGCCCGGAAATCGCAGGCAAGATATTAAAACAGTTTGATGCACGTGGGAGTACAGGGATTCGACCAGAGCCCGTCGCGAATTGTTTTGTTTGGAAACTACGATTATATCTATACTCCGTAAGCAGCTGTACAGAGCTGGGCGGAGGGTACTTCATATCAGTGGTAATGATATACCGTTCCATTCCGTTCATGTACAGAGTGGTAAAACGAAAGCTGAGAGCGTGTGTTCAAGCCCTGATCACTCTTGTACGAGTATTTACGCCGCCCCAAGCGAGATATACGTCAGTGGTTGCAGGATAGTCGCATAATCATTTTCGAATACAAGTTCTCAACATTCATCCAACAGAATTTCGCGAGAATTACCCCGTCTTTCTTCCAAAGGTTCCCGCGTATAAGTTGCCCGAGGTTATGACCGGACGGTTTGTGCGTCACTTTTAGGCACTGTCAGCGATCAACGCCTATCAGCTGCAAGGACAGGATAGACTGGCTTGGAGAGCTGCATCGGACCAGTCCCCGGACTAAAGACCACCACGTCGACAACAAATGTTCTATGGTAGGGAGACCTATCTTGGACTCATATAATTGAGGAAATCTTCTGCTAAAGGAAATTCCACTGAACCTACGCTGAAGTTTGTAACGCCGGAAATGCATATCCTCCTATTTCCATCTATTGTACTATTATTTTTTTCCTTGTTTTGTTACCTCAAGATATGACATTTCTGTCTCTTTATATATTGTAATTGCTTTACTGTTGGGATATATATATATTTATGCACTTATGTCGATGTATAATTGGTTTGTTTCGTAAATATTATTTGTATTTTTACGCTGGGTCTTGCCTAGGGAAAACTGCTATCGAACGATTACGTCGATAGGTCGTGTGAAGAATCAAAGTGTGTAGGATCTTTGGTAGTGTTAACTCTGCCGCGTGGAGCGCGGGCTGAACAGAAGGAGTCTGGCGGGAGTAGCGAGTGGAGCAGGTGTTGTGTGACGCTCCCGCGAGTTGCCGCGCTTTCGGGGTTTGGCAGCATGT
This sequence comes from Schistocerca serialis cubense, assembly GCF_023864345.2. NCBI lineage: Eukaryota > Metazoa > Arthropoda > Insecta > Orthoptera > Acrididae > Schistocerca > Schistocerca serialis. The sequence goes on from NC_064638.1 coordinate 1,284,760,237, forward strand.
AATTGCGCTCGACTCGCGATGATAGGTTCTGACATGGTGTCGCGGACGGGAAGCATTAGCTGGCGCACATCAAGAGCCCGTTTCGCCTGGTGACCGTGTCGAGAAGAAGGCGCGCCAACATCCAGCTTCTGCAACAGCGACGGCCGACAATGAGTGACTGTCGCCACCTCCTCGATCGACGGCTTCAAACCTTCAACCAACCAACAAGGAAGACTAAAAGCACGTAAAGTTTCAGAACTGTATGGCAGACCTCAGCTTTTCAAATTGTTCCATTTGTCTCGCAAAATTACAGCAACTTAGCATGAACCTTTGTTGCTCATTGTCCCAATTGCATTGCCAAGCAGGGTCCCTTCCTTTTCCGAAATGAACCCGAGTGTCGTTGAAATTCAAACGCCAGCATTAAAATAATATAATTAGATTTCACTGCTTTAATTTCAAAGTTCAGTAGCTGGCTACAATATTCAGATTACACAAGCACGAATTAAGAGTGCGAGCTTTGTTACCGTATTTTAGCTTACCTGTGACTGCAGCTCAGCTTGGTACGTACTACATTTTACTATTGTTAATTGTTCAGAATCATTTAATTCAAGATCAAAGTTAAATCTCTTATTTCTAAATTGCGTAGATTCAAGTAGCTTTTGAAACGATTGTTGAGGTAGTCCAAGACTAACTGTACTTTACTGAATTTCGATGTGCTTCAGAAAGAAAGCTCACTATTAACTTCAGTCACTAAATTAACTTTCGATTTTCCGGTTTTATTAATTCTTTTGCTAAATTAAGTCAGGGTGTAGCGAAATTTATTACTTCTGACAAACTTTCAGTTTTCACACTACACGTGTCAACCTTCAGTTGCCACGCTTCTAGTGCTAATTATATGTGTAATAATCTTTCTTTTTCAGTTACTATAGTAATTGTCCTTAGGACTGGCGACCGTGATTTCCCCAAATCTCAAATACCTAATTACCGCTAGTTAATTGTTAATGTAACGGCTGCACATTTACTTTCTTTATTAACTTTACCCCTTTTCAAAATTAATTTCCACCAGTTTCATTAGCACATTTCCTTTCATTTAGATGTAACCCTTTCCTCCCTCTCTACCGACAGGTTAACTTCGGTGACGATTGCTTTTCCAAAACTCCCATTAGGTACACGCGGTTTCATTTTTCACTGTCATTAAGGTCGGTAAGTGAGGGGGAGGTTACAAGTTCCGTAATATTTTCGGTCGTTGAGCATAAACAACTGCACAAGAAGTGCGCAAGTAGTGCAGTGGGACAATACAGAAAATTCAAGTGCTAACTGCTGAGCTAGGCGACATGCGAAAATGTGAAGTTCTACATCAGTGGTCGGAAATCGATCGTCACAGGTTTGTTGCACATACGGTTGGCGCCGAGAAAACTGACTATTCAAAAAGCATGGAGTCCTTGGGAAATGGGGACAGGTCGTCCATTCCGCATTACGGATTTCCACCACGGAACTATCCCAAGTGCGATCGTTTCCAGTCTCGGGTCGCTGCGAGGGGTCCCTTGCCTTTTTTGGTACATATAATATTAACGTCCGCAGCTCGTGGTCTTGCGGTAGCGTTCTCGCTTCCCGCGCACGGGGTCCCGGGTTCGATTCCCGGCGGGGTCAGGTATTTTTCCTGTCTCGAGATGACTGGGTGTTGTTGTGTCGTCTGCATCATCATCATTCATCCCCATTACGGTCGGAGCAAGGCAATGGCAAACCACCTCCACTAGGACCTTGTCTAGTACAGCGGTGCGGGTCTCCCGCATCGTCCCCTACGCTCCCCGGAGTATGGGACTTCAACATCATCATCATCATCATATTAACAACTGTCACCTTTATGGGGTTTCGTGAGGTAGACCAGAATGGTGTTACTTCTGTCTTCCTAGAGCGGGCTTTGCCCAGTGTTTACGAGTCTAGAAGACTGCTGCGTTATGACTTCGGACGAGTGGAGCCTAGCAAACACGAGTTTAGGGCTGGCCTGATACAAATGCGTCAATGAAAACACAGTGATGACAAACAGAGGTTAAGGTAGCAGCTGTCTGGCGATCCAGTACGAACGGAACTGTAACTGATGGGACCCACAAAGAGAGCGACTGCGTTTCCACTGTTTGTTCGTCTGTAGCAGTCTTTGCTTCAGATTTCGCATCCAGGTTTCACCCTTATGAACACTGGCGACTGTTGTCGCAGATAACGACAACGAGTGCTTGTGTTAAACCTTCGTACGGGCTGTGCCCATCTGAACTCGTTTGATGTGTGCCCACTTACCAAAACTCCAAGCGCTGGACTGGTGCTTTAGGAAGGGTCTCAAGAACGCCTTAAAAGCGATTTCTTTGGTATTGTTTCCTGGTATATGAGAAGCGCGTGCTGTGCGATGGTGTGGGAGCGACCGGTAGCGTGCTTCGCCGAAAAAGACGATAAGGACGAGACCATTGCAGAGGCAGCTCAAGCTCATGTTACGTGGCCATTTTTCTTTTTAAACTGTCACGCATCACATTTCACAACATTTTTTTGATCGTTCGCTTGACCAATGAAGTAGATCTGTGACGCTGCATAACAATTGCAACCTAGATTCAGTATTTTCAGTGATTGCCCCTTTTATCGCTTTTTATTCACTTCTCTTTTTAGTACGGTGAACGGACTGCAGAATCGAAAGCCTACTAGCTGGCTAACAACATGTAAGAGTCTTCTTGAAAGGAACAGGCTAGACCATAATGTTCAGAGACCACGGCAGGGTCTCAGCTCATGTAGCCGACGCGGTATTCCTTCAATTAATTTGCGTAACCATATGGGGTGCTTCCCTTCTCGGCAGGTCACCAGAGATCGGATTCTGACGTTAAAGAGCTATGCAAAATAACACAACCGACACCCTATACTCAGAATGAACCGAGAAAAGCAGGGTCATAGGTAGTCGTGAGTCAAAATAGTCATCCCGGTATTTACACAGGTAGTTTAGGAAAGCCACGGTGAAAGGCCAGACAGGGAAGTGAACGCCGGTAATCTTATTCCGAACACGAGCGCATTGTCTGAATTACATGCGCCCACCAGACTAGGTCAGAACGTGTAATGGTGAGCCCCCTGCTCCTCTCCTTCCCTATCTCGAACACGAATGATTTATTGGTTTAACGATGCAACTAGAACATGAAAGCCGACGATAAATTTAGTACATTTCTGAATTATGAAACTATAAAAAAAATAACACCGTAGGCCGTCAATGCTACTATGCAGAATGACCTTTACTGGACCATGTCTGTGCAACGATTCTCTCCCAACAGTTGTCAGGCGCATTTTCTCTGTTGTTTCCGCATTTGCAATTTAGTTTTCGCGTTGTGTATTTGGTGTCAGCCCAAACAAATACAGCTCAGATAGTCTTTCATGCGACGCCCAGTGCTGACGGAAACCGTCGGTTTGCTTCTCATTCAGAACAAAATGATTTTTAAAGCGGAATTTTACGTGCCCGTTCGATAGAGCGGTCCCGAATCAGTCTAGAGCGATATTCGTTTTATCGACATGTATTAACAGCGACAGCAACACACTAAGAATAGCCAGTACTGCAGCAATAACAGCACTGCCCAGACCCGTCGTGACTGATACTGCCATGCTACGTCTACGTCTACGTGATTACTCTGCTATTCACAATAAAGTGTCTGGCAGAGGGTTCAATGAACCACCTTCAAGATGTCTCTCTACCGTTCCACTCTCGAACGGCACGCGGGAAAAATGAGCACATAAATTTTTCTGTGCGAGCCCCGATTTCTCTTATTTTATCGTGATGATCATTTCTCCCTATGTAGGTGGGTGGCAACAGAATATTTTCGCAATCGGAGGAGAAAACTGGTGATTGAAATTTCATGAGAAGATCCCGTCGCAACGGAAATCGCCTTTGTTTTAATGATTGCCACTCCAATTCACGTACCATGTCTGTCACACTATCTCCCCTATTTCGCGATAATACAAAACGAGCTGCCCTTCTTTGTACTTTTTCGATGTCATCCGTCAGTCCCACCTGATGCGGGTCCCACACCGCACAGCAGTACTCCAGAATAGGGCGGACAAGCGTGGTGTAAGCAGTCTCTTTAGTAGACCTGTTGCACCTTCTAAGTGTTCTGCCAATGAATCGCAGGCTTTGGTTTGCTCTACCCACAATATTATCTATGTGATCGTTCAAATTTAGGTTATTTGTAATTGTAATCCCTTAGTATTTGGCTGAATTTACAGCCTTCAGATTTGTGTGACTTATCGAGTAATCGAAATTTAGCTGATTTCTTTTAGGACTCATGTGAATAACTCCACACTCTTCTTTATTCAGGGTCAATTGCCACTTTTCGCGCCATTCATATATCTTATCTAAATCATTTTGCAAGTCATTTTGATCATCTGATGACTAAACAAGACGGTAAGGTCTGCTCAGTCCTTGTTGGAGTACCCGTTAGTCTTCGTCTTTTACTGTCCATGTTAATACATACCGATCAAATAAATATCGTGCTAGGCAAATATTGGACCGATCGATAGAATGGGCACTTAAAATTTGGCTTCAAGAATCATTTTGTTTGTTACAAGAAACAAACCGACGCTTTTCGTCAGTACTGGGTGTCGCATGAAAGATTCGACGCATTTGTTTGAGTCGACTTCAGCTACACATTGCGAAAATCAAATTGCAAATATCTGCCGAAACACCTGAGAAATTTGCCTGGCAACTGTTAGGAGAGACAGCCGTGACACTACTGGGCAGGTTGCGCTTACGGCCACCTACAAACGTATTTGCGTAGCTGATGTGCGTGTCACGTTCATCACGTTCGAAAAAAAGAGGGAACATTACAGTTTAACGTTACGTCGACAATGAGCTTGTTAGAGATGGAGTACAAGTTCGCATTAGGAAAGCATGAGGCAGGAACTCGGCTGTGCCTTTTCAAGGAAACCATCCCGGTATTTCCCTTCAGCGGTTTACGGGGACCACAGCAAACCTAAGTTTAGATGGCCGGACGGGGATCTGAACGGTCGACCTCCAAAATGCGAGTCCAATATGTTAACCACTGTGTCACTTCGGTCGGTTGTTACGTTGGACACGTCGAGCAGCTAAACTATTTTCTTGTTGCTTCAAGTACGTGAAGTCTTTCTGGTCGTCACTTGCTCATACGGTCATGACATTTAGGTGAAATGAAAATGAAATCAGCGTATGGCATTTTTGGCCGGAACTTCCCCCATCGCAGAGTTCGGTCGCCTGGTGGAGTTCTTTTTATTTGACGCCACTTCGGCGACTTCGGTGTCGATGATGATGAAATGACGATGAGGACAACAAACACGCCCAGTCCTCAGCGAAAAAACCCCCACCTCTGCCGGGAATCAAACCCGGGGCCCCGTGATCAAGAGTCTGAAATGGGCACTAGCTGCTGACATTTAGGTGAAAGTAGTTTGTATTAACTGTCGTGCTGCTTGCGAATACGACACAGACTGTCCCCAAACACTGCCTCGAGTTGACGCAATACGTGAAAGTAGTCGCTCGCTGGGAGCCAGGTAGTGCGACAGGGCGATAACACCACCAACATTCTGCGGCAGTGAGGACGCGTCAAACCCCACAACTTCAAGTCGCGACCCGTAGGAAGATCAAACTAGCCAACTTAAAAGCGCTAAATTTGTCCCTACAGTGACATAATTTCCGTACTTTAAATTTCACAGGCAACATCTCAACATTCGGGGAAAAAAATACTCCTATGTAAAAAAATAATAATAATAATAATAACAATAAAAAGAAACTGATGAAAACGATATCAATAATTATTTCCCATCGTTGCACCAGCTTTTAGTCGTTAGTTAAGTTTATTTTTCTTGCAGTATAAAATCTGTTTGTAAAGGTCACCTATTACCAGCTTGTCAAATGGTTCGAAAAACGCTTTAAAGCTGATAACATCAGCCGGCCGTTGTGGCCGAGCGGTTCTAGGCGTTTCAGTCTGGTACCGCGCGACCGCTACGGTCGCAGGTTCGAATACTGCCTCGAGCATGGATGTGTGTGATGTCCTTACGTTAGTTACGTTTAAGTGGTTCTAAGTTCTAGGGGACTGATGACCACAGATGTTAAGTCCCATAGTGTTCAGAGCCATTTGAACCGTTTGATAACATCGACTGGTTTCCGTGGATTCAAGATCCTTTTAGAACCTCAGCCCCATCTGAACTTACTTCTTTAGAAGAGAATGCCAGTTTATGGTCATGCGGCAGCATATAGGAGACAAAATTTGATAGTATGGGGATATATGGTTTTTGTACACCAGTAAAAGGAGAACATTCGCTAAAGTTGAACGAACATGTTCAAAATCCAATGTCTGCGAAGCACTTGTTTCAACAGTCGCTGTAATAGAGAGCAAACGTCGAGGGAAAATTAACGTGGAACAGAAAATGGTGGTAGCTACATGCAGTTTGAGAAGCTGTGTAGAGAAAAAGTTTTATCTGTCCCATTAATCATATTAACAATAAACATGTTGACTAAATTTTTTGCAAATGTAAAATACGTATTTCTTTTGGTATTTCAAAGACCACAATCATGGAACGACTGGAAGCTTTTGTCGTGTATTCTTATTCACAGATAGCTTGTTTTGGTGAAGCTAGTATCTTCAGGTCACCTACATATGAATATTCATTATTTTTCTTTTGATTTAATCCAAACATATCAGCTGCACATTTCAACTGCGTTAGGTAAACCATTGCTTTGACTTGGGACGCTGCGGAAGAATTCCGATATTTTAATGACACCGGAAAGAAAACTACTAAGTTAAATTTTAGTTTTGGTGCCAACACTGTCAAGTTTTACAGTGGTGTTTGTTTCTGCCGCGCCAATTTCTCTCTGTCTCTCTCTCCCTGCTTCTGTATGATCTGAATGAACCAATGATATACAGTACTGATCTGTTGAGAGTCAGATAATCTCCACTGTCCGAATCCAAGTCACATCCTGATGTAGAATCGGCATTATCACATTACATTAATAGCGTCACGATGGTGTAGCGGCACAGCTTACAGCCGATGCACGTTACGCCGCTAGCGCTCCGAGTGGGAGATTTGTCCGAGAGCGAATTTGACGCCCCGCACTGCTGTTTGCCTCAGGGACAGAACGCCGGCCGGTCGCTGACGAGATCCTTGGCTCGTTTCCAGCTCTGCCGACCGGCTCTCGCAAAGCCAATTGTGTCTGCAGAGGGACACGCGCCGCGGGCAAATAATCGCGTTTTAATATCTCTCCGGCATTCCGTTTACAAACAAATTCCTTCCCTCTGTCGCTTTCCTTTTTCGGGCGAATAGTTAAATGAAATCTCGTCGGAATTTTCCGAACAACGTAATTGGAATGTGAGATCAAAGGCTGGTGACGTCAGCTGGAACGGTTGCAATGACAGCTCGCGACATCTGCATTTGTGCCTACACGCTGTTTGTGTTACATAAAAGCCGCCCCACCAACCTACAACACACACTGCGCCCACACTGACGAATTGCTGCCGACTGAGCTGGCGGCAAATGTCCTCAACCGCTGCTGTCCTGTTAACCGGCGCCGTGTGCCGAAACGGCCTACTATAGCAGTCAAGCGGTCACATGAAATGCAGGACTCTCTCAACGTTACAGCCTCTGTAGAAATGAGCTTCCTGTGATCGACGGACACAGAAGACAGGTATAAAAAAGAAATGATATTGTTAATAATATGTGTCTTACAGGCAAGCAGTGTAATTCGTATGCTATGTAGTGCTAAAGTAACATACGGAATACCAGAAATCAGTAGGCAGGGTATGAAATGCATCTTATTTAATATTTTGCCTAAGCATTTCATAGAACACCGTTTGCGTTTGAGGCAGAATACGAAAGAAAGATAATTCAAATATATCGACAATTACAAGAGCCACAGACATCAATGTTTGTAACAGTTGCTGTCCAGTTCGGTTCAAATGGTTCAAATGGCTCTGAGCACTATGGGACTTAACTTCTGAGGTCATCAGTCCCCTAGAACTTAGAACTACTTAAACCTAACTAAGCTAAGGACATCACACACATCCATGACCGAGGCAGGATTCGAGCCTGCGACCGTATCGGTCGCGCGGTTTCAGACTGTAGCGCCTATAACCGCTCGGCTACAGCAGCCGGCTGTCCAGTTCGGTTGGAGGTCTATTGTATCAGAGCGCCTCGATAGCTGAGTGGTCAGGGCGATGGAATACAACGCAAAGAGGCCCGGGTTCAGTTTCCCGCTGATTGGAGATTTTCTCCGCTCTGGGACTGGGTGTTGTGTTGTCTTCATCATCATCATATCATCCCCATCGACACGCAAATCGCAGAAGTGGCGTCAACTCAAAAGACTTGCACCAGGCGAACGGTCTACCCGACGGGAGGCCCTAGCCACACGACATCTCATTCCAGAGGCCCGTTTCGCTAAAATGATGTCTGCACTTGGGAATATCTCCTAAAGTCCGAAGATGTTCCGATAGAAAAAGAAGTATCTCTCAGGTTAGCTGCGAAGCAGCAATCCACCGCGATTGGGCAACGAATTGTGAAGTGCACGTGCAGAAATAAATGCCACAACCTGAGGTCATTTTGTGCAGAAAGAAAACTTATTTGCAGTTCAGAATGTCATTTGAGTTCTGCTTGCTGCAGTAAATAACGCGTATAGAAAGTGCAGCTTCGGAGTACATGAAAATGGAAATTCCAGACTCAGGTATTATACATTTGTAACAATTGCTAAAAACTTTTTTTTACCGACAATTTTCAGGTTTTAATTTAACTTTTAAGAAATATATAAATTTCTAGTTTGAATATGCTATCTCATTGTAAATTTTATACTTTGCTGTGTTCATTTCGCATTTTATTAAACACCTTGGCATTTTACACACTGAAGCACCAAAGAAACTGGTATAGGCATGCGTGCTCCAATACAGAGATATGTAAACAGGCAGAATACGGCGCTGCGGTCGGCAAAGCCTATATAAGACAACAAGTGTCTGGTGGAATTCTTAGATCGGTTACTGCTGCTACAATGGCAGGTTAACAAGATTTAAGTGAGTTTGAACGTGGTGTTATAGTCGGCGCACGAGCGATAGGGTACAGCATATCCGAGGTAGCGATAAAGCTGGGATTTTCCCGTACGACCATTTCACGTGTGTACCGTGAATATCAGGAATCCGGTAAAACATCAAATCTCCGACATCGCTGTGGCCGGAAAAAGATCCTTTAAGAACAGGACCAACGACGACTGAAGAGAATAGTTCAACGTGACCCAAGTGCAGTCCTTCCGCAAACTGCTGTAGATTTCAATGCTGCGCCATGAACAAGTGTCAGCGTGCGAACCATTCAACAAAACATCATCGATATGGGCTTTCGGAGTCGAAGGGCCACTCGTGTACCATTGATGACTGCACGACGCAAAGCTTTACGCCTCGCCTGAGCACGTCAACACCGACATTGGACTTTAGATGGCTGAAAACATGTGCAGCTGGAGTGATGTGGGACCCCTGATACGTTTAGGTACGACTCTGATAGGTGACACGTACGTACGCATCCTGTCTGATCACATGCATCCACTCTCGTCCATTGTGCATTCTGACGGACTTGGGAAATTCCGGTTGGCCAGTGTGACACCCCACACGTTCAGAATTGCTACAGAGTGGCTCCAGAAACACTCTTCTGAGTTTAAACACTTCCGCTGACCACCAAACTCTTCAGACATGTACATTATTGAGCATATCTGGGAGGCCTTGCAACTTGCTGTACGGAAGAGAACTCCAGACGCTCGTAGTCTTATGGACAGCTCTGCAGGATTCAGGGTGTGAATTCCCTTCAGCACTACTTCAGACATTAGACGAGTCCACGTCACGACGTGTTGCGGCACTTCTGCGTGCTCGCGGGCGCCCTACACGATATTAGGCAGGTGTACCAGTTGCTTTCATTCTTCAGTGTATATTTCCCACGAAAGGGTTTTAAATTAAATTAAACGCTTTGCCAGAACGTTCTAGGCATTGAATGGCTCTGCTCATAGTCGTTAGCAGAATAGTAAGAGTTGGTCACTAGTAAATCTTTAAGCTTCTTTTAAACTGTGCTATATTAGTAGGTAAACTTTTGGTGATTACCGGCAACTTATTGATTGTGGGTTTTACTGAATAATCCATACTTTACAGGGTCAACGCGATTTTAGTCTTCGTCTGGTTTCTCGTACTTGAAAATGATATCTTGAACTGATATAACATGTAATTTCATTGAGAAATAATTGTAATGTGTACAGTAGATAGTACACCCAAATCTTTGAGAGCTGTCTGTAACACATTCTTGAAACCACATCATACTTGGTAAATTTTAGCTTGGCTTGATGATTTACTCCAGGATGTTATACTTTATGACATTACAGAATAAAAGTGCAGAAATGTATTTCAGCACTATTTACTTCTGCGTGTTCAACGTCACACAGCATTCATTTCACAAACAAAGATTTGTTACGGCCCTTCATCAGTTCTGAAGTATCCTTCTCGCAAAGGATTTTGTCATCAGATTGTAACCTGAAGACCAGAACACTGAAAAGCTCCCAAATCTGCACAGCCTCGTAAGTTGTGCAGGAATATCTTACAGACGCTCAACTACACACAGCGAGGTCTTTCAAAGTTTAATAACAGTCAACTAGTTAGAAACCATTTATTTACATTCATACATATTTTGTTAACAGATCCATCCAAAACTAAACTTGATTTGCTGTTCGTCACCATGTTCGTATCAAATTGAAATGGAGACATTATGCAGCTGGCACCGTTAGCGATGATAGGCCTTTAAAACACACAAAAATACAATCTTGTGGAATATCAGTCGAAAGCAGTCCCTTGTCCGATGAAGTCTAATACCTTCATGCAAAACTCTTTCCTACTGAAATGCTTTGTTTCGTATAGACAGACATAACTAGAAACTTTCAGCTGAGTTTCCTATGATGACAAAATATTTCGTTGTACTCAAAAGGATATTGTGTTTTACGCAGTCAGACGCCCTGCACAAAGTAAAGAATATACTTATAATCTGTAATGTATTGTCTAATGGATAAGTACACTCTCACCGTATGTGTAGAGAAACTTGCTAAAATTGGTACCATTTAGAAATCCAGACTGTGATTTCGAGTATATGCTACTTATAGCCCGACAGTTAGTGAGACGCTTACATATTTCTTTTTCCAAAATTTTGGAAAATGCAGGTGAAAGTGAAATTGATAGGAAATAACATGGTGCTTCTGTATATTTTTTCTAAACCAAAGCATGTTTCAGCCAATTTGAAAATGTAGCAGTGATAAATATCTGATTAAATAAATAACTTAATCTGTGAATGGTCAGCTTATCGACGCATTCTAGTGCACTGCATGAACTGCAGGAAGTGTCGTACACGTTCATGATGTCAGAGAATATATCTACGGAGAAAATCAAAATACTGGCCTTTCATCGTCAAAAACTGGTCAGGGAAAAAACTATTATCGACAACAAAATGATTGAGCAAGTGTTGGAGTTTATGTATTTGGAGTGTTATATGACGTAACGGAATTCGCAGGACTTGTAAATCGAACCAACCAGATTGAAATAGTTCGTGGTAACACTATAACGAATTCTGAGCGACAAAGAAAGGAAAAAAAATGCTCCTTATATTGTATAAGGTAACTGCAGTATTGTTGATTCTGCATTTGATTGAAAACTCGACTCTACTATATGCGACGTGAAACAGAGGCGATCGACATGAAGTGCTCGCTACACGTGATCAGTTGTTCTCGGCTTGAGCATAAAAGGAGTGAAAAAGCATGGGAGAGTGAGACTTTCTGAGTGTTAATGGGACAGTAGCGAGATAAAACAAGGATCTGGTTGCAGTAGCTGCCTGAATGTTAGCTAAACAGCTTGGCTCTAGTAACCAGTAGGTCGGCGGCGAAGTGCAAATGATAGGAATCGAAGACCGAGTACTGTATTTAAAGGGGCGTAAGGCAAAGACGCAGTCTTACTCTTCTACAATTCAATGTGTATATAGACGATGCAGTAAAGGAAACATAAGGAAGATTCAGATGCGAAATTAAAACTGAGGTGAAAGGATTTCAATGATAAGTCAGACTTCTCCGCCAGTTAAGGATATCTAAAACATTGATGACGTCAGTTCGACAGCTCCGCAACGGGCGGTGGGATATGTCTATCATTATGGTCAGTCACGCCAACCTCCTACGGGAGGGCAACGTGTGGGACTGCGTAACGGAGCTGAGGCTGCTAGCATAGGCCGGCCCTCTACAGCTGCCTACGCAACCCGCCGTTCTCTGTCACGGTGCCTTCTGGCAACTCTACGGACTTTCGCTCCATCCTCAATGCCCGCTAACGGATGATTAGCTCCAGAATTCTGCCTTCAATCGTACAAAGTAGCCTCGCCTGGTGGTCTCCAAACGCTTATCGATATTGTGTCACTAATGTCTGGTGACAGACGCCTGAAGAATATTTCATGTCTGGGTCTACAGTCCCTCAGTTACGTGGTTCATAATCAGTTTTTCTGAATAAAAGCGTCCATTTTTTTGTCAACTATTCTTTTCCATCTTACGGGTACTGCAGTTTAAAAGTGTTTTACATCAGACGTTTCTTTTTTATTTGCAAAGCACCATCAGTGAAGGTTAGTGTCTATTTGACAAGTTTTGAAGTAGATATGTCACCTGCACTGCATTCAGCAATACGCTTAATGCGAAAAAAAGAATAACAATTGATTTACGACTGCTACTGTGGGAGATGGTCTTGGAAACAAAAATAACAAAAATACAATAAATTTTTTGGTTTCTATTTATATATAGGGTAACAGTACAGTAACTACGTCCAACCCGGCGTTGATTACTCGCTGTACGCCACGTAGTTGCTGATGTTGCTGTGTTTACGTGAAACTGAGGAAGAAATGGTTCAAATGGCTCTGAGCACTATGGGACTCAACTGCTGAGGTCATTAGTCCCCTAGAACGTAGAACTACTTAAACCTAACTAACCTAAGGACATCACAAACATCCATGCCCGAGGCAGGATTCGAACCTGCGACCGTAGCGGTCTTGCGGTTCCAGACTGCAGCGCCTTTAACCGCACGGCCACTTCGGCCGGCAACTGAGGAAGAATTAGATACCTGTTGAATAGAATGAGGATTCCACTAAACATAGGGTGGATACTGAGAGGAACCGAAAGAAAGGCGAAAGGATTTAGGAGCAGCAATAAACGAGATTAGTGACAAACTAAAGCATGAAACCTGGTGACCACGTAACCATCAAAACTGGTGACCACAGAGTCGACGAACGAACTGTGCAAAATAACGCATGAAGGACACAGCAAGCAGTATATAAGATGCAGACTAGCACAAGTCAAGGAGGGCAGTGTTTGCCATACATGCCTATTAGTATCCAACGTGGGTTTTAATTAGTCAAAGGGATTTCTGGGTAAAGAAGTAACGCAGTGTGGGAATACCGGAAAGAACCGAAGGGTGTGAGATGTGATAAATGTAAATGTCGTGTTGTAACGCCGGAAATGCATATCATCCTATTTCCATCTATTGTACTATAAATTTTTTTCCTTATTTTGTTACCTGAAGATATGACGTCTCCGTGCCTTTGTATATTGTAATTGTTTTACTATTGGTATATATATGCATTTATGTCGATGTATAATTGGTTTGTTTTGTGAATATTATTTGTATTTATAAGCTGGGTCTGGCCAAGGGAAAGCTATGCTATCGAACGACTACATCGATAGGTCGTGTGGAGAACCAAAGTGTTTAGGATCTTTGGTAGTGTCAACTCTGCCCCGTGGAGCGCGGGCAGAGCAGAGAGAGAGAGTCTGGCTGGAGTAGTGCAGTGGAGCAGGTGTGTTGTGTGGCGCTCCCGCGAATTGCCGCGCTTTCGGAGTTTGGCAGCATGTAATTGCGCTCGACTTGCTATGATAGTTTCTGACACGGTGTCGCGGACGGGAAGCATTAGCTGGCGCACATCAAGAGCCCGTTTCGCCTGGTGACCGTGTCGAGAAGAAGGCGCGCCAACATCCAGCTTCTGCAACAGCGACGGCCGACAATGAGTGACTGTCGCCACCTCCTCGACCGACGATTTCAAATCTTCATTCAACCAACAAGTAAGACTGGAAGCACGTAAAGTTTTAGAACTGTATGGCAGACCTCAGCTTTTCAAACTGTTCAATTAGTTTCAAAAATTACACCAACGTAGCATGAATGTTTGTTGCTCATTGTCCCAATTGCATTACCAAGCAGGGTCCCTTCTTTTTCCGGGATGAACCCGAGTGTCGTTGAAATTCAAACGCCATCATTAAAGTAATATTATTCCATTTCACTGCTTTAATTTCAAAGTTCAGTTAAAGTATTCATAGCTGGCTACAATATTTAGATTACACAAGCACAAATTAAGAGTGCGATTTTTGTTACCATATTTTAGCTTACCTGTGACTGCAGCTCAGCTTGGTACCTATTGAATTTTACTATTGTTAATTGTTCAGAATCATTTAATTCAACTTAAAAGTTAAATCTCTTATTTCTAAATTGCGTAGATTCAAGTAGCTTTTGAAATGATTGTTGAGGTAGCCCAAGACTAACCTTATTTTATTTTATTTCGTAGTGCTTCAGAAACGAAGTCCACTATTAATTTCAGTCACTAAATTCACTTTCAATTTTCCGGTTTTATTAATTCTTTTGCTAAATTAAGTCAGAGTGTAGCGAAATTTATTACTTCTGACAAACATTCAGTTTTCACACAACACGTGTCAACCTTCAGTTGCCACGCTTTTAGTGTTAATTATATGTGTTATAACCTTTCTTTTTCAGTTATTATAATAGTTGTCCATAGGACTGGCGGCCGTAATTTTCCCCAAACCTCAAACATCTAATTAACGCCAATTAATTGTTAACGTAACGACCGCACATTTACTTTCTTTATTAATTTTACCCTTTTCTCAAAATTAATTTCCACCAATTTCATTTGCATTTTTCCTTTCATTTAGATGTAACCCTTCCCTCCCTCTTTAGCGACAAATTAACTTCGATGACGATTGCTTTTCCCAAATTTCCATTAGGTGCACGCGGTTTAATTTTTCACTGTCATTAAGGACGATAAGTGAGGGGGAGGCTACAGTGTGACTAGGGCCTCCCGTCGGGTAGACCGTTCGCCGGGTGCAAGTCCTTCGACTTGTCGCCACTTCGGCGACTTGCGCGTCGATGGGGATGAAATGATGATGACTAGGACAACACAACACCCAGTCCCCGAGCGGAGAAAATCTTCGACCCAGCCGGAAATCGAACATTCGACGTACTGTCGCGCTGACCACTCAGCTACCGGCGGCGGACCATGATATGTGGTATTGCGTAAGGATGCTGAAATTGGAATGAAGTAAGAAATGTAGAAGTTATATACAGGATCAGAGAGACGAAAAGAGATAATGACAGGACACGAGGTAAGACATCAGTAAAACAACTTCCACAGTACTAGAGAGAGTTGCAGACGGTCAACAGTGTACGACAAGACGGCGGTTGGAAAACTTACCCAACAAACAGATGGGAACATTAGGAGTAACTGTTACTCTGAGATTAAGAGATTAACACACGAAATTGCGACGCCCCACAACAGTCAGAAGAATGATGGAAAGAAGAAAAAGTAGGTCGATGGAAACATATGACATGAGTCAGAACCAGGAATGATTTGGAGCAGGCCTACAGGACCTAATGCTGATATTGATGACGATGTCATTATTTGGGCTGGTGAAGTGAAGGTCACATTCGAGGTATCGAAATTACTTTTCAAGGCTAGTCTCCCTACGACAGGGCGTGATTCACTGAGTCTGACACCGGCAGCGAATAATTAGGCTGTAACCTCAATTGGCTGAGAGCCGGCTCCCTAGTGTCTTGCACGAAGGCCAAGGCGCTGGAGGCTGTGACCGATTTGTGGGAAGGATGGCGTGTGGGTGGATGGAGGTGGGATGCAGGACCTACCGGAGTCGTATCGATCCCAGAGTCCGGCGCGGCCCTGTGTGTGTGTGTGTGTGTGTTTTCAAGCAGCGACGCGTGCGAGCAGCCGCGCCCGCCACCCCGCGCAGTCGATAGCGGCGTCTTTGTGGCACCACTTGTTCCCGACTGGTTGCCCGGCAGCAGACAGACTCCTGTGTCACCCGACCCCGGGGGACGTCGCAGCCTCTTCCGAAGAGTTCTTCAGCGGCACCGCGTTTAAAGTTGCGGATTGCGCTGAGGTCGACTTTCAGGCAATGTGCGGCTGTTCGTGAGCAAAATTCTAACTTCCTCAGCGTTTTACGAGGGGCGTTTGAAAAGTCCGTGAAAAAATAAAAACTACTTACGTGTTTGGGGTAAACCTTTTTTTATTTTTCGACGTCTCCTTTTAGTCTTATACACTTCGTCCAACGCTGTTCTAATTTGTTGATCCCTTCTGAATAATAGGAATTGTCCAAGTCTGCAAAATAGCTATTAGTTGCTGCAATCACCTCCTCGTTTCGATAAAATCTTTGTCCCGCCAGCCATTTCTTCAAATAGAAGAATAGGGGGGATGTGAAAAGACTTGGAACCCTGTTTCCATTAATTTTGCGACCACGACTGCTGAGGTGTGTGCTCGTCCATTGTCGTGATGGAAAAGGACTTTTATGCGGTGCAATCGCCGACGTTTTTCTTGCAGCTCGGTTTTCAAACAGTCCAGTAACGATGAATAATATGCACCTGCAATAGCTTTACCCTTTTCCAGATAGCCGATGAGGATTATCCCTTGCGAATCCCAAAAGACAGTCGCCATAACCTTTCCGGCCGAAGGAATGGTCTTCGCCATTTTTGATTCAGATTCTCCCTTGCTAACCCATTGTTTAGATTGTTCTTTGGTCTCAGGAGTATATTATTGTATCCATGTTTCATCCACAGTGACGAAACGACGCTTAAAGTCCTGCGGATTCTTCCTGAACAGCTGCAAACATCCTTGTAACACTTCACACGATTTCGTTTTTGGTCAAGTGTGAGCAATTGTGGAACCCATCTTGCGGACAGCTTTTTCATGTCCAAATGTTTATGCAAAATTTTATGTACGCGTTCATTCGAAATGCCCACAACACTAGTAATCTCACGCACCTTAACTCTTCTGCCATCCATCACCATATCATAGATTTTATCAATGGTTTCTGTAGTCGAAACTTCTACAGGGCGCCCAGAACGTTCAGCATCACTTGTGCCGATATGGCCACTGAAAATTTTGAAACCACTTGTAAACTGTTCTAATCGAAGGTGCAGAGTCACCGTAACGTTTATCAAGCTTCTCTTTAGTCTCCTGAGGCGTTTTGCCTTTCATAAAGTAATGTTTAATCACCACGCGAAATTCTTTTTCGTCCATTTTTTGACAATCACTCGACTTCCTTGATTCACACGAATGGCAAACACAAAGAAATAGACAAATATGGCTGAAACCTGTGTGCGTTCTTTCCAAAGATGCTACTAACTAAACATGACCTCGATACACGCCGGTGGTGCCATCTCTCGGACTTTGCACGGACTTTTCAAACGCCTCTTGTACACTAGCACCAGTCGTTTTTCAAATATATGTGTACACACCACTGTAACTGATTCAGTAAATTAGTGGTGAATCAAGTAGTATACAGGAGCCAATAAGTAAGTGACTCATGTCTGACTCGCTGTCTCTTTCATGCAGTAAAACAAAATATTTTCAGTTATATATAAGTATGTTGTGTGTTATTTAACATTTCATTACAATCGTTTTAAAATGAGTGACGTGGCCACAGTGATACCTTTGTTTGCTTAGCCATGTGACTTGACGTCCAGTGACAGCAGGTAAAACAACAAACTAGTTTGCCATAAGACTCACTGTGAGGCATGGGACGTGGTGGGGCGTGGAACACAGAGAATGAGCAGCCGGCAGAATGTGGGGCACAGTGCATCGGAGACGGGAGTCGGAGAGTCGACGTTTGCATATCAAGCTGGGCCTTTCCGGTAGGAGAAGAGTGTGTTCTGTGCACGAGTTCTACGGATGGAACTTAGACCGTTCTAGCTGTAGCTTGTGAAAGGGTCACTGTACTAAGCGAGATGTAAGGGCTGTAAATTACGGACAACTTAAACTGGAAAGAACGCATAGAAAATGTTGTGGGGTAGGCAAACCAAATACTGCGTTTTATTGGTATAACACTAAGAAAATGCAACAGATCTACTAAAGACACTGCCTACAGTAAAATTGTCCGTCCTTTTTTTGGAGTACTGGTTGGTTCATTGTTTGATTTGGGCGGAGGGGAGCAAACAACGAAGGAAGGAAGTCGACCGTGCCCTTTCACAGGTACCATCCCGACTTTTGCCTGAAGCGATTTAGTCAAATCACTGAAAACTTAAATCAGGATGGCCGGACGCGGTTTTGAAGCGTCGTCCTGCAGAAAGCGAGTCCAGTGTGCTAACCTCTGCACCATCTCGCTCGGTATGGAGTACTTCTGCACGGTCTGGAATAGGATAAACGGAGTTCATCGAGAAAGTTCAAAGAAGAGCAGCACGTTTGGTATTGTAGCGAAAAAGGGTGGAGAGTGTTACTGGAATGATACAGGATTTGGGGTGCTCATCATTAAAACAAAGGCATTTCTCGATGCGACAGGATCTTCTCACGAAAATTCAATCACCAACTTTCTCCTCTGAATGCCAAACTATTTTGTTGACGCCGATCTACACAGAGAGAAACGACCATCATAATAAAATTAGAGAAAGATATAGGCCTTCGTAACTTCCGCGCGCTGTTTGAGATTGGAATAATAGAAAATTATTGTGAAGGTTGTTCGATGAACCCTCTGCCAAGCACTGAAGTGTGATTTTCGGAGTGTCCGTGAAGATGTAGATATAAATGTAGAATGATGTTACTTGTTACATCAAATTTTTATTCGTATCAATGAGACGAACTCACAGACACTCATTAATACTTCAAACAGTCTGGATAATGAAAACTCGGGAAGTTACGGCGTATTAGCTAAATACACCATCACACTAGTCAACAGGACCTTAACTGATTCTACATTCGCATAACAACAGGCTTGTAAGCTACGTCAGATGATTGCTATGTAGCAGTTACATCTCACCAAAATGTCTTGCTGATTCGTTCAGCGGTTCGGCGATGTGAGACGAATTAGCTATAAAATTGACTTCATGGTGAGATGAGCGTTTACGTGATACGGTGATCAATAAAAGTGATTGATATTCAAAGTGGTGTGAAAAATGTGAAATATGATGGCACCTACAACCGATTCAAAGTGACAAGCCGTATTAATCAATCCAATGGAAATGGAAATGAGCGTTTGGCGTCATTGGCCGGGAGGCCCCTCGCGGGGCAGGTCCGGCCGCCATATCGCAGGTCTTATTACATTCGGCGCCACATTGGGCGACCTGCACGCCGGATGGGGATGAAATGATGATGAACACAACACAACACCCAGTCCCTGAGCGGAGAAAATCTCCGACCCAGCCGGGAATCGAACCCGGGCCCAGAGGACGGCAATCCGTCACGCTGACCACTAAGCTACTGGGGCGGACAATCAATCCAATAATATTTAGTTATGATTTCTTTGTGTAATGCATTTTGGCTGGATTGATTCGTTTACTATTTTTGTGAATGAAAGAGAAGCGGTAGATATAGAATCGATTGTAAAGTCTCAAAACGGCCGGGATGGAAGTCGAAATAACTGTTGTAGTACTCTTTAATGTAACGATTGTCTTCACTTCAAAACACGGCCCTTTTCTGAATTTTTAAACTGGTCTGAAAAGCAAGACGGTAGCGTGCTGGAAGTGAGCCTATTTAGAGTGGTACATTGTGTACTTGGTGGCCCAGGAGTTTCGTGTTTGGAGCAGCAAGCACTGTGTATGTGGAGGCCTCGGGACCTGGGAAAATGATAGCGTGACAAAGGAGGTGGAACAGTGTTCTTGAGCAGGTCAGTGTGCCGTAGAACCCAGAAGCACACTATCTGATCAAAAGTATCCGCAAACCGTCACTGGACTTTTATGGCGACTAGAAGTCTGATGCGAACACTTTCAATTAAGTGTCCGATTGTCTGTGGAGGAAAGTCTATTCAGCGTCACCTGCAGTGGTACACCACATGTATTAAGCTCCTCTGCTGTCTAGCCAGAACTGTCATGGAACAGAAGTTCAGCTGTCATACCTTAGCGAAAGGTGTTGCCGATATCCCGAGAAAATTCTGGTCCCCCATAAAATCACTGTGCAAGTAGAAGACTTCCATCAAGTCACTCGTCGACAAGTCTGGTGTGGTGAGAAAAGAAGGCATGGGAAAACTAAAATTTCAAAATTCGCATTTAAAAAATCATTCACGTGCAAGGATCATACAGATTTACCGTTTTTAGACTGTCGCACATATTCCCGTATGGAGGACAAATCCATGGCGCTGAGAAATGTGCTGGTTGGCACGAGTTTGTTAATCGATAGCTAGAACGCATCGATTAGCTTTGAGAGTCGATTGCGAGAGCGATTGGAGTGCCAGCCGGCGCTGGCAGTTGGACGGGGGACCACCTAGTGACAACAGAAAACGACGTGTGTGTGAAAATCTGAGCTGTAACGGTGGCCACGACTCGTGTTCGTTGCCTGAGAAGTTTGCAGTATTTGCTCTGTTTGCAACTACTCGAGAAATTCTTCACCCGGTGATTCCTACGAAGAAGCGAAGGGAAAGTAGCACTGAGTTTAATTACTTTAATGGTATTTGGGTATTTAATGATGATTGTAGTGTGAAATGAATGTTTATTCTCAATTACTACTGTTAGGCCGATTTGAAGGTGCAGCGAAGGTATGTTAATTCTGAGGATTCTAGTTTGCCATTATTGTTACGCTTGAGCAGTATTTGCCGGCTTATCATTCGTATTTTTTTTTTCGAGAATTGTAGAGCTATGCTCTGAAATATCCATGTGTCAGGGCAAGACTTGGTCATTAGCTGCTTGTTGACACAGGGTTTCGGATAGTTACGCTCATGTGCTGTATTTATGTGTAACCCTCGCTATGTAGGGCAGGGAAGCAGACGTACAGTGTGTGTATTTACAAATAAAAGTTATAAAAGAAGATTGCCGCAGTTGTTATACATTTCTGCAGAACGGTCATACTAGCGACTGGTTTGTGTATAGTGTACTTGCACGAATCCGGTTGTTGGAAGTGTTCAAACAAACTGTATAGTCGAAATTAGAATTATATATTAATACCTTCAGCTGCTGATGGGCGTTGATATATATCAACGGGGAAAGGTGAAAATGTGTGCCCCGACCTCGCCTCGAACCCGGGTCTCCTGGTTACGTGGCAGACGCTCTATCCATTTTTTTTTTTTTCCCAGTATCGTTCATTGCGTTTGGTCTGGGCGGACGTCACAGGACATCCGTACAAGTTGACCGTAATTTCCTTGACTCAGTTTTTTATATTACAGACGGCTAGCGCCTCTCTGACGCCGAGCTACCCCGCCGGCAGTCATGTGAGCCACCGAGGGCACGGAGGATAGTGCGACTGCAGGGACTCTCTGGCGCACGCCTCCCGCGAGACTCACATTCTCGCCTCGTATGTCCACACACCACATTCGTAGTGTCCCACCCCAACACAATCATTACTCGTGGAAGACATTCTTACCAGAAGAAGAAGGTCATGGCCGGTACTGCCATAACTGTATACTTACTTCTTTCGGAAATGTCCGAAAGGACAGACACCATATCAAATGGCTCTGAGCACTATGGGACTTAACTTCTGAGGTCATCAGTCGCCTAGAACTTAGAACTACTTAAACCTAACTAACCTAAGGACATCACAAACATCCATGCCCGAGGCAGGATTCGAACCTGCGACCGGAGCGGTCGCGCGGTTCCAGACTGTAGCGCCTAGAACCGCTCGGCCACTCCGGCCGGCTAGACACCATATCCATAGAAGTATAAACTGTATAGTCGGTCGGAACACTGGTTCTTTTGTATGGTGTTGCGGTAGGAGGAGGCTTACGCGCAATCATCCGGTGTGAGGCAGCTGTCTCTGTTGCAGGTGAGCCCTCTTGTATTGACAAACACTAGTTCTCGGTCTGGACCGTTGGGTCAGGAAAGGCGGGGATAGCGCTGGTTCAGTATTACGAGAGAAATAAAAGTGCTGTTGGCAGGTTGACGGGTACTGGGCGTCAAGGAAATGCTGGAAACGTACTCAACCGGACATATTGCTTTGGAATTCTACAAGCAGCCCCTTCCTGGCGATCATAAATTACGTCAAGTAATTAATGTACTAAAATTTGTTATACTTGTGTGATTTGGTGTGGTTTCTTAAATGGTTAATGAATGTACGTCTTTAGTGCTATGACATTAAGTTTTATGAAAGTGTGGTCTCTGGTAATGACGTTTGGAGAGCAGTAAGTATAATCTTACATAGGGGACCAGTTAGTAGCATACCAACTGGCCAGCTGTGTCAAACACCTGGACCAAAAATACTCAAGCACTATAAAAGTGAGGGGACTGTGTTGACCGGGTCTGTATGCAGGACGTGTCAAGGCTTCCAAGCGAAACTTCTGCAGCACAGTCGGCCATCTTGGTCTCTCCACATGCGATTGCCATATTTTTAGAGACCTGAAGAAACACATCCGTGGTCGTCGACTTGCTTCGACCGAAGATATGCACGCCTGGATACAATCATGATTCAATAGGAAACTGTAAACATTTTTCCATGAAGGCATTTACTGGTTTGTCTCACAGTGGGATAAATGTATTAACAGATATGGCGATTACTTCTGAAATAATAAAGACTTTACTTACTATTTTTGTGTCGCTGCCGTTCATAGAAGAGTGCAAGATGATCACAAGAGTAGGAGAAACATTCCTGTAATGTTCGAACACAGTATTAATGACGCGCGCTGCTTGACACATTCACGGCGTTTACACGTGTAAGCGTAACGTTTCAACGCGATGTGCCATGAAACGAGCACTTAAGGTCGGTAGCAGGGAAAGCGGATGGTAGATTTCGATTTATTGGGGGAATTTTAGAAACGGGTAGGTCATCTATTAAGGAGGTCGCATACAGCAAACGACTCCGAACGTTTCTTAGATATTCCCAGATTGTTTGGGATCCAAACCCGGTCGGATTAAAGGAAGATACTGAAGCAATTCAAACGCACGCCGCTAGATTTGTTACCACTACGTTCTATCAACGGGCTAACGTTACGTAAATGTTCTGTGAAATGGAAATTCCTGCAGGGACGACGACATCGTTTCCACGAAACATTTTTGAGAAAATTTAGACAACCGGCTGACAGCCGAAAAATTCTGCAGCCAGCAGGGTCCGTTTCCATTTGCGAGTGGAACGAGGAAGGGAATCACTCTTAGTGGTACAATGTACTCTCCACCACATGAACCTAATTGTAGATGAGTTGCCAAGAGGCAAACATTTCCTTAGAACACCTTCTATTTAGTTGTACGATCATGTTCAGAAAAATCAAAACACCTTGAACGACTACAGATAGTACGTTCATATTCATGGGACATGAACATTAGTATGTTTTGCAGAAATTATTTGGATTTCATCTCGGTTCAGCATGTGCCCTGTAGCCTATCCGCCATCAGCCCTCGTAACAGCTGGCCGGAGTGGCCGTGCGGTTCTAGGCGCTACAGTCTGGAACCACGCGACTGCTACGGTCGCAGGTTCGAATCCTGCCTCGGGCATGGATGTGTGTGATGTCCTTAGGTTAGTTAGGTTTAATTAGTTCTAAGTTCTACGCGACTGATGACCTCATAAGTTAAGTCGCATAGTGCTCAGAGCCATTTGAACCAAGCCCTCATAACATTTTCCATGCCTGATGGCATCGACGCATATAAGGCTGCACTCACCTCGTCACGAAGTTGATGTGTGGTGGCTGGCAGCTGGTCACAGCTCTGCACCAGTCGTGTCACCATATTTCACTCATTTTCGATTGCCGACACGTCTGGTGACCTGGCAGGCCAGGGCAAAGAGATGGCCTCCTGTGACACCGAGAAGCCACATGTTCGTGCTGCAACACGTGGTCGTGCATTGTCTTGCTGAACAATGGGGTCTGGAGTGTTGTGCGGAAAGGGCATGCCCACGGGCAGCAGGATGTCATTCGCGGAGGTCACGTTGGCCACAGTACGCTGAACACGCAACAACTGTCACTTGTGATCGCACCCAATAGCACCTTACACCACAAGGCCTTGAGCTGGTATTGTATGTCTTGTGCGACTGCAGTCGCTGTGACGCTGCTGTACCTCCATGGGGCGAACGAAAATGTGGCCATATTTTTCAAACAAACAGAACCTGGATTCGTCCGAAAACAGTCTCTGGTGTCATGGCTGGCCCCACTGACGTCATTCTAAACACCATTGCCGTATAGGATGTTTCTACACATTCAAAAATGGTTCAAATGGCTCTGAGCACTATGGGACTTAAGATCTGAGGTCATCAGTCCTCTAGAACTTAGAACTACTTAAAAACCTAACTAAACTAAGGACATCACACACCCCCATGCCTGAGGCAGGATTCGAACCTGCGACCGTAGCGGTCGCGCGGTTCCAGACTGACGCGCCTAGAACCGCACGGCCACCGCGGCCGGCTTTCTACACCTTCATCTAAGGTAGGCGGAGAAGTGGATAAGACGCACGTATCCCATGCCGTAACAAACGGCGACGGACTGTCACCCCTGACGGTGTACGGCGTGTCACACTGTTCCACTCGTGCGTCAGAGCCGAGGAGGACGCCGACCTGTCCTGCAAGCCATCCGGATGATACGTCGATCTTCTCTGGGGGGTGGTCTGGCTTGTACGACCGGACCCGTCTAGTCGTGTTCTACGGTCTTCCTTGAACCATTATGCACACATTCGTTGCACTGCCAAAACTCTTCGTCCACACGAGCGACGGTTTCCCGGATGGATGCATCACAGTTCTCATTCCAATAATGTGTTCTGCTTCAAATTCACTGATTTGACGGTACGGTTCGCGCATACGTCTGCGAAGCATCCTTAAAGTCTGCTCGAGTCACACGGATCCATAACCTCCGGTTTATAGCGACAGCGAGTGCCACAGACACATCTGACCGGTACATGGCGTTGCGCTGTGGTATCCGTAGTGACACTGAACCCGTGGTTGCAAGTCCCGTCAATATGAACGTCCTACCTCTAGTCCTTCAAGGTGTTCATGTTTTTTCTGAACATGGTGTGTTATTTGACAGTCAGTTAATACCATTGAGTAACTTGTCAAAGATTTTCCATTTCTGAACCAAAAAGTTAATGGATCAAATTAGAACAGCAAATGATGTTACCTAGAACAGTGTTGCGAGCGTCTTGTTTACCCACCCCCCGCCGTCGTGAGGAGTGAACCGGTCTGAGGCTTCGGCTGATCCGTCAGCGGCGGCGGGTCTGCGGTCCACACAGCGCGGGCAGTCGTGATGAAGTCAGCTGCTGCGCTTGTTTGGGTCGCTGATTTTAACGGGAACGTCGATACTGCGAGTCGCATCAGCGGGTTATTAATGGGCTGACCTGCACGTCAACATGGCCGCGCTGCGCCCATTTCGATAATGGAACGCTGCTTGCTAGTTTACTGTGTAGTCCCTGTCAGATGTATCTGTGCACATTTGCCGGCTATTTTAATACTATATGCTGATCCACGTGGGAAGATACCTGGGGACAAATAAATAACGTTGTTGTGGTCTACACTCAGAAGACTGGTATGGTGCGGTCCTCCTAATAAATGATAGGAAAATATACACCCACCCACACACACACACACACACACACACACACACACACACACACACACACACACACTCACTACACGTATTCGGAAATTCCTGTTACAAACTTCTAGGACTTGTAGAGAACAGTGAGTACATCGTATTTTGAAGAGGAACGCAAGTCCGAAACTGCACCATTTCCGTTCTACGACTGTGTCAGTTCAGATGTTTAACTCGTCCACTTCTATTTGAGGAATTGAATTAGGTGTGAAGCAGTACAATTACTTGGTAACAATTTGAAAAGAAACATAATGAAACATCCATTGATCATTTAATCATATTTTTTTCGCATTAACACTTAAACATTACGTTCTATATGTACAGTATGCTGGGCTCTTTTTAGTTTTGGAATAATGTAAACATGTAATATTTAAGTATTAATACAAATAAATGTGCTTAAGTGGTAAGTGGATATTTTGTTACGTTTTCTTTATATTTGTTACCTAATACCAAAGGTGGAAAATACCGCTTCAGTTGTAAAGTTGTTTTATTATCACACGACCGGTTTCGGGCTGTTATAAGTCCATCTTCAGGTGTCGTAACTTGGTGCTGTGACCCTCGAGCGCCGCGGCAGCCGTGTGCGAGGCGCGGCGTTCTGCCTACGAGGGCAGAACAGGTAGCATGCCGCGCCTGGTACACGGCTACCGCGGCGCTCGAGGGTCACAGCACCAAGTTACGACACCTGAAGATGGACTTATAACAGCCCGAAACCGGTCGTGTGATAATAAAACAACTTTACAACTGAAGCGGTATTTTCAGTCACTGCCATAATGCTCAGTTGCGGATGTTCCTCCAGAAGGATACTTTGTTACCTAATAATTGTACTGCGTCATGCCTAATTCAGTTCCTCAAGCAGTAGAGGATGTGTTGAACACCTGAATTGAAACCCGTCGTAGACCGAAAAATTATATTGATATTTGAAGGACAGCAAGAATCCGTTGGGGCTGAATGCTGTGTATTCAATGATAAATTAGAGATCTGTTTCGAAAAAGTAACGAAAATTGGCATACAAGAGAACGTTCACAAGACAAAGCACTCCATTACGGTGAACTGCATTTCATCGTGCATTAAACAGGAGTTCGAACTCTGAAAATACTTAGGATCCCAGAACCCTACACGTCGAGCAAGTATACACCACGAGTTAGCACGGAAAAAACAATGAGGAAGGAGGAAGGTGACCTTTGTTCGAGTAGAGGGCGCTAATGACCGTCACCAGCACACAGTGGATATCCACGCATTTCGCTCGAGCATCAGCGTTTGTACCGTTATACAGACTATCTACTGACAGCGCACAACTATGTACAAAGAGTTTATGATTCTATTCTGGACGTGCGCCTACTTTAAGGACAATGTAGTCCACGTGCACTCTATAATTATTCAAACGCCGAAATCAGTGATTAGTGTAGAATAAAATACAAGTAATCATTCTACCCAAATAGCTGCTGCAGAAATGGAGTAGTTTTCCTTGGAATTTATTGAGGCTGTCGTACCCAATTCTACGAAGTGAATCCCGTTCATGTTTTAATGATGCGACATTTCTTCATGTACACTGCGGAAAAAAAATGCAACACCTCCAGGGGCAAGGACGTTTCATTGACAAGTGAGGTGACAGGCAGTTCATCAGTGCAGTAGTAGTAATGATAAATTCACACCAAATGAAAAACACAGTAAAGGGTAGCCAAACGTTAGTATGAATACACAGGCTACTTGCCTCTGTCGGCAATGCAAACGTATGACCCTCACAAATGATCACAAATGTGCCGCATGGCATCTTATTATAGGTAGTCCCGAGTATCTTGCGCCTTTTGTTGCAATTCGACAACGTTTCTTGCAGGCTCTGGAGGACGAGTGCGTTCCACTTCGTCATACCCCATACGTTTTCAAATGGCAAGACATCTGGCGATCTTGCTGGCCACGAATAGATTGTTGGGACACAGCACCCGTAAGTGGACGTGCGTTGTCTTGCTGAAAACGCACATCATCTTTGTGTGACAGTAGTGACAGTAGTACCAAGATAGCAGCCTGCGCAATGTACCGGGCCCCGGTTACTTCATCCTGCAGAAAAACCAAATGTGACCACCAGTTGCACCTGATGGCCTCTGCGCCATCAAGTCTGAGACGAGACCTGTGCGTCGTGACCAGACGCTGTAGGGAACAGGCAGCACACCTGCATTGCGCCACACACGCGTTCGTCCACAATTCGCATGCAGACAGTACCCACTCTCTTCACTTGAAGGCAACACTGCACCCTGCAGTCGACTTTTTCACAACACCAGAGTAGCCATCCTTTGTGGTGCCGTGGTCGTTATCTTAATTGTGCTGCAAACAATGGTTCATGATGACGTGGCAGGTGATACATATGCCCGGGCTTCCTCCTCGGATGATGTGCGGGTGGCCACCACTGTTCCCACAATGCGTCTGCATACGCCGACGTCTAGAACCTCGTCTAGACGTGTGGGTTATGTTCCACAGAGCACTGCTGAAAGCAGCAACACGCCGCCGACGCAATGTACCCAACGTGTGCAACAATCCGCCGACATGTCCCTGCAGCTCACCACAGGCTGAACATGCGACCCCGTTTACATGGCTGAAGCTGTTCAGCAGGAGCATGTATTTGCGGTGGGCTTTAATTGTACCTTAGAATGAATGTCGCGCACGCTCTCCACCTGTAAACTCAACACGTTTTCTGCCTGCAGGGTCAAAACAGACTGTGCACGGATAGGCCTCCAGAGCGCCAACTGATCGCCCATGACCTTGACAAGTCAGTCATGAACACTGTAATCCCTGAGCATGTTCACATTACGCCCTCCTACCGTTGAACACAGTCCTTGAGAGTGTTACATTTTCCGGAAATGCATTTTAGAGCTATTCGGAACACAACACACAAAAAATAAATTTGTTGCGTGTGACAACGGGGGCCATAATATGACGTTGGTTTTTTGTTGCTACGTGGGGTTGTGTGGGAGATATGGTCAACTTTGTTTTTTAAATGGGATGCTATAGTTTGGTACTTATTTTCTCATAGCGGCTATGGAGACGATCCAATGATGCGTAACAGTAAGATGTTTGAATGTCAACGAAGGTGACATGAACGTCCATTTACAGAAGGTGTTCGAGGTGATGACCATTGGTATCAATGCAGTGCCGCAATCTTCTTATCATGGATTGAGTGGTATTCCTCATCACTTCAGCAATTATAGAAGTGCATGGTCTGACAATTCTCTCTCGCATATCATCAGCTGTAGTTGGAAAGTCTTTATAAACAATTAATGCGGATGAGTAGGGTACGGCATTAGTCGTGTCCTACATGATACAATCACATCTTTTAAATATTTGGGTGTAGCACTGGAAAGCGATATGAAATGGAATGACCATGTGAGGATTGTGGTAGGGAAAGCGATAGTCAACTTTGGTTTACTGAGAGAATGTTGGGAAAGTGAAGCAAACCACATGTAGGACGCTAGTGCGACCTGTTCTTGAGTAGTGCTCGCGTATTTCGGATGCGTCCCAGGTCGGATTAAAGGAAGACATTGAAGTAATCCACAGGCGGCCTGCTACATTTCTTACCGTAGGTTCGAACAACATGCAAATATTACGGACATGCTTCGGGAACAAAAATGGGAATTCCTGGACGAAAGGCGACTCTTTTCGAGGAACAATATTGAAAAAAATTGGGAAACGGGCGTTTAAAGCTAACAGAAGGACAAGTCTATTGCCTCCAACGTACATTTCACGTAATGGCCACAAACATAAGATACGAGAAATTGGGACTCATACGGAGACGTATAGAGAACTGTTTTCCCTCGTTCTATTTGCGAGTGGAACTGGAAAGGAAATAATCAGTAATGGTACAGGGTACCCTCCGCAGCGCACCGTAGATGGCTTGAAGAGTGTGTATTTAGATGTAGAATGGCTCATTATCTTATTGTCAACTGTCTTTTGTCCATGACATCGAATGGTTCAAATGGCTCTAAGCACTATAGGACATAACATCTGAGGTCATCAGCCCCTAGACTTAGAACTACTCACACCTAACTAACCTAACGACATCACACACATCCATGCCCGAGGCAGGATTCAAACCTGCGATCGTAGCAGCAGCGCGGTTCCGGACTGAAGTGCCTAGAACCGCTCGGCCACAGCGCCCGGCTGAAGTGGGTGCATATTAAGGTAAAAATGATTGTGTGTGTGTGTGTGTGTGTGTGTGTGTGTGTGTGTGTGTGTGTGTAGGTGTGTGTGTGCGTGTGCTTGAATATTTAATATTTAGGTTTTATGGTTCATCGTTAAGTTTTATGGTTCACCCAGACTTTGTATCATCAGAACCCAAGTTGCATGTGTCACTGAGATTACATAGTATGTTTTAGAACGCAGTCGGTTGCAAGCGTATGGTTGGGAGTAATAAAACATAGCACCTCTTTTGTCGTGTGTGTGTATGAGCTTGAAAACTGTCAGACAGGAAAAATATAAGGCAAAAACGAAATAGGGACAGCGTTCGTGGAAAGATTATTTGTTTCAGCCCAGTACCGCAACTGAAAGCATGGAAACGCCTTTCAAAGGATTAATTATCATCATTAGGTACCTGTGTAAAATAAAGAAAAGCGGTAGGTGGTTACTTATTGGCTACATCAGCGGCAGTTTCTATATTTTTCACTAGATCTGAAGACGATCATTATTGATCGCAAACAATAATCACACATCACTGTTGCGATCAAAGCCTACATCCTTGTCATCATCCACGTTGGCTGAGACACGTTTCAGAACTAATAGTGACGTCATCTCACAGGTTTCCTCAGCGTGGCTGATTAACGGGTTGCCTCGGAGCGTTCAGACGAGTTGTTGATTAAATCAACAGTTTTGGTGAACGGGCACTTTTACTGACTACACTACTGGCCCTTAAAATTGCTACACCAAGAAGAAATGCAGATGATAAAAGGGTATTCATTGGACAAATATATTATACTAGAACTGACACGTGATTACATTTTCACGCAATTTGGATGCATTGATCCTGAGAAATCAGTACCCAGAACAACCACCTCTGGCCGTAATAACGGCCTTGATACGCCTGGGCACTGAGTCAAACAGAGCTTGGATGGCGTGTACAGGTACAGCTGCTCATGCAACTTCAACACGATACCACAGTTCATCAAGAGTTGTGACTGGAGTATTGTGACTAGCCAGTTGCTCGGCCACCATTGACCAGACCTTTTCAATTGGTGAGAGATCTGGAGAATGTGCTGGCCAGGGCAGCAGTCGAACATTTTCTGTATCCAGAAAGGCCCGTACAGGACCTGCTACATGCAGTCGTGCATTATGCTGCTCAAATGTAGGGTTTCGCAGGGATCGAATAAAGGGTAGAGCCACGGGTCGTAACACATCTGAAATGTAACGTCCACTGTTCAAAGTGCCGTCAATGCGAACAAGAGGTGACCGAGACGTGTAACCAATGGCACCCCATACCATCACGCCGTGTGATACGCCAGTGTGGCGATGACGAATACACGCTTCCAATTTGCGTTCACCGCGATGTCGCCAAACACGGATGTGACCATCATGATGCTGTAAACAGAACCTGGATTCATCCGAAAAAATGACGTTTTGCCATTCGTGCAGCCAGGTTCGTCGTTGAGCACACGATCGCAGGCGCTCCTGCCTGTGATGCAGCGTCAAGGGTAACCGCAGTCATTGTCTCGGAGCTGATAGTCCATGCTGCTGCAAACGTCGTCGAACTGTTCGTGCCGATGGTTGTTGTCCTGGAAAAGTCGTCATCTGTTGACTCAGGGATCGAGACGCGGCTGCACGATACGTTACAGCCATGCGGATAAGATGCCTGTCATCTCGACTGCTAGTGATACGAGGCAGTTGGGATCCAGCACGGCGTTCCGTATTACCCTCCTGAACCCTCCGATTCCATATTCTGCTAACAGTCATTGGATCTCGACCAACGCGACCAGCAATGACGCGATACGATAAACCGCAATCGCGATAGGCTACAATCGACCTTTATCAAAGTCGGAAACGTGATGGTACGCATTTCTCCTCCTTACACGAGGCATCACAACAACATTTCACCAGGCAACGCCGGTCAACTGCTGTTTGTGTGTGAGAAATCGGTTGGAAACTTTCCTTATGTCAGCACGTTGTAGGTGTCGCCACCGGCGCCAACCTTGTGTGAATGCTCTGAAAAGCTAATCATTTGCATATCACAGCATCTTCTTCCTGTCGGTTAGATTTCGCGTCTGTAGCACGTCATCTTCATGGTGCAATTAAAATGGCCAGTAGTGTACATAGTGACTCTCATGTCGTGGTGGTTTAGGTGCCGCGGAAGACATGCGGGGTCTGGGAGTGGACTGCAGCCAGACGGGGTGGGAGGAGTTGCAGAAGAGGCCAGGAGCGGCCCAGCCAAGGCGGGTATCAGCTGGCGCCAGCCGGTCGATAGCGGGCGGGACGCCTCCGCTGCTGCTCTCTGTACTGGCGCCGCCACCACCTGCTTCTCCTTCTCCTGCTCGCCCACTTCTGTGTCGCACACACGGAAAACGCATGCCTATGAAGCAGAACAAAGAGGCTGAGAGGTTTGTTAAAGTTTCGAGAACATACCTTCACCGACGAGTCAAGCAGTGTATTGCTCCCTCCTACGTATATCTCGCGAAGAGACCATGAGGATAAAATCAGAGAGATTAGAGCCCACACAGAAGCATACCGACAATCCTTCTTTCCACGAACAATACGAGACTGGAATAGAAGGGAGAACCGATAGAGGTACTCAGGGTACCCTCCGTCACACACCGTCAGGTGGCTTGCGGAGTATGGATGTAGATGTAGATGTAGAGGCTGCAGTTTCTCAGTCAGCACCCACCGTTTCTAGTAAATATTGCTTCTTTGTCTTCTGAATTGCCAGCTTTAGGCTGGGGCAGCCAGTTCCGGATTTACTATTTCGTCCTCGGTCTTGCCACATGCCTTCTCGATAATTTTGTTTGCACGTGGTCCGTAGCCTCGATGTAATTTTCAAACGAAAACATGTCCGTTATCAGCTGTACAATTTTCGGTTTATTTGCTACTGGCCAATTTCAACTTTTTAGTCATTATGGAGCTACCCGTAAACATACCAAACGAAGAAGATAACGCGTAAAATATATATAAAAAATCTCTATAACAACACACTAAATGGCAGAATTATCAATCTGAAAAAGGATACCGGTTAGCTCTTACATTCGGATACCTCTAAGCACTGAAACGTGAAGTGTATTCGCAGTTGCGAATATGAACAACCATCAGCAATATAACAGAATGACGTCAATGAAAATTTGCGCCGGACCAGGGATTAACGCGTGAGGTCGCCTTACCATAAGGCTACCCGAGCGCACTCCACAGCCAGACTTAAACTTCGCTATGTAGTCAATCATATGTCTATCAAACTGCTCTCGTATATTCATTATGTACATTCCCATACATTCTATCGTATCTATGCGTTACTGTGATCTGTATCGAGTAGGAAAAGAGCGTTTGTAATAATGCGTGAGAATCACGTACAATGTAACTTAAGTAGGCATTTAATATCCGTCCCCCAAGAAACCACATCAACTAAACCACGAACATCAACTCATTCTCTCGATATACACTGAGTAACAAAAGTTGTGGAACAGCGATATGCATTTATACAGATGGCGGTAGTACCGTGTACAAGGTACAAATGGGCAATGCATTGGCGGAGTTGTGATTCGTGTGAGAAAGTTTCCGGCGTGATTATGGCCGATGGCCGCACGACGGGATTAACAGATGTTGAACATGGAATGGTAGTCGGAGCTTTACATATGGGATATTCTACTTGGGAAATCGTTAGGGAACTCAATATTCTGAGATTCACAGTGTCAGGAGAGTGCCGAAAATACCAAATTTCAGGCGTCACCTCTCACCACAGACAACGCAGTGACTGACGGCCTTCACTTAACGACCGAGAGAAGAGTTGTAAGTGCTGACAGACAAGCAACGCCGCGTGCAATAGCCGCAGAAATCCATGTGACGTGTGACATACGACGAACGTATTCGTTAGGAGAGTGCGGCGAAATTCGGCGTTAACGGTCTGTGGCGGCAGACGACCGACGCGAGTGCCTTCACTAAGCACGACGTCGCCTGCAGCGCCTCTGCTGGACTCGTGACCAAACCGGTCGGACCATAGAGGACTGGAGAACCGTGGCCTGCTCAAGTGAGTCCCAGTTTCATTTGGTAAGTGCTGATGGTGCGTTTAGAGTGTGGCATAGACCCCACGAAACCGTAGACCCAGACTGTCAGCAAGGCACTGTGCAAGCTAGTGGTGGCTCCACAATGGTGTGGGCTGTGTTTACATGGAACGTACTGAGTCAAAAATGGTTCAAATGGCTATGGGACTTAACATCTGAGGTAATCAGTCCCCTAGAACTTAGAACTACTTAAACCTAACTAACGTAAGGACATCACACACATCCATGCCCGAGGCAGGATTCGAACCTGCGACCGTAGCAGTCGCGCGGTTCCGGACTGAAGCACCTAGAACCGCTCGGCCGCGTACTGAGTCCTCTGGTCAAACTGAATCTATCACTGACTGGAAATAGTTATTTGCAGCCATTCATGTTCCCAAACAACAATAGAAACTTTGTGCATGACAGTGCACTATTTCACGGGGCCACATTTATTCGCGATTGTTTTGAAGAACGTTCTGGTCAGTTCGAGCGAATAATTTGGCCACCTAGATGATAAAGAACGAATTAATGTAAACACATCCTTTTATGACATTTATGAACACCTTAAAGTGCTCTTTACATTACTCTCAGATATGCGACTGGTTTCGGCCAAAGACCATTATCAAGTAGAAAATAAGCTATTTTACAACCAACAAGTGCTTTTTGAGAAGGTGGTGTGTTTTAAGTGCTATATAGATGACACGATTATTTTCAGAAGGACAAAAGAGAAGACACTACATCAGAAACTTAGTGAACTCTTAATGGGCAATAGTTGAAACATCCTCAAACTTTCGAAAGAACTGCGATTTAGAGCACTAGTCTTAGGTCAGAGAATACTTTGTGCGTGAGAACGAAACCGTTAATCAGGATAATAAACACAGATTTCATAATGATTTTCCACTAAGATAATAATTTTTCTTGTACTAATGTGACGTGTGTGAAGCATGAAATTTATGTCAAGGTCTATATCTTAAAGTATTTGTAGACTAATATTTTTCCTTACTGTTCTACACGATTTTACTGTGACACTGAATCACGCAGACATAGCTTGATTACAGATTTAGCGTTGCAGACTGCTCAACAAAACTTAAGGGCGAAAGGGCAAGATAGATAAAGGAACATAATACACACATCAATAAAAGTTTTCCATCACCCAGGTTCCCAGAACTCCTGAAGATAGACGTTGACTGTCGATATTGTACCACAGACACAGTCCCTTTGACTGTTCAGAGACGTCACTAAACCCGCCCAGAGATGTAAACTACCAAACGCGTGCAGCGCCTATTAGACGGAGGGGGATCCGACAGCCGAACAGTTCCCGTCATTCCACCAGGAAGGAGGTACACGGCACGTGTTGTCTGTAGTTCAACCATGCCTAGACGGTGAATACCGCGGTTCGATCGCGTCCGCATTGCTACTTTGTGCCAGAAAGGGCTCTCAACAAGGGAAGTGTCCAGGCGTCTCGGAGTGAACCAAGGCGATGTTGTTCGGACACGGAGGAGATACAGAGAGACAGGAACTGTCGATGACATGCCTCGCTCAGGCCGCCTAGGGGCCACTACTACAGTGGATGACCGCTACCTACGGATTATGGCTCGCAGGAACCCTGACAGCAACGCCACCATGTTGAATAATGCTTTTAGTGCAGCCACAAGACGTCGTGTTACGACTCAAACTGTGCGCAATAGGCTGCATGATGCGTAACTTCACTCCCGACGTCCATGGTGAGGTGCAGAAGGGCGCAACAACATGCCCAATGGACCGCTTAGGACTGGCATCATGTTCTCTTCACCGATGAGTGTCGCATGTGCCATCAACCAGACAATCGTCTGAGACGTGTTTGGAGGCAACCCGGTCAGGCTGAACGCCTTAGACACACTGTCCAGAGAGTGCAGCAAGGTGGAGGTTCCCTGCTGTTTTGGGTTGGCATTATGTGGGGCCGACGTACGCCGCTGGTGGTCATGGAAGGCGCCGTAACGTATGTGAATGCCATCCTCCGACCGATAGTGCAGCCATATCGTCAGCACATTAGCGAGTCAGTCTGCTTCATGGACGACAATTCGTGCTCCATCGTGCAAATCTTGTGAATGACTTCCTTCAGGATAACAACATCGCTCGGCTTGAGTGGCCAGCATGTTCTCCAGATATGAACCCTATCGAACATACCTGGGATAGTTTGAAAAGGGTTGTTTTTGGACGACGTGACCCACCAACCACTCTAAGGGATCAACGCCGAAAGGCCGTTGAGGAGTGGGACAATCTGGACCAACAGTGCCTTGATGAAGTAGAGCACAGTATGCCACGACGAATACAGGCATGCATCAGTACAAGTGGATGTGCTACTGGGTATTAGGGGTACCTGTGTGCGAAGCAATCTGGACCACCATCTCTGAAGGTCTCGCTGTATGGTGATACAACATGTAATGTGTGCTTTCCATAGCAATAAAACGGGCGGAAATGATGTTTATGTTGAACCCTATTTCAATTTTCTGTGCAGGTTCCGGTACTCTCGGATCCGAAGTGATGCAGAACTTTTTTGATGTGTGTGTATATGGCGAGCTGCTTTAGTAAAAGGAGAAGTATAACATTATTAGCCGCAGCCTCCTCAATCTCTCACACTGTAGCTTCGCCAGAGGCAGTCTGATGGCGAGAGGCGTTCATTGTTGGCCTGTCAGTGCTACCGCACACCAACAAGATTGTGCACTCAACTTCCGCGCTGCGTTATGGCTTTACACGCCTGCAGGCTTGAGTCAGAGGGAAGGAGTCGACGAGAAGGAAGGGACCGCAATGCCGTCGTCCTGCGATTCGTCATACTGTCGGAACTACTATGGGAAGCTAGGCAGTCGGTAGCGTCCTGACGTAACTGCGGCGCCTAGATTTCTGTTGTATGCACCACTCAAAATTGGACACGAACTCGTTCCGTTTCTGGTCTCTGTTGTGCAGTGACTCAACATCGAAGCGAAAACACTTCACTAGTCGCCGCGAACACCGCAGAGTCCGGCACTATATGCATGGAATTTGGACACAATGCTTGGATCTGGAAGGAGAAGCCCACTGGGAACGAACAACTGAAGACGAGCAGCATTTGACAGAAACGTTTCATGCTGGGACAGAGGCCTTGGGGGGGTGCGCTTGTTTTCCGCTTCATTTGGCTGACCCGGCGGCTGGCGGCTGGCTCGGCGCCATACTGTCGCGTCGTTAGGGGCAGAGAGGGAGGGAGAGAGAGAGAGAGAGAGAGAGAGATGGGTGAACACTTGTTGCCGGAGAAGTGATGGCAGCGTCTTCGAGGAGGCACCTGCCCCCTGCCACCTGGGTCAGTAGTAGGGAGTCACGGACAGTTCGTTCAGCAAAGTGGGCCTCCACAAACACAGGACTCACCAGCGGTACCTTGACACTGTCTTACAGGCGACCTGGACGGCGAGGCAGGCGTTACGTTCCTCTCCCTACACCTACTGCAGTCCTCGTCAGTAGCCGAGCAGGCAGCATGTCTGACTACCGTGAGAAGGGGCTGGGTTCAATTCCCCGTAATGCCAGAGATTTTCGTTAGGGAGAGGGCTGGACGGGGTGCCCACTGGCTCATGATGGCAGGCATGACAGTGCTGAGATGGCCCCAATCTCCACCACACCGGCATCCAAATGACGCCACTGGCGGGAGAGGACACGAAGGTAGGTCGGCGTAGCATCTACATTCTTACTACATATACGTACAGAAACCGCAAGCAACTGTAGTGTGCACATCATAGGTTACTTCAAACAACATTATCGATTTTCGTTCCTACTTCATTGAGCGTCGAAGGAATGACTGTATACCTCTTCTCTTATTCTCTTGATCAGATGGTGGAAGCAAAATAGTAACACAGTCTCCATCGAATACTCGTTCTCCAAATCGACCAAGCAGAGCATCTTTACAACTATGTCGCTTTTCTTCAAGAATTCCCATCCACTTGTGCTCAATATGTTATTGGGTTGTTTCTCTCTCTATTAAATGTAATCTTGCATTTATAATTTACAGAGAGCTGCCGTTCATTTCACCAAGTGGAAATGTTGACCAGGTCTTTCTGCGTTTCATTATGATCATCCAGCGATGCAACCTTCCTGTACACGCACACAGCATTGTCAGTGAATACTCTTCTAGTGGAGCGGACCCTATAAGAAAATAGTTTCTGTATGATGATACGGTGAGGGTTCTGTTACGCGTCTGTGGAACTTTCGGTGTTCTGCATAACGTTGCTGTTGTGGTCTTTAGTCAGAACACTTGTTTGATGCAGCATTCCATGGTAGTCTATTCTATGCCAGCCTCTTCAGCTAGTGTAACCTCCTACACCAGTTTGGGTTTGCTTGTTGTATTCATCCTTAGGCCTCCAATTTTTGTCCCCCATACTTCCCTGCATTACCAAGTTACCTAAAGCTTGACGCCTCCTATCAGTGGAGACCTTCTTTCACTCAAGTTGTGCCATAAATTTCCTTTTTCCTCGGTTCGATTTAGCGTTTTGTCATTATTTACTTGATCTAGCCATTTAATTTCCATCACTCTTAATAACATCCCATTTCAAAAGCTCCTATTCTCTTCTTGTCTCAACAGCTTATTGACCGCGTTCCAATTCCACACAGTGACGCATAAAACTGATTGTTCAAACTCGATACGTATCGTGTTAATGTTTCTGTGCGGTTTCACATTTGCACTGACGGATTCATTTTTATGTAACATCTGTCGCGGCATGTTGCTTAGAAATAATCTGTATGTTGTCGATACCAAATAAACTGAGAACTTTTCAGCCCTTATAACGGACAATGTTTTCTTTTTTAAAAATATCCTTATAATTTGCAGTCAGTGGCGTATCCTCCTTTATTTTTCAATATATTCATACAAGTGTGTGCGTTATAACGTGTAATACTTATAAGCAATAATTCAGTTACACTACAGCTCTCAGTTGGACGTTATTATTTTTCAGAACCTGACCATTCAGGTGAGTGTTAAGTTAACAGTAACTTCACCTGTCACAACATAAAGTGACGTAGCTGAGTGAAAGAGATGTTTGTACCTCACACAAACAACAGATACAGTTAAGAGACAATTGTCATAAACCATGTGGAACAGGCCATTGAACGTGCAGAGAGAGGAAGCCCTTTCCAGTTTGGTGGGTAAAAAGTCTCTCGCGGCTCGCAGCTAACAACGCAGTATGACTGTTGGTGGCTTTTCCCTTTGGCAGTCCCATAAGGTGCTTGCTCTCTAGCCTACATTGACAGGGCATACACTCTGCAATCAACAGCAATGAATCTCATTTTATTACCACTTGTTACTAAGCCTACATCAAAAACCATCCGTGGTTAGACAGACTGCGTGAAATCTATAATATTAATAAACTGCAAAACACGTTATGTGCGACATTACAACAAAGTTAAACAAAGTAAATCCTTGAATGTAAAGTAGAATACATTTTTGGTAAACAAATGTTTCATTAATAAATTTACCTTCTCTGAGAAAGTTCAATTGAGCCATTCGCTGTCATCAGAGTTAAAAAAATTTCGTCTAGTCAGTATAGCAGACGTAGTTTTAGATACCTTGTAATTTTTCGTTTGAAATTCTGCAATGGTAAGATCTGTACTTCCAGTGGTACTGAAAAGCAAAGCTCTCAAGGCGAGCGCCGAAAGCCATCCGTAGTTTCGGCAGTCGACAGTTTGTTAGGCTTGCCATAAGGTCCCTCTGTTTCGAGTGTTGTGGTTATGTATCTCAGGCCTCTTGCTGAATGTACTCAGGTTTTCCTTAACATGCATGAGATACAGTTATATGTAATTTGCTGTGTTCTCAATAATATGAATACCGGCCTGCATTGCTGGTGTTTACTGTTCGACGTGGTAATTCTCACTACCCCATTTTGTAGTAACAGCATGTCCTTGTTGTCTGATCAGTGACCCAACAGCTCCAGCCCATGTGCAGTTGGCTGCGGAACACATACGTAATTATTAGATACTGGTCTGCAGTTACTCTTTTCAATCTCCTCGTACATGCGTACATATTCACTGTGCCTTTTCGTGAAGGTTTTCGATCAGTTCCAAACCCTAGAAATTTTACAATTTCTACATGGTTCAGGCATGCGTTTTTGCTGGGACTACGTAAGATTCGGTGAGTTTTTATCCATTTATTTTCATTTTACTTGAGATGAACAACTTCTTGGCTTTTCTGAATGGCACATCTCTTTCCAGGACTGCCCAGGTAGGATTCTTCCCTTTTTCAGTAAATCTTCGTCTACTCGATCAATAGTATTGCACAATATTTCCTGGTGCGCAGTCATATTGAAAGTGTGGGGAAGACATTGAGAAATTTCGCGATAATATTGAGACCATCAAAAACGTTTGAAATATACTGCGCTGCCCGTGCCGCCTGAGGACAGTATTGACAATATTCTTGAGAGTCTATAAGGTTAGATTAGGTTAGGTCAGTTCTTCTTGCGCGGAAAGTGAGAGCATTATTTTCAGAGTACATCGAAGTAGATAAATCATTGCTGGCATTGTGGGATGTTAGGGCAGATGAGTACAAAAACAGAAATATCAAGAATAAAGAATCGTATGATTTGTTGCTTACAAAATATAGGGAACGGTCACGAAGGAAGATTTTTTTTAAAAAAATGTAATTAATGCGAAGTTGTGAATAAAAGAATACATCGATATTTATCACTGTGTACACATTTCTAACCCGAATGTAATCCGTTAGTGCACGTATTACTGTATGACACGTTTCCATAATTATGTTTGAAATACTGTAAGTTGAAACTGGACATGTAAATTTCAAGTCTGCGATAGATTGCCCGTAGCAAGGTATCGTAGCGTAATAGATACGTGAGGACTTGGTGGAACTCCGTCTCTCATTGCATTTTTTCCTCTTTTTTATGACGGGGATATAGACGTCCGCAGAAATTTATCCGGAGGGGGAGGGTTCGGGGCCAAACGCCTATGTATGGGGGCGACAATATACGAGGAAAACAATTTACAGTAATGTATAAATGTTATAATTGAAACTAAACTCTGTCTGAACAGGCCTCGGAAGGCCGAACGGTAGCGACAAACCGTTTTGTCATCCTCGGGCCACTGACGTGACTGGACGCGGATTTGGAGGGGTGTGAGGTCAGCACACTGCACTCCAGGCCGTTGTCGGCTTTCGTGACCGGAGCCGCTACTTCCCAGTCAAGCAGCTCCTCAGTTGGCCTCACAAGGGCTGAGTGCAGCCCGCTCGTCAACTGCGATCGTCAGACCCGGACGGTCACCCATCCAAGTGATAGCCAAACCCGACAGCGCTTAACTGCGACGATCTGATGGGAACCGGTGCTATCAGTGCGGCAAGGCCGTTGGCATGAAATGTCGTACCAGCAAGACAAACAAGGTTAGGATAATCTCTTCTTTTTTTCCGTTCAACGTCAATTTTGTCAACAAGATTTTGTGAGTGATGTATGACGCTCCTTGAACCAATCTTTCATCCACCTTTTTTCTGCTTGCAATAAAATAGGAGTACTACGACAGCAGCAGCGTCTTTACAGTCCAACATTCCGAACCACAGTACTGTTATGCAGTACTGGCGTCAATATAATTGACAATATTATTGAGGACTCCACGGAGAACGTCAATAAAACTGCACAATATTAGTGTGCAATATTATTGACCGGCTAGAGGCCACCTAAGAACAGCGTCGTCAGCAAACTATAGTGTACGACCACGCTGGCCTTATTATACACGTATCGGTCTGCAGCTGCCGCCAGCCAGCCGGGTGGTAGCCCTGTCTGGATGCACGCACAGTGGCGGTGAGAACGCAGGCGGCTGCTGTGACCCGGCCAGGCTGGGAAGGCGCCCTCGGCCGGGGTGGCTGAGGGCACTCCGTCGCTCAAGTGCGGCAGGGGGCGTGACTCACCCCTCCCT
Organism: Schistocerca serialis cubense; assembly: GCF_023864345.2. Lineage (NCBI taxonomy): Eukaryota > Metazoa > Arthropoda > Insecta > Orthoptera > Acrididae > Schistocerca > Schistocerca serialis. The sequence goes on from NC_064638.1 coordinate 1,284,802,117, forward strand.
CCCTCCATCCGTAGCGAAAAGAGCCGCGGGCACGGCAGTCGCAAGTTCTCCTCAGCTCTGCAAGTCACTCACACTGTTTCAACTTCGGGCCTCACTGTTCGGACTGTCACGACACACTCTGCTGCGCCAGGGTCCCAGACTGGTACCTGCACCAACGTCCTTAGTTGTTTCTTCTCTTCTCCGGCACTACAAGGTTCAGATTCTCCTGCCTACTCCGTCTTCACTTTTCGCTGCCACCTATGTCTTCCCACGTACGACCGTTCTCTTAGCTTCTACAGCGCGGCCTGTCGTCGGATTATACGTACCCTCGTTCTTTGTAGGGGACGTTTCCACAATGTTTATTTTCTTCCATCGTTTTATTAATATCACAAATATCTAGTGGATTCCTAATATCTTCATTTACTATATAGTCTTCGCTGGTAACGCCTTTCACTTCTCTGCTGTAGTTCAACTTTATCACGTTTTTTGTTAGGAATCCATGACTCACTTCCATATAGGTACAGCAATGGTATATTAAAATTTTAATTTTGTTCCTTCTGTATTTATCATCGTCATATCAATAAATATCAATCTATGCTAATGACTGTGCAACCACGGCTCACGCCGACTGTTCTGGAAAGGTCGAACAAACCTTATCCAATGCTCTGGAAAAATTTCCCATTTGCTGTAATGCAAATCATCTGAAGCCGAATCCTTCCTGTGTACTTCAAGTACAATCTAGCAGTTAAAACGTTTCAAATTATTTTGGAAGGAATTACTCTGCCGGTCGCTGTGGCCGCGCGGTTCTAGGCGCTTCAGTCCAGAAGCGCGCTGCTGCTGCGGTCGCAGGTTCGAATCCTGCCTCGGGCATGGATGTGTGTGATGTCCTTAGGTTAGTTGGGTTTAAGTAGTTCTAAGTTCTAGGGGACTGATGACCTCAGATGTTAAATCCCATAATGCTTAGAGCCATCAGAACCATTTGGAATTACTATTGAACTCTGTCGGGGTCTGGAATCTCTGGTGGTGACTACGGAGCGTATAATTATCCACAAAAAACATAAAACAGAGTGTGTCTGCCAGAAACAACACTTACAGGTACCACATGGGGAGCTCACCCACGCACCGTGAGAACTGGTGCGCTAGTGCTGTGTTAGTCCACAGCTGAATACGCTTCTTGGACGTGTGTGGAACAGATATATTTTTAAAGTGCTCAATAAAGCTACGCGGGTGGCACCAAAGGCATTGCCGAACTGCGGGGTCTTTGCCATTTCCTTCGTACGCTTGTTAATGTCGCACCACCTCGTAATCACGCTAGAGGATCGCGACAAACAGGACTCAAGAAAGCATGAACACTCACGTTCAGATTTCGTCGAATGGTTTAATGGATCCCATGTGGTTCCATTTTGTACACCACAGCAAAAATTGTGGTCAGATCACTATCAGTGGAGTTGCAGCCCATGGCGTCCTCAGAGAAGGGATGAATCGTCCGAGGAGTGTCGACAGTGACAAATGTTGTCGAGCACGTCGTTCGGTTGAAAGTCGCACTGCAAAATGTCTTCTTCTACCGCGAAATGTGTAACTAACGCCCGGAAATGAAGGGGTGGGTGATGTCACTGACGCCCCTTCTGCTCCATCCTGAGGCCTCTTTGTGTCGATTCTGAGCGCCAGCTTGTCTGAAATGTTTTCCTCGGCCTGCCATAAGAATACCGCGTGTTCCAACGATGGGTGATGCGGTTCTGGCCTCCATCGTGGAAGCTCGAGAGAAGGGGTGAGATTTAGGTAAGACATAGCGTGATGAGCTTCCATCGTGTTAGGCAGAACTGTGGTGAAATTTGGTGTCAGTCTCATAAATTAACAGGCATTACATCTCAAATGAAGTTTCTAGCTGTGGTGTTTATTTTTACGCAGGTGTCCACACTTCGCTGTTTGAAGCATCGCCAAGGCTGACGTCGCAGGGCGCCACTCATTTACACTGCTGCAGAGGAAGGTTGTCGGCATCTCCAAAGTTCTGCGTCGCAGTGGGGAAAATGACGAGATTTTTAAAAACCTAACCCTTTAATTCTTTTGGACAGTGTATTACGTAGTACTATACTAAAACTGTGCCTGGTATGGATTAGACACGTCCCTGGTATGTTTCTGGAAGTACTTCGCGCCAGACGTAACGCACAGGTCACGCAATTGGCCGAATGTATGGGACCTCAGTTTGTGGACACGGAGAGTGCGCTCAGTAGCGTCCCAGAAGTGTTCCGTCAGGTTCAGATGAGACGAATTTGGTGGAGAAGACATCGACGTGAGTGTACTACTAAGCTCCTGAAACTGCTACAGCCATTTGACACAGTTATCTTGCTGTAAGATGCCATTCGCCCCTGGGGAAGTCATCTGGCATTAAGGGATGCAGGTGCTCTGCAATCATTCTCACGTAGTCCACAACTCTCTTGGTGCCTTCGATTACTATCGCAGCTGGTATGGAAGCCTACGTGAATGTCACCTGCCCCCCCCCCCCCCCCCCGGCCCCCGGCCCTGCGTCCGTGGTGTGGGGCACGTCTCAGACAAACGTTCGCCTGAACGGTGGAATACCCGGACGTGGACGAGAACAGCGATATGTTTTCATTGATCTAAGGTCCAGTCTCTATTATCCCGAGGCCACAGAAGTCGTAATTGTCAATGTCACAGCGTCAAAGTGGGAACACATTGGGCTCGTCTGCTGCACCGCCATTTGTTCAGCACAGTTCACTGTGTGGTGTGTTCCGGAACACTTGTGTCTGTACCAGCATTGTACATGGTGGTCACATCTGTTACAGACCGCCACCCATCCTGCTTTAGAGAGGGGGCAAGCCATCGACATCTACGTTCTGTGACGAGGCATCCACCAACCTGTCGCCTACTCCTTATATGCAGGGTGGTCCATTGATACTGACCGGGCCAAATGTCTCATGACATAAGCATCAAACGAAAAAAACTACAAAGAACGAAACTCGTCTAGCTTGAAGGGGGAAACCAGATGGCGCTATGGTTGGCCTGCTAGATGGCGCTGTCATAGGTCAAACGGATATCAACTGCGTTTTTTTTTTAAATAGGAAACTCCACTGTTATTACATATTCGTGTAGTACGTAAAGAAATATGAATGTTTTAGTTGGACCACTTTTTTTGCTCTGTGATAGATGGCGCTGTAATTGTCAAGAAACGTATAAGTACGTGGTATCACGTAACATGCTGATTTCCTACGTAATGTTCTACCGATGTTACTGTAAGATGTTTCACTGCATGACAGAATGGCGATGTACTTCCAACATAATGGATGTCCGGCGCATAGTACGCGTTCGGTTGAAGCGGTATTGAATGGCATATTTCATGACAGGTGGATTGGTCGACGAAGCACCATACCATGGTCCGCACGTTCACCGGATCTGACGAGCCTGGATTTCTTTCTGTGGGGATCCACTGTCAACGCCTGACAACATGCGTCAGCGTATTGTCACTGCATGTGCGAACATTACGGAAGGCGAACTACTCGCTGTTGAGAGGAATGTCGTTACACGTATTGCCAAATGCTTTGAGGTTGACGGACATCATTTTGAGCATTTAATCACGTTGTAACAGCATGCGTTCTCAGAAAAGATAAATTCACAAAGGTACATGTATCAGATTGGAACGTACCTACGTTATTTTAATTTATAAAACCTACCTGTTAACAACTGTTCGTCTAAAATTGTGAGCCATATGTTTGTGAGTATTACAGCGCCATCTATCACAAAGCGAAAAAAGTGCTCCAACTAAAACATTCATATTTCTTTACGTACTACACGAATTTGTAATAAAAATGGAGGTTCCTATTTTAAAAATACACAGTTGATATCCGGTTGACGTATGGGAGCGCCATCTAACGGGCCAACCATAGCGCCATCTGGTTTCCCCCTTCAAGCTAGACGAGTTTCGTTCTTTGTAGTTTTTTCGTTTGACGCTTATTTCGTGAGATATTTGGCCCGGTCACGATGAATGGACCACCCTATATATGTACCTTTGGCATTAACCATTTAGCCAGATAAGTGAGTAATTACAGGTTTGGTATACAGTGTAATATATACAGATATATACAGCATAAGCATTAAAGCTACACTAATTCCAAGTAAGATCTATGCTACACTTTGTATCTTCACACACTCAAAAGCACAACTTCTTACGCTGGAATCTTTGTGTCTGACTTACAACTCGATACCCGCTTCTTACAGAAACCAGGCAATACTGAGATACTCAACTGTGGTCAGCTGGCGAAACAGGTCCGTCGCAGATGTAGGTTGGGGAATTTCTGCTCTGATTACGGCCTTACGAAACTTGCGGCGTTGTCTGTCATTGCGTGAACACCCTGGTTTAGGTCTGCAATCTCAGTTAAGTGGACTTTGCAGTATGGAGATATCTGAACTTTCTTGTTATAAAGATGTGAAGAATAACAGCCGCGACCTAGCCGGATGGGCATTATAGCGGTGGTATGACGTCTGGTTAGCTTGATTTGGGAGAACCAGGTTTTTCACGGAATACTCGGCTGTATTGCGGCACTAAGTCTTTCTATGGACTGTTGTGAGGTCTGCGACCGTTCTAGATAGACCTTTTCCTTTACGGCAGCAACAAAACCCTTATGTGGAAAGCAAGTGTAGTAAGATTGGCCAACAGTGACATTTTGTTAAGCGCCGGCCGGTGTGGCCGAGCGGTTCTAGGCGCTGCAGTCTGGAACCACGCGACCGCTACGGTCGCAGGTTCGAATCTTGCCTCGGGCATGGATGTGTGTGATGTCCTTAGGTTAGTTAGGTTTAAGTTGTTCTAAGTTCTAGGGGACTGATGACATCAGATGTTGAGTCCCATAGTGCTCAGAGCCATATGAATTATTTTTTTTGTTAAGCGAGGTTGTCCACCACCTCGTTAAATGGCGTACCAGACCATCCCTTGAGCCACAATAACTGGACACGTTGATGTTCACTTTCACACTGATAGATGAACTTAATTACATGGAGCACACAGCGATTAGTGTTGGACCAGCGTTGCTCCTCGTTGGTTCACCGTCCTACAAGCGCTTTTCGAAGATGCTCGTGACTGTATCACGTGATCAGCCGATTAGTTACGCCGATTCCGAGACGCTCATTCCCAGGCGCTAAGCCGTAGCACTGTGCTCTTTGTAACAGTCGCTGAAGTCAGCCGATTTCCACTTTTACGGCACTTACTGTCACTAGTACGATTCCCCAGTCATCTCTGTTACGGTTACACACAACGAGCAGGTGCAGTGGAGGAAAATAACAGCTCCGAAGAGGCAGGCTGACCTCGACACCTCGCCAGCGCCAGCGGCGACTTCCACGTTGTCAGACCCAGTGCACAAAACGCATACTGCAGGCTCAGGAGGTTCACGCTGTGAAAAGCCACAGATGCGGGACTAATGCCGCGACTAAAACGACAATCGGCGGGGAACGCGTGGAGATTATTTCGCGATGCCGTCACAAAGGCACAACCGCCTGGGGACAGGCAATTTTCGCTCCACTGACATTCTTCGCAGCCTTCAAAGAAGAGGTGAGTTTTATGACACAAGGCTCTCATTCACTGTGCAGTCTGTGTGAACCTCTGGCTGGCGCCGACAGAGGGAAATCGCTCTGTATCGAAAGACTCTCAGTGTTCTTTCTTTTAGAGCATTTACATCTTCATCTACGCTTTCCAAATCACCTAATGCAGTACTCTGGAGGTTATTTCTCGTACCGTTATTACGTTAGTCCTTCACTGTCCCATTTGCGGGAGGACAAAGACTGTCCGTAATCCTTCGCATAATCTCCAATTCCTCTGATTTTCTCGTTGTCATTCTTTAGCGAGAGGGATGTGGGAGGAAGTAATATCTTCCCTGAAACTTCTTCAGACCTCCGTTCTTGTATCGTGTGCCCCTGCAGTTTTAAGATTTCAGCACGTCGACGGCGGCATGTGTGTTTTATGATACTGACCTATTTTAATGTCTTAGATACGCAGGTGTGGTGACAATACATGAGATTTTCAAGTTTTTCATTCAGTGCGTACAACCTCACATACGTGACTGTTATATACGTTGTACATAAAGTCCGGGAACACTTTCAATTATTTATTGCACAAGAACTAAACATTGTACAGATGTCATAGATACTGTATTTTGAAGAGAAACTCTAGAAGTTTTTTTTTTTTTTACAAACATTCGATATGCGAATCATGAATGTCCCAGCAGTCGTCAGTACGGTAACGGAATTCTTGTCATACCCGTCCCAGCATGGCATCGTCGACTGTGGCGGTCGCTTCCCGTGTTCTCTCCAGCAGCTGTGGTAGAGGCGGTACATACACCACAACTTTAATGTGCCCCCACAGAAAAAATCACACGGCGTGAGATCTGGTGATCGGGGAGGCCACTTCATGAAACAGCTGTCCCATTCTGTAGCGCGGCCGATCCATCGATGCGGCGGCTCCGTGTCCAGGTACCCACGAACTTCACGATGAGAATCAATTTGCACACACTGTGTCACTGGTACCATTTAGAGTCCACGGGATGTACGACGCACCGATTTCTTTGGACTCCTTATGAATGTCTTTCATGCGCTCTCCGCATTCACTTCACTCACATAGGGACGTCCGCTTCTCTTTGCCGAGCACAAGCAACCCGTCGTAGCGAATTTGTTGGTGGCTTCTTACCGTACTTGGTTCTAAACCTCCGTTGAACAGCTGTAGCACACTCTTTTTTGTAGCACTCCAACACACATAAAGCTTGCTCCGCACCTGAACTCGCCATGTTTGCGACTAGCTCTGACTATCGGCAAGTTACCAAATACGCTGTGGCGGTATAAATGAAAAAAAAAAACTTTCTGGGTTTCTCTTCAAAATGACATATGTATGATATCTGTACAATGTTTGGTTCTTCTGCAATAAGTAATTGAAAGTGTTCCCGCACTTTATGTACACCCTGTACAACGGTTCTGCTGCTTTGTAATTACGGGCGCCATCGCGTGTTGCTCTTTCCACTACGAAGAACATCAGTTTTGCCGTAGGGCAACAAAATAAGTTACAATGGTCGAAGTAGAGAGCGTATGCATTCTGACTGGCAATAGCGAGTAAAACGTTTCTGAATAACAGAATTTTGTTGAATCTAAATTTATGTGGTTGCTTGTCTTTTACCTAGGCATTTATCTGGAGTGAAGCGTTGACGAAAATAGCTCAGAAGACAAGAGATAGCAGCTTTTGGAACTTGGTGCTACAGGGGAATGCTGAAGGTTACATGGGTAGATCGGATGACTGTTGAAGGGGTATCGAATCGTAAGGCACAATTTGACTAAAAGGAGGGACCGATTGACAGGAGTCACCTGAGGCAAGAAGCAATAAAATTGTTAATACTTGCAGCATTCTTCCTCAGTTGCTGCTCTACAGTAAGAAACCATAAGAGATGATGCACATTGTGCCATGCTATCAACTTCACTTTTGTTTGTAGTGCCTACACAGGAACCAATGCAGACGCGGAAAGAACAGGAAACATAAAACCCTGCCCTAAATGAACAGGTGAAATATGACATGTTTGATTGAAATAAAATAAACGTCGAACTGCAAAATACGGATAACATTTCTTCTTATCTGTACGATAAACGTGGAAGGAAGTGTGGAAGGGGGGGGGGGCAACTGGAGTGGGGGCCAAGGCATTAGTAATGTGACTCGAATGGTTTTAAGCTGCAATAGTTATACAAGGTGAAGGTTCCATAGGATAGAGTAGCTTGGAGAGCTCCATCTGACCAGTCTTCGGATTGATGACTACAACAAAAACATAGCATACTTTAAAGTGAACTGTAACATACACTCCTGGAAATTGAAATAAGAACACCGTGAATTCATTGTCCCAGGAAGGGGAAACTTTATTGACACATTCCTGGGGTCAGATACATCACATGATCACACTGACAGAACCACAGGCACATAGACGCAGGCAACAGAGCATGCACAATGTCGGCACTAGTACAGTGTATATCCACCTTTCGCAGCAATGCAGGCTGCTATTCTCCTATGGAGACGATCGTAGAGATGCTGGATGTAGTCCTGTGGAACGGCTTGCCATGCCATTTCCACCTGGCGCCTCAGTTGGACCAGCGTTCGTGCTGGACGTGCAGACCGCGTGAGACGACGCTTCATCCAGTCCCAAACATGCTCAATGGGGGACAGATCCGGAGATCTTGCTGGCCAGGGTAGTTGACTTACACCTTCTAGAGCACGTTGGGTGGCACGGGATACATGCGGACGTGCATTGTCCTGTTGGAACAGCAAGTTCCCTTGCCGGTCTAGGAATGGTAGAACGATGGGTTCGATGACGGTTTGGATGTACCGTGCACTATTCAGTGTCCCCTCGACGATCACCAGTGGTGTACGGCCAGTGTAGGAGATCGCTCCCCACACGTGTTGGCCCTGTGTGCCTCGGTCGTATGCAGTCCTGATTGTGGCGCTCACCTGCACGGCGCCAAACACGCATACGACCATCATTGGCACCAAGGCAGAAGCGACTCTCATCGCTGAAGACGACACGTCTCCATTCGTCCCTCCATTCACGCCTGTCGCGACACCACTGGAGGCGGGCTGCACGATGTTGGGGCGTGAGCGGAAGACGGCCTAACGGTGTGCGGGACCGTAGCCCAGCTTCATGGAGACGGTTGCGAATGGTCCTCGCCGATACCCCAGGAGCAACAGTGTCCCTAATTTTCTGGGAAGTGGCGGTGTGGTCCCCTACGGCACTGCGTAGGGTCCTACGGTCTTGGCGTGCATCCGTGCGTCGCTGCGGTCCGGTCCCAGGTCGACGGGCACGTGCACCTTCCGCCGACCACTGGCGACAACATCGATGTACTGTGGAGACCTCACGCCCCACGTGTTGAGCAATTCGGCGGTACGTCCACCCGGCCTCCCGCATGCCCACTATACGCCCTCGCTCAAAGTCCGTCAACTGCACATACGGTTCACGTCCACGCTGTCGCGGTATGCTACCAGTGTTAAAGACTGCGATGGAGCTCCGTATGCCACGGCAAACTGGCTGACACTGACGGCGGCGGTGCACAAATGCTGCGCAGCTAGCGCCATTCGACGGCCAACACCGCGGTTTCTGGTGTGTCCGCTGTGCCGTGCGTGTGATCATTGCTTGTACAGCCCTCTTGCAGTGTCCAGAGCAAGTATGGTGGGTCTGACACACCGGTGTCAATGTGTTCTTTTTTTCCATTTCCAGGAGTGTATCTACGACTACTGGAAAAAGAGAAAAAATTGTGTAGCCTGCTGCTTCAATCCTCATTCCGCCTTTCTTGCGAAAACTTTTGGTATACGAACATATTCGAGCTGTTTTAACACAGAACATTCTACATCCTACTATCCAGTCTCTCTTTGTAGTCACGCCTTCACACTCAGTATCGCCTCCACTGTCTCCTTTCCTTCCATTGATTTAAAGTATATCTCACTGCCACTGTCTCCTCTCCCACTTTCATTGTCTTCTTTTGTCTTCCTTACGTGTTATCACTATCTCAACCATATCTGGGCAACTCAAAAACTCCGTGGGCAGGAAGGGGGGTTGGGGGCTCAACTTATTTTTTCCCCTATACTCACATGTTTAGAATTTCGGTCCAAAATGCGTCCTCCCCCATACCCACGTGTTAAAGACCGCCGGTCTGAGAGCGTCCAGACCCCCCCCCCCCCAATCCTACGTATGGTTTCCACTCATCCGCATTTCTCATTTCTACTGTCTTCTCTCTTTTTCTCTCACCGCTTCTACCTCCACTCATTTCACTTTCTATTGTACTGCCACTGTCTCTCATTAAATACAGATATTTCCTCTCTCTTTGGCTCCCGCTTCTGTTGCCTCCATCCATCTTCCTTTCTCTTTCATTGCCACTTTCTCTCTCCCACCAGCACTGTTTCCTCTTTATTCCACTGCCACTGTGTCTCTGCTACTTCCTCCCAGCGCAAAAAAGGGGATACCAAAATTTTTGTTGAGAAAGGCGAAATGAGGATTAAGGTAGCTGGTTCCTCTCTTTTCTGCCAGTGTTTTAAAGACGAATATATTGTCTTTTTCGGTACTTGCTTTATTTTCCCTACTACAGCATAATGTACTGTTTATATAAAACGAATTTTATAGGTCAATGAAGTGTTGAAAGTTTATTTATACGCTTCGACACGTTTATATGTTATGTTAACCGGGGACCTAGAAACGACGGAGAGGCTCCGTCCCCATCGCAGCCGCAGTGGTCCGCAACCCCACGACGACTACCGCAGTCCACTTCACCCCTCCGCGCCGGCCGCGGTGGCCGTGCGGTTCTAGGCGCTCCAGTCCGGAGCCGCGCTGCTGCTGCGGTCGCAGGTTCGAATCCTGCCTCGGGCATGGGTGTGTGTGTTGTCCTTAAGTTAGTTAGGTTTAAGTAGTTCTAAGTTCTAGGGGACTGATGATTACAGCAGTTGACTTCCATAGTGCTCAGAGCCATTTGAACCATTTGAACCATCACCCCTCCGACACCCCACACCGAACCCTCGGTTATGTTGCGGTTCGGCCCCCCGTAGGACCCCCCAGGGAACATCTCACATCAGATGAGTGTAGCCCCTATGTTTGCGTGGTAGAGTAACGGTGGTGTACGCGTACGAGGAGAACTTGTTTTTGCGCAGCAATCGCCGACATAGTGTAGCTGAGGCGGAATAAGGGGAACTAGACCGCATTCGCCGAGGCAGATGGAAAACCGCCTAAAAACCATCCACAGACTGGCCGGTTCACCGGACCTCGACACAAATCCGCCGGGCGGGTTCGTGCCTGAGACCGGCGCTCCTTCCCTATCCGGAAAGCAGTGCGTTAGACTGCACGGCCAACCGGGCGGGCGTACACATTTATATACTTCGACAAGCAACAAGTAAGTAGGTAAAATGTAAGGTCAACACAAAACAGTTTCCTTTAGATTCTTTTGGATACTTTGCTAATCGATCGCAATTTATCGAAAACGCCTGGCTTATGATTTGTGTCTTAAGAGAGTAAAAAAGTTACTAGAAATATTTTACTGAATTTTAGTCTTTCCAGTTTTACATAAATCTTGGCTGTCGTTTTAAGTTTCCAGGTATTTTAAGTCCCTTCTGAGCCCAATTTTTGTCACTGCAGTATCATACTGCGCACAATTGTACAGCCGTGAACTGCCCATCACACAGGCAGCACGCCATAAAGTTTCCCTACCAAAAAAATTCTGACAAAAAAAAATAGTTTGGTGACCTCAGAATCCTTGGGACGACCCTAGTACCGTTTACATGCGTTCACTACGTCAGTTAACATTACATTCACGCCTCTGACCGCATATTATGTGAAGATTTTACTTTCATAAGCACGATAACTTAGGACCTCTGGGTCTCGGATAATAATATCGAAAAAAGTTTCCAGGTTCCCTGAAAGTATCACCTTAAGAACATATGGCAAAAATTTCCGCGGTTTGACCTGAATAGAAACTACAGAAGTGGCCAGCCCAACGACTGTAACTATTTGTATAAAAAAAAATATGGTTTTTAGGGGTTTTCTCAGGAACCGCCATGAACAAATGGTGGATGATGGTGTTATAAGCCGCCTAAGGTCCACTCCAGACCACACCTAATGCAAAAGAACCAAACGATTTGCTCAATTTGTCTTAGCTGGCGGAAATGCGTGATTTTTAAATTTTGACCCTTTCTGTAGGATAGCCACATTACGCCTGTTCTCCAGACAGTTACACAAAGGCAAGGGATGTCCAAAGCACTCGATCGTTGATCGCGGCGATCAGCAGAACCGGAAATAGGCCTGACAGTAGCATTTTCGAGCGCGGCTTTTTGCGACATATTTGTGCCGAGCACTGTCGTTCAGGGACCGATAAGCGCTGTTTCTACGGACCCAACTGGCTTACTTACCAGAATATCTAAATTAATAATTTCCACTGTGGTCTGGTTAGTCATTGTCAGCCACAGTGCACTAAACTGGCGCACTCCGTCGGCCGATATTGAAAGCAGCGGCATAGTGACTCGATAATACACCAATACAAAGTGGTCTTGCACAGTAAAGGTTCATCATGCTTAGTGAATCCCGTATTATTAATGTGGACGTCGTGACTGTGTTATCAACCTGTGTGCTGCGTACACGAATTTTCTGACACGAAAGACAGAGTCGGTGAGGGAGGGGGAGAGAGAGAGAGCGAGAGAGAGGGAGGGAGAGAGAGAGAGAGAGAGAGAGAGAGAGAGAGAGAGACAGAGAAAACAGCTTTTAATTCTTTTCAGCTTCCGCTCGACCAACGCTGCTTTTTGTCTGAGGGTGATGATTGATTATGTGTTGTCAGCATGTCATTGCCATTAATTCTTTCTCTCTACGGGGCTTTTCAAAATTTGGTGGTGAAGTTTCATGATTTATTATCTGTTTACCAAGTTTTCTGTTCTCTATTACGACGAGTGCAGCGTCCAATATTATCAAATCGCGTTGTTAATAGTCCGACTGCCGTTTATGGCAGTAGCAAGATCCACTGTACGGCGGGATTCGTGTAAATATCTGCGCAGTTTTATTGTGATAAAAGACACGCTGTACCCCAAAACACGGACCGCGTTTATTATGACACGGGTAACTTTCTGTTAGCGCTCGAGCACAATTACACGCGAATGGAATGAGTGACAAGAGTCATTGCGCTCTTATAACTTAGAATTGCGTCAGTCAAAGAGGAAATGAGAGCAGCACCTCCGCAAGTATAGCAGAGCTCTGGAGCCACAGCAGTGACAGGAAGACGCCATTTCCTCCCAAGTAAGAAGGAGCGGCCACCGGTGAAAGGAGACAGGACACGGACCGCATCCAAGGAGTACGATGAACCAGCGACCGAGTTGCCTATCTGAGGGCCTCCAGGGGCGACAAAAAATTGATTGTCATTATTTCGCTTAATAAGCGACCGAATTTAAAAATTTCTAAAATCTTACGTTAAAAGTTTAACAGAACGGGACAAGAAGCTGTGTAACTGATGGCGCGCAAATACACGGAATTTATGCATCCAAGAGTTTAGCATGAGATCATTTGGCCACTTCCAGCAAAGGTTACGCATAATTTCAAACAATTACGAAGCTTTTTGTCGCCGATGCACTCCCATAAAGTGATGAAAGGAAAAAAGTTTGTCACTCACTACACTTTCGCTGCCCATTTAGTCAAACTTTAGCATCAAGCGCGCATGACGTTTTATTTTATTACTTCTTTTCTACCTCATATGTTGACAACACACTTTGAACACAGCATCTATATATAGCACTGGATGTATCTGCAAAATTTTATCATTGTAGATGAGGAGATGTGACGTCACACAGATTCACGAAAAACTTGCTTTTGTTTAAAATGGAGTGCAGGTTACCCACACTATATTCATCCACGGCAGTGGTCCTCAAACGTTTTTTCTTAAGAGCCAATGTAAACATTGTGGGGAGGGACCCCGGCCCGTAAACGTAGCGATCTTATTATTAATTGGTAACCTATGTAAATTAGTACGTTATGAGCCCCCACTAGACTAGCTATATTAAGGGAGTGTTAAGTTGGTCGTCGGATCCCAAATACCGACCGTTTAAAGTTGATATCATATGGAGCACTTCGCCTCCAATCGTCTCTTTTTCAGATTCCTGCCACTCTCAGGGACCATAACGTTATAAACCGTATTTCCTGACGAAGTTTCCTTGTGTTGCTTGAGAGAGCGAGTGATTGGTTGATTAATCACAGTGATTTTACCCACATTTAAACGCATTACGCAATATGACGCACGATCACAGATGTTTACTAAGTGGTCTGAATGTCGTTTTTCTTCTGTCCATTGCGTGGTTTTAAACAGTCTTAATTTAGCCTCACATTCCTTACTACAAATATTTACCATGTTCGAAGACAACCGTCTCTATGATGCGCATTCACAAATAAGCTTACATCCTTCTGAAATTTGTACCATATCAGCTGATTGGTATGAGTCGCACACGCGCGTCAGTTGTCAGTACGCCGGCCTCGGTGGCCGAGCGGTTCTAGGTGCTACAGTGTGGAACCGCGCGACCGCTACGGTAGCAGGTTCGAATCCTGCCTCGGTCATGGATGTGTGTGATGTCCTTAGGTTAGTTAGGTTTAAGTAGTTCTAAGTTCTAGGGGACTGATGACCTCAGATGTTAAGTCCCATAGTGCTCAGAGCCATTTGAACCATTTTTTGAGTTGTCAGCACTGGTAACCAAACAATAATACATTCCCCCCCCTTTCAAATCCTCCCCCCCCCCCCCCGCGTTGTTCGCGCTACTCACCCACGGCCCCTGAGGTGAACAGCAACTTCAGTTAGCCCCCAGCCGAATTCACCAACGTCAGCTAAACTTAAGTACTTCTTAAAATATTACCTTGTCTATAACATACTCAGCACGAAAATTACACTGTTAAGGAGTTCTGAATGTTAGTTGGCTATTTGTATTCGGCTGGTAGTTGCGGGATGCATGTTACAGAGTGTTTCAAAATGAATATACGGGTTTCAAAGCTTTGTAGCACTTATTACATTTAACTTACAATTGTAAATAATACATCAAATGAAAGAGCAACTACAACAGTTTTTCTTAAAAGTGTTCAACGTGAGCACACATCGAGTCGACAGGCGAGTTCTTCGAAAACGTTGATCACCATGTCTACAGTAATTGTTGCAACATTGCTGATTCTGAAGTCGGATGATAGATCACCTGGTAGCGGAGACATATACACATTATCCTTTATGAACCCCCGCCCCCCCCCCCCCCCCCCCCCCCCGAGGCAAAAGTCGCAGAGGGCAGGTCGTGTGTGAACATGATCATACAAAACTAACTCTGTCATCCAGCGCTCGCGTACAACGTGGTTTAACCAGTTGCGTGCTGAGTTATGCTAGTGAGATGGCGCACCATTTTGCTGCTGACAAGGGAACCTCCCCATCGCACCCCCCTCAGATTTAGTTATAAGTTGGCACAGTGGATAGGCCTTGATAAACTGAACACAGATCAATCGAGAAAACAGGAAGAAGTTGTGTGGAACTATGAAAAAATAAGCAAAATATACTGAGTAGTCCATGCGCAGGAAAGGCAACATCAAGGATAATCTGAGCGTATGTGCGCCGTGGTCTCGTGGTTAGCGTGAGCAGCTGCGGAACGAGAGGTCCTTGGTTCAAGTCTTCCCTCGAGTTATAAGTTTACTTTCTTTATTTTCGTAAAGTTATGACCTGTCCGTTCGTTCATTGACGTCTCTGTTCACTGTAATAAGTTTAGTGTCTGTGTTTTGCGACCGCACCGCAAAACCGTGCGATTAGTCGACGAAAGGACGTGCCTCTTCAATGGGAACCGAAAACATTTGATCGCAAGGTCATAGGTCAACCGATTCCTCCACAGGGAAACACGTCTGATATATTCTATACGACACTGGTGACGGCATGTGCGTCACATGACAGGAATATGTTGTCGAACCACCTAACTTGTACACTTGGCGAATAGGTAAAAAGATTCTTCTACCTTTCCCGATTTAGGTTTTCTTCTGGATGTGATAATCACTCCCAAAAAAGGGATGAAAACATAAGACTTTGTGACACAAACTGAAAACAAAAAATTAAAATTTTCCACTCGAGGGAAGATTTGAACCAAGGACCTGTCGTTGCGGAGCTGCTCACGCTAACCACATGACCACGGCGCTCCTGAGCTCAGTTTGTCCTAGATGTTGCTTATGTTTCGCATGGACTACTCAGTTCGTATATTTTGCTTATTTTTTTCATAGTTCCACACAACTTCTTCCTGTTTTCTCGACTGATCTGTGTTCAGTTTTTCAAGGTCTATCCACTGTGCCAACTTAGAATTAAATCTGAGGGGGGTGCGATGTCGAGATTCCCTTGTGAGAAACGCCTGCTACAGTTGCTTCACCGAGAAGTCGAGAGGAGTCTCGTTGTAACTGTACCATCTTGTGGGGACTTCCTTACACCAGATACACACATTACGTGTGTTCACATTTCCGTTCCATTTAGGTGAAATATCGACTCACCACTGAAGCCGACACGATCCAGAAAATCTTCATCTCATGCAGGAAACTTTCGTTTGCATAGCTGGCGCGTAAACCGTAGTATGTAGGCTTCAGAGCTTGTAACAACAGCGAACGACAAGGACGTACTGATTTTTTGAGACTACGCGTGACAAGAGTCTCACTCGTTCAAGATGTTTGTCATTCATTATTGGTCGTTCTATACTCTTCCCTTTACACGACCACTGATGCAGTCTTTCATAATCAGCGCACTTAGCGACTTCCAACAGACTTTAAAGGTAATGTCAAACCAATCCTAAACTTTTTCTCGCTCACATGCTTTACGTCATATATTTAACACTAACTCATCTGTAAAGTAATAAGTTGTCTTATACAGGGTGATTCACGAATATATTCAAATATTTTTATTCTACAAGTAAAACTAAAGAAAAAAATCAGTACAAACATAGGTCCGGAAATGTTTAGTTACGGATTTGGAGCTAATAAAAGATTTTTCCTGAAATTTAGCAACTTCGATAAAATGAAACCATCGCAAAACTGTGCGAGGTGAAAGTAAAGCACGATTTCCATCTATTTCGTTGTTATTGGTCTGGTGCATCTAATGAAACATGTCCCAGACGCGTATCTGCAGTAGTTTTCCAGAACACCCAGAGAAGCAGGGATTATTACACAAGAAACTTTGTTTACTTTCGATTAAGAATGTAGAAACGTTTATGTCATTGTTGGCAACCGTTACTGAGTTGTTTCAATAGTTTCCTAACCTCGAAGGAGTTAGTTTCCTGTATTGTTCAGCGAAAGAACATAATAACAACAGTGTATTTAAGTGAAACCACATAGTAACTGTTGTAGTTTGTAGATTATTTATGAAATAGGGATGCCTTGCAAATTTACGACAGAGGAATACGCCGATATGGTGTTTATTTATAGCAGATGTGATGGTAATGCTACGGATGCAGTTAACGAATATGGAATACGTTATCCAACTAGGAGGATTCGGAATGCACGAACAATTAGTGGAGTATTTCGAATGTTACGGGAGATTGCAAATACACGCCTGGGACATGTTTTATTAGATTCACCAAACAAATAACTACAAAATAAATGGAAATCGTGCTTTACTTTAACCTCGTAGTTTTGCGATGGCTTCATATTAGCGAAGTTACTAAATTTGAGGTAAAATCTTTTATTAACCGTAACTCCGTAACTAAACATTTGTGGACCTACGTTTGTATGACATTTTTTCTTTAGTTTTACTTGTAGAATAACATATTAAAATATTTGCATACCTTCGTGAATCATCCTGTAAATGGGAGTTAAAGGATAGGGGAGTTACTGGCTTCCTTTAAGTTTGATGTTCTATTAAGCGAAAAATGTTGTCACTTCAATTAAGATTGTGTGCGAACTACTCATCCAAAAATTTATTGTAACGTATAATTATAATCAGCGTTCCAGTGCGTACTTTGTGGCACCTCTAGTTTTAAGATGCTTATATGGATGAAAAGTTGTAATTCGGACTGGTGATCGATCCTAATAATCGGTCGCAACTGACAGGAAATCCAGGTCCTGTCTATAAAAGAAGACCGCCATCTTGGCCTGGAGTGAGTCTGCTGCATGCATCTGAGGAGGCCAGACCTGTATCTGCATCTCGGTGGCGATTTAGTCGCTCGATTTTCGGACTTCGCGTCTGTAGACGTCAGGGCTTGGAATTATTTTGGTATGGGTCAGTTGGAGTTGTGTTATTTACCTGTAGAGTCCGTCTGGACTCTGAATTATTTTGCTATGATTTGGAACCTTAACGCTAGCAGCACAAGGTGGAATTACTTGCCTGACAATTGTGACTTCAACTCTGGCACAACAATGGGCGGATACAAGCAGTATTTACTTAAATTTTTAGTGATTTTGAAACAGCTGTATGGGGGTTCGAGTCATATGTAAGTCAAAATAACGATAGCAATTAGGTCTTCAGCAATCCCCGGCGAATATGTGGATTCGATTAATAAATATTGGCAATTTTTGTAATTAATCTTGTTGTTGCGTAAGCTCATTTACACGCCGTGTCCATAAATACAGCTGTGGCTGAGCCGTTCTAGGCGCTTCAGTCCGGAACCGCGCTGCTGCTACGGTCGCAGGTTCGAATCCTGCCTCGGGCATGGATGTGAGTGATATCCTTAGGTTAGTTAGGTTTAGGTAGTTCTAAGTCTAGGGCACTGATGACCTCAGATGTTAAGTCTCATAATGTTTAGAGCCATTTGAATCAATTTTGAACAGATATCTTTAGTGTTTATGCACAACAGTAAGAATTAATTTAAATTTATAGTGAGTTACAGAGTGTGCGACAACAACCTCCATGATGCAAAGACGCTATCCAATGATCGCAATGCACTAAATTTATTACCGTACCATCACACTACCCGTTTTATGCGTCGTTTAATAAGTGTCCAATGGTCCCGGTGGAGGTTCGAGTCCTCCCTCGGGTATGGGTGTGTGTTTTTGTCCTTATGATAACTTAGGTTAAGTAGTGTGTAAGCTTAGGGACTGATGACCTCAGCAGTTAAGTCCCATAATATTTCACACACATTTGAACATTTTGAACGTGTCCAATATTCATGTTTATTCAGTAAAGTCGGTAATACTTTATACAGGGTGTTACAAAAAGGTACGGCCAAACTTTCAGGAAACATTCCTCACACACAAAGAAAGAAAATATGTTATGTGGACATGTGTCCGGAAACGCTTACTTTCCATGTTAGAGCTCATTTTATTACTTCTCTTCAAATCACATTAATCATGGAATGGAAACACACAGCAACAGAACGTACCAGCGTGACTTCAAACACTTTGTTACAGGAAATGTTCAAAATGTCCTCCGTTTGCGAGGATACATGCATCCACCCTCCGTCGCATGGAATCCCTGATGCGCTGGTGTAGCCCTGGAGAATGGCGTATTGTATCACAGCCGTCCACAATACGAGCACGAAGAGTCTCTACATTTAGTACCGGGATTGCGTAGACAAGAGCTTTCAAATGTCCCCATAAATGAAAGCCAAGAGGGTTGAGGTCAGGGGAGCGTGGAGGCCATGGAATTGGTCCGCCTCTACCAATCCATCGGTCACCGAATCTGTTGTTGAGAAGCGTACGAACACTTCGAGTGAAATGTGCAGGAGCTCCATCGTGCATGAACCACATGCTGTGTCGTACTTGTAAAGGCACGTGTTCTAGCAGCACAGTTAGAGTATCCCATATGAAATCATGATAACGTGCTCCATTGAGCGTAAGTGGAAGAACATGGGGCCCAATCAAGACATCACCAACAATGCCTGCCCAGACGTTCACAGAAAATCTGTGTTGATGACGTGATTGCACAGTTTCGTGCGGATTCTCGTCAGCACACACATGTTGATTGTGAAAATTACAGTCTGATCACGTTGGAATGAAGCCTCATCCGTAAAGAGAACATTTGCACTGAAATGAGAATTGACACATTGTTGGATGAACCATTCGCAGAAGTGTACCCGTGGAGGCCAATCAACTGCTGATAGTGCCTGCACACACTGTACATGGTACGGAAACAACTGGCTCTCCCGTAGCACTCTCCATACAGTGACGTGGTCAACGTTACCTTGTACAGCAGCAACTTCTCTGACGCTGACATTAGGGTTATCGTCAACTGCACGAAGAATTGCCTCGTCCATTGCAGGTGTCCTCGTCTTTCTAGGTCATCCCCAGTCGCGAGTCATAGGCTGGAATGTTCCGTGCTCCCTAAGACGCCGATCAATTGCTTCGAACGTCTTCCTGTCGGGACACCTTCGTTCTGGAAATCTGTCTCGATACAAACGTACCGCGCCATGGCTATTGCCCCGTGCTAATCCATAAATCAAATGGGCATCTGCCAACTCCGCATTTGTAAACATTGCACTGACTGCAAAACCACGTTCGTGATGAACACTAACCTGTTGATGCTACGTACTGATGTGCTTGATGCTAGTACTGTAGATCAATGAGTCGCATGTCAACACAAGCACCGAAGTCAACATTACCTTCCTTCAATTGGGGCAACTGGCGGTGAATCGAAGAAGTACAGTACATACTGACGAAACTAAAATGAGCTCTAACATGGAAATTAAGCGTTTTCGGACACATGTCCACATAACATCTTTTCTATATTTGTGTGTTAGGAATGTTTCCTGAAAGTTTGGCCGTTCCTTTTTGTAACACCCTGTATAATTTTAGAAATATATCTCTTTCGTTACCTCTAAAATTTTATTTACTACTGGAAATACTGCAAGTTCCTATTCACATCATCATTTAATATGAAAGTAATCTCACGTCCAAGATACAAAAATGTCATCTTACTCTGTTGTATCGTTGTTAATTACTGTTGTGGACCAAAACGCTTAACGTACTGTAAATACAATAACGTTAGTCAGTGATACAAAGTTATTTGATTTATGTTCATTTGCTACTTTCACAAACAGATACAGTGAAAATGTAGATAATATTCAGTTTTAGCTAAAAATCAGTTGGTCTTGTGCTAAAATATTTATTTATCTTAAAGTGTTTTCGTAACCATTTTTGCCAGTTGGTTACAATATCGTCAGGCAGCCTTGTCTTAGTTATTGCGTTATTTCATCTTGCGACGTTTCCACATTTCCATTAAATTTTAATAAATGTCTGTCGTACATTCTACGAACTATTCTTATTAAAATGCGCCAGAAGACTTGTCCAGTGAGACTCGAAATTTTTTGGCTCTGTTCGCATTGTCAAACCATTTTCTTATAGCCAATGGAATCAATGCAAGTAGGTATATTATACTATGAAATTTTTTATGTTGTAGTGAAATCTCTTTTCAGTAAGTGTATATTCCTTTTTCCGTCTGCAGGAAATGATGGGGTAGGTGGGTGGGGTCCAAACATAATGATCAACAGAAAACAGGCAGGTGAGGATCTTTTTGAGTTCCGCCACACATTCTACAGAAGGCACGTGAACCACAATGTAGCTTGGGACAGGCTCCCCACCACCTGCATCTAAACACATCCATCTACTCTCAGCGAGCCACTGCGCCCTGCACAGTGGACAGTATGCTGCACTTACATTATCGCCTTCCTGTTCAGTCAGTATAGTTCTGTATAAGCCGGATCTCCTTATTTTTTGTCATGACCGCGAGATATACAATGGTGGCAGCAAAGTGGACGCTCAGTCTTCTCCGGATATCAGTAAATTCACCGAATAGGGTTCCGACAGAACTACGTCGCCTTTCTTCAAATGATTCACATTTAAATTCCCAGAGCATCTATGTTGCACTTGCTTACGAGTTATACCGATGTACTACGATGCTATCAGCGCGTCTTTCAACCCACTCGATGCCTTCTTGATAAGTGTTTCACTGTAACAAAACTGAAATTGGTCGCACTAGCGTCTTTCGCGTAATTTCCATTACAGCTGCACTGCACTTTCTCAGACTCTCCTAACGAATTTAAGTCTTCGATAGGCCTTCCTTAACACTGATTTTACGTGATGATTCAATTTCAGATCTCTTCTTGGTATTAACCGGAATGCAAGGATTTTTTTTTTCTGCCCAGGGTCCGATCGGTAGTGAAATGGTAATCATCGCGAAAATCAGAAATGTTTTATTTTTAGCATTTAGCTAAACCTTCCCACTTCTTCTTCATACGTACTCGCAGCTCCGACTTAAACATTTGCACCAACTTTCCAGCACCCTTGTCATGGAAGACAGCCGCCTGTGCTTTTGAGACAATTCTCTACACTGGTATGCAGCTCGTTGTCTGTGCCAAAATGCTGTCCTCATAGCCAGCACTTCATGTGAGCAAAGAGATGAAAATCATAGGGAGGTAAGTCTGGCTGTATTGTGGGTGATCGAAAACACCCCACGGAAAACACTGCAGGACAGTCTTTGTTGCAGGTGGAATGAGCGGCCGAGCATTGTCACGAAGAAGGACAATAACAATGCCCGATTATTACGTTCGTGTTCGTTTGTTCTGAATTGCCCATCTTAGAAGATTATCTAGAATCGCCTGACTCACTCGCTGAACGAGACCATCAGTTGACACACGCTTCCTTCACTGACCGCCAGCATCACGAACGTCTTTCTTCAAAGTTTCTGCACGCATGACAGTTACGTTATGCGGGCTGCATGAATTCAGGCGGCACCCCTTAGTATGAAGAAATCGATGGCGGCAGGCGGCAGGCACTTCACACTTGCCAGGACACACTGTTATTTTCGACATCTTCTCGTGCCCAACGTGCACTCAGAACTGAAAAATGCGACATGCCGTGACCGACGGGCCGACTAGAAACACAGTGCAACACATCTGCACAAACCTGAATTGGATTTGCAATACGGCTTAATTTTGGGACCGATCGGAGCCTAAAAAATATTGCCCTTGTACTTACACGAAGCGGTGTGCTGAAGTTTTTCTATCCACGACATAGGCTTCACCATTTATTAATTTACATTTTTTGTGCATTTCTTTACCGACGATCAACAACGATACTTTCCTGTAGACAACTGGATCGTCATCGAACAGTCTTTTATTGTTGCTGATCATATTTCATGAATAATTTGCGTATGTTGAGAAAATTAGAGGTAAATTTACGCTTCCTTGGCGCACATCGATATTAATTTCGTTTCTGTGCAACATTCCCCGCCCAGTATAACCACTGGGTTCCACTGGCCGGTTAATCACCGAGCCAGACACATAACTGCTATGATAATCCGTACGATCGTATCTCGGTTAGTTGTCAACAATATGTTTCAGTGCACAAGCCTGCCGGAAATCTAGGAAGGCGGAATCTACCTCTTCATCTGAATTTATTACTTGCAAGATGTCATGCGTGAGTAAGCAAGCTGTGTTTGATACGAGTGGTTTTTTTTAATCGGTGCTTATTATTTGAGAGAGTCTCGCTTTCCTCGAGTAGGACGGTGTAGTGGGTACGGGTGTCTCGGCGTGAGCAGCCGTGTTCGTAGCGGCCGCCAGCGGCTGTTGCGGCCGCCGCCGCTAGATCGATGGGCGTCGTGGAGGGCCGTCGCCATGGCAACGGTCACTCCGTCCTCTGCCCGCCGGCCGGTAAACACGACGCCTCGCTGTGCGTAGCGCGTACGCAGGACGCGCCGGCACGCACCCGCGACGGGCGTCAATGCGAACAGCGGTCCGCGGCGGACAAGGACGAGGTAATGACAACGAAAGAACCGCAACTGCGCAAACTTCTTTGCAGCTACGTAACTATTAGCAACATGCGGCAGTTGTACCATTACACTAGTACAAGAACAAAATTTCAGGAGAGTGTCACTAGCCTGAAACAAATCAAGCCATCCGGACTCGCAGGAGACGTCACACTAACACCATGTAACACCACCTCTAGCCATGAAATGACCCTATGCCGCGACGAAGAGAGTTGTGAGGAGCGGGTCCCACTGAGACCTTACCGTACAATGAAGGCTGTGCGGGGCGACGCTTGTACAGGGTGTTTCAAAAATGACCGGTACATTTGAAACGGCAATAAAAACTAAACGAGCAGCGATAGAAATACACCGTTTGTTGCAATATGCTTGGGACAACAGTATATTTTCAGGCGGACAAACTTTCGAAATTACAGTAGTTACAATTTTCAACAACAGATGGCGCTGCGGTCTGGGAAACTCTGTAGTACGATATTTTCCACATATCCACCATGCGTAGCAATAATATGGCGTAGTCTCTGAATGAAATTACCCGAAACCTTTGACAACGTGTCTGGCGGAATGGCTTCACATGCAGATGAGATGTACTGCTTCAGCTGTTCAATTGTTTCTGGATTCTGGCGGTACACCTGGTCTTTCAAGTGTCCCCACAGAAAGAAGTCACAGGGGTTCATGTCTGGCGAATAGGGAGGCCAATCCACGCCGCCTCCTGTATGTTTCGGATAGCCCAAAGCAATCACACAATCATCGAAATATTCATTCAGGAAATTAAAGAGTCGGCCGTGCGATGTGGCCGGGCACCAACTTGCATAAACCACGAGGTGTTCGCAGTGTCGTCTAAGGCAGTTTGTACCGCCACAAATTCACGAAGAATGTCCAGATAGCGTGATGCAGTAATCGTTTCGGATCTGAAAAATGGGCCAATGTTTCCTTTGGAAGAAATGGCGGCCCAGACCAGTACTTTTTGAGGATGCAGGGACGATGGGACTGCAACATGGGGCTTTTCGGTTCCCCATATGCGCCAGTTCTGTTTATTGACGAAGCCGTCCAGGTAAAAATAAGCTTCGTCAGTAAACCAAATGCTGCCCACATGCATATCGCCGTCATCAATCCTGTGCACTATATCGTTAGCCAATGTCTCTCGTGCAGCAATGGTAGCGGCGCTGAGGGGTTGCCGCGTTTGAATTTTGTATGGATAGAGGTGTAAACTCTGACGCATGAGATGATACGTGGACGTTGGCGTCATTTGGACCGCAGCTGCAACACGGCGAACGGAAACCCGAGGCCGCTGTCGGATCACCTGCTGCACTAGCTGCGCGTTGCCCTCTGTGGTTGCCGTACGCGGTCGCCCTACCTTTCCAGCACGTTCATCCGTCACGTTCCCAGTCCGTTGAAATTTTTCAAACAGATCCTTTATTGTATCGCTTTTCGGTCCTTTTGTTACAGTAAACCTCCGTTGAAAACTTTGTCTTCTTGCAACAACACTGTGTTCTAGGCGGTGGAATTCCAACACCAGAAAAATCCTCTGTTCTAAGGAATAAACCATGTTGTCTACAGCACACTTGCACGTTGTGAACAGCACACGCTTACAGCAGAAAGACGACGTACAGAATGGCGCACCCACAGACTGCATTGTCTTCTACATCTTTCACATCACTTGCAACGCCATCTGTTGTTGAAAATTGTAACTACTGTAATTTCGAAAGTTTGTCTGCCTGAAAATGTACTGTTGTCCTAAGCATATTGCAACAAACGGTGTATTTCTATCGCTGCTCGTTTAGTTTTTATTGCCGTTTCAAATATACCGGTCATTTTCGAAACACCCTGTAAGTGCGACACTCGCGTTCCCATAGGAACGACACAATATACGCTGCGACTCCCCATACAAGTAATAACACAGCACTAATCACATTTCTATTCCAGTTACAGTTGCAATAACGAGATTTTCTGAAGAGATCGCAACTGTGACGAATAATTATTTAAAGCGCAGGAAACTGCACCCGTACAACGCTATAAATACCGAACATACAAGGGCTATTCGGAAAGTAAGTTCCGATTGATCGCGAAATCGAAACCACTTTGAAAATCACAAACATTTTATCTGAAACAGTTACCTACAGCTTCCAGCCACTGCTCTACATAGTCACCACTCCGGGTTAGACATTTGTCGTAGCGTTGTACCAACTTTCCAATACCCTCGTCATGGAAGGCAGCTGCCTGTGCCTCCCGCCAAATCTCTACGTCTACATCTACACGGATACTCTGCAAATCACATTCAAGTGCGTGGCAGAGGGTTCATCGAACCACCATCACAATTCTCTATTATTTCAATCTCCTATAGCGCGCGGAAAGAATGAACACCTATATCTTTCCGTACGAGCTCTGATTTCCCTTATTTTATCTTGGTGATCGTTCCGCCCTATTTAGGTAGGTGTGAACAAAATATTTTCGCATACCGAGGAGAAAGTTGGTGATTGGAATTTTGTGACAAGATTCCGTCGCAACGAAAAACGCCTTTCTTTTAATGATGTCCAGCCCAAATCCTGTATACTTTCTGTGACACTCTCTCCCATATTTCGCGATAATACAAAACGTGCTGCCTTTCTTTGAACTTCTTCGATGTACTCCGTCAGTCTTATCTGGTAAGGATCCCACACCGCGCAGCAGTATTCTAAAAGAGGACGGACAAGCGTAGTGTAGGCAGTCTCCTTACTAAGTCTGTTACTTTTTTTCTAAGTGTCCTGCCAATAAAACGCAGCCGGCCGCAGTGGCCGAGCGGTTCTAAGTGTTTCTGTCTGGAACCACGCGACCGTTACATCGCAGGTTCGAATCCTGCCTTGGGCATGGATGTGCGTGATGTCCTTAGGTTAGTTAGGTTTAAGTAGTTCTAAGTTCTAGGGGACTGATGACCTCAAATGTTAAGTCCCATAGTGCTTAGAGCCATTTTGAACCAATAAAACGCTGTCTTTGGTTAGCCTTTCCCCACAACATTTTCTATGTGTTCCTTCCAATTTAAATTGTTCATAATTGTAATATCTAGGTTTTTAGTTGAATTTAGGGCTTTTAGATTAGACTGATTTATCGTGTAACCGAAGTTTAACGAGTTCCTTTTTAGAACTCATGTGGATGACCTCACACTTTTCGTTATTTTAGGTCAACTGCCACTTTTCGCACCATTCATATATATTTTCTAAATCGTTTTACAATTTGTTTTGATCTTTCGATTACTTTATTAGTCGATAAACGACAGCGTCATCTGCAAACAACAGAAGACGGCTGCTCAGATTGTCTCCCAAATCGTGTATATAGATAAGCTCATCTAGAGCTCGTTGTCTGTTCGAAAATATTGTCTTCATTACCAGCAGTTAATGTGAGCAGAGATGAAACACAGAGCGAGCCAGTTATGGGCTGTAGTGCGGGTCATCAAACGCTTCCCATCTAAAACGCTGCAGGAGCATTTTCATTGCCCCTGCAGATTGCGACCGAAAATTGTCGCAAAGTAGGAACCTTATGGCAGTTCCGTAAAATGGGCTGCATAACATCAGGCGAAATCTCTCACCAAGACCTCATACTTGGCGGGAGACACTATTTTCTACGCATCTTTATGTGCTCACCGTTCGCTCAGAACTGAAGAAAGCGAAGTGATGTAACCACCAGGCATACTACAGACACTGTCGAACGCATATGTGCAAACCTTTATTAGATTTTCACAATGCTTTCCATTTCTTGACCGATCGGAACTTACTTTCCGAATATCCCTCGCACTACTGTGGTTCCCCATCAGGTCTTTCAATACGAACTCTCGAGAGTGAGTCCTGGTCATTTCTATCTTTTGTAGCAAATAGTATTGTCTGCTCTAACAAAGCTGGAGACAAATTTTCCACTTGCTATTTCTCCTTTTAAGGAGCTACTCAATAAAACAACGTAAGTTGGTGAATTTAAAAAGTCCTCCATGAAAATTTTGTGATACTTTATTGGTGTGGTACCAATGCAGGGTGAGTTTGGAAGAATGGTGCACGCTTTGAGGGGTGATGTAATTAATGATTACGTCCAAAAAATTCATATGGACATACGCCCTATTCTGAATGGTTTCCGAGATATACTTTACTGTACATCATTATTTATTTTCTGTATTATGCAAACATTGTCACTGTTTACAACGTAGAATAGTAGTGTTGAGGAAGTTGAGACGAACAATTTGATACAGGACATTTGCGATCTATGAAGTCGGGAAACGGACTGACAGACGCTACGGAGTATAAGAGATACATAATTTTTAAGTAGTTTTTTTAAATACATTTTTACGATTTTTATTATTAGAGCTCTGCATTTTCCTATCTCAATTTTTCTTTCACAGAACTTTCCAAATGGCTACTAAATTGATCTAGCACAATAAGGGAACTCTTCTTCAATGAAGCACCGTCCTTCTCTCCTACACTTCATAGTATCATACCAGCCTCATCCAGCACTTGTCATATACGCGAACAACAACACCTGGAGATACTTCAGAATGTTTTGGCATTGTTTTGCACTTGAAAATGATCACTGGGTTAAGTTTAGTACCGTCAGCACAGCATGAAAGGACAGTGTGATATTCACGCCTGTATTTTATTCAAAATAATATTCACGACAGCATTGTGTGTGGAATGTGACTGAACTTTGATCCTATTCTCGTAATACTAAAAAAAAGCACCTCGTCGTTAATAACATAATAAACAATTATTGACCGCGACATAATTTAATGTTATGAAAAAATTGTATCTCAGACAATACCCACGTAAAAAGATAATGAAAATCTTAATCTTTTATTATCTATGATTTTGAAGAGAAATCGTACTACTTGTTGTTCGAACTGTTGTACTCATAGGACGTAACACAGAGGTCTGTAAAAATCTGTACTAAAATATTGCTGTGTTGCTAACCGATATTTGATAGCAGAGTTTGTATGATATTGAAATGAATCTTCTTTATTTGGAGTTTTCTGCTCAGCTACCATATAAGGGCGCAGCCATTAGCGCAATTGATCTACAGCGCAATTTATTGGTAAATGGTGAATATTAGTAGCTTAAGTGTTGTAACAGTGAGAAATATTTTCTAATGTTAATGAATATACTGAAGGTGAGAAAAGATTTAATATAGATTATTTTTTACGGGTAAAGCGCAGTCTGAAGCAGAGTCGATAAGTGACTTATGTTAGCCGCCATCTTAGTGAAATATTGCAGCGGCAGTTTTAAATTGATTTTCTACACGTACTTAAATGTTGTTGGGTATAATTGCAACAATAGTTGTGTACTAGTGGCAGGGGATCCATTCTGAGGTAACAAATTCCAGTTAGACAGTGAATACATCGAACTGCTATGAATGCAAACAGCATCTTACGTGAAATAAATTATTATCTGCTGATGAATGAAACCTGGCAATTTCGTAACAACTTTTGTGAAATATTTTGACAGGAAAATACATTAGTGTTGTGTACGTGTGGTATTGTATGACAAAACTGCTCATTTTGCTTAAAGAAATGTGTTGCCACCTCGAGATAACAGTAGCATTACTTTTGATAAACGATGTGCAACTAGCAAAGAGTATTTTAAATAACAGCACTGAAATTACTAAAAATCATTAATCTTGTTTAGTTCAGATTGTTATCATACATTTAGCTTGTTTGTCGGTTATAAATGATTACTTTTGTGAAAAAACTTAAATTTAACTGCTTGACAGACAACATTGTTACACGTGCCCAGGTGGAGACTTCTTTAACAAAATAACGTTCATTAGCCGGGAAAAGCAGTAATTAAATAATACCTCATGTTACATTAATAATAAATAACTAATTTTATTGTAATCTTGCTGAAGTTGTACAACACAACACACACACAATTACACCACACGTCAAAACAGCAGTGTAGTGCAGTTTTTCATGTCCACTTGTTTTCATAGTTAAAGTTTTAGCACCTTTTATCGCTACAGTTCTGTTACTCGGCACTGCTATTGTCAGAAGAATTTCATCCATATTCGCTATTTGGCGTAGTTGCTCGCGGGTTTTCTTTCTGTGTTGAATAATAAAGCGACGGAAAGATAATACTTTCTCTTCATATTCTTGTGGCATTTTCTGACATATTTTGGTTTTCGTTCGCATGCTCTAAGTCTATGACGCTTCATAAATCTGTAGCACCAGCGAACATCACCCGTAAAGTCTGTTAAGTTCCACTGCAGCGCTAGCTCACGAGCGTGTATTTGAACCATTTTTGTATTAATTCCATTGCCATTTTGACGGCGTCCTAGAATCTATTTCAATGTGTCATCTTCTAGTTTTGGACATTTTGCATTCAGCCCTCTATTTGCACGTCTAGTCTTCCTTACTTTTTTCAGTTCTCCTTTACTAGCCCGCCAATCACGAATAGTTTTTTCTGTTGATGGAGGGCCAAAATGACGCTCAGCTGTTCTGTTTCCACTTTATTCTGCATTTTATTGCCCGCATCATATGAATGTCTCTTTTCTCCCGTTACGAAGCTAGCTACTAACAAAAATATTGTACTGTTATCGACAACCAACACAAATCACCTTCAATTCGCGTTCACTGGGCTTGTGATGTCGGGCAAGGGGGGGGGGGGGGGAGGCAGTGTTAACAAGATTCTGAATCCCCGCGACTCATGTTCGTCGCATCGGTGAAACCAGTGTTGCCAGATTGAGGTGGTCTCTCGCGGCATCGAAATATGGCCATTTTTAAGACGTGAGAATATTAAATCAAACATTGGATATTTTTACATTGATTTCGAATATAAGACGCACCTACATTTTGGAGTCAATTTTTCGAAGAAAAAAGTGCATGTTATAGTACGTAAAAAACGGTAGTTTACTTTTGTACTACGACATGTTTTCATTAGAGCGTACACTTATCGAGTCATTGAAGAAGAACATACAGGAGCGCTATTAAACGCGTTCTATCACGGAAACCGTTTAGAATAGGACATAAATGAAGTTTTTGTTCAGAGTCACCAATACTATCACCCCTCAAAGCATGTATCTTTTCTCCTGAGTCATCCAGTATAGCCGGCCGGAGTGACCGAGCGGTTGGAGGCGCTACAGTCTGGAACCGCGCGACCGCTACGGTCTCAGGTTCGAATCGTGCCCCGGGCATGGGTGTGTGTCATGTCCTTAGGTTAGTTAGGTTTCAGTAGTCCTAAGTTCTAGGGGACTGGTGACCTCAGAAGTTAAGTCCCATAGTGCTCAGAGCCATTTGAACCATTTTTTTTTTCATCGAGTATAAATAACGATTACAATTTTATGTACCTAGGATAGTATTGCTGCAATTGTTCAATGTCACAAAGTAGGATATGATAGTGTAGTGTCTTCGAAACTTGTACTCTCTGGATTGGCATGCGATTGCTGACCAGTATTTTTTGTAGTTACGCGTCTTCCCTGGCGGCTGGGCCATTGTCGTATGGCACCGA
The DNA here is from genome assembly GCF_023864345.2 of Schistocerca serialis cubense. Lineage (NCBI taxonomy): Eukaryota > Metazoa > Arthropoda > Insecta > Orthoptera > Acrididae > Schistocerca > Schistocerca serialis. Next base: position 1,284,832,770 of record NC_064638.1, read on the forward strand.
CAACACTTTTAGCAGCGAGCCCACGAACTCATGAGTGATTCTGAAGAAATTGGCTTAGTCAATATTTGCGCACAGAGTTTCTTCAGGTACGTCATATTCAGCCGAAGCTACTCCTTGGCGATTAGGTTCTGTATACAAATTGCTGAGATGTTGACTCCTATGTGTCATCCGTGTTTCTAAATCGTTCCACAGATTACCTGTGGAATTCAGTGATTTAGTGGACCAGTAGAGGTGAAATACTTGTCAAACAAGTAATGTATGCGCGCATTGCTGTAAATACGGCTGTCGTCTTCCCGGAAGGTTCAAATGGCTCTGAGCACTATGGGACTTAACATCTGTGGTCATCAGTCCCCTAGAACGTAGAACCACTTAAACCTAACTAACCTAAGGACATCACACACATCCATGCCTGAGGCAGGGTTCAAACCTGCGACCGTAGCAGCCGCGCGGTTCCGGAGTGAGCGCCTAGAACCGCTCGGCCACCGCGGCCAGCCTTCCCGGAAGGCGGGAGCCTCCACAGCATACTCACCATGTACATGTACAGGACAGGACAACGCTGACTTCGCGAGAATATTGAAATATACATACTGGTTGAAGTTCAGGGTCACCTGAATGAGTGGAGCCAAGTCGTGGTACCGAAAATATGCCCGAAACTTCACAGACCCACCTCCGGATTGAACCACATCCCCGAGAGACTACGGGTTTAGCCTCGCTGCGGTGTCGTTGTGCTCGACGACACGCACCACTGAAAAAGATGCAAAATTCCTGCTCGGTGGACCGTACTACAAGCATCCTGTGCATATTCTAAGTTGTTTGGACCATTAAGGACACGGAGCTTTACGTACCACTGAGATCGATGGCCTTTTGCGAGCTATCCGACTGCAGGTGAGTACTGCATGCAGATCCCTTCGGTATGGTCTCTGAGAAACTGGACGATATGTACCTGTATCCATCGTCAGCAGCAATTCCTGTCCGGTTTGAAATCTATTGTCACTGTCAAGGAGTAGCTCTCGTATGTGGTGCCTCTCTGTAGTATCTCTTTACGATCACAGTTCATAGGCCGTATTACATGGCTGCGAGTGGTACACGATTCCTTGCAGTCATATTCGGCAGTCAGCACTCATACACCAAGAAATCGACAAATTTCATCCATGGTCATGGGAACGTTCATAACTGGTAGTTCCTTTCTGTCATTTTGCAACGTTTCCAGCGTGACACATTTTCCAGCGCCGGTTCCGTACAACTGATTGCCACATTCACAACACTTCACTGCCCGACGTGACTCACGCCAGCTGTGGAGGTTAAACGGCCACCTGCTACCAGGTCTACAGGATCTGCAGCGCTCGAAAGCGAAAGTTGAGATCCTTTAACAGACTGACTAATGTCTGTTACGGTTATACTCCACTTTCTTTCTTTAGTGTGACCTGAGCACCTGAATTGTGGCGGCCATAAGTACATTTTCCCTGTATTGTTTTCAAGAAACCCGCGTGTCCAATGGCTGACCAATAATCTGAACTCCTCTATTTACTACTAGCTGCCCCCGGCCATGCTTTGCTATCGCTCAGTCTGGTTAAATGGGAAAGAATGAAAAGAGAAAGCACACTTTTCCTATATGTATGAGAGTTTGCTATACGTCCTAATCTCTTTCTGTCTCCTTTCTCTGTCCGTCTTCTCCTCCCCTGCCCCCTTTCTGCATCTCGTCCTGCCCGCTCTGTCTCCCACTCTCTCAGTCTATCACCTTCTGCCCCCTTTGTCTTCCCACCTGCTCCTTCCTTCTTCTTCTCTCCACCTTCTCCTGTCCTCTCTCTGTCCCTCCCCTTCTTCCCGCTTTCTACGTCCATTTCCTCCCACCCCCCAAGTCTGTTTCCTCTTCCCCTCTTCCTCTCTGAACATGAGCCTTATTTATTGTTACATACCTTAAAAAGTATATAGTCTACATTCGTCTAAATGTTTATACATTCATTACAGTAATGCGTGAAGATTGGAGGCAAATAGGGAAGGTTCATTTTGATCTTTTTGGTTCAAATGGCTCTGAGCACTATGGGACTTAACATATGAGGTCATCAGTCCCCTAGAACTTAGAACTACTTAAACCTAACTAACCTAAGGACATCATACACATGCATGCCAGTCGCAGGATTCGAACGTGCGACAGTAGCGGTCGCGCAGTTCCAGAATGAAGCGCCTAGAACCGCTCGGCCACACAGGCCGGCTGAGATTTTTGGCAGCATTATTTTCCCTTATGTTAAAGAACTGGGCATATAAAACGCGCCCGTATCATAATTCAACATTGTGTCGGAATTTCAAAGCAATCCATGAAGAACTTTCGGAGATTTTATATTTTGAAGAAGTTTCTAGTTATATAGAAATTATAGATGTTCCTAATCGCAAATGTCCGTATTTTTGACCGAATGCTTTGAAATTTTGACACAACGTTGCATTGGAATACACGTGTATTTTTACATACCATTTTTTAAAAAAATTGTGTAATATAAAATTTTTTGTAAATTTAATAATATGGAAATATTGCTACAAAAATCTCAAAAAGTATATATATATATCATAGTGTACGTATCATATACTAAAGAAATAGGTACTTCAAAACACGCCTGTATTAGAATGCAACGTTGTGTCAAAATTCCAAAGCAATCAGTCAAGAACTTTTGGAGACACACGATTTTGAACAAACGAACATTCCGCTGCGAGTGAAAATCTCATTCTGGAAGTGAGCAATTATTTTTTTCTTTTGGATAGTCTCCTATAATCTAATCTTCTCTTTCACTCATTTAAGGACGCTGTAATTGGTGATCTTATCACCACTTGCGATTTTCAGGACGTGCCTGTGACATCACGGCACTAAAAAATTCACCCTTTCCCTACCCTCAGCACCTAACGTCCAAGTCTCACAGCGATATAGTGCCACTCTCCCAGAGCCGGTTCGAGAACAATTTTGCACACATACCAGCTTAACAATTTGCCCCCACTCCTTCTTTATACGAGGACTTTCACCCGTGTCACTTCTCGCTTCTAATTACTACCCGCACTGCACACAAATTTTGAACTCGGGAGCCCCTGCTCCCCTCTCAGGTTGGCGCCCAAGCGTCTGCTACTAACTGTGGTATACAAATCTTGTAGTTGGAGCGTCTCTGGTATTCCTTTTAGCTTGGCCCGTGTCGCTGAGGCCCTTGATCAGCATTGCACACTCCATAAATGTAATTTAGGAAACCCGATTAGTAGGCTTGTATTTAGTGAGGTTAATATATTCTTCTTTTTTTTTATCGGAGGCTCAGTTCGCTTGGGTACTCTTGTTTCCTACTTCTCTTCTTTCACCTGACGTGAGTGGTCTTGTGGTCTTGCTCCCTAAATAAGTAAACGACTCAACTTCTTGCATCACCTTGTCCCGTGAACGTACTGGCCTTTTCGCCTCCCTCTTTTGTCACGAACGACTTTCTTTATTTTAGATTCGTTTACTTTTATGTATATTCTTTGTCTGTGCCTTTATACATATACTTAACAAATATGAAAGGTATTCATAATTTTCAGTTATATCAATTATATCTTCAGCATACCTACTACTTTTCTGTGTATTGCCACACCTACCTCTATCTGTTCTCTGATTGTATTCAGCGCCACCTCTACGTACAGATTAAAAATAAATCGGACGTATCGTACATTATTTCCGAATTCCTTCCAGAATTTGTGGTTTTTTCCTGTGTTGATCGCCCATCAACAACAGGCGTCACGGTTTTGAAAAGGTGCCACATCAGCTGCCACTCTCTGTAATCATTTCCTATTTCTTCAGTGCCTCAGGAACTTTTTTTTTTTCCAATTTCACATTATCAAACGCTTTATGTACATCTACAAAAGCGACGAATGTTGTTAAATTCCTTTCCACATCTTTCTCTACAGCTAATTTTGAAAGCCACATTCCTTCTCTGGTTCCCCGGTTTTTGCTAAAGCTGATCTGGTCTTCTGAGATGCAAATGTTTACCAGTCACCGAAACACATCTGCTGCGTGATTTTAGATTTATCTCTTGTTCTCCACAATCTGTCGAGAAACTTTCTGGAATATTGTAAGCCTATATGCAACTCCTGACCATCTCATAGATGTTTTCAGTAGCCTGTACCTAGATTCGACTTTCTGTATGAGAACAGACGGCCGCTTTCTTTATTACTCTGACAGGCGTCAAACAAGAGCAGATGTTGTCACTATTATAAAAGTGAAATAACGACGTCAGCCACAAGGGGCCACTGAAACAAATCAATGGCGACAAGCGGAAACTGGTGCCGGACCAGCACTCGAACCCGGATACCTCACTTTACGCGAGTGGTCGCATTAATCGTTTCGACTATCCGTGCTCGCTTCCCCTGCGGCCCAAATTCCCGACTTGACGCACACTACCTCCGTAGCGCCCTCCTGGCCATCATCCTCATTGGTCGCACGACTTCCACAACAGGTCGGACACAGTGGGCATCCACACTGAAGATGTTATGAAATGCTGTCGTCGCATATGTATTACTATTATACGCGTGGCATCTGTTCTTCCAGGCATGTCCGAAAGAACAGGCACCACGCATTCATATAACAGTACGTGTCACCATTACTTATAAGCCGTAGATTTCATAAGGAAAAAAATTACGGACAACTCTAAAACTGGCATAATGACCAGTCTACACTTATGGATTTGGATTTTGCTGATGACGTCGTTCGTCTGGCAGAAACACCACAAAATGAACAATTAATGACTACCAAGATGGATGGAATGGCCACTTATGTAGGGCTAAAAATAAACAGTGAAGAAACAAAACCAATGGGGATAAAAGGTGGAAATGAATGTACTTAAATTATAATACAGCAGAAGGTAGCAGTAGCAGCCTTCTCTGTGATAAAGGGGCCGTGGACGAAGACATCACCATCAGCAATGGAAAAACTTCTGCAAACTTCCAACGAATGAGTTCAATACGGCAACTAGTCTATAAGTATCTCCACAAATGTATGTATCCATAGTCTCGTGGCGATGTGTATCAGTAAAGTCTTCTCGGTCTTAGGGCGGCGTTAGATGTTTCAAATCCGGAGCTTTGTAAAGTGGCCTGGGGCTCGCCCATCGCGAGGTTAAGCGGGACGAAAATAATTACCGTATTTGGCGAGGTAGAGAGTAACAGTGACGTCACAGCCAGCAGCACGTCTGTATAATGATGAGGCCAACGTGACACGGCAGTCATTTTGCACTTGACAATGACCGAGGAGAGCTCGCTCGAAAGCTCGTGGGGTTTTTAACACCTGACGCTGCCGGAAACCCTTGAAGATCTCTATATGCCCACAAAGTTTCGGCTGTACTCCTCTATCATCCTACCGATGGCCGTATACACGTGCGACACTTGGAAAATGTCAGCAAAATCAACACACGAGCTCAATGTTTTTCACCAACATGGCTGAGTCGAGTTTTGAAGCTCAGCTGTCGCGACCCCGTTTCAGATAATGAAGTGCTGAGAAGAAGTGGTCTGCGCAGCCTGAATAAAATCGTTGCTGAACGAAGACTGAAGCTTGAGGGGCGCATTCTAAGCACGGATGACAGAAGAATCCCCAAATCAGCACTGCTGTGGAAAGCGAAGGATGGATACAGAAGTAGAGGACGATCTTGTAACACGTGGAAACGACTTTTACAAAGGATATTCAACGCATGGAAATGAACTGGGAGGAATCTAAAAGCCTGGTAGCTGATCAGGTTCGCTGGTAGAAACTTGTTGCCCAATATGTTACGTACCACCGGAGGAACTTAGTCTCACTTTGCTCAGTCTCAGTTACACATTTTTTACAGTGATTGCTAGTTCCGGTTTAAGAAGCCTACCTGCAGATCTACGTAGCTGCCAATATGAAATGTCATGTTCTCTTTGCTGACAAAGCGAATTCTGTAATATCCTGTTTTAGACCTTAAACAGTAAAAGCTGTTCATATATCCATACTTATGTATGTGTATGTATATGTATTCAAAAATGGTTCAAATGGCTCTAAGCACTATGGGACTCAACATCTGAGGTCATCAGTCCCCTAGACGTAGAACTACTTAAACCTAACTAACGTAAGGACACCACACACATCCATGCCCGAGGTAGGATTCCAACCTGCGACCGTAGCAGCAGCGCGGTTCCGGACTGAAGCGCCTAGAACCGCTCGGCCACAGTGGCCGGCTTATGTATTCATGATAGTATTCTCAGGAAAGGCTAAATAATGCTGCTGTAAAAATATTTGATCCCTTATTCACTGATATTAAATACCTAGCCTACGTAAGAACTGAATTTCATACCAAGCTAAAAAGTTTTTTTTTAGTAGTTTTTACCTATACCTTAGTAGCTTAATTTGTCCAAAAGTTTAGCCGGCCGAAGTGGCCGTGCGGTTAAAGGCGCTGCAGTCTGGAACCGCAAGACCGCTACGGTCGCAGGTTCGAATCCTGCCTCGGGCATGGATGTTTGTGATGTCCTTAGGTTAGTTAGGTTTAACTAGTTCTAAGTTCTAGGGGACTAATGACCTCAGCAGTTGAGTCCCATAGTGCTCAGAGCCATTTGAACCATTTTTTTGTCCAAAAGTTTTACGTATTTACTGCGACACATAATCGAAGTATTATCTCTGTTATGTATACTCGCGTGTAAATGCTCACCATACAGCCATATTTAAGCACAAATTAATACTACGTTAATTAACTTGTTTCACGTCATTACAACTACAGGGAGTGGACAAAAATGTGGAAACATTACGTGAAACGCTTGCGTGAACATAAATGCAGATGGTAGACAAGCCTGCAGGTTAGACTGATGTGTTACATCACGAACGGCAGATGTGCAGCGTCCTCAGTACGTTGAAAGTGTCCGTCGTGGTGAGAACAGGGTTCTGTGTAGTTGTGAGCGTATCATGTCGGAGAGCTCAGTGCATTCGAACGTGTCTGCTCCCGTAAACAAGGTAGCTGAAGTTTCAAGAGGCACTATACCGAAGATTTATATCTCATACGAGGAAACCGGGAAAAGCCGAGCGAAAGTGTGTTGAGTGATGATGAAGGCGGTCACTAAAGAGGACTGTGACGAACGACAGCTGAAAAAGTCAATCCAGAGTTGCATGCCGCACTCGCAAATGCTGTCGCGCCCAAAACAACAGAAAAGGAACTCCAGAAGCTGGAAACTGCAGAGCGAGCTATAATCCCAGAACCAATCACTGATGCAAATGCCTGTAACAGGAAAATGTGATGCCGAAGCCATAAGACTTGGAGTATGGAGCAATAGAACAATGTAATTTGACCTGGCGAGTCTTGCTTCACGCTGTTTCCAACTTCTGGCCTCGTTGACGTCCCTAGAGTGAAACATGGCGGGGGTTTGGTGATGGTTTGGGCAGCCGTATGGCGGCACTCCATGGGCCCTGTGGTTACTCTTCATCGTCGCATTACTGTCAAGGACTGTGTGACGATTTTGGCTGATCACAGTCTGGATCAGGTGACAGAGGATTTAGGTTCACCCTGTAAAGGATTTACCAGGGAAGACACCGTGGTTATTGTGGGAGGGCCAGGGAACAGCATCGACAGAGATCCTGGGTACAGTATAGAGTGTGACCTGGTAAAGATTGCGTCGGCATCGAGACACACCAATGTTGAATTTGTATCTGTCCTGAGACGCCATGACCGGCCTCATTTGAACTCTTCTGTTGGGAGAGTTAATTTGGAGTTGGAACGGCTGCTTGGGTCGGGTGCGGGGGCTCATATTGGTGTGGTTCCTGTTGATTATCTCAATAGGTGGGACTATACCAGGCACGGCTTACATCTCAACAGGAAAGGGAAGGGGAAACTGGCTGGGGTAATAGCAGGAAATTTAAGGGGGGGAGGCACTGCCATGAATGGTAAAATACCAGTGGTTACAGGTGTTGGAGCAGCACCTTTTTTAGGTTAGGTAAGACAGAAAGATGTCAAGTTCTACGAGAGGTCAGGATTGAAACAAATGTTCAGTTTAGGAAAGAAATTAAACAGCACAATTCTAGCATATTGGATCACCAATCACAGCTATCAATTATAAATTTTCACCAATCACCAGAAATTTTATCTCCACCAAGTTGTATCTCAGTCCCAGGTAATTGCATTGATGAATTAAAGTCACCCAACCCAGTTGACATAATCTGCCTCTCTGAACACCATGTGACCACTGGTATAGGGTTGGGTTGGGGTTGGGTTGTTTGGGGGAAGAGACCAAACAGCGAGGTCATCGGTCTCATCGGATTAGGGAAGGACGGGGAAGGAAGTCGGCCGTGCCCTTTCAAAGGAACCATCCTGGCATTTGCCTGGAGCGATTTAGGGAAATCACAGAAAACCTAAATCAGGATGGCCGGACGCGGGATTGAACCGTCGTCCTCCCGAATGCGAGTCCAGTGTGCTAACCACTGCGCCACCTCGCTCGGTCCCACTGGTATAGGAACTAGGCCTAAGCACAATGAGAAACTCAGACAGGAGAGTACTGCAAATGTTAGAATAAGGAAAGGTTCTCATAAAAGTTTAATTAAAAATAATGTAAGTATATTTCATCAAAATATTGGGAGCTTAAAGAATAAAGTAGATGAGCTTCTGGTTTGTTTAGAAGATTTACAAGCTGAGAATGAAATAGATATACTATGCCTGTCTGAGCATCACATTGTTACTGATATGGATAAGGTAAATGTAAGTGGTTATAAGCTCTCTGCACATGTAATGAGAAAAAATATGGAGAAAGGAGGAGTTGCCATATATGTCAAAAGTTATCATTGTGCAAAAAGTATAGAAACAAAAAAGTTTTGTGTAGAGAAACATATAGAAGCATGTGCCTGTGAGCTTAAATTAAATAAAGGCACATTTATAGTTGTAACTGTATATAGGTCCCCATCAGGAAATTTTCATCTATTTCTGAAAAATTTGGACTCCTTGTTGTGCTGTCTGTCAGACAGGGGGAAGCAAATTATTATTTGTGGGGACTTCAATGTAGATTCTCTGAAAGAAGGTAATAGGAAAAATGACCTTGAAGTATTACTCGGTTCTTTCAATTTGACACCCGTTATTGATTTTCCTATTCGGGTGGTAAAGGATAGCAGCTCACTGATAGATAACTTCTTTATAGACCAAGATAAGTTTAACCAGATAAATGCTCAGCCTGTTGAGAATGGTCTTTCTGATCATGGTGCACAGCTAGTCACAATATATGACATAGCTCCATTCAGCAATACTAAACAGTCCTCCAAAGTAGTACGTTCAGTCAACGATTTAACAATTGCAAATTTCAGGGAAAGCCTACAGCAGTTAGACTGGGATGAGGTGTACCGTGAACCTGATGCCAATTTAAAATATAATTTATTTCATGACATTTTTGTAAATGCATTTGAAAACTGCTTCCCCAAGAAAATAGTTAAATATACTTGTAAGAAACCTTGTAACAAACCATGGCTTACTAAGGGTATAAAAATATCTTGTAACCGGAAAAGGGAACTGTATCTGACAGCAAGAAAGAGTAGTGACCCAGAAACTATCAAAAATTATAAAAACTACTGTGTTATATTAAGAAAGGTTATTAAAAAATCCAGGAGTATGTGTATCATGTCTGAAATCAGCAACTCTGATAATAAAATTAAAACAATTTGGAATATTATTAAAAGAGAAACAGGTCAACCAAGAGCAGAGGAAGACAGTATTACCATCAAATTGAATGAAAACTTTACGAACAAAAAGTCAGAAGTTGAAAATATTTTTAATAATCATTTTCTAAATGTTGTGGTGTTCATTAGAAGATGCTAGGCTGTTAATGGAAGAGGCCATACCTATGCAATTTGATACAATTGAAATCTCACCCACTTCTCCCTCTGAAATTAGGAAAATAATAAACTTGCTTAAAAGCAAAAACTCACATGGAATTGATGGCATTTCCAGCAAAATACTAAAAGCTTGTTCTCAACAGATAAGTAAGATTCTCAGCCACCTGTGTAATAGCTCTCTGGAACAGGGCATTTTCCCTGATAGACTGAAATATGCTATTGTTATACCTTTGCATAAAAAGGGAGATAGATCTGATGTCAACAATTACCGTCCAATCTCCCTTCTAACAGCTTTATCCAAAATTTTTGAGAAAGTAATGTATTCAAGAGTAGCTTCACATATCTGTAAAAATGAAGTACTAACAAAATGTCAGTTTGGTTTCCAGAAAGGTTTTTCAACAGAAAATGCCATATATGCTTTCACCAGTCAAATTTTGAATGCTCTGAATAACCGAACACCACCCGTTGGGATTTTTTGTGATCTCTCAAAGGCTTTTGATTGTGTAAATCATGAAATTCTGCTAGACAAGCTCAAGTATTGTGGCATGAGTGGGACAGTGCACAAATGGTTTAATTCGTACCTAACTGGAAGAGTGCAGAAAGTTCAAATAAGTAGTTCTCGTAACATGCAAAGATCAGCACATTCCTCAAACTGGGGAACTATCAAGAATGGGGTTCCACAAGGGTCAGTCTTGGGTCCTTTGTTGTTCTTATTATATATTAATGACTTGCCATTCTATATTTATGAAGAGGCAAAGTTAGTTCTCTTCGCTGATGATACAAGTATAGTAATCACACCCGAGAAACAAGAATTAACTGAGGAAATTGTCAATACTGTCTTTCAGAAAATTACTAAGTGGTTCCTTGTAAACGGTCTCTCACTGAATTTTGATAAGACACAGTACATACAGTTCCGTACAGTGAATGGTATGACGCCATTAATAAATATGAACCTTAATCAGAAGCATATAGCTAAGGTAGAATATTCCAAATTTTTAGGTATGTCCATTGATGAGAGATTAAATTGGAAGAAACACATTGATGATCTGCTGAAACGTTTGAGTTCAGCTACTTATGCAATAAGGGTCATTGCAAATTTTGGTGATAAACATCTTAGTAAATTAGCTTACTACGCCTATTTTCACTCATTGCTTTCATATGGCATCATATTTTGGGGTAATTCATCTCTGAGGAATAAAGTATTTATTGCACAAAAGCGTGTAATCAGAATAATAGCTGGAGTCCACCCAAGATCATCCTGCAGACATTTATTTAAGGATCTAGGGATATTCACAGTAGCTTCTCAGTATATATACTCTCTTATGAAATTTGTTATTAACAACCAAACCCAATTCAAAAGTAATAGCAGTGTGCATAACTACAATACTAGGAGAAAGGACGATCTTCACTATTCAAGATTAAATCTAACTTTGGCACAGAAAGGAGTGAATTATGCTGGCACTAAAGTCTTTGGTCACTTACCAAATAGTATCAAAAGTCTGACAGATAACCAACAAGTATTTAAGAAGAAATTAAAAAAAATTTCTGAATGACAACTCCTTCTACTCCATAGAGGAATTTTTAGATATAAATTAAGAAAAAAAACCTAAAATATTTTAAAAAAATAAAATAAAAAATAAAGAAAAACAAAAAACACAAAAAAATAAAGTTGTTATATTAACTTAAGTATGTTGTTAAATTAACCCAATTATGTCATGTATTGGAAAATTCGACTCGTTCCACATCATTACGAAATATCGTATTCATGATCCATGGAACTAGTATTAATCTAATCTAATCTAATCTAATCTGACTGTGTTTGTCTCCTAATAGTGATGCTGGGTTCCAAAACGGAAGAGCTTCTCTTCAAACAGTTTACATCGTACAGGACTGGTTTTCTGAGCACGAAGATGAGTTATCGCATCTCCCCTGACCACCACTCTCACCAGATCTCAATATTATTGAACCTTTGTGACTGATTTTGGAGAGAAGCGTACGTGATCGCTACCCATCTACAACGATGTTACCTGAACTCGCCACTGTTTTGCAGGAAGAATGACACAGGATTCCGTTGAAAATCATAAACGATCTGCATTCATCCATTCCGAGAAGGTCTGAAGCCGATTTGAAAGCTTATGGGTTCCTGCACCGTATTCGACTCGGTAATGTGTAGTGTTTTTCGTGTTCCATACCTTTGGGCATACCTTGTAAAGCGCAAGTGAACTACGATACAGGTAACTAATTGAATGTCCAGGAAAAACAACACGTTAGAAACTGTGGCACTTTGTCAGCTAATAACGAAGATACAATCCCACAGAGCATCGTTAAAGGTACGCGACTGGTACAATGTGTTTTTGAGTGACAGATCCCAATACGGTACACTGGGCAGTAAATATTCAACGCATGCCAAAGCAATTTAGTGGAGAGGGATGGGTAGGCAAGGGGTGCACCAAACAAGTTTAATAAGACCTGCGACGTTCCCAATACACACACGCTATTCACCAGTCTGGGTCAGTAACGCAGTCACTGTTATGTGTCGGGAAGTGTGGTCACTGGATGAACCTAAGGAAATGCAGAAATATTTACGGAATATTCCGTCGGTTCTTGGAGGAACATAAACATATTAAAAAACTGAAAAGACAATTCTAATGGTCCACAATGACATTTATTTAATAGTTCGTTATGAACCAGTCTTAGCCCATCGTCAGTTAAGACTAAACAGATGGTCCACACAAGTTCACCGAGAGTTGTTATACAGGTATATGTGACATTTTGTCATTATATCGATACAAAACACATGCTTAATGTAATACCAAAGAGAATCTGAACAAATAAATCTTATATTACAGTATATTCAAATTTTAAAACTGTATGAATGTGTACTACAAATATGTGATAGAAGTGATCAATGGCTCAGGCTACTATGTCATGTGGGAAAAACTGCTGAATGCGATGAACAGGCCGAAGAAAGGCTGGAGGGGAAGCAGAAAGAAATCTACGGAATGTAGATTTTGAACGGTTATAGCAAGCTTATTACCTGATGGTGAGAGAAATAATAACTGGCTGCTACTTTAGAAGGGGCGGGTAATGGAACTGTGTTTGGTCGTTAGGGACCAGGTCAGGCTTCTGTGAAAACTAAACTTCTCCCGCACAGGCCATGAAGGCCCCACGGTACCGACCGGCCGCCGTGTCATCCTCAGCTCACAAGCGTCACTGGATGCGGATATGGAGGGACATGTGGTCAGCACACCGCTCTCCCGGCCGTATGTCAATTTTCATGAGCGGAGCCGCTACTTCTCAATCAAGTAGCTCCTCAGTTTGCCTCACAAGGGCTGAGTGCACCCCGCTTGCCAACAGCGCTCGGCAGACAGGATGGTCACCCATCCAAGTGCTAGCACGGCCCTACAGCGCATAACTTCGGTAATCTGACGGGAACCGGTGTTACCACTGCGGCAAGGCCGTTGGCAGTATTCTGTGACTGGTGTTTGTTAATGACCAGACTTTCGTGTAATGTTAGATTTCTGCCTTTAGTTTCTGTGTGGAGAACATCCCATTTTATGTCGTATGAATAATATTGCTGAACATGCCCTGAATGAATGTCACTGAGGCGGCTAATGAAGTCGTCTGGACTGGCGTGACATAGCCGCAACATTTCCGCTGCTGCCTCGGTAGGCATTGTCTAGTACTGCCACGGATCCTGAAACGTCCCCTTAGAAAAATTTATGAATTACTGTGCTGATAAACCCCTTACGTTATTTGATTTTTAAACAGCTGAGCAGAACTGAACGTACTCAGACATTTCGCTCTTTACTTATTCTGATATAACACTAAACTGACACACAATATTTTTAGCGCAACGGAATCTGACTTTCAAAAATCCCTACAAAAGAATGGCCCTGACTAACAATAACCTATACCTTTCACAAATCACTTACCTCACAAAAATATTCGTTATTCGAAGTACTGCAATACAGCGAGCGGCAATACTGCCAGCTACATAAAGGATTCTAACTACTGAAGGCACTAACTAGCGATAGGCATAGTTAGCTAATGAAAGATTTTGATAGAGAACAAACAATGTATTTAACTTAATAGTGTTTAAAAGTCATTATATATATATATAATTTAACTTAATAGTGTTTAAAAGTCATTATATATATATATATATATATATATATATATATATATATATATATATATATATATATCAGTTCATGATACCCAGTATTACAAATTTACACTTTCTGGCGGACACACGTCCAGATCGTCCGCTCTTAAAATTCTGCCATCTCTATCCGCACATCCACCACTGCTGACGGCTCACCTCCAACTGCGCAACGCTACGCGCTGTTCCCATCCAGCTGCCGCTGCCCAACACTACAATAGCGAATATTCCAACAATGCCAACCAGCGACAGACTGCACACAGCACAGTCAGTGATTTTCATACAGAGCGCTACGTGTTGTTGTTGTTGTTGTTGTTGTTGTGGTCTTCAGTCCTGACACTGGTTTGATGCAGCTCTCCATGCTACTCTATCCTGTGCAAGCCTCTTCATCTCCCAGTACTTACTGCAACCTACATCCTTCTGAATCTGCTTAGTGTACTCATCTCTTGGTCTCCCTCTACGATTTTTACCCTCCACACTGCCCTCCAGTACTAAATTGGTGATCCCTTGATGCCTCAGAACATGCCCTGCCAACCTATCCCTTCTTCTAGTCAAATTGTGCCACAAATTTCTCTTCTCTCCAATTCTATTCAATATCTCCTCATTAGTTATGTGATCTACCTATCTAATGTTCAGCATTCTTCTGTAGCACCACATTTCGAAATCTTTTGTTCTCCTCTTGTCCAAACTATTTATCGTCCACGTTTCACTTCCATACATGGCTACACTCCATACAAATACTTTCAGAAACGACTTCCCAACACTTAAATCTATACTCGATGTTAACAAATTTCTGTTCTTCAGAAACGTGCCGTTACCAACATACAAACTTAAACAGCCTACTTACAATCCCAATTGTAGTAGCAGTGTATTGATGCGAGATTTCGAATGTCATCAGCAGCTTGCCCAAGTCTGCGTTCACACGGTTAACAGTAGTCTTAACCCAGGGCTGATCACCTTGCCCCTCCCCCACGAAACGCTTTTGTGTGAAATTGTTACACCTATCCCATCCGTGTTGTTTTGGGGCGTGCTCCGGTGTTGTTTGGGGCCGCCCAGTGCAGCTCGCGTGTGTCTGACCCCGGGCCGGCCACCCCCGCCGTGACGAGGGAGGCGTGCGGCTCGCGTGCCCTCCGCTGCCCCTGCCGCCCGCCTCCCTGCCACCCCCGCTATCGATTAGCCGGTGGCAGTCCCGGCGAGCCGAGGCGCCGTACAGAAGCAGCAGCAGAGGCAGGAGCGGCTCGCGGCTCGCGGCTCCCTCAGGCTGGGGCGACTGCCGAGCCCTTCCGGCCGCGGCTACTGCGCAGCGACCCCGTGCCACCCCTCCCTCTCGCTAGCAGTGGCCTGCAGGTGTCGGTGTACCGACGGCTTGTAACGTCTCTTAGCAAAAGACGTATTATATGTGGTAAAAAGAGAAAAGGAGAAAAGAATAATTGAACTGGATGATTGTAATTGCGTGGACAACGATTGTGTGAACTTTATGTAATAAAGATAAAGCATTATGTGTAAAGTTTTGTTCTTGTATAGAATTATGTACTGATTTTTTTTTTAATAATATCTGTGTCGGCGAGTACTGAAACCGCCACAGACGATACTTAATAGATATCAAACAAAGATGAGAATATGTGACTAGCATAAATAGTAATCACCGAACATTAATTTCTCTGTCGTCTTCTTGTAGTTACATGAGTAGGAAGAGCCTGTGACGTTATATTGTACGCTTGCGTAGCATTCTTTTGTCAAGACTGAGAGAGGGACGCCATTAGACATTGATTTGGAAAGGTGTGTAATAACTTAATTTGTTTAAATGTTTTGAATAGAGTTACTTAGTGAAAACTTGAATTACGATTTGTAATAATGCTTGCCTGGGATTTTATACCATCCCTTTAAGACATTTTCAGTTATTTAAATATTATTCGTGGTGCAGAGCTGCGCTACGAACGAACGAGGCATTCAAACTGCATTAAATGAAACCAATCATACCGCAAAGAAGCGGGCAGGTAAAAGTGAACTAAAATTATTTCTTTCAGCTTTCGGAATTGCAGAGCAGAGCAGCAGATTTTATGATGTGTTTTACATGTTGACGCGGGCTGCTGATAATATATTATTAACACTGCAAAAAGATAATTTACCTTCATAACATAACAGAAATCTTGCTGTGCGTACTGTAACAACAGCATTGATAACGAAATAGTTTTCAGTAACCTTCTCAATAACTGTAAAGTCAGGAAGATATGTTGAACTTTATGGCGAGTTACAGTAACGAAAAAAATGTTCCTTTAATAGAAAGCCACATCCAGAACAATAAGAACATAATCTATTTTGTTTTGTTGAAAATTAACGATCCAAAGAAAGTCACAGCACAGCATCACAAAGCTTCGTGGCTCTTTTCGTAGAAACATATTTTATCTCATATATTAGTTGTAAATCAAAGCAAATAGTAGAGCCAGCAAAGGCTTCCGTCCAGTTCACTTCATCCTGAGGTTCTCTGGAGCCACGTGCACTGAAGATGCTTCGCTATCGAACGCTGCACTATATAATTCGCGGAAAACTACGTCAACGAAATTAGGTTTGAGCCAACCGATCAGATATGCAAAACCCAGAGGGTAATGACTATGCCGTGACAGTTGAAAATTTATGACAGGCCGGGACTCGACTCGAGATTCTCTCATTTTAGTGAGCATTCCCCGTAACGTTTGGCTATCTGAGCCCGCCAGTCCAGGCCTTACTCTTCCGCCTCCGATTTCCCAACACAGCAACTAGAGTTACTCCAACGGGGCATGTGAAGGAAGTAAAAATAGGGGAACTGATACGGCGAAAGACTGTGTTAATACGAGGGTAACCCCAAAAGTAAAGTCTCCTATTTTTTATAACTACATAGACCTGTTTCTTTCTACAATGGTTTACATCAGTTTACAGCTTGAACATTTAGCTATTTTTCGACACAATCACCATTTATGTCGATGCATTTTTGTAGACGCTGTGGCTCGCCGCCATGTTGTTCAGAAAGTTATGAACCTCTTCTTCCACCTCGTCGTCGGAGCTGAATCGCTTTCCGGCCTGATGTTCTTTTAACTTAGGGGAACAGGTGATAGTCACTGGGCGCCAAGTCAGGACAATAGGGTGGGTGCGTGATTATGTTCCACTGAAACTGTTGCAGGAGAGCAAAGGTTTGCCGAGCGATGTGTGGGGGTGCGTTGCCATGGAGAATGTGCACGCCCTTGCTCAACATTCCTCTTCTCCGGTTCTGAATTTGAGATTATTCAGAGTCTCACAGTACCTATCAGCGTTAATTGTGGTCCCAGTGGGCATAAAATCGACCAACAATACCCCTTTCCGATCCCAAAAAACCGTTGTCGTGACTTTACCGGCAGCTTGTGTTTGTTTCAATTTCCGCGGCTTTGGCAAAGAAAGATGCCACCACTGGTGTGATTGTTGCTTGGTCTCACGTGTAAAGTGGTATGCCCAGGTTTCGTCACCCGTGACAATTAAGTAGAGAAAGTTGTCCTGTTCGGCTGAAAGGCAAGGTAGTGAAGAAATGCGCAGAAAACACCAACTCACTGCCGTATGTGGTCCTGTCATCATGCGTGGCACCCATCTTGCGCACACCTTCTGGTAGTTCAATGTTTCCGTTAAAATTCTGTGAGCGGTGCTTCGGGAAACCTCAGGAACGAATGTGCAGAGATCATCCAGGGTCATCCACCGATCTTCACGCACGCTTTGCTCAACCTTCTACACTGTTCCTCAGAAATTAACGGTCTCTCGTTCCTTTGTTGGTCCTGAATTTCGGTCCGACCAGCTGCAAACTCTCTGCACCACTTAGGAACATTTTTGACACCCATGCTCGACTCACCATACACTTCCGTGAATTGGCGATGGATTTCAATCGACGCAGTGCCCTTTGCTTTCAGAAACCGAATAACTGCGCGCAATTCGCTATTGGCGGTAACATCCAACGTGAGCTCCATTCTCAACGGCTACCAAGCCAAGACTGAACGCCTCAGCGCGGCGTGCGCATGTTTACACACAGCGCGTGAAGCACTCTTCATAACAGTGTGACCAACTGCCACACAAACAGAGTTCTGTACTTAAAAAAAAAAAAAATACGAGACCTTGCTTTTGGGATTCCCCTCGTACATCTTCATTAGTGGTATGCAGTAATTTGAACCCAATGTTTCGTTTTGTCTGCTGTTATTTTTTTAAATTATTTGTTACATTATTCCATGTAACGCTTACCATCTCCAAACCTAAATTTGGAACCTCCGAAATATAATACAGTGTCTGTATACAGAAAGGCCTATTGATTTATTATGTATTTGGGCCTCAATAATGCAACAGCCAAACGTACTAAACATGAGGTTTTAATATAAAAAGACCTAATGATCTAGACGTCATTATTCAAGAAAGTTTATTATGATCACGGATTGATATCACAAAGTTAATTCCTTTAGTAAGAAGTTTTATCACGTGGCGAAATACATTGACATAAAAAATCAGAACATCAAGAACAGTTTGTGCGACATAAATGAAAGTTGGTAGGCGTGTTTCTACATCTCAAAGATAATCTCAGTTCAAATTTCGCGCCAGTCGCGCAAATCAGCTTTCCTTCTAACTGTTGTAACGGTCATGAGCGTTAGTTATGAGATTGGACATAGTGAGTTGATGGTAGCCAAGAATATCTTCAAGGCGACAAATACGCCGTTATCAGCACCTCACTGAATTTCAACGAGGTCGTGTAACAGGGCTACGACAAGCTGGATGTTCCTTCTGCGATACTGCAGAAAGACGTCGCAGGAATGTAGCCACTGTACAGGACTGCTGTCAGCGGTGGTCACGAACTTGTACAGTCGCAAGAAGACCGAACTCTGGATGGCCACGTGGCACTATCGAGAAGGAAGACCATCGTGTTCGGCGTATGGCTCTGGCACATCGCACTGCATCTACAGCAAGAATTTGAGCAGCAGTTGGCACCACAGGGACACAACGAACTGTTACAAATCGGTTATTTCAAAGACAGCTCCGAGACAGACGCCCTGTAATGGGCGTTCCACTGACCCCAAACCACCGCTATTTGTTACTTCAATGGTGTCAAGCGAGAGCTCACTGGAGCGCAGGGTGGATGTCTGTTGTGTTTTCTGATGAAAGCTGGTTCTGTCTCGGTGCCAGTGACGACCAAGTGTTGGTTAGAAGCAGGTCAGGTGGGCGCCTGTAACAAACCTGTCTGCATGCTAGACACACCGGACCCACACCTGGAGTTACGGTCTGTGGAGCGACTTCGTATGACAGCAGGAGCACTATCGTGTTTATTCCACACACCATGACTGCAAATCTGTGCGTCAGTCTCCTGATTCGACCCGTTGTGCTGCCATTAATGAACAGCATTTCAGGCGGTGTTTTCCAACAGGATAACGCTGGCCCACATTCCGTGTCATCTGTCGCCAACCGAGCAGATATGGGATATCATATGACGACAACTCCAGCGCCATCCGCAAACAGCACTAACCGCCCCTGCATCGACCGATCACGTGCGACAGGCATGGAAGTCCATCCCAAAAAATCACGTACGGC
The DNA here is from genome assembly GCF_023864345.2 of Schistocerca serialis cubense. NCBI lineage: Eukaryota > Metazoa > Arthropoda > Insecta > Orthoptera > Acrididae > Schistocerca > Schistocerca serialis. The sequence goes on from NC_064638.1 coordinate 1,284,852,308, forward strand.
ACGTGGACAACACAATTCATGCGCGTTTGCATGCCTGCATTCCACATTCGCGCGGTTACACCGGTTATTAATTTACCAGTAATTCACATTTGTAATGGCTTATCTCGCGCCTACATTAACCTGTGATACTGCAATGTTAATCACTTAAATATGTTACGTAGACAATTGCATTCTCGAAATTTCACTACTGTACAGTAATTACTTTTTGATGCGTCGATTTTTATCCGTCAATGTATTTTCGGCTGTAGGGTCAGTGTGAGTCAAATATGGAAGCTATGTACTTATCATATAGGAAAACTTTTGCCACGTAATTAAATTGGCACGCCGTGCAAACACATCACGCACCGAAGACACGTCATGATACGTAAACAACTTATGGGTACCTGAACACGGCGCGTTAAGCCGTAACACGTCCTGCTAAACTACTCGTTATTTCCCAGCGTATGTCGTACACTGATGCGGCGTCCACTTGCGTGGTTCTCTTTCTATGACAACTTTCCGTCGAGCACGTTCCTTGCTTTGAGTCGCGTCACATGCGCGCCCTAACCATCATTTATAGGTACGGTCACAGCGTCAACTACCATATGTGTGGACTGTTTATGTCATGGATTTGTCGTCACTCCTTGTAATGTGTCCTTTCCACCTAAGGCGGAGTACTCTTAATTTGTCGCGAACTGCTGTCACACTCATCCGTTCCCTCAGGTGATCATTTTTCATATGATCCAGCCATGTGACACACATGGACCAACGCAGCTCTTTAATTTCCGTTGCCTTCAATGCCTGTTTCTTTTTTTAAATTATTGCTGCATATTATTGTGGGCCACATGCGATAACCAGCTGAATACTGAATTTTTTAACATCCACTCTTAAGGATACAGGACAGTTTTTCGGCTACATATTATGTGAAAACCAGGACCTGTTTCTTTCATGCACTATTTATTTTGTGTATGTTTTACAGTTTTGTAGTTTATCATAGTTCATCCAGAATGCTTTATACAATACTTACAATTTTATATTATTACGTATTGATATTCATAATAAACAATAACAATAAAACTGATACACAGAATATTTCTAAAATGCTTCCTCAAATTCAGGTACCGTCTAATCCCTCAGTACACATGTGTAGAAGGCTAATTTTTACCACATGTGTGTGATGTGATTACTGAGATACTAGGCCCAGTCATTTCCAAACATTATGTACATTAACCAGGAAAAATATTTTGTATATCATATATTTCAATTTTTAGAATTTTTTACTAATTAAAAATCTTATTTCTCTATGGTTTAGTTGAAATTGCAATAAAAAATTGCAATAAAATTTAGGTTTACTAGATAGGTATAAACGAAAAAAATTTGTGCAGTGGTTTGTAAACTTTAGGAGTTATGTATGCCTAAACTCCGAAAAATACAACTAGTGGAAAATTGCGAATGAAGGTATGAGTCGTATGAAATTGTGTCTCAGAACATTTCTAAGAATAGTCTTCATTCTTGTGCGATTCTTCATCTTCAGGCTTCCTCTTGGCACTTCTTTTACCACTTGTCGCTTCTTTGGTGATTTTGAGTCCCATAGTGCTCAGAGCCATTTTTCTTTGGTGATTTGGAGATCGACTCTTTCAGTTTCCGGTACCGGTAGTCCGTCACGGGCAAGCCGGTGGTATTTCGTATTAGAGTCACATTTTATCCTCAGACCGCTAAACACTTCCAATCTGGCTATCACTCTTGCATCGAAACATGTAACTACATTCAAAAAGAGTATCTACACCTACAAATACCTGCAGCAATTTGAGGCAGCAGATTTTCAGTAGGACGTTAAGAAAACACTTGACCAAAAGGAAGCTAAACATGAGCAAACATTAAAATTAACACATGCTGGTGACCGTTTCCTATAACTGAAGTAAAGTGGACGTAAAAGTGTGACGGTTCTCACTCTAAAATTTACTCTGTAGGATGTAAACCGCCTCTTCAACGCTGCATATTCAGTGACCCGTCCTCTGACAGGACGTTAGTCATTATTTTGAAGTGAGTTGCATTGAAGGCCACATCCAGACATGTGGGTATGAAGATTTACTTGGCTCATTATTGTGATGTTTGCTTCGTTCTCTTCTTTAGGGGCATGGAAATGTTCGCAGGTTTTATTCCAGTACAGAGAAAATTAGCTGATGAAAGGATTGTGAACACAGCGTAATTCTCGAAATACTGAATGAATTTAATATCTGAACATTCCAACTTTTGTATTCTGCAACATTTCATATATTATGACGACACAATTTGAACAAACAAAACAAATATACATCTTCTTAGTGTAGCCTCACAAAACGACTCCACTTTCATCTACAACCGCTTTCAGCGAAGTCCGAACATGCAACTGAACAACAGAGATACTACACAAAGCAAAGAATTCACATCTTTGTCAGAGAGAACCACTGGCATATATTCAGCAAAATTAATGGAACTAAACTTACATTTTCTGTTAAAAATTCAACATTGTTTTAAATATATTAAATATGAATATTTAGATGCGAAATATTGTTTATGGACACAACTCTAATACAATTTTTTTTTATATAAACGAAGAGACCGACACCAGATGGTGTCGTGGGATTCCTAATGTATCACTGGCTTCATTACGTTACAAGACCTAGCTGTCATTTTTCACGGTAAACGTAATAATGTATATACAAATTTAATAAAGTTATAAAAAATAGATTTTTGCATCATTCAAAGGTACCCTGTGTCCTTACGGTGATTAGGTATCAGGTGACACAGCATTCAGCGATGTGGCATCATTTCAGCCATGCAGCATTAAATTGTGCTCGAATGTCTGGGAACGTTTCGTTGTCTGAAGCTGGAAGGTATCGAGGTATTTAAATTTCGCAGTTTTGCTGAAATATTGGTTTCTATGATGACGCTTCTCCTGCTGTAAGGTCCACGTTCGGTATGCCCGATTGTGTGGATGCTTAACCTAAACCCGTTACTGGTTAAACGATTTTACCAGCACGGGGACCAATTTTCGTCACCTCGGTTGGCGAGAACATTCGAGCGCAATTTAATGCTGCATGGCTGAAATGATGCCACAACGCTGAATGCTGTGTCACCTGACACCTAATCACCGTAAGGACACAGGGTAAGCATGTGAAATCATTCAAAAATGCAGTATTTGAGTACATGCTGATACAAACCGTATGGATACTTGTCCTGTTGCAGACAAGCACATTTCCCGACAGAAGGTACGAGAGATGGCTATACGATCCTGCACAGCCGAGCGAACATTATGTCAGTCCCGAACAGCAAGATGGCGTAATGTTTTGAATCTTAAGCAAAGTGCGAAAGTTTTGCGTTTCTGTGTATAGAATTCGCTGCATGCCGTCCAATAAAACTGAGCACACAACAAAGTAAGCAACAGTTCAGTGCACACGAAAACTGCATCCACAACACTACCGCAACCGCAAGTGTGTAATGCTGAAATACTTAAGTTGACCTTTTAGCATTTGCTTACTTATAGCCCGTCACACAGTTACAAATGACACGATGTATGGCGAGAAAAACGGCAACAGAGTTCTGTCACTATAGCTTTTTGCCTTTGTCCCGCAGGGTAGGCAAGGATACAACGGATTTGGCAAGCTTAATTGAAAGGGGTGGCTGGATGCCCTTCCTGCCGCCATACCACACTCCCCGGGTCGGAATTAGTGTACCCCAACTGTCTAGTGTAAGCCATGAAAGAGTGTGAACGTGTTACAAATGTGTGCGAGTCGTGTAACTGAGGCGGGACGTGGGGACCAGCCATGTAGTCATCGAGGGGTATGTGGAAAACCGCCCAAAACTACGTGTAGGCTGGCCGGCACACCCACCCATGTCGTTAATCCGCCGGGCAGATTCGATCTGGGGGCGGAAAACTATATTTCAAAAAACGAACAGTAAAAATGTAATAATGTGTTACAGTGTTTGTATAACTGTGCTAGTTTCTGAATATTTTAGTTTTAAAGAACCTACTGATGATGGCGACATTTGTCGCTGAAACTAGTTTGGGGAATAGGTGAGTCCCGGCCGTTGTGGCCGAGCGGTTCTAGGCTCTTCAGTCTGGAGCCGCGCGACCGCTACGGTCGCGGGTTCGAATCCTACGTCGGGCATGGATGTGTGTGATGTAGTTTAGTTAGCTTTAGATAGTTCTAAGTTCCAGGGGACTGATGACCTCATGTGTTAAGTCGCATAGTGCTCACAGCCAGCCGGCCAGAGTGGCCGAGCGGTTCTAGGCGCTACAGTCTGGAACCGCGCGACCGCTACGGTCGCAGGTTCGAATCCTGCCTCGGGCATGGATGTGTGTGATGTGCTTAGGTTAGTTAGGTTTAAGTAGTTCTAAGTTCTAGGGGACTGATGACCTCACAAGTTAAGTCCCATAGTGCTCAGAGCCATTTGAACCATTTTTGCTCACAGCCATTTGAACCAATAAATAAATAAACAAATAACAAAGTGTGAATTTTGAATTTTTCCCGGCGAATTGACTGTTCAAACAAATTTCTGGCTTGCAGCAGGTCGTCGTTGAATACTTCTGCGACGGCTCACCTGAAGATGACTGGCAAGTGCCCAGTTGAAATATCGTGCGAAGTATTGAACGACGACCGGCTGCAAGCCCGAAATCTGTTTGAACAAATAAAAAAGTGTTTTGCATCAAGGCGGACTCACAATCCCCATATTGTTGCTATTCTATAAATAGTATAACGGATAGTTGTAATGCTGTGCCAAAAATTTGATTACAACCGTCAACAACACAAGATCATTGCGCTGGCTACCAATACTCTACGTCGGCTACACACACAAAAAGACGTCTTTGTGAAAATCCGGTCGTCAGAATAATTAAAAGGAAGTCTAGGTTCCCACGTTTCCTTTTAGTTACTCTGACTACCGGATCTGCAGCCGTGACTGTTTTATTTTCGATATCTTTCATCACTTTGGGCACTGTCGAACGCTTTTTCTACGTCGACAAATCCTGTGAGCGTGCCTTGGTTTTTCTTCAGTCTTGGTTCCGTTACCTAGCGCAACGTCAGAACTTCCTCCATGGTGCCTCTACCTTTCCTAAAGCCAAACTGATCTTTATCTGCCAGATTCTGCGTTTTGCTTTCTATTTTTCTATGTATTGTTCTCCTCTCAGTTCGGATCCATGAACCGTTAAGCTGATTGTGCGATAATTCTCAAACATGTCGGCTCTTGTCTTCGGAACTGTATGGATGATATTCTATCGCCAGACTCACCAACGTGAATATCTGTTTTTTGCCACTTCAGCCAATGATTTTAGAAGTTCTGATGGAATGTTATCTGTCCCTTCTGCCTGATCTCAAACCATCGAATGCTCTTTTAAATTCTGCATCTCCTATCTCTTCGCCGTCGGTTCCTGCTTCTTCTTCTATCGTAAGAGATAGAAAAGAGCCACCGTGGTACAACAACCGAGTTAGAAAACTACTGCGAAAGCAAAGGGAACTTCACATCAAACATAAACATAGCCAAAGCCTTACAGACAAACAAAAATCACGCGAAGCGAAATGTAGTGTGAGGAGGGTTATGCGAGAGGCGTTCAATGAATTCGAAAGTAAAGTTCTATGTACTGACTTGGCAGAAAATCCTAAGAAATTTTGGTCTTATGTCAAAGCGTTAGGTGGATCAAAACAAAATGTCCAGACACTCTGTGACCAAAATGGTACTGAAACAGAGGATGACAGACTAAAGGCCGAAATACTAAATGTCTTTTTCCAAAGCTGTTTTACAGAGGAAGACTGCACTGTACTTCCTTCTCTAGATTGTCGCACAGATGACAAAATGATAGATATCGAAATAGACGACAGAGGGATAGAGAAACAATTAAAATCCCTCAAAAGAGGAAAGGCCGCTGGACCTGATGGGATACCAGTTCGATTTTACACAGAGTACGCGAAGGAACTTGCCCCCCTTCTTGCAGCGGTGTACCGCAGGTCTCTAGAAGAGCGCAGCGTTCCAAAGGATTGGAAAAGGGCACCGGTCATCCCCGTTTTCAAGAAGGGACGTCGAACAGATGTGCAGAACTATAGTCCTATATCTCTAACGTCGATCAGTTGTAGAATTTTGGAACACGTATTATATTCGAGTATGATGACTTTTCTGGAGACTAGAAATCTACTCTGTAGGAATCAGCATGGGTTTCGAAAAAGACGGTCGTGTGAAACCCAGCTCGCGCTATTCGTTCACGAGACTCAGAGGGCCATAGACACGGGTTCCCGGGTAGATACCTTGTTTCTTGACTTCCGCAAGGCGTTCGATACAGTTCCCCACAGTCGTTTAATGAACAACGTAAGAGCATATGGACTATCAGACCAATTGTGTAATTGGATTGAAGAGTTCCTAGATAACAGAACGCAGCACGTCATTCTCAATGGAGAGAAGTCTTCCGAAGTAAGAGTGATTTCAGGTGTGCCGCAGGGGAGTGTCATAGGACCGTTGCTACTCACAATATACATAAATGACCTTGTGGATGACATCGGAAGTTCACTGAGGCTTTTTGCAGATGATGCTGTGGTATATCGAGGGGTTGTAACAATGGAAAATTGTACTGAAATGCAGGAGGACCTGCAGCGAATTGACGCCTGGTGCAGGGAATGGCAATTGAATCTCAATGTAGACAAGTGTAATGTGCTGCGAATACATAGAAAGATTGATCCCTTATCATTTAGCTACAAAATAGCAGGTCAGCAACTGGAAGCAGTTAATTCCATAAATTATCTGGGAGTACGCATTAGGAGTGATTTAAAATGGAATGATCATATAAAGTTGATCGTCGGTAAAGCAGATGCCAGACTGAGATTCATTGGAAGAATCCTAAGGAAATGCAGTCCGAAAACAAAGGAAGAAGGTTACAGTACGCTTGTTCGCCCACTGCTTGAATACTGCTCAGTAGTGTGGGATCCGTACTAGATAGGGTTGATAGAAGAGATAGAGCAGATCCAACGGAGAGCAGCGCGCTTCGTTACAGGATCATTTAGTAATCGCGAAAGCGTCACGGAGATGACAGATAAACTCCAGTGGAAGACTCTGCAGGAGAGACGCTCAGTAGCTCGGTACGTGCTTTTGTTGAAGTTTCGAGAACATACCTTCAAAATGGCTCTGAGCACTATGGGACTCAACTGCTGAGGTGATTAGTCCCCTAGAACTTAGAACTAGTTAAACCTAACTAACCTAAGGACAGCACACACATCCATGCCCGAGGTAGGATTCGAACCTGCGACCGTAGCGGTCTCGCAGTTCCAGACGGCAGCGCCTAGAACCGCACGGCCACCTCGGCCGGCCGAGAACATACCTTCACCGAGGAGTCAAGCAGTATGTTGCTGCCTCCTACGTATATCTCGCGAAGAGACCATGAGGATAAAATCAGAGAGATTAGAGCGCACACAGAGGCATACCGACAGTCCTTCTTTCCACGAACGATACGAGACTGGAATAGAAGGGAGAACCGATAGAGGTACTGAAGGTACCCTCCGCCACCGTCAGGTGGCTTGCGGAGTATAGATATAGATGTAGATCACATCATCTGAGAATTCGACCCACTCACAGACGTCTTCAATGTGCTATTTCCACCTATCCGGAATAGTGAAGAAAATGAAGTAGAAGAACAACGATGAATAGTACAGTTTTGTAATATGTATGGGAAGCGTATCTGGAGAAGAATCACTCGCAGCTTTCACGGCAGGACAGCCAGAAAGCGCGGACGGCTGCCCTCGTGAGGCCGAGAGTGGGCGCGCAGGAGGCGGCGTCGGGCGGGAGCTGGGTGGCGCGGCTCGGCGCCGTCGTGACCGGAATAATTGCAGACACAGGCTGCTCTCCGGCACGTGATCAATGGCGGCGGCGTTGCCCGGCAACGGCGGGGAGGCTGCCGGGCTGGGCCACCTGCACAGCGGCCTCCGCAGGAAGCGCCAGGCTGGGGGCCGCACGTGGCGCACACTTCCTGTAGCACTGCAGCTGACGTAAGGAAACCCAGCAGCGCACGTATACTGACGTCTACCTACGTCCACTTCAAACAGCGTTAAAGTAAGCCCCCACTGACCCACAACTCCCGCGGGTATACAGGGTGAAAGTTAATAAAATTGACAGATAACAGGGATGGATTCCTGACTAGAAATGGAGGGAAAAATGCCCTAGATACTTGTGTCCGGAAATGTATCGTTGCCACGGTAGATGGCGTTGACGAATGAAAGTTCCTCCGACCACGTGCCGTGTTGTCCTTGTGTGGTACAGGCTGTACGATCGACGCAATGTTCTGTAAGAAACAGGATGGTCCGGTGTTCGTGTCGGGAACAAGTCGAAATTGTTTACGGCCAAGCAGATGGAAACAGTCGACGGGCATCATATGCTGAAGCAGCATGGTTACACCAAAACAAGTGCCCCCACATACACCAACCACATCACGTAACATTTGAAGCCCTTTTTGGGCGTTTGTGTGATCGTGTGTCCCTTCAGACAGACGAACGTGCAGGGAGGCGGCGGATTTTGCGTACACCAGATTTGGAGGACCGGGTTCTACAGAATACTGACACAAACCCTAGTACAAGCTGCAGTCAAGTGGCCCGACAACAAGGTGCAGGTTCCTTTCAGAGTCCGCAGACACAATAGCGCCTTTCTTAGCAATCATATACAACCGCTCACTTGACGAAAGGTCTGTTCCTAAAGACTGGGAAGTAGCACTGGTCACACCAGTATTCAAGAAGGGAAATAGGAGTAACCCACTGAATTACAGACCCATATCAATGACCTCAATTTGCTGCAGGATATTGGAGTATATACTGTACTCGAACATTATGAATCATCTTGAACAAAAGGACTTAATCATGCATAACCAACATAGATTCAGAAAATATCGTTCTTGTGCAACACACCTAGCTCTTTATTCCCATGAAGTAATGAGTGCTGTCGACAAGGGATCTCAGATCGATTCCATATTCCTTGATTCCCAGGAGGCTTTTGATACCGTTCCTCAAAAGCAACTATTAATCAAATTGCCTGCATATGGAGTATCGACTCAGTTGTGTTACTGGACTCGTGATTTCCTCTCAGAGAGGTCACAGTTCGTAGTGATAGACGGTAAATCATCGAGTGGAATAGAAGTGATATCTGGCGTTCCGCAGGGTAGTGTTATACGCCCTCTGCTGTTCCTGATTTACATAAATGATCTAGGTGATAATCCGAGGAGCCCCCTTAGATTGTTTGCAAATGACGCTGTAATTTACCGTCTAGTAAAATCATCAGAGGATCAGTTCCAGTTACAAAATGATCTAGAGCGAATTTCTCTATGGAGCGAAAAGTGGCAATTGGAACTAAACAAAGAAAAGTGCGAGGTCATCCACATTGGTACTAAAAGAAATCCGATAAATTTTGGGTATACGACAAATCGCACAAATCTAACGGCTCTCAATTCGACTAAATACCTAGGAATTACAATTACCAGCAACTTAAATTGGAAAGACCGCATAGATAATATTGCGGGGAAGGCGAAACAAAGACTGTGCTTTGCTGACAGAACACTTGGAAGATGCGACAAACCCACTAAAGAGAGAGCCTACATTACACTTGTCCGTCCTCTGCTGGAATATTGCTGCGCGGTATGGGATCCTTACCTGATAGGATTGACGGAGGAAATCGAAAAAGTGCAAAGAAGGGCAGCTCGTTTCGTGTTATCGCGCAGTAGGGGTGAAAGTGTCACTGATATGATTCGGGGTGGCAGTCACTGAAACAAAGGAAGTTTCCTTTGCGGCGGGATCTATTTACCAAATTTCAATCACCAACTTTCTCTTCCGAATGCGAAAATATTTTTTGACACCCACCTACCTAGGGAGAAATGATCATCATAATAACATAAGAGAAATCAGAGCTCGAACGAAAAGATTTAGATGTTCCTTTTTCGCACGCGCCATTAGAGAGTGGAATGGTAGAGAAGTAGTATGAAAATGGCTCGATGAACCCTCTGCCAGGCACTTAAGTGTGAATTGCAGAGTAACCATGGAGATCGAAATGTAGATGTAGAAAGTATGACTGTGTGTAACCTGCTTGACTATTTCTGTCACCTGCAAGGTGTGCAAGGATTATCAGCAGCATGTTTCCTTTTACGGAAAGGATTTTGTCGTTGATTTTTGCACCAGACCATGACAGTCATGTGATTTCCGTCATCAGTCATCTTTACCGACGAAGTTATCCTTCCAAGAACTGGCGTCATCAACCCGCATAATCGTCACCTGTGGACTACAGGCATTCCTCGGGGAGTAGTTGAGGCGTCGCATCAGCATCGGTTCAGAGGATTCTTGGCGACCACAAACTTGGGCCGGTTATTATTCCACAACGCACTTGGAATTTGTCTGGCCTGCTTGAGATTGTGCCTTTGCCAGTACGACAGGGCTGTCATGTGGTTCCTACATGACGGAGCACCCGCACTTCCATAATACAGTTCACCGACACTGCAACAGATCTTCCCCGGAAGCTGGATAGGATGCGAAAGCCCTTGGCATGGCCTACTAGACCACCGTACTTAAAACCCCATGGATTTTTACCTCTGGGATATCTGAAAAGGGGTGGGTATGCTGAACTAGTTCCTGATGTGCAGAACCTTCAATAGCGTGTACACGACAGCTGTGACGCTATTCCGGGAGAGGTCGGAACGTGCGAAAGAGTGCGGTAATCCATGATGCGACGTGTGAACGTGTGCACTGCATCCGACGGAGGCCACTTTGAACATCTGTTGTGATGTGGATGCTATCTAGCTCCGGAATGATTTGTTGTCGCTGCGTTCACTCCGTCCATTTCCCGACACATCTTCAGACGAACTTTTTACCTCTACTCCCAGTCAGGAATCCGTCACTGCTGTTTGTCAGTTTTATTAATCTTCACAGGCGGCCGCTGTGACCGAGCGGTTCTAGACACTTCAGGTTGGAACCACGCTGCTACTACGGTCGCAGGTTCGAATCCTGCCTCGGGCATGGATGTGTGTGATGTCCTTACGATAGTTAGGTTTAACTAGTTCTAAGTATAGGGCACTGATGACCTCAGAAGTCGCATAGTGCTCAGAGCCATTTAATTAACATAAACTTTACGACATGTTTGTTTATTTGGCTACTATGACTAAACAATAAGACAAGTAAGATGCACAGAACTATCTCGTTGCACCAGTATCAACACCATCGCGCTACGCAGAAACGTCACAGCACTGTGTTGAAAATGTGCGCATCTGCAGCCGTCAACGCGCCTGCTTGCTACTTCCGCTGATATCGGGCCGCGACTCGCATCATAACTGCCCAACCACAGCTGGAGCTGATCCGTAACTCATTCGGTAAGTACGGAACACTTGTAGGGTAGCTTTCCTGTTCGTCTCTCTATCTATCCGTCCGACTGTTGAGACCACTTTTTCTCTAGAAAGGGTAGACGTACCATGTTGAAAATTATGTCGCATACTAAGGTCTTTCGTTCGCTGGCGGTTATAAATGTCACACATTTGAACACTCACAAACTCAGTCATCAAAACCTATAGGATTCTTCCCGTTGACCTAGAAGGAAAAAAATTGGCAAGAAGCAAGATTTCACACTACCAGTAAAGGAAGATTTTGTAGCCCCCCTGGATAGGCGGCGCGTGGATCTGCTCCGGTGAACTGCTTCTGACAAATACGCCGAGAGTGAAGGACGCGGGTAGGAGCAGGAAAAACTGAAGTACATCGGTACTGCAAGTAAAGCTACAGCACCTTTACTGGTGTGTAAACAGATACAAACACATAACTTAACTTCTGGTGCAGATGAGCACGTAGGTACGAAGTTGGTTCACGTATCGAAGCTAACAGTTACTAGAAGTTACAAAGGTAAAATCTATGACGGGTAACCCCCCGCCCCCACAAGTAGAAGCCAAGTTGGCAGGTCGTCTGCTCTTTTGATCAGACGGGCTGAATGTGGAGCGGCGATCGTCCAGCTCCGCAGCGTCAGGTAGAGGGCGCTGTGGTCGCCGTTGTTCGTCTGCTCTCCTAGTGCCAACCTACGAGGGCGCACCTACGTTGTGACATCGTAGCTATCGATACCACAGAAGAAATCCGTCCAAAAAAACTTGTAACTGTACCGCAGGAAAAAAATACTTGTTATCCGACGTCAAAGTTGAAATTAAAACAGTCAGTAGTTGTACATTCAGGCTGACTGGGCCGCAATGCTAAAAGTCAAACAACAGACAAGGAAAGACTTAATTGTTCATTTGACGCGTTTCGGAATTTAACCATTATCAGATATCCTGGAGCGATTATTGCAGGTAGATATGGCATTTCAAGATGTTGGCGAAACACTATATTTACGTGCAGTAATCGCTTCTGTACACAGGGTGTTACAGAACGGTACGGCCAAACTTTCAGGAAACATTCCTCACACGCAAATAAAGAAAATATGTTATGTGGACATGTGTCCGGAAACGCTGAATTTCCATGTTATAGCTCATTTTAGTCTCTTCCACCCACGCTCAATGGAGCACGTTATCATGATTTCATACGGGATACTCTACCTGTGCTGCTAGAACATCTGCCTTTACAAGTACGACACAACATGTGGTTCATGCACGATGGAGCTCCTGCACATTTCAGTCCAAGTGTTCGTACGCTTCTCAACAACAGATTCGGTGACCGATGGATTGGTAGAGGAGGACCAATTCCATGGCCTCCACGCTCTCCTGACCTCAACCCTCTTGACTTTCATTTATGGAGGCATTTGAAAGCTCTTGCCTACGCAATCCCGGTACCAAATGTAGAGACTCTTCGTGCTCGTATTGTGGACGGCTGTGATACAGTACGCCATTCTCCAGGGCTGCATCAGCGCATCAGGGATTCCATGCGACGGAGGGTGTATGCATGTATCCTCGCTAACGGAGGACATTTTGAACACTTCCTGTAACAAAGTGATTGAAGTCACGCTGATACGTTCTGTTGCTGTGTGTTTCCATTCCATGATTAATGTGATTTGAAGAGAAGTAATAAAATGAGCTCTAACATGGAAAGTAAGCGTTTCCGGACACATGTCCACATAACATATTTTCTTTCTTTGTGTGTGAGGAATGTTTCGTGAAAGTTTGGCCTTACCTTTATGTAACACCCTGTATATGGAGATGGATAAATTCCGGAACGCAACATGTGAGCTATAAAGTCTTTCCTTGTGCGTTGTTTGACTTTTACCATTGCGACCCCGTCAGCCCGAATGCAGAAATGCTGGTTATTACAGTAATGGTCGCCTGCCTCCTGCATGACCTTATGTCACACACACTGATGAGCCAGAACACTATGGCCATCTTCTTAATACCTTGTTTGTCCGTCTTTGGAGCGAAGTACTTCAATGGTTCTGCGTGTCAAGGATCCGAGAGTTTGTTGATAGGTTTGTGGAGGTCCACGCGTCGGTCATGTAATTCGCGTAAGTAACAGCCCGTTGACTTGAGCATGCGGTGATGTCACCCGACAGCGACCCACATTGATTCCATAGGATTTACATCAGACAAATTTAGTCGCAAGACATCAACGTGAGGTCACTATAACTCTCCTCAAACCACTGTAGCACGGTTGTGCCTCCGAGACACGCAGAATTATACCACTGAATGATGATATCGGCGTCTTGGAAGACATCAAGCTTGAAGGGATGGAGGTGGTTCGCAGCTGTCGACATGTCTTCTATTGCCACCACATGTCGCACGCAAGCGCAGGAGAATGTCTCCGATAACAGCCGGCGTCCGTGGCGCGCTGCTCCTTCCGAGCCGCTGTGCACCACGATGATGGCATTTGTGGACACGACTGTCCACCTAGTTTAGAAAAAATGTGACTCACCCGAAGAGCTGACACGTTTCCATTGATCGGCGGTCGAATTCAGATAGTCCCGTGTCCCCTGCAATCGTGAACACGTCTGCTACGGAGCTCCATGTGCTACCATGTACAACGAACAGTGTGCTCCGAAACATTTGTGCGTGCACCTGCGTTGTACTCTTTCGGCAGAGTTGCCACAGATCGCACTTTACAGAGCGGAAAAGCCTCTGAACCCCATACTATGTGAAGAGTACTGGACATCCAAGCATTTAGCGCCTAGTGGTACTTTCACTGTCATTCTACCTCTTTTCAAAGATGCTCACGACAGTAGCACGTGAACATTCGGCAGCCTCGCCGTTTCCGAGATACCCGTTCACAGGCTCTGCAGTCTGCCCTAAGTCAAAGTCGCTTGTCTCAATGGATTTCCTCATTTGCAGCCCACGAGAATGGGTCTACGGAACGAAAACTGAATCTAATCTAATCTAATCTAGGGTGATCATCCGCCCCTGTCTGCTCCGCTCACACACTTCCGTTACGGCGTCACGTGCCCGCGACGCCACCAGCCGGCATCGAACGTCGCAGTGGGCTGTGGCCATATTGTTTTGGCTTGTTGTTGTTGTTGTTGTGGTCTTCAGTCCTGAGACTGATTTGATTCAGCTCTCTACGCTACTCTATCCTGTGCAAACTGCTTCATCTCCCAGTGCGTACTACAGCCTACATCCTTCTGAATCTGCTTAGTATATTCATCTCTTGGTCTCCCTCTACGATTTTTACCCTCCACGCTGCCCTCAAATACTAAATTGGTGATCCCTTGATGCCTTAGAATATGCCCTACCAACTGATCCCTTCTTCTAGCCAGTTGTGCCACAAATTTGTCTTCTCTCCAATTCTATTCAGTACCTCCTCATTAGTTATGTCATCCACAAATCTAATCTTCAGCATTATTCTGTAGCAACACATTTCGAAAGTTTCTATTCTCTTCTTGTCCAAACTACACTCCTGGAAATGGAAAAAGAACACATTGACACCGGTGTGTCAGACCCACCATACTTGCTCCGGACACTGCGAGAGGGCTGTACAAGCAACGATCACACGCACGGCACAGCGGACACACCAGGAACCGCGGTGTTGGCCGTCGAATGGCGCTAGCTGCGCAGCATTTGTGCACCGCCGCCGTCAGTGTCAGCCAGTTTGCCGTGGCATACGGAGCTCCATCGCAGTCTTTAACACTGGTAGCATGCCGCGACAGCGTGGACGTGAACCGTATGTGCAGTTGACGGACTTTGAGCGAGGGCGTATAGTGGGCATGCGGGAGGCCGGGTGGACGTACCGCCGAATTGCTCAACACGTGGGGCGTGAGGTCTCCACAGTACATCGATGTTGTCGCCAGTGGTCGGCGGAAGGTGCACGTGCCCGTCGACCTGGGACCGGACCGCAGCGACGCACGGATGCACGCCAAGACCGTAGGATCCTACGCAGTGCCGTAGGGGACCGCACCGCCACTTCCCAGCAAATTAGGGACACTGTTGCTCCTGGGGTATCGGCGAGGACCATTCGCAACCGTCTCCATGAAGCTGGGCTACGGTCCCACACACCGTTAGGCCGTCTTCCGCTCACGCCCCAACATCGTGCAGCCCGCCTCCAGTGGTGTCGCGACAGGCGTGAATGGAGGGACGAATGGAGACGTGTCGTCTTCAGCGATGAGAGTCGCTTCTGCCTTGGTGCCAATGATGGTCGTATGCGTGTTTGGCGCCGTGCAGGTGAGCGCCACAATCAGGACTGCATACGACCGAGGCACACAGGGCCAACACCCGGCATCATGGTGTGGGGAGCGATCTCCTACACTGGCCGTACACCACTGGTGATCGTCGAGGGGACACTGAATAGTGCACGGTACATCCAAACCGTCATCGAACCCATCGTTCTACCATTCCTAGACCGGCAAGGGAACTTGCTGTTCCAACAGGACAATGCACGTCCGCATGTATCCCGTGCCACCCAACGTGCTCTAGAAGGTGTAAGTCAACTACCCTGGCCAGCAAGATCTCCGGATCTGTCCCCCATTGAGCATGTTTGGGACTGGATGAAGCGTCGCCTCACGCGGTCTCCACGTCCAGCACGAACGCTGGTCCAACTGAGGCGCCAGGTGGAAAAGGCATGGCAAGCCGTTCCACAGGACTACATCCAGCATCTCTACGATCGTCTCCATGGGAGAATAGCAGCCTGCATTGCTGCGAATGGTGGATATACACTGTACTAGTGCCGACATTGTGCATGCTCTGTTGCCTGTGTCTATGTGCCTGTGGTTCTGTCAGTGTGATCATGTGATGTATCTGACCCCAGGAATGTGTCAATAAAGTTTCCCCTTCCTGGGACAATGAATTCACGGTGTTCTTATTTCAATTTCCAGGAGTGTATTTATCGTCCATGTTTCACTTCCATACATGGCTACACTCCATTCAAATACTTTCAGAAACGACCTCCTGACACTTAAATCTATACTCGATGTTAACAAATTTCTCTTCTTCATAAATGATTTCCTTGCCATTGCCAGTCTACATTTTATACCCTCTCTACTTCGACCATCATCAGTTATTTTACTCCCTAAATAGCAAAACTCCTTTACTACTTTAAGTGTCTCATTTCCTAATCTAATTCCCTCAGCATCACCCGACTTAATTCGACTACATTCCATTATCCTCGTTTTGCTTTCGTTGAAGTTCACCTTATATCCTCCTTTCAAGACACTATCCATTCCGTTCAACTGCTCTTCCAAGTCCTTTGCTGTCTCTGACAGAATTACAATGTCATCGGGGAACCTTAAAGTTTTTAATTCTTCTCCATGGATTTTAATACCTACTCCGAATTATTCTTTTGTTTCCTTGTTTTGTCTATTATCGACATCATTGTGACAACATATCGATCCCAGGGATTGCAAGATTTTCGAGAATGTTTTAACCATAATATGTACCCTGATGTTTCGGCTTATCAGGGTACGTATTATAGTCAAAACATTCTCGGAAATCTTGAAATCCCTGGGATCGATATGTTGTCAGATCGATGTCGATAACAGACAAGAATAGTCGACTTTCTCGATTCCCAGAATGGATGAACTCTCTATATCCATAATTTTACGGAACCCTCAGTGCGTCTCCTAATCCCACCTGGCTTTTTTTTTTCTAGTGCCTGTTGACATCATTCCTGTGGCGTCATAAAAGTTCTACATCAGAATTACGACCTGTCTTACGAATCATACTAAGCTTCCTATATTTTTAAGCTGTATTGATCAACAATTACATGGATAATTCAGTGCAAAAAAATTTCGTCCGGAATCCCTCACAGATTACTGGTGGTGCTTGCATGCAAACCTTGTTTATAACACAAACTTGGAAAGAGATCTGCTAGAGTATAGTACACAAAGTAACTGAAAGAAATAATGAGACGAATACGTATTATTCTGTTATTCAAGTACAATAATTAGACTGCAGTCACCGCGACTTGTGATGGACCTCTGGGAAACTGCGGGATGGTCGTTGGTATATGTGGACGTGTTGCAATAGGCCTCCGTAGTGCATCCCACACGTGCTCGGTGGGGTTTAAATCGGGAGAATGGGCAGGCTAGTCCATTTGCCGAATATCCTCTCGTTCCAAGAGTTATTCCGCCTACGCTGTTTAATACGTCCTTGGCTATCACACACCCTATTAAGAATCATGTCCTGTCTTTTGTAATGTCGCGCATTGACACCCATACAAACGAAGTCAGGACCGAATGCACCCCAGCAAAGACGCAGATGGGAAAGAGTACAGCGTCACAATTACGTTGACAGATGAGTGTACCGTGTTTAAAGATTTGGAGATCAATATGCCCATGCAGCATTTACTGTCCTAACACCATTACACGTGGACCACCAAAACTACTACACTGGATGTGCCCTCATATGGCGAGAGGCGGGAACATTGTCGTACATTATCAAATGGTTTAAATGGCTCTAAGCACTATGGGACTTAACATCCGAGGTCATCAGTCCCCTAGAACTTGGAACTACTTAAACCTAACCTAACCTAAGGACATCACACACACCCATGCCCGAGGTAGGATTCGAACCTGCGTCCGCAGCAGCAGCGCGATTCCGGACTGAAGTGAACATTATCGGTTTAGTGGTCCAGGTGTTACAGTGTGGCGAATCATAATGTTACATGGACGTACTGACCTCCAACTCTTTAAACAAGGTGCATTTTTTACAACAAAACACCTTACCAACCTTCTGGCCAACGTGGAAGTACTTTGAAAAAAATGTACTGTGTCCGTGATGATCACATTCCCTATTAAGAGCAACGTCCCTCCTTTCCTAATGTCCAGGGACTATCATAAATGGCGGTGACTTGGGTGTAATTATTATCTTTAACTAAAAGTTTCGTTTCCATTCGCCCATTGCGTTTGTCTTTCAGTTACGTTCTGTACTATACTCTAGCAACTCTCTCTATGTACAGACCCAGTTTCATCGAGCTGTGGCCGGCCGGAGTGGCCGTGCGGTTCTAGGCGCAGCAGTCTGGTGCCGGGCGACCGCTACGGTCGCAGGTTCGAATCCTGCCTCGGGCATGGATGTGTGTGATGTCCTTGGGTTAGTTAGGTTTATTTAGTTCTAAGTTCTAGGCGATTGATGACCTCAGAAGTTAAGTCGCATAGTGCTCAGAGCCATTTGAACCCATCGAGCTATGTTATTTGGCAGTAACACATCATGATAAATTTACGTTCCACCTTAAGTTTTGCTCACCACTGCATACTGATCAGCCAAAACATTATGACCACTGCCCACCGCGATGTTGGATGCCGGCTGCTGGCGTTTCCGGCACGTGACGCGGTAATGAAAGTGTGTAAGCGGAACGAACACCCTAGCTAAGGTATGGTCTGCAAATGGGGAAATCCGTTCAGTCAAGCGACTCTGACGCAGATTGTGTGTGTGAACGAGTATCTCGGAAACGGTGTTGCTGGTCGAATGTTCACGTGCTACTGTCATGAGCATCTACGGAAAGAGGTAGGACAGTGAAACAACCACTAGGCGCTAAATGGTTGGACATCCACGACTCTTCAAGTAACATGCGGTCACAGGCTTGTCTACTCTGTAAAGTAGGAGAGACTGCGACCTGTGGTATTTCTGCCGAAAGAACACAATGCTGGCGCACGGCAAATGTTTCGGAGCACACAGTTCATCGAACATTGTTGAACATGGAGCTCGGTAACAGACGACCCCTACGCGTTCGCATGTCGACCCTACGACTTCGTCAGTTAGGACTGCAGTGGGCACGTGGCAATCGCGATCGACCATCGATCAACGGAAAAGTATCGGCTCTTCAGGTGAACCATATTTTTTCTACGTTAGGTCGCTGGTGGTCTCCACAAACGCCGTCATCGAGGTGAAGGGCGGCTCGCAATGTGCAGCCCGCCACGGACGCAGGCTGATGGGTGCAGTGTTATGCTGTGGGAGGCATTCTCACGCGCTCGCAGTGACCCGTGGTAGTAATCGAAGATACGCTGACAACTGCGAACAGCCTGCATCCTTTCATGATCGATGTCTTCCCCGACGAAGATCTTACCTTTCAGCAGTACAATTGTCCGTGTCTCGGAGCATTATAGTGAACTCACCTTGATGTATCGGCGACCAAATTCGCCTGACGTAAATCCTGTGGAACCCATCTGGGTCTCTGGGTCGCTATCGGGCGCCATACCGCGTACGCAAATCAGCGGCCCGTTATTTACGCGAACTCCGTGGCCCGTGTGTAGACATTCAATGCTACATACCACCACAAACCTACCAACAAACTGTCGGATCCCTGATACGCAGAATCGGGTATGTATTTCGTTCCAAAGACAGAGAAACAAGGTATTAAACAGGTGTGTTGGCTCAGCAGTGTATACTGATGGAACTGAGTTAAATGGGAAGGTGGAAGTGCTGTAAACAAATAAAAATAAAAATTAAGAGAAAAATGCCAAAATAAATATCAAATAGACTGTTATTTTGATGCATTTTATCAGAGGATTACGAAACTAAAATTGGATACTGTTTAAAGAAAGTATTACCTGGTCTACTGATGCACTTTTATCGACGTTTAATTAATCATCAGTATTTCCAAATCCTCTTTTAAGTAAAACTAGTTGTTAAGATTGCTATATTTTTGTTTCATGCTTCGATAGAGACGCCTCAGTTGCTACAAAAGGCTTTCCTAAGGAAGTGTCTGAATTAAGATGAGCAGTGATATTATATTATTGCAGCAGTAGTACTACATAGACTAGACGGTCATAGGCAAAATTATGTAAAAATGGGTCTTGTGCGATGATGTAATAGCAAATAGGTTGTATAACAGTTACTAAAACCAACCACTCTTATAGCCCGAGTCAAACTGATTCGTACTTTCAATTTACCCTACAACTGCGTTTCCGCCATTCCTTCAACGATGGAAGATTTATAAATTTATTAGTAACTCAGTTAAGGGTGATGTCGCCACTATGAACTATAGTTGGTTTCTACCTGTGACAATGGTATTAATAGCCATTAGTTAAAAGAATCTGCCACAGATGAAGATAGCCGTCGTGTGGCAGTTACAGACAGAGAAACGATGAATGTTGAACTTGCGTATGCAACTGTTCACCTGTTCAGATTTATGCAGGACACAGCGAGGTCGGCCATATTTAATTTTCCATAGTCGAAAAATCTTATAGTCTATTTATGACTGGAAGCGGGAAAAATACGTATTAAGTACAATTTTAATTTAATTTATTCGTTCGCCACATAGCAGAGAAACAATGTCGAAAACTGAAGAGTAGGCGTAGGAAAACATTTAAAAGATAATGGTAAGACGAAAGCTGTGGATTTGTCGATCTATGTATTTACATTGATGTGGTCTCGGAGTACTCGGCAATAAACAATAGGTAGGTCGCAGTGGGTATCACTATCGAAACAGGTTTGGGGCAGAGTGGCGGGAGGTACCTGTGCAGTTGTGTGTTCGGCGCTGAGGTGAAGGACGACCTCTGAGGACCAGGTGTTGGGACGTGTTGGAGCGCCGAGGTCTTCAATTACAAGTTCGATTATGTGTTTGGCGAGAGGCCTATGAAAAGATGACGTCGTTAGCGGGCTTTGCAGAGAAGTTTGGAGTGGTCGGCGGAAAGTGAGTTGTAATGGGACTTCGCGGGAACGAAATGAGCGCCGGTGTGAGACGCAGCTAACAGGCGTCATGGCGACGGGCGAGCTGAGGAAAAGTTCCAGGCTGCTTACCGGGGGCGGCGGTTCACGGCGGAACTGAAGAGCAAGTTGATCAGCGCTTCTTGTATTGCGTACGTTGATGCTCTGTTACGTGGTGTGGTGGGTTTTTGAGTCTTACACAGTTACCTTGCAAACTTAGTAAAAAAAAAAAAAAAAAAAAAAAACGCTTTCTAATAGCTCTTTTCTGTTTCTTGATTTTCGTCGATTGTTAACCATCGGCTCTCAATTGCTATCGAATTTTGCAGTTGCGTCTAAAGTCTGCGACCAACATTGCGTCGTGTCGTAGAAGATACTTCTTGTCCGTGTCACGGCGTGTGGTGGAGGGTACTTTTGGTCCTACTACCATGTCAACCTTTTTTTCTATTTCAAATCGTGGATGGCGAGCGGGCAGACCGACGGTCGACAAGCCTCCGTACGAAATGTCGTTCCTCGGACTGTCCAGTCGTGGTCATTTCGCAAGATGTATGCGTCAATAATATGTTGTCCGATCCTTCCGAGAACACTGAAAAAGCCGGCCGATGTGGCCGAGTGGTTCTAGGCGCTTCAGTCTGGAACTGCGCGACCGCTACGGTCGCAGTTTCGAATCCTGCCTGGGGCATCGATCTGTGTGGTGTCCTTAGGTTAGTTAGGTTTAAGTAGTTGTAGGTTATAGGGGACTGATGACCTCAGCAGTTAAGTCCCATAGTGCTCAGAGCCATTTGAACCATTTTGAACACTGAAAAAAACTGTGGCCATTTAACAGCCACAGTATTTTCAGAGATTTTACAAGTTTATTCTATCCTAAGCAAACAAATATTTAATAGTGCAAGCATTTCATAACAAATAGTCGCCTCTGATATCCATGCAAAAAACTGCTCTACGAATCGAATTTATGCATAAATAATAATGTAAGAAATTTTTATTTTTATTAAAATAAAAAACCCTGTGTGTATGTAGAAACGTAGGATCCTTACATTTTGATATTCTTTGACTTGTTTTGAATTGTGCTCACAAATGAGTTGTAGGACGAGAAGTATATATTTCTACATACGTATGACTACCCATCTCGTACTTCAAACCCATATAATCACTACTGGGAGTAGTAAGTAATTTTCGGATGTCTTAGTTTTGTAAAAAATTGTATTCACAAGGTGCCACTTTGTAATTACATTTACGTAACCTTAACAGAAAGAATACAAACTTAAATTTGAAAAAAGACGTAGGCGATCTAGCACCTGAAGGTGAGCCCCCAAGGGCACGAAAAGGATCGTGCATCGAAGTACACCACTATTTGTGACTGAAGGCGATCTTTTATTTTTTTTTATTTTGCGAAAGTAATATAGTCACGGAAGCAACACTGACAGCAATTAATAAAATGAAGTCATTTACATTGTCAACTGTCGATTCTTGCTCCAGTCATCGACCCTATGCAGTCATTCTGCGTCTACGCATACAGGGTGTTAAAAAAAGTATTCCATATTTTAAGCGATGGTAGTATGGACGAAAACAATAAAAAAAGTCCTGTAAACGTCGGCTCTAAAATGCGTTCCTTAAGAGTTATGAGCACTTGTTCAGTTACGCTATGTGACACGTCTCTGTTACTGTAAGCTCTTTTCTATTACGAACAACCTGCAGAATACAGCAAACAAATGAGGTCACATTCGTCTGTTATCGTCCACGGCTACAGCATACGGCTGCTGTTGCGAAGGTGTGGTGAAGATCACTTTCCGCAACAAAGATACTGTTCACAGAGGCTGGTTTTGGCCGAGATCCAACGTCAGTTTTCATAACGAAGTGTCGACTGATGCAGATTCACATACGGCTGAACGAGCAAGGCATAAACGCCGACTTCCAATTAATACATGTGCAATAGTTATTGGCGATAGACTAATAGCGCCTGACATATAACGAAACAAGCTGACTTGTGCAAGGTATCTTCAGTCCATATCAAACAATTGTTGGAGTACGTACCGTTCGCTCAACCGCTAGAGATACGGTTCAATGCATGATGGAGCACCAGCTCATTTTCTCCGAAATGTCCGAGAAAACCTCACACAGACATTTATCGAGCAATGGATTGGTCGGGGAGGTCACGTACGTCGGCCAGCTCGTTGTCTTGCTTGTATTCTATTGGATTTTTGGTTGTGGAGACATTTAAAATCTTTGGTGTATGAAGACTTATAATGATGTACAAACACTACGGAAACGACGGAAAGAAGCGTACTTTACTACGAAAGGATATATTGAGCACCTACTTTAGCAATGGCTCACAAGCGGGGACTGTATGTAGTAGGAAGGAGATTACCTCTGCTGTTTCACAGTAACATAATGTGTTCTCATTTACTTATTTATTTACTGCATTCTGTAGGTCGTTCGTAATAGCAAAGAAATTTGAAGTTAAAGAGACATGTTTCACAGATGTGAAGATGAACAAGTCATGCAGCATTTATTCTTTCGGTCCATACTTCCACCTCTAAAAAAAGAGAATTCTTTTTTGAGCATCCTATGAGTGTAAAGCTTAATTAAAATTGTTCCAGATGTTAATGTTTCTTCACATTCTAAACATTTTTGTCTCGATCGCAAATTAAAAAATACGACCGGTTTCGATTGTGCTAGCAGTCATCTTTAGATCATAAAATGTCATTACAGAATTTAACACCACACATGTTGTACGATCGAGTATTCGACCGCTTCTCCACATTCTCGACCATGTCAAGCCTTACAAAAACATATTCCTACGTTCCTCATCTAATATGCATTCTCATAATTTTGTAATTTGCTGTCACAGAGTAGCTGTGACTATTCTCAATCGTCCGTCAGTTCAGCATCCCGATGAGTGATACAAAGCTATGACCATACGTGATTCTGTTCCTTGTATACGTTCTGGGTTCCCTGTTAGACCTATTTGGTACGGGTCCCACACACTTGAGCATTGTTGTAGGATTGCTTGAACGAGCTTTTTGTAATAAATCTCTTTTGCAGACTGCGTAGTATTGTATTACCTGCACTGACCACCATTGAGCCTATGTGATCATTGCATTTCATGACCCTAAAAATTATCATATCAGTTACTTGTACAAGTACACTCACACTCATAAATTAAGGATAATTGCAGAATGTGGTGCTACAGAATGTGGCACTACACAAAACTGGCGCTAATAGCATAGGCACAAAGGGAACACAAACGACACAGATCTGTAAGTCCATGGTATTGGTGATAAGTGAGAAAACTATCGTGGAACACATGTGCTACAAAACGCAACTGTTTCCTGCGCATCTACCCCGACATCAATATAGGATTTGATCACCATGCACACGTACACAGGCCGCACAACGGGTTGGCATACTCTGGATCAGGTGGTCGAGCACCTGCTGGGGTATAGCGTCCCATTCTTGCACCATTGCCTGTCGGAGCTCCTGAAGTGTCGTAGGGCTTTGAAAGCGTGCAGCGATACGTCGACCGAGAGCATCCCAGACGTGCTCGGTGCGGTTTAGGCCTGGCGAACAAGCGGGCCACTCCATTCGCCTGATATCTTCTGTTTCAGGGTACTCCTCCACGATGGTCAGTGGAATGCGCCTTGCAGGTCTCCGGGCGAATAAACCATGTATTTTCAGTCGTCTGTAGACTGTGTGTCTGGAGACAACTGTTCCAGTGGCTACGGTAAGGTCCCGAGCAAGGTTACCTGCAGTACTCCGTGGCCGTCTGCGGGCACTGATGGTGAGATATCGGTCTTCCTGTGGTGTTGTACACTGTGGACATCCCGTACTGTAGCTCCTGGACACGTTTCCTGTCTGCTGGAATCGTTGCCATAATCTTGCGATCACACTTTGTGCCACACACAGCGCCCGTGCTACGACCTGCTGTGTTTGACCAGCCTCCAGTCTCCCTAGTATTCTAGCCCTCATAACGTCATCAATATGTGTTCTTTGAGCCATTTTCAACACACAGTCACCATTAGCACGTTTGAAAACGTCTGCGCACTGAAAATTGAAAAAATAACATAGGAAAACATATAACACGTCTTAGGTTATGAGGCAAAAAAAAGTAAGAATACAAACGAACTACGCACGAAAAATGTCTGTCTCTGTAGAAGAATGGTCAGAGTTGCCTTGTACACGGAGTACCTGAGTTCTATTCCCGGTACTGCCAGGTATTTTCACTTGGTGGGAGGAATGGGCTGGAGTTCACTCAGCCTCGTGAAGGCAAAATGAAAGAACCCTAAAAAGTTTTGGTCATATGTAAAATCGGTAAGCGGATCTAAATCCCCTATTCAGTCACTCGTTGACCACGATGGCACCGAAACAGAGGACGACCGAAGAAAGGCAGAAATACTGAATTCAGTGTTCCGAAACTGTTTCACTGCGGAAAATCGTAACACGGTCCCTGACTTATGCCGTCGCACGGAAGCCAAAATGGAAAATATTGAAATAAACGATATCGGAATTGAAAAACAACTGCTATCACTTAGTAGCGGAAAAGCATCCGGACCAGACGAGATACCCTTAAGATTCTACAGTGATTATGCTAAAGAACTTGCCCCCTTTCTATCAGCAATTTATCGTAGATCGCTGGAAGAACGTAAAGTACCTAGCG
The DNA here is from genome assembly GCF_023864345.2 of Schistocerca serialis cubense. Lineage (NCBI taxonomy): Eukaryota > Metazoa > Arthropoda > Insecta > Orthoptera > Acrididae > Schistocerca > Schistocerca serialis. Next base: position 1,284,877,954 of record NC_064638.1, read on the forward strand.
ACTGGAAGAAAGCGCAGGTCGTTCCCATTTTCAAGAAGGGTCATAAATCAGATGCGAATAATTATAGGCCTATTTCGCTTACGTCAATCTGTTGTAGAATAATGGAACATGTTTTGTGTTCTCGTATTATGACGTTCTTAGATAATACAAATCTCCTTCATCATAACCAACATGGATTCCGCAAACAGAGATCATGTGAAACTCAGCTCGCCCTATTTGCCCAAGAAATTCACAGTGCCGTAGACACTGGCGAGCAGATTGATGCCGTATTCCTGGACTTCAGGAAGGCATTTGATACGGTTCCGCACTTACGTTTAGTGAAAAAAATACGAGCTTACGGAATATCGGACCAGGTTTGTGATTGGATTCAGGATTTCCTAGAAGAAAGAACACAACATGTCATTCTTAACGGTTCAAAATCTGCAGATGTAGAGGTAATTTCGGGAGTACCGCAGGGAAGCGTGATAGGACCTTTATTGTTTACAATATACATAAATGACTTAGTTGACAACATCGGTAGCTCCGTGAGGCTATTTGCAGATGACACGGTTGTCTACAAGAAAGTAGCAACATCAGAAGACTCGTACGTACTCCAGGAGGACCTGCAGAGGATTAATGCATGGTGCGACAGCTGGCAGCTTTCCCTAAACGTAGATAAATGTAATATAATGCGCATACATAGGGGCAGAAATCCATTCCAGTACGATTATGCCATAGGTGGTAAATCATTGGAAGCTGTAACGACCGTAAAATACTTAGGAGTTACTATCCGGAGCGATCTGAAGTGGAATGATCACATAAAACAAATAGTGGGAAAAGCAGGCGCCAGGTTGAGATTCATAGGAAGAATTCTAAGAAAATGTGACTCATCGACGAAAGAAGTAGCTTACAAAACGCTTGTTCGTCCGATTCTTGAGTATTGCTCATCAGTATGGGACCCTTACCAGGTTGGATTAATAGAAGAGATAGACATGATCCAGCGAAAAGCAGCGCGATTCGTCATGGGGACATTTAGTCAGCGCGAGAGCGTTACGGAGATGCTGAACAAGCTCCAGTGGCGGACACTTCAAGAAAGGCGTTACGCAATACGGAGAGGTTTATTATCGAAATTACGAGAGAGCACATTCCGGGAAGAGATGGGCAACATATTACTACCGCCCACATATATCTCGCGTAATGATCACAACGAAAAGATCCGAGAAATTAGAGCAAATACGGAGACTTACAAGCAGTCGTTCTTCCCACGCACAATTCGTGAATGGAACAGGGAAGGGGGGATCAGATAGTGGTACAATAAGTACCCTCCGCCACACACCGTAAGGTGGCTCGCGGAGTATAGATGTAGATGTAGATGTAGATGTAGTTTGAGACGTGGCGGGTCCAGGGTCTGCAAATCCGACAACGGCACGGAGAGCGGCGTGGCCACCCCTGCCCCTCCTTACCGCATTCAGATGTCGCCACTGCTTGAGGATGACTCGGCGGTCGGCCGGTCCCGACTGGCCCGTCTGAGGCCAGAGCGCCGGAGCTCTGCTTTTTACTTTTTACGCCTGACAAACGAATAATAAAGCACACCGACGGTAAGATCCTGTGTAGAACAGGTGACAAGTTAACGATTTCAATGTGTCGTCTCTTTTGTCTATATGAAGCACAAAGGATTGGCAAATATTGTCAATTCAACTTAAGTCTTGACGATATGCTAATTATCAGTACTTTCTGTTTGCAGATAAGTGGTCGAACAGTAAATTCGTCATAGAAACAATGATCGTAGTTGACACAATGTCTTCTATCAATGTTTGTTTATAGCAGTATTCAATATTTAAGTGAAATACTGAACACTGGCTAGTAGAAGCACGATCACGGGATTTTATTAACGGATGGATAGCCTCTCTATATAATGGCATAAATATTTAGTGATCTATACTCGCTCAGTTATGAATATTTGAATGAAATTACCTAAAGCGCCATGAATATTTAATGGCTAAAACGCTTTCGCATCGCTACCTGCGAATTAAAATTACATTCCTGCTCAAAAATAGAATATGAGAAAATGGAAATCGAGACAAATACGCACGTAAAACAATATAAAGTGATAGAAATCTGTAGCCTTAAAAAGAAAAGAAACTGACGTTAATTTTCCTGTTCTTCACAGAACAGTTTTTTATTACAAGCGTCATGGATGAATATTCATTTTACAGAATATCAAAACAGTTGCGATAAATCAAATATGAGTAATAGCAAACCAAATTAAGTTAATGAATAAACAAATTGTACCACTGATAGCAAATAATGAAACAAAAATTATTAGGTAAACTAAATTACTTTGTGATGTGGCAGTGACATTTCATTCTCGTCTGACCCTCCTTACCTACTTAAATATTATTTATGACGTAAGTTAAGATAAAAGTAACGTACTCTTTAATAGGTTCAAAATACGCAGTGGAAAATTTTACAATTCATTGATGTAATCCGCATATAAACAGAACTTTTAGATTGATTCCCATGGAATTTTGTAGCTAACAAAGCAGCAGAATTTAAGGGTGTTTGATGTAGTTACTGTGCTGCACGAAACTAAGTAAATGAGTGCATGAAATTTTATTTGCAGAGGTAAAACACATTGCGTAGACTTTGCGTATAGTTCATTTTAGGTCATACATATCAGCGTATGAAACGTGGCTAACATGAGGAAATTGTATTTAAAGTTCATATCACAAACAACGATTTCTCTCTTACCTTTCGAGATTACATCTGGCAGACAGGTTGCGAGTAACGTGTCGAAATCTGTCCTTGCATATCGGGAATCACGTGATTATAGAAATCGTCATATTTCGCAAGCGGTTCAAGATAACGAAACGAGTTTTTCTGCAAATGACGGCGCGAAACGAAGCACGTACTTCGTTTATGATTAACACCCGAAATGTTTTGGTCAAATGTTTGACTGGAACGGAAATAAGACTTCCTATAAATTACCCGACGGGTTATTGCCCGAATTTTCATAGCCGAACGAAGAGTAGGAAATCAACAAATAGGGTCTCAAATTAACCAGTGTGAGACCTAGTTTTGTAAAAAAAAAAAAAAAAAAAATTAATTACTTGAAAGCAGTCAGGGTAAATAACAAAAATTTAGTGAGTTGAAGGAACAGTGAAATACTTCGCGAACAGGTGCTGCTAGCTATGTAAATGGAGTGTCAAAAAGTTCATCTCTCCGAGGCCTACTTATTGTGCGCATAAAAAGATACACTGGTGTGATATTTAACTGTAAAAATGGCTTCCCTCGAATCACATACTAGATGTAATACATTTCGAGAACAGAAGGTTGTGAGAAGGCAAACGAAGTGTCAATAACATCATGCTTTCTGAATAAATCATGCGGCTGACATAGGTATTTCTCCTTCATCTTGTATACATACGGCTGTGGAATCATGATGATGTGATGTCTGTTCTTTCGGACATCTTCGAAGAAATATATACCACACATATAAAACTTGAAAATAAAAAAATGGTCAAATGTTTTGTGAAATGATGAGGCTAAAAGCAAGAAGTAAAATAGTTTAGAGAAACATCTGACGTGCCTTCAATTGTGGCTCTAAATCATAGAGCGAATGAGGTACTTCAGATGTTTCCCTAAGCTTTTTTGTTTCTTACTTTTAGACAAATCATTTCACAAAACATTTGAATTCTTTTCAAAAAAAATTCTATGCTGTATTTACACAAACTGTTTAGATTAAATGAAACACTTGGCATTAACATTGATTGTTGATGAATTATGTTCGCGACAATCAAACATCAGTAAAATTCAGAATGAGATTTTCACTCTGCAGCGGAGTGTGCGCTGATATGAAACTTCCTGGCAGATTAAAACTGTGTGCCCGACCGAGACTCGAACACAGTTTTAATCTGCCAGGAAGTTTCATCAGTAAAATTTCTTGATTGTTCAATCCGTATGGAGAGCGAGACAGATCACGCGATGTATTGCTCCGTAGACTTACACTGAAACGTTTGTCGGCGGACCTGAATAACCTCTGCGTACAAGCCAAATAAGTCACCAGCCTCTGTCTGACCACGAGACCAGGTTAAAATAGACACTTCTATACACTAATCAGTGACCTGTAGTAAGCCACGTCCTTTCCGAAGCTTCCGCGTCCAAAAGTGGTCCCGACTGCGATATTCGGCCCAGTGGTGACTTTTGCAGCTGCCGTCATCCTATTTTTGTTCACAACCTTCTTCACTGACCGTCTGTCAAGATCTCTCAACAAGCACTTTCATCAGCATTGTGTCTTAGTGGATGATGTCTTCCCGTTTTCCTGCATGGGTTATAAATCTTCCATGCTGTGCCTCTTGAAACACCAAACTCTTCAGATATCTTGGTTACCGAAGCACACAGAATTTGGCCCGTCCGGATTCACTTAGTCCCGAGTTAGTACGCTCACGACTACACAAACCCTGTTCTGACCATAACCGACACTTGCAACGTATTGAGGGCATTCCACACTTAGCGTTCTTGGTGGACACTGGAAATTTATAAGTTCCTACAGGACCAAACCGCTGAGGTCATCGGTCCCTAGCCTTGCACACTATTTAATCTAACTTAAACTAACTTACGCTAAGGACACCACACGCCCATGCCCGAGGGAGGACTGGAACCTCCGACGGGGGAAGCCGCGCGAACCATGTCAAGGTGTCCCAGACCACGCTGCGGTTCATAGGTGAACGGCGGTCCAAAACGTGTAGCGCGCTATGGACGCACGCTGGTGGGAGCGGCATCATGCTACGGGCTGGATCATGGAGTGAACACGTAGCGCTGGTCTGCTGCGCAGCTCCACGTTCAACAATGTTCGATGAACAGTAAGCTCCTAAACACTTGTGCGTGCGCCAGCATTGCGCTCTTTCGGCAGAGATGCCACAGACCACCATCTGTCCTATTTTACAGAGCAGACGTGCCTCCGAGCTCCATTTTCTGTGAAGAGTCGTGCACGTCCAACCATTTAGCGCCAAGTGCTAGTTTCACTGTCCTTGTACATCTACATCTACATGACTACTCTGCAATTCACATTTAAGTGCTTGGGAGAGGGTTCATCGAACCACGATCATACTATCTCTCTACCATTCCACTCCCGAACAGCGCGCGGGAAAAACGAACACCTAAACCTTTCTGTTCAAGCTCTGGTTTCTCTTATTTTATTTTGATGATCATTCCTACCTATGTAGGTTGGGCTCAACAAAATATTTTCGCATTCGGAAGAGAAAGTTGGTGACTGAAATTTCGTAAGTAGATCTCGCCGCGACGAAAAACGTCTTTGCTTTAATGACTTCCATCCCAACTCGCGTATCATATCTGCCACACTCTCTCCCCTATTACGTGATAATACAAAACGAGTTGCCCTTTTTTGCACCCTTTCGATGTCCTCCGTCAATCCCACCTGGTAAGGATCCCACACTGAGCAGCAATATTCTAACAGAGGTCGAACGAGTGTAGTGTAAGCTGTCTCTTTAGTGGACTTGTTGCATCTTCTAAGTGTCCTGCCAATGAAACGCAACCTTTGGCTCGCCTTCCCCACAATATTACCTATGTGGTCTTTCCAACTGAAGTTATTCGTGATTTCAACACCCAGGTACTTAGTTGAATTGACAGCCTTGAGAATTGTACTATTTATCGAGTAATCGAATTCCAACGAATTTCTTTTGGAACTCATGTGGATCACCTGACACTTTTCGTTATTTAGCGTCAACTGCAACCTGCCACACCATACAGCAATCTTTCCTAAATCGCTTTGCCGTCTATTACTACGAACTGCGACCTTCCTGACAGGAAATCACGAATCCACTCGCACAACTGAGAAGATACCCCAAAGGCCCGCAGCTTGATTAGAAGTCGCTTGTGGGGAACGGTTTCAAAAGCTTTCCGGAAATCTAGAAATACGGAATCAACTTGAGATCCCCTGTCGATAGCGGCCATTACTTCGTGCGAATAAAGAGCTAGCTGCGTTGCACAAGAACGATGCTTTCTGAAACCGTGCTGATTACGTATCAATAGGTCGTTCCCTTCGAGGTGTTTCATAATGTTTGAATACAGTATATGCTCCAAAACCCTACTGCAAACCGACCGCTGCTGCTTTCCATGATGCTCACAACAGTAGCACGTGAACATTCGACCCGCTTCTCCATTTTCGAGATAGTCGTTCGCACGGTCTGCGCAATAATAACTTAATCTTCGTCAAAGTCGCTTATCTCAAAGGCTTTCTCCATTTGCAGCCCCTGTCTTCGCTAGCGTTATCTCCCATCAGTGTGTGCTCCCACGTCACATGTCTGCAACGCGACCGGGCGGTTTCCAACGTCGCAGTGGGCAGTGGTCATAGCGCTCCGGCTTATCACTGCAGATACTGCACAAGTACCCACAAGACGTGGTCGGATGTTAGTGTGACTTCTCACACGTATGTACTACCGCTGAGAGTGTAAATGATTAGTTGCAGTTCTCTGTGATAGGTAGAAGGACCTCCAGAAAGCTTTGCAGTTGGTAGTGTTTGGTGTTGTTACAAGACCTTGTACGATATAAAAGAGGCGTCAAAAGCGTCAGGCGTTGCATGATGACCGTTCAAAAATGGTTCAAATGGCTCTGAGAACTACGGGACTTAATTTCTGAGGTCATCAGTCCCCTAGAACTTAGAACTACTTAAACCTAGCTAACCTAAGGACATCACACACATCCATGCCAAAGGCAGGATTCGAACCTGCGACCGTAGCGGTAGCGCGGTTTCAGACTGAAGCGCCTAGAACCGCTCGGCCACACCGGCCGGCTGATGACTGTGAAGAAGTCTACTGCTCGTGTGAGATAGCGGTATCAGCACCTGACGGACCAACAAATGTAGACCACATTGGGCAGTCTGGTCGAATCGTCCAACACCCCGATTTGTGGTGCATTTGGATGCGACAGTCGCTCGATGACAGACTGCACGGAATCGTGGGGGCAGGAATATTGGTCTACCACCTCTGAGCACCACAAAGGAGGATCGCTAATTGTGCACTCAGCGCATCCTAAGCCCTTCACACTCCCCCTGCTATTCAAGAACAAGTAGCGGATTCGCTGCAACATTCTGTGACTAGCAGCAGCCGGACAACGGAATTTCCGTTCTCACTCATAGGCTACCGCTAACATCACAAAACAAACAGCACTGTGTCACGGACGCACGAAAGCTCACGAATGGCGTCGCACGATGTTTAGCGAATCGTGGTTCTGCAATAAGCTGGATGACAGGCGGCGACCCGAGGGAAAGTCACATCTTCCAATGATTTGAGGAGACACAGTGGTGTTATTCCTGGTGCCATGCCGTGGCAAGCACATACATTTTCAGGTCACGTCTGGTAGTGACTGAGGGCCATTTTTCAACAGTTTAATGTTCGTCACACTTGGTGCTTGTCTCTTTGAACTTCCTGGGTGATGTTAAGGAACTCCTGTGGCCATCGAGATCCCTACATCTGTCCCCGACAGAATGTGAGTGGTACCATCTCGGGTGTCAGCTCCGTCCTACTACCAGATTCCAGGGTATCAACGACCAGTTACAACATTGGGGGCAAGCTCGTCTCAGCAGAGAATACAACGACCTTATGATAAACCTTGTCAATAGAGTAAGGGCACCCATGCAGGTCAGAGACGGTGCAACGTCTTACTGATAAGTGATCAAGTACTGCCAAAAATCTTTGTACGACGGACGTTCAATAACTAATAAAACAAATTATTTTTTCCTGAAAGTAGGTTCGTTCTGTTTGGGATTCCAATACACCATATTATTCCCCATTCTTTTGGCTCTAAAACCTTTTTCTTCAACATAACCTCCGTTCTATGCGACGGCCTTATACCATCTTACTGGTAGGAGCAGTATTCCGGCACAGTATCACTCTATTGGTAGTCGTCAAAGCCAACGCCTTGCTGCATCAACAACTTCTCCATCATCCACGCACTGCTCCCTGCGGAATGCATCCTTCTTTGGGCAAAACAGGTGGAAGTCGGAAGCTTCGAGGTCTGGCCTATATGGTGGATGAGTGTAATGAGGTGCTGTGAGCTCTGTGTGCTGTGTGAGATCTTGAGTCGTTTCTTCCGTTTCCTGAGGGTGGCGCAATACACTCCAGTGTTAATAATTGCACCACGAGGGAGGACATCAAACAGAATAGCTCCTTCCGAGTCCCAGAAGGCCGTCGCGCTTCACTTAACAGGCTGAGGGAGCGGCTTGCAGCTTTTGGCTCTGAGAACTACGGGACTTAACTTCTGAGGTCATCAGTCCCCTAGAACTTAGAACTAATTAAACCTAACTAACCTAAGGACATCACAAACATCCATGCCCGAGGCAGGATTCGAACCTGCGACCTAGAGGTCACACGGTTCCAGACTGAACAGACTGAAGCGCCTAGAACCGCACGGCCACACCGGCCGGCTCGGAGCTGTTCCGTCGGAGGAGAGGTGGTGTGACGTCACTGAATTGGTTTGGATTGGATTGTTTGGGGAAGGAGACCAAACAGCGAGGTCATCGGACTCATCGGATTAGGGAAGGACGGGGAAGGAAGTCGGCCGTGCCCATTCAAAGGAACCATCCCGGCATTAACCTGGAGCGATTTAGGGAAATTACGGAAAACCTAAATCAGGATGGCCGGACGCGGGATTGAACCGTCGTCCTCCCGAATGCGAGTCCAGTGTGCTAACCACTGCGCCACCTCGCTCGGTTCATTTTGTTTCCGGTTCGAAGTGATGAACTCATGTTTCATAGCCTGTGACGACGTTCGGAAAAAAAAGGTCACGATCAGCCTTAGAATGCAGAAGGAATTCCGCACAGACAGTCCCCTCGTTGCTCTTTATGGTCTTGTATTAGGAGCCGAGAAACCCTGCGGGCTCACACCTCTGAGTACCCAACTGGTGGACGAGTGTGTCAGCGCTACCAACCTCGACGTCCAGTTGAGCAGCGAGGTGTCTGATTTTGATCCGTCGTTCACCGACACTCATGCTCATAAATTAAGGATAATGCTGATACATGGCGAAACAAGGCTCTGGTGGGCGGTTTACGGGTTTAAATCATCTCGGGGTATGACCGTGCGGTGGATTTGACCTGTGGTCGTCACACGGTGGCGCTGGCAGCAGTCCACATAGGCGGAGGTGTGTTGGTGCATGTCAGAGTACGGTGCAGCGAGTAAGTGTGCAGACGTTTTCAGACGTGCTAATGGTGATTGTGTGTTGAAAATGGCTCAAGGAACACATATTGATGACGTTGTGAGGGGTAGAATACTAGGGTGACTGGAGGCTGGTCAAACACAGCAGGTCGTAGCACGGGCCCTCCGTGTGCCACAAAGTGTGATCTCGAGATTATGGCAACGATTCCAGCAGACAGGAAAAGTGTCGAAACGCGTCCCGGCGCTACAGTGCGGGACGTCCTCAGTGTAAAACACCACAAGAAGACCGATATCTCACCATGAGTGCCCGCAGATGGCCACAGATTACTGCAGGTAGCCTCGCTCGGGACCTTACCGCAGCCACTGGAACAGTTGTCTCCAGACACACAGTCTACAGACGACTGAACAGACATGGTTTACTCGCCCGGACACCTGCAAGGTGCATTCCACTGACCCCTGGTCACAAGAGAGCCCGTACGGCTTGGTGTCAAGAGCACAGTACATGGTCATTGGAACAGTGGTCACAGGTTATGTTCAGGGACGAGTCCAGGTATAATCTGAACAGTGATACTCACCGGTTTTTCATCTGGCTTGAACTAGGAACCAGATACCAAACCCTTAATGTCCTTGAAAGGGATGGGTTGGGATTATGATTGGCGCACGTACACGCATGCATGTCTTTGACAGAGGAACTGTAACAGGTCAGGTGTATCGGGACGTCATTTTACACCAGTATGTCCGCCTTTTCAGGGGTGCAGTGGGACCCACCTTCCTCCTGATAGATGATAACACACGGCCCCACCGATCTGCCATCGTGGAGGAGTACCTGGAAACAGAAGATATCGGGCGAATTGAGTGGCCTGCCTGTTCTCCAGACCTAAACCCCATAGAGCACGTCTGGGATGCTCTCGGTCGACGTATCGCTGGACGTCTTCAAACCCCTACGACACTTCAGGAGCTCCGACAGGCACTGGTGCAAGAACTGGAAGATATATCCCAGCAGCTGCTCGACCACCTGATCCAGAGTATGCCAACCCATTGTGCGGCCTGTGTACGTGTGCATGGTGATCATATCCCATACTGATGTCGGGGTAGATGCGCAGGAAACAGTGGCGTTTTGTAGCACAGGTGTTTCGGGACGGTTTTCTCAACTTATCACCAATACCATGGACTTACAGATCTGTGTCGTGTGTGTTCCCTATGTGCCTAAGCTATTGGCGCCAGTTTTGTTTAGTACCACGTTGTGTGGCACCACATTCTGCAATTATCCTTAATTTAAGAACGTGAGTGTAGAATGAGAGTGTCTACACGTTCTAACATTGCAGGATTCACAGTTGTGTGCGGCCGGCCGGTACGTGGGGGATCGAAATGGTTTGCGCGACTGTTTTGCAATCATTATAGACGCCTCGCCCAACGACTCAGCGTGCTTTTGTTCACTACCAGATCTCCGTAGACATCCTGCAAGCGCCTATGAATATCTGCGGTGCTCTGGTTTCCCGCCAGAGGAAACACAATGACGGCTCTCCGCGTGGGACGCACCTCCTTTACAGACGCCATTTTGAGAGTTACGTATAGCGCCGTCACCTATCGGAACTTCATGAAACCACAGGACCTGAAGAGAGCATATTCCACGATGTCCCACATGAAATTCCGCCTTTTTCTAAGAGAACTGGCAGAGAAAAAATGTCTGTTGCATTACTTATTTGATGTCCTTCGTAAATTTTGATCGATTTTGTTAATCAGCGGAAGATCAATCAACCCTTGAAGTTACACTCCCTTTCCTTCTCTCCTTCTGGGTGCTTTACCTTTTTTTTGCGTTATGACAGCTGCAGGACTTACTTTCTGTTCACTGACATCTTCAGTATAACAGTTCGCAGGTTGATTCACGAGTACAAAGTAGTATCGAGCACGATGCTTTTGAAGCTACGCGTGACGGAAACTCTTTCCTTGCGCTCTGATTGACACGGGAGGCGGCGCGCAGACTAGGTGTGCCGCCGTAGCGCTGACGGACAGGTAACAGTGAAGACGCACCCTGCTGTGTACGACCACGGTGACAAGAGACAGGCGGAGAGCTAAGCTTCCCCGCACCGCGTGAACACTTGCGGGAGGGTGCCGGACAATTAACAGGCAGTCTGCTTAATGGGCGGGGCGGTGAGGTGCGCACCGGCCAATTTGCTGCCCGCCACGGTCGCACGCTCGCACACACGCGCTCACGCACACCACGCGCGCTCACGCGTAGCCGTGCCCTTCAGCACTCGCAGCTGTCTGAAACACCAACAGTGTACTGCGCACGAAGCGTGATAGCACTACCAGATAGACAAGAGTATATTTTAAATTCCTCGGAATTTTATACGTAAAATTTTCTGAAATCGATGTCACATATTACAGGCATTCTCAAAAGTCTAAGCTCTACAGCTTTTACGTTACAGCTAACAGGGGACTTTGAAGATGAAAATGTCAAAAATATGACCTACTTTTCTCATCTACATTACTGTATCGCTATAAGGGAACCCAGATCAAGTAGCAGGTTGCGTATCTACCGGTTTCCACGGGATCTGACTTTCAATACTACGCCTAATTATTAACCTAATTTAATTATTTCAAATACTGTAATAATACACTCATTAAGAGATATAATTTTACGTTAAACGCTCAAGACAAGTATTAGACACTGCGTACTTGTCTTGCGGTTGCGTAAGGAAGGGTGCGCACATATCCGGACTTTATTTATTTTTCAATTTATCGGCTTTCAGGCTGCGCTTATACAGCTGTTTCTGTAGTAATGTGAGTTATGACGACACGAATGTAGTGACAGCATCCAGTCCGCGAGTTGAGAAAACCTCCTTCCCGACCAGGAATCGAATCCGACCCGGACTTTATTCGTCCAGTGTTCGAGAAAGAGAACACTTAGCGGCTCCAACAAACTTTACTTCACACATCTTTTCAAACTTTCACGAATCTTCTTTTCGCCGACAGCTTCCACGAAATCATGAATGGCAACAAATTCTGCGTTTGTGCAGTTGATGCAGTCAAACTTCATTATCAGGCACGATGTTTTTAATTATTAATTCTTTATTGCTGAGCATTTTTGCAACACGCTTTGCAGATAGTATCTACATACGTCACTGAATGTATCTGCCAAATTATATCAGTCTGGTACACATAGTTCAGGACATATCACGTCATCAACACTTAGATGCATGAAAAAATGGCTTTTGTTTAAAATGGAGCGTAAATTACCCGGAGTATAATCGTCCAGTGTTTCATAATGAGGGCACTTAGCGCCTTTCAACAAATCTTAAGGATGATTTCGAACATTTTCCAACATTTTCTCGCTTGCAAACTTAAAGTCAAATATTTAATACATTAACTCATTTGTAATCAGGCGCTTGAAGATATTTTCTATACGGGAGTTCGAGTCCTTAGATATTCATGGGTTTTCTGATTTTAACCAACTTCTTATACCATCACACCACACATATACCTCAGCATTTTCTTTAGATACCAAATTCTTATGGCTCCAAGCACTGTGGGACTTAACATCTGAGGTCATCAGTCCCCTAGACTTAGAACTACTTAAATTTAACTAACCTAAGGACATCACACACATCGATGTCCGAGGCAGGATTCGAACCTGCGACCGTAGCAGCCGCGTGGTTCCGGACTGAAGCGCCTAGAACCGCTCGGCCACAGAGGCCTGCTCTTTAGAGACACCGCAGTTTGATTCAGTCATAGCCGAGAGTTACTGTCAACAAAATACTAACCGCTTATATGTTGACATGCTGCATAATTTTTATCGTTGCCTTTCCCAGCAGATTATGTACGTCTCCAAGAAAATGGAGAAGGTGGGACGCGAGCATCTTAACTAAAAGAAAATAACACGTAAGTCGTACAACCAGTTGGTGAGTTTTGTATTTTGGTCAGTGGAAGACAACAGGATAGACAACTTGCAGTATGTGTTTCTTGAAGATTTACCGGCTGATGGAATATTTGAAGAAAGACAGTATTCCACGGGGCTGGAATATTCCAGATGGCTACTCCGTAATGTATGTGACAAAAAGATTATGGAATAACTTGCAGGACGTTCGCTGACTTGAGACTGCACATTATTTTTTTCTATAAACAACAAAATACATTTAACCTTTATACGGGGGTGGAACTTAAATAGTGGCAACTATTTATTCACAACCGATGCAAAACAGTTACATGTTTGCACCTGTTACTGTCCTTCAAAGTAGTCACCGGCGTTATGTAGAACCCGTTGCCAGCGATGTGGAAGGCGTAGTGTGCCGTTAGCAGAGTCTGTTCTGTTGATTGTGCGAATGGAGAGGTCTACTGCCTGTCGAATCTCTGGAACAGTTCTGAAGCGAATGCCACGAAGTGGTTCCTTCATCTTCGGAATCAAATCAAAGTCTCAAGGACTTAAGTCCGGGCAGTATGGTGGATGGTACAGTACTTCCCAGTTGCATCGACCGAACAGAGCAGCCACAGCTTGCGCTGTATGCGCCCGCGCATAGTCGTGCAAAATCATGGGTGGGTTGCGAAGAAAGTGTCGCCGCATCTTTCGCAAAGTTGGTCGCAGGTGATGCTCACAGTAATACTGCGCATTGACGGTCTGCCGTGCAGAGACGTACTGAGTTAGGATAACACCACACCAGTCGCACACGAGACTCACCGTTACCTTACGTTAGACCGCTTGCTCACAAGTGACTGTTTCCGTCGATTGTGCGCACACAGGTGACGTGGGACGGGCGAGTCCATTTGCTCGGAGGTAAGGTAGGTATGTCAACAAAGTGTGCTATCGGCGACAACAACAGCAGATCCCACTGCATAGTGTCTCCACAGCAGTGTTGCCACTATTTAAGTTCCAACCTACGTAGGTTTCAGCAGCGAAAATTGTGATGAGTGACATTTCAGCGAACACAGCAGATGATCCCTGATACTAAGCTTAACTTGAAGCAATAAAAAACGTAACCGAGCTTGGTCAAAAATGCCCACAGAATTTCGACGACAGTCTTGCTCTCTCTAACCAACCAGAAAGTAATATCAAAATTTATTTTAAAATTGTCTACGTAAGGTTGTTTCTGTTTGGCGAAGATTCAACTATTATATTCTTAGCGAAAGCCTGCAAAACTGAAAAGAAGTGTAAGAGAAGTTGCGTGGAACTATATGGCACACAGAACACGTGGTCTATGAGACCAGCGCTTAGAGATATGGACACAGCTGAAAGCGATTTTCACGATCGCTACAGGAGATGCTGTGGCCCTCTGGAGTGGGATTCACACTGGGAAGTTTTCAAGTGGTTGTATTTCAGGAGGGTAGGGGAGTGGGAAGTGATTTGGGACAGTTGAGACAGTCCCATTATGTTTTTATTTTTCTGGGCGCCCTAAGTCGTTTGACTGGTTTGTTGTAGCTCGCCATGATTTCCCTTTCTGTGGCAATCTCTTCATCTCAGAGTAGTGCTTACACATAACATTCCAAATTAAAGGAAACTACAGTTATATGTAAGTAAATTTTAATAACAATATTGTAATGAGAGTTCGTGTGGAATAGTACAACTGTAATAATTGCCACTGATACAGAAACATCGATACCAGTGTATACGAAGGGAGTGAATGGCTTCAGTGTAGGCACTCCTGGTTGTTGACGGATCCAGTTTTCAATGGTGTCCTGCACTTGCTTGGTACAGGTGAACCTCTGACCTTCCAGAGATTGTTTTAAGGGGTCAAAAATAAACGAGTCGCATGGAGAGATACAAAGACTATAAGGAGGATGTTCTAGGATCTACCATAGAAATATCTGAAGGATCTTGTGGATTTCTCGGCAAGTGGCTTAGCACTATCCTGGAGAAGCACTTCTCAGTTCGAGAGCTTGCCCCTGCACAAGCTGTTTGAGGCTCAGCAAGGTGTTGAATTACCGCTCGGTGTTAACTGTTACACACCGTGGTAGTCATTTGATGAGTAAAGGTCCTCCTTCGGGGCAGAGAGGGATATTTTTTTGGACGAGGGGAACCGGGATGCCGCCTCTCCATACTCACTCGTCTGGAGGAAGGATAGAAGTGGCGACACCACCACGCTTCGTCACGCACCACAATCTGAGCAATGAAGTCTTTCCTTCGTCCCGCGTATCTCAACGGACGGGTCAGGCAAACGCGCGATCTCGCCGTCTTGTGATTCTCTGCAAGATGCTTGGGCTCCACTGCGCACAAACTTCGCCGTAACGAAACTTCTCGTGGATTATGCGATGCACAGTTCCTTTGCTTATAGGAAGTTCAACGGCAATGCCACGTGTGGTGATCAGACAATTCGTCTGTAGGAGCTCCTCCACAGCCGAAATCCTGGCACCGGTGGAGATTACGTGCGAGTGGAAACACATTTATCTACTGGGATTACATACAATGCCGCTACACCGAAAATTTCCTTTCAGTTGCGTCTATATTATACACACATAAAAAAAGTTTTCCATCACCCCGGTTCCCAGAACTCCTGAAGATAGACGTTGACTGTGGATATTGTATGACAGACACACTCCCTTGACTGTTCAGAGATGTCACTAACCACTAACCCCCCCCCCCCCCCCCCCAAGCATGTAAATAACCATGCATGAGCAGCGCCTATTAGACGGAGAGGGTCCGACAGCTGATCGGTTCCAGTCATTCCACCAGGAAGGAGGTAAACGGCTCGTGTTGTCTGTAGTTCAACCATTGCTAGACGGTCAATACCGCGGTTCGATCGCGTCCGCATTATTACTTTGTGCCAGGAAGGAGTCTCAACAAGGGGAGTGTCCAGGTGTCTCAGAGTGAACCAAAGCGATGTTGTTCGGACATGGAGGAGATACAGAGAGACAGGAACTGTCGATGACATGCCTCGCTTAGGCCGCCCAAGTACTACTACTGCAGTGGATGACCGCTGCCTACGGATTATGGCTCGGAGGAACCCTGACAGCAACGCCACCGTGTTGAATAATGCTTTTCGTGCAGCCACAGGACGTCGTGTTACGACTCAGACTGTGCGCAGTAGGCTGCATGATGCGCAACTTCACTCCCGACGTCCATGGCGAGGTCCAGCTTTGCAATCACACCATGCAGCGCGGTACAGATGGGCCCAACAACATGCCGAATGGACCGCTCAGGATTGGCATCACTATCTCTTCACTGATGAGTGTCGCATATGCCTTCAACCAGACAATCGTCGGAGAGGGGTTTGGAGGCAACCTGGTCAGGCTGAACGCCTTACACTGTCCACAGAGTGCAGCAAGGTGTGGGTTCCCTGCTGTTTTTGGGTGGCATTATGTGGGGCCGACGTACGCCGTTGGTGGTCATGGAAGGCCCCTTATTGGCTGTACGATATGTGAATGCCATCCTCCGATCGATAGTGCAGCCACAATGGTAGCATATTGGCGAGGCAGTCTTCTTCATGGACGACTATTCGTGCTCCATCGTGCAAATCTTGTGAATGACTGCCTTCAGGATAATGGCATCTATCAACTGGAGTGGCCAGCACGTTCTCCAGACATGAACCCTATCGACAATGCGTGGGATAGATTGAAATAACTGTTTACGGACGATGTGACGCTCCAACCTGTCTGAGGGATCAACGCCGAATCGCCATTGAGGAGTGGGACAGTCTGGACCAACAGTGCCTTGGTGACCTTGTGGATAGCATGCCACGGCGCATACAGGCATGCATCAACGCAAGAGGACGTGCTACTGAGTATTAGAGGTACCGGTGTGTACAGCAATCTGGACCACCACCTTTGAGGGTCTCGCTGTATGGTGGTACAACATGCAATGTTGGTTTTCGTGAGCAATAAAAAGGGCGGAAATGATGTTTATGCTGATCTCTATTCACGTTTTCTGTACAGGTTCCAGAACTCTCGGAACCGAGGTGATGCAAAACTTTTTTTGATGTGTGTATTTGTTGTATATGGTATATCCTTCTCTCTCCAGTTCCCAATTTCTTATTATCTACAGCTCCCTGTAGTACTATCGAAGTTATTCCCTGAACTCTTACAAAATGCTATACTATTTACATGTACATATTTACGCGTCAAACCACGTTACGATCCAGTGGTACCTTGTACCACTACTAGTCATTTCCTCTCCTGTCCCACTCGCAAAAGGAGAGAGCGAGAAAGGACTGTCTAGAAGTCATTGTACGAGACCTAATTTTTAGCATCTTATCTCCTTTTCCTCACGCGAAATGTGTGTTGGCAGTAGCAAAACCATTCTGCAGTCGGCTTGAAATGACGGTTCTCTAAATTTTGTGAAATAGTGTCTTGCGGAAAGAGCACCTTCTTCGCTCCACAGGTACTCATTTCAATTCACGAAGCCCCTCCGTAATACTTGTGCTCTCATCGAACCTACCAGTAAGCGACCGCTAAGATCACAGGTTCGAATCCTGCCTGGGAGCATGGATGTGTGTGATGTCCTTAGGTTAGTTAGGTTTAAGTAGTTCTGAGTTCTAGGGGACTGATGACCTCAGATGTTAGGTCCGATAGTGCTCAGAGCCATTTGAACCATTCTGAAGCTACCAGTAATATATGTAGCAGACCACCTCTAACTTGCTTCAACCTGCTGGAGATACCAAACACTCGAACAGTATTCAAGAATGGGTCGTTGTAGCGTCATATACACCGTCTCCTTTGTGGATGAAATACACTTTCCCAAAATTATCCTAATAAAATGAAGCCGAGTATTCATTTTCGCTACTACCAATCTGACATGCTCATTCCATTTCATACTGCTTTGCGAAGTTACGCCGAAATATTTAATCGAAGTGACTGTGCCAAGCGGCACCTTGTTTATACGATATTCGAACGTTAATGATTGATTTTCCTACTCACCTCCATTATTTTACATTTTTCTACATTTAGAGGAAGCAGCTGTTCGTCACACCAACGAGAAATTTTTCTCAGTCACCCAATCCCTTGCCTTAGCCCAGAAAAACCTCAACTGGAAGTGAAACATTGGTGCTATATTGCTTAGTTAGTTCGATAAATGAGTACCTGTGAAAATTATTGTCGTTTGCATGTAGCTATTTGTGTGAGAGCCAAAAGTCAGTGATTTGCATTCCACAGGTGGTGCATGAGCCAGGACGGAATCCAGTTCCTTTCAACAGTACCAGTCCGCCCCCTTAGCTGAGTAGTCAGCGCATCTGAGTGCCATGCAGTGAGCCCAGTTTCGATTCCCAGGCGGGTAAAAAATCTCCCGCACTTTTGGTTCGGTTGGGTTGTTTGGGGGAGGAGACCAGACAGCGAGGCCATCGGCCTCATCGGATCAGGGAAGGATGGGGAAGGAAGTCGGCCGTGCCCTTTCAAGCGAACTATCCCGGCATTTGCCAGGAGCGATTTAGGGAAATCACGGAAAACCTAAATCAGTATGGGCGGACGCGGGATTGAACCGTCGTCCCCCCACTTTGGGACTCGTTGTTGTGTTGTCCTCATTATCATTTCGTCATCATCGACAAACAAGTCGCCCAGTGATGCGTCAGATGAGAAGTGTTGCAACTCGACGGCTAAACTAACTCAGGTGGTGAGTACTCGCCACTAATGCCATACGATCATCTCATCTTGAACCAACACCAGGTGATCTAGTTGTGGAGTAGAGAGGATCTGACTTGCGAATGTTTGGGAGAGGATTTCCAGTATCGGCATGTGCCTAGAGAAACCTCCGAAGGCCCTCGGTGAGAAGTGGGAGCTGTTTAACCTGTGGACTGACCTGCGTGCCGCCGGGTCCTGGCCCCGTGGCGCTGCCAGAGGCAGAGGGAGAAGTGGAGGCCCTGGGCTGTGGTGCCGGTGGCGGCTGCTGCTGCTGCTGCTTGCTGCGCGACAGCAGCTTCCTGCAGGCGCCGCCCGCCCCCGCGCCGCAGCCGCCCGCCTCGGCGCCGCCCCCGCCGCCGCCCCCGCGCGCCGCCGCGCCGCCGCTGGCGCCCATCCCGCAGCCGCAGCAGCCGCCGGCGCCGGCCAGCAGCAGCGCAGACGTGGCCAGCGGAGACTTGCAGGCGCCGCAGCTGAGGCTCAGCTCGGCGACGCCGCCCCCGCACCGGCAGCCGGGCACCAGCACGCCCGCCACCTGCACCAGCGCCGCCTCCGCCGGCGACGGCTGCTCGCAGTCCAGGGAGAAGGCGACGCTCTTGGGGCGCGCCCCCGGGGACTTGGCGCGGGGGTGGCCCGGCGAGAGGGGCCTCGGAGGTGTGGTGGGCGGCGGAGGAGTGGAGGGCCGGGAAGCCCTGGGAGGCGGCGGGGGCGGAGGGATGTCCGCTTCCGGCAACAGCTCCCAGACGTCGGTCGGGATTTCCCTCGGGCTCAGAGGTTCGCTCGCCCCGATCGGGGCTACGTCGTAGAGGATCTTACGTGCGGGCTGCTCCACCCGTACCGGTCGCTGAGGGATCGCCGGACGTATCTCCTCTGTGGAGGTACTCACGCGCGGTCGAGTGGTGCTGTCGGGGCTCCGAGGCGGAGTGGCCTCTCGGAGCGGCCCGTCACCGCCGACGCCCGCCTCCGGTGCGGGATCCGGGGGCGTCGGCCGCGCGCGGCTCTCCGCCGGCTGTGGCGAGGTGTCTCCGGTACTCCGCTGCGGAGGTGGCGGGGGCGGGGGCCGTCGTACGACGGGGACGCTGACTACGCCGGCGGCCGGGGGCGGTGGTGGGGGCGGAGCGGGCGGTGACGGCGAAGGAGGCCGGTGGCGGTCTTCGACGAGGGTCGTGGCTCCGACTACGGAGGTGGAGGAGAGAGCGGCTGCCGTGGGGGCGGAGGGGGCGGCGCGCATGGCTTGCGGGTCGGCGAGGCGCAGCGCGAGGGCGGCGGCAGCGCCCTGGCCGGCGGGGGCGGCGCGGCCGTCTGCGCGCAGGGGCAGCGCGCCGCAGCCGGGGAACCACACCGTGCCGGCGGCTCACATAACCCCACCTTCACCCACACTGTCTCTGCCTCCGGCCCCTACAGGCACCACCTGTCAACTCCCGTCTTCCTCAGGACACAGATACAGCACACGCCGAAACAGCACGTACACAACACTCCGGAAAACTGCAGAACGAAAACCTGTAGCCTCCTAGCGCTAGAATGTCACTTTTCTTCAGCTATCAACTGAGCCGTAAAGTAATATCTTCTGATGCACCTGAGGCTGTGCTAAACACTGACCGGGAACACCACACACTCACTGGCACTGTTGGTGTTGCTATTCCTGCCTCCACGTGCAACAACTCGAACCTAAGCGACCTGAGACAGACATAAAAACTCGGTCGCTATGGGTCATCCACATTTACAGTTTTGCTCTTCAGGTATTGTCTCCTAAACTTAACCACCTATGTGACTGGGGCAACACTCTTCCCTGGAGTGCTCAGTGCTGATCCACACTATACACTCTATGCTTCTATGCTTAGTTCCTATTTGAATAGAGCTACCACTGACATTTCTTTCTTTTAGTGCACACGAATTCCCTAACTGACAGATAATTAATTGACTGCATTTACCACATAGGAACACCAATTACAAGGCAAATTTGGCCTTAGTAACATCAAATGTGGATTATTTAACACGATACTGGGTAAAACGAAACGAATTTTATAGACGCTGTCCAGCTGGAAGACAGTGGCAACAAACTGCTTAACACACTTTTCGACGAATATTGACAAACAGAATTTCAGCTTTGTTCAGACTGTCCTAAATTCCTGCAATTTCAGTGTACGACACTGTCTATAAAGTTGCAGGCTGGAGAGATGTACAGACACTTTGCTGCTGCAATGTGTGGCACAGTTGCCAGTAAGCTTAGACAGTACGACACTATAATGTTTAATTGTCTGAGCCAATATCAACGACTGTCCTCGTACAGAATTTTCAATTTTACTTATTCTGAAACAAATTCTTACAAACTGTAAGCCACTTATTAAATATATATTATTATTGTTATTTAAATGGAGCAATGCAGTTGCTGTTTTTACGCTGGTATTTTGTAACGGCGCTGGCCAGTTTAAAGTGTTTTGGCAGGTAATTTTTTTTCCGAAATTAGCAGAAATAGTTTTGGGAAAAAACGTCGTTTCAGGAACGAAAGGAATCAGTTACTAAAGCTAGTAGGAGCAGCATGTATCCGCCAGTTTTTAACCCATTGCCGAGGTGTCACGTTTTCAGGGGCTCAAACTTTGCCGCCTGCTGGCGGCACCACAGGCGACGGCTGCGCGCAGCGTCGGACTAGGCTGCGGACGCGGCGCGGCAGGACGCACGGCGCTCGCCGCCTCTTCCCGGCGGGGCGCGGCGGTCGTCGCGGTGGCGGCGGGCGGCGTCGCGACGCGCGGTGACGCGGTGTGCGGCCGGCGGCGTCGTGGCGCGCACTGACCGCCCGGGCCGGCGCTGGATTGTTTTGGTGCGTGCGCGACTCCGGAGCCACCTGGCGGCGACGCCGAGACCTCCGGGGCGCGCACCCCTTCGCGAGGTTCCGCGTGTCGCCGCACAGGGCAGCACTGTCGGCATCTCGGCGTTCAAACATTTAAACTCTGGCCATCTCCATACCATTTTGTTAAATGTTTGAATGTCGACATTTCGTTCCATACATAAACAGTCGTTTTTATGCATAGTCGTTTTAAATTTCTTAACAGAAATCATTTTCCAGCGTTGGCTGTTTCATTTTTATTTATTTTTTATTTGAGATGAACAGTATCTTTTAACACAACCTAAGCGCTTAGCTAATTCCGCCTTCTCGGGCATTTCTATGTATGTGACACCATGACTGAAGCAGTAGTGCAGAAAAACAAATAGTGCCTCAAATACTTTGCTGATGTTTTAAAACACGAGAAAGATAAATCGGAAATTACGCGTGCAACAACCAAAGATAATCATGACAAAATTTAAGTTACTAAAGTAACATCGCTGTCATCCGCATAATCTTGGTGAACACATACCGTCGTAAGAGGAGAACTGACTATTACTGTCAAATATATATTTTAAATATATTTACGTCAGTTGCCATGTAATCACAGAATTGACGGCTGTAAGACAGTACACTAGCGGAGTAATATAGACATCACATCATTCTAGACGTCAACAGAATGTTGTCATTTTAATAAAAATGACGTTCACGTTTATACACGATCTCATCAAAATACTATTCGCAGGTACTAGGTAACAGCGGTTAGTGCCGAAACAATCTGTCGTTATTAAAGATTAATTATTATAAGCAGCTATTCTGGTGCATCTTTCTAATAATAAAGTCATTAGCTGACACATATTATGCTACTCGCCCTAAAAAAGAAAGAAAGACAGCAGCTATTGTCTTTGATTTAATAATAGCATTTGATTCTGTGGGCCATAGAACACTTTTGCGTACATTGGAAGATTATGGGAGAAGGAAGAAAAGATATAATGGTCCACTTCACATCTGGAAAGACGGAGGCAGAACGTTACCTCCAAGTGTCAACAAAGAGCAAACAGACCTTTATCTGACTAAGATCATGTAAACTGAGGGGTACAACCGGATTCTATTTTGAGATCATTGCTTTCATTGATATATAAACCCATATATCAATGAACCGCCACTAAATAACAGGTGACAGAAAAATTGTTCTCTCTGTAGATGACACGTGTTATTGGGAAAGGAAGCAAAATGTAAGATAAATGATGTAAATAATAAGGTCACGACAAATATGGATAGCAAGAGTTATTAGAAATTCGTGCGTCTATGAGAAGATGGATGTGACAAGCATACAACTACAACCGTCATACTTTAGAGAGAAATGTTGCCGAGAACCCGAGAAAATTCTGGTCCTAAGTGAAATCGCTAAACAAGTCGAAGTCCTCTATCCCGTTAGTCGTCGAACAGTGTGGTCTGAAAATAGACGTCGCCGAAAGGAAAGCTGAAATTTTAAATTTCGCATGTAAGAAATCACTCAAGCAGGAGACTCGTACAAATGTAGTGTCGTTTGACCTACGTACAGACTCGCGTATGAAGGACATAGAAATTGCCTTCCGTGAGCTAGGGAAGCAGCAGAAAGAGCTGAAAACAAGCAAATCGTCAGTTCCGGGTGGAATTCCAATCCCGGTTTACAGATAGTAAGTACTCCATGGCACTGCGCCCATACTTAGCTTGCATTTATCGCGGATCTATGGCTCAGCGCAAAGTCCCAAGCGAATAGAAAGAAGCGCAGGTGACTCCTGTGTATAAGAAGGGTAGAAGAACGGAGCCGCAAAATTACAGACCAATACCCTGTGGTGTTTTTTTTAAAATTATATTTTGATTAAATTATTATTCACATCTGAAGATTCAGAAATCTGTTGCGAGTTATGCACCACTTCTTGGCGGGAAGAGCAAAGACTTTTCAAAAAACTTAAGTAGCGTATGTGATAGTTTATATGTCACCTGAAATCGTTTGCAGAAGGCGTAGCGTTCTCAAAATCAAGAACATAGTTCGCACTGCCAGTTAATTTACTTGTGTCGTGATCATGTTCGACCACGACTGGATATGAGACATAGCAACTACGAACAGAGAAACCTAAGGGCCCAGAGAGAGGTGGAAATTTTCTTTGCTATACTACACCACACATTAAAAGAAGTTTGATTTAAATCACAAAGAAGGTAAATGGCAATACGCCTTCTGCCTTAACTACGGCGTTTGCCGACATGCAGTCCGGTCCCTGGTAGCTGCATGAAAACTATAAAAATACCGTTATTTCTGCTGTCATTAATAGGAGATGGATAGCATAGAAATACTTTAAGTAATAAGCAGGCGCTACAGCATTTGAGAGCACAATAACCAGTTTAATTACCCTAGTCAGTATTGCTAACAATAGGCTCCGTAACATTTCGATTTTATATCTTGCTGGCTGTATCTTTAAATAAAGTACTTTAACATTTTCGACATTTCATCTTAGCTGCACTCATAAATTCTTACATAGCACTGCACAATAGTAATATTTTATAATAACTAATTAGTGATTGCGGGCCACGCCACATACGCGTCCGCCGTCTTTAAAAAATATATCAGGACTGTGGTAACAGGAGAGGATTACAATTCTTCAGCTGTCAAAAAATAAGAAACACAAAATATCTCTATCGATACAATTTATCAACAATTCGTATTCTGCGCTGTGGCGCGTAAGGTATTCTTTGAAATATCAAGAGGTCGCTGCTCAGCGACGATCTAAGAAATTTTTACACAAATTGTATGGCTTTTATGAGCCTGCATGGTTAGGTTATCGTATGTAAGTTTGTTTAAGCTATCGAAACAGATACTAATATTACAACCCCTAACATCTGCTAGCAGCAGAATTCTTGAACGTACACTGAACACTGAGTTCCAATATAACAAATTTCCTTAAGACGGAAAAATGTTGTCTACAGATCAGCAGGGTTTTAAAAAGTATCGCTCATGCGAAACTTAGCTTTCCATTTTCTCACATGATGTCCTGCAAGCCATGTGTGAAGCATAACAGGGGAAATCTAACTGTTCCACGTTGGCCTCCTATTCGGAAGGACGACTGTTCAAACCTGCGGCCGAACATTCCGATTTAGGTTTGCCGTGATTTCCCTAAACCGCCTCAGGCAGGCGGACACCTGGTTGGTTCCTTTGAAAGGGCACAACCGAATTCCCATCCCATCGTTCCCTAATCCGAGCTTGCGCCCCGCCTCTAAAGACCTCGTTGTAGACGGACGTTACACACCAATCTCCTCCCCCTCCTCCAACTGTCCCGCTGTCAGGTGGAGGGTCCGCAGGAACGCCTGCTGTTCCAGATGAAAGCGAAGACGTGACACGGTTACGGTTCGTGTCTTCGAAGCTCACTAGCCCTGTGCCCTGCTGTTACAGCACTCCGTGTACTTGCTCCTTAAGCCTTTCAGAATTTCACAGCATATAGGACAGTCGAAAAAGTGGATATTGTTTTCCGTCAGGGTGATATCCAGCATACTCTTAGAGCAGGGTAAGGTTGTACGTTGAAAGTTATCGTCGTCGAGCTGTGGCGGCGTTGTGCTACTTTTGGATGCGTTGGTTGACTGGCGTCTCGGCAGGAGGGAGGGGAGGCGCGAGTGGCCCACTGATTCGCTCGGTTTATCGCAGTTTGCGAGTGAGGAAGAGCGGGGGGCGGGGGGGGGGGGGGGGGGGGGGGTTGTGGGAACGAGGCGGCAGTAGATGTCGACGGAGCGGCCAGTTGCTTCGGGACTCTTGCTGTATTCGCAGCCGTATGCACGATAGGATCCTTTGAGGCTGATTTATGGGCTTTGGAGAGAGAGTACACCAGAAATTTGCCTTCTGGAATGTTCCCGCCGCTCGCAGTTTGGGTGATGGCGCCCGTAATAGTAAAGAAGATATGTTGAATATTGCGTTTATTCCCTCAGTGAACCTCGTCCGTGGAGTTTGAAAGATAAGGTATTCTTGCAATTAATGTATCCTATTTGAAGTCACGAGTGTAAATTTTCTGATTTGCTTAGTGACTTTTATTTGTGTGTGTACAAGAAGTGCTGTACGGGCAGCTGGGCTGTTACAACCTCCGAGTTAGTCTCGGGTTATATGAATGTTTACTTAGATGGGTCACTGACTGGAGTGGTAAATTTGTCTCTCAAATGTTCCGTTCACAGTCTGCCGGCGGTACTTAACGTGCACTCGTATTTCCATTTGTTGGTTTTTTAGCTTTAAGTCATTGCTTACCTCCTGTAAGTTTCTAAAAATGTTGAATCAGCTTTTGTTGTTAAAAAAAATCTTTTAAATTTGTTTTAGATGGGTTTGCAACCTGAGTCTTATTTACGAGGGTTCGACCTTAAATAGTGGCAACTATTTATTCACAACCGATGCAAAAGAGTTACATGTTTGCACCTGTTACTGTCCTTCAAAGTAGTCACCGGCGTTATATACAACCCGTTGCCAGCGATGTGGAAGGCGTAGTGTGCCGTTAGCAGAGTCTGTTCTGTTGATTGTGCGAATGGAGAGGTCTACTGCCTGTCGAATCTCTGGAACAGTTCTGGAGCGAATGCCACGAAGTGGTTCCTTCATCTTCGGAATCAAATCAAAGTCACAAGGACGTAAGTCCGGGGAGTATGGTGGATGTCACAGTACTTCACAGTCTCATCGACCAAACAGAGCAGCCACAGCTTGCGCTGTATGAGCCCGCGCAGAAAGTGTCGCCGCTTCTTTCGCAAAGCTGGTCGCAGGTGGTGCTTCAAAAACGAAAAGTAATAGTGTACATTGACCGTCTGCCGTTCAGGAACGTAATGCGTCAGGATAACACCGTAACTTTCACCATACTGCGGCTTACTTCGTACAACACCATGTACCGTTTGCTCACAAGAACGTAAAGTGAGATCTCGCCTCTTGCTCAGCACGTTGCTTTCTGTCTGGCGTACTGCGGTTCTAGGAAGTAAACTGAAATCAGCAAATTCAGCAGCTAAAGAAAAATAATCTACTCACTACTAAACTTCCTTTGCTTGTTAGATACAAGCTGTGGTTGCCTGAGGCGTAGGGTGCAATGCACACACGACAAGTTAATATAATCTTTACTAAGAATTAAGGAAGAGGGTTTTACTTTAATGAAAAGCGATCTTGGAAAATTAAACTCTGATTGTTGTCAAAAAAGACTGTAAAGCATTAGAAGACTCTGAGAATTGCGAAATTCTTTCGTTAAATCATTACAGACACTCCAACCAGTTACGTAATTTACGATATAATGCAAACACAAAACCACGAAGAAAACGGTATATTGACACACAGTGAACACGGATTTAGAAAACATCGTATTTGTGAAACACAACTAACTCTGTATTCGCACAAAATGTTGGGTGGTATTCACAAGGGATTTATAATTGATTCTATATTTCTCGATTTCCGGAAGCCTTTTCACACTGTACCACACAACCGGCTTGTTGTGAAAGTGCGTCCTTATGGATTATCGTCCTAGGTATGTGACTGGATTCGTGATTTCCTTTCAGACAGGTCACAGTTCGTACTAATTGATGGAAAGTCGTCGAGTAAAACAGGAGTGATTTCTGGCGTTCCCCAAGGTAGTGTTATAGGCCTTTTGCTGTTCCTTATCTGTATAAACGATTTGGGAGAAAGTCTGAGCAGTTGACTTAGTTTGCTTGCTGATGACTCTGTCGTTTATCGACTAGAAAAGTCATCAGAAGATCAAAACAAATTGGAAAACGACTTAGAAAACATAGGCGTATGGTGCAGAAATTGGCAGTTGACCCTAAATAACGAAAAGAGTAAAGTCATCCACGTGAGTGCTAAAAGGATCCGTTAAACTTCGGTTGCACGATAAATCAATCACATCTAAAGGCCGTAAATTCAACTAAATACCTAGGTATTACAATTACGAACAACTTAAATTGGAAGGTACGCATAGAAAATGTTGTGGGAAAGGTTAACCAAAGGCTGCGTTTTGTTGGCAGGACACTTAGAAAATGTAACAGACCTACTAAGGAGACTGCCTACACTACCCTTCTCCGTCCTCTTTTAGAATACTGATATGCAGTGTGGGATCCTTACCAGACAGGAGTGACACAGTACATCGAAAAAGTTCAAAGAAAGACAGCTCGGTTTGTATTATCGCGAAATACCGGAGAGAGAGTCACTGAAATGATACAGGATTTTGGATGAACGTGCGTTTTTCGTTGTGGCAGAATCCTCTATCGAAATTTCAATCACCAACGTTCTCCTACGAATGCGAAAATATTTTGTTGACGCCGACATACATAGCGAGAAACGATCACTATAATAAAATAAGGGAAATCAGTGCTTGCATGGAAAGATAGGTTTTCGTTTTTTCTTCGCGCTATACGAGATTGGAATAATAGAGAATTGTTAAGTTGGTTTAAATGTGTGTGAACTTCTAAGGGACCAAACTGCTGAGGTCATCGGTCCCTAGACTTACACTAAGGACAACACTCACAGCCATGCCCGAGGGAGGACTCGAACCTCCGGCGGGAGGGGCCGCGCGATCCGTGACATGGCGCCTCTAACCGGGCGGCCACTCCGCGCGGCTAAGGTGGCGAACCACCTGCCAGGCACTTAAATGTGATTTGCGGAGTATCCATGTAGATGTAGATGTAGAAAGAGATCACACTAACACAAGTCATGAATATTATTAGTTATCTAAGGGACCAAGACTTCCCTGAATTGACATTTATGACAAACGAACATTTCATTCTTGCGCGTGCATGGGTTACCTTGAAATATTCCTTCTAAATCTTCTCCAACAATACAATCAATAATATAGCTTCATAAACAAGTTTTCATTTCCGTAATAAAATATTCCAGACAATTTCTCCCAGGTTCACAAGTATCAGATCTCCTTGTCTAAAAAGCTGCTCGCTGCTATGCCTTTAATAAGAATGCCCCACCGCTGCACAACTCACCGGCGACCAGGCACTCCATACTTTACGTCAAACACAGAATGAACCATCTTATCCACTACTCGTGCAGCGCGCTAAAGCATCTTTGTCGCAGTACAGTAAAGGTGAATTATTTACAATGGCAAGAAACATATAGAAACCTTACACAGTGATTCCAAAATTTTCTATGCCTTTTCCAGAAAGAAAAATGCTTCTATCATAACACAAAAAGGCAAATATATCCTGCGGAGAATTAGAGATATAATAGATGGAAACTAGCTTTTCGACTTATCTGGCAGCTTTAAAGACGTTTAAATCAAAACATCTTGACATACTTATGAGTTAAACCTTCTTCCTTAGCGCAGTGAGATCTCTTAGCTGCAAGGTGTTGGCACACTTGCTCCCTACAATTTATACGTTAAAGTCGCTGATTCTGGCCCAAAATCCAGAAGATTCGCCAGCCATAGCACACATGACATCATGTGTCATGTTACTTTACTTGAAACGATGCATTGTATTACATGACATGGGTTTTTAACCCTGAAAAGTAAAAAAAGCGCGAATATGTCAACATGTTTTGATTTAAATGTCTTTGAAGCTGTTATATAAGTCGAAAAGTTAGTTCCCTTCTTCTACGTCCCTAACTCTTGTAAGTAGGCTGTTTAGGTTTTCTTATTGGTAACGCACACGTAGCGCTCTGTGTGAGAATCACTGGCTGTGTTGTGTGCAGTCTGTGTCTAGTTTGCATTGTTGTCTGCCATTGTAGTGTTGGGCAGCGGCAGCTGGATGTGAACAGCGTTGCGCAGTTGCGCAGTTGGAGGTGAGCCGCCAGCAGTGGTGGATGTGGGGAGAGAGATGGCGGAGTTTTGAAATTTGTCATGTACTGCTATATATATTATGACTATTAAGGTAAATACATTGTTTGTTCTCTATTAAAATCTTTCATTTGCTAACTATGCCTATCAGTAGTTAGTGCCTTCCATAGTTTGAATCTTTTATTCAGCTGGCAGTAGTGGCGCTCGCTGTATTGCAGTAGTTCGAGTAACCAAGATTTTTGTGAGGTAAGCGATTTGTGAAATGCATAGGTTAATGTTAGTCAGGGCCATTCTTTGGTAGGGATATCGGAAAGTCAGATTGCGTTGCGCTAAAAATATTGTGTGTCAGTTAAAGCACAGTCTTGTATAATTGTTCAAAGGGGACGTTTCATATCAGGTTAAGCACAGTCCTGTGCAATTTTTCTAAGGGGAAGTTTCACTCTGTCCAGGACATATTCGCCTTTTTTGTGCTATGAAAGGAGAATTTTTTTTAAATTCTGGTTCCTAACTTTACTGTACCAAAATTTTGATATTAGACCTCCATAGCTTGGCAACCGATGTAGATTTTTGTTTACTCGGGCGGCAACTGATCAGGTGTAGGTTTTTTTATTGTCTTTAGAACCAAGTTGCTTTTATCGTGCCAACGCATAAAACTTTCACAAAACAACAGACCAACCATTAATTACGTCTATTTTTTGTCTACCTTCTGACAAAATTTGAACCGATTCGCACAAGTTTGAAACTTAGAAGTGGCATGCGTAACAAACAATTTTTTTGCGCCTAAAATTCTAAGACAGAAAATTTTTGAAAGCGAGTTTTCAATATTATCGTAAGAATGCATTTTTTCATTTATATGATTCACTTTAAACCGTTACCGCGCACTCATTTCAGCTAAGAACGAATTTTACGTGCTACATTTATCTCTACTTTAAACCATCGTATCATGATATTAGATAAAAATGATTGGACCAAAAAAAATTAATGTTGACTTTATCTATTTATCAATCGTCGTGCAAATTTTGAACCGATTCGTAAAAGTTTAAGGTATAGAAGTGGTGCGCTTCAAAAGAATCCCATTTTTTCAAACGATTAGAACGTACCTTAGACCAACTTGCGATGCACAAGTGAACCATCACTTCCGCCCCTGTCCGGAGTTATTTAAGGGAGACTGTTTTTGCTCGTAAAATCCGAAACGAGAATGAGTGTTTTTGCACGTAAAATCCGAACGGTGCACGTACAAATGGTGCCATTAGTTGAGCAATAATTTCAGCCCAATTAAAATCTGTAGCAAAAGGAATTAATCGATTCGCACAATTTGCCTGGGCACCAGCTCCGGTTCGTCGTTCAAACCTTGCTTAATATACTGCAACATAAATGGCCTCTGGTCCGGGACCGAGCAAGGTGGCGCAGTGGCTAGCACACTAGACTCGCATTCGGGAGGACGACGGTTCAATCCCGCGTCCGGCCATCCTGATTTAGGTTTTCCGTGATTTCCCTAAATCGCTCCAGGCAAATGCCGGGATGGTTCCTTTGAAAGGGCACGGCCGACTTCCTTCCCCGTTCTTCCCGAGACCGATGACCTCGCTGTTTGGTCTCTTCCCCCAAAACAACCAACCCACATCTGGACCGGGCTAGAGCTAAGACATTTTACTCCATGTTCCTAGCTCAAATAGAAACCGAGCACCAAGATCCCCCCCCAAACCACGATTCTGCACACGGTCTTTTGAAAACAGCATATAAGTCTACAAGAGCTACACTTTATTCCCTTCTTTGTCAGTGCTGTTTCATTTTCAAAGATAATCAACGGTCATAGCATGAAAAGACTTTCTTGTTGAGGACTGTTAACGATTTTATAAATGTTGCAAGTAGAGACGCGTACACGAACCTTGCTTTGTATTACAGGAGCTGTGGCCTTCACGAAAGAGCGAGTAGACAGACGGAAGTTGGTTTTGAAAGAGTTTGGAAACTACGTGACTCCAAGAAAAGCGCGAGCAAATGAATGTATGTGGACGGCGTGGTGACAAAGTGTGAAGCAATTCTTTGTGGATGTGATGGGCGTGCAGTTTGTGGGCCACAGTGCAAGGAATATTAAAGAAGACCCTCGAAGAGAGTTATAAACAGAACAGTGCCGTATGGCCAAAGAATACACAACTGGAAGGAGAGCCTTCGCTCAGTTACTGTTGCCGCCAAACTATTACGTCACACCAACAGCTTCACCTCGATTAAGACTGTTTACCATTTCAGACGATTAAAACTTATAAGACTTATTGACGTAAAATCATTTATCGGACAATATATTGCTTGTGTAAAGCTTTAATCCTAACCCTATGCAATTTATTCGCCTAAGTCGTGATTACCGTAAGCGGGACTCATTTGTTGTTATTCTAACAACTGTGTATCACATTTGAATTGTAATCGGAAAAATGGCATGAAATTCAGGTGATACAAATATGCTTGACAACACCGCTTAGTCGAAATTAGCTAATCGCACAATTAAATAAATATCGCGTGACTGCCTACTACGGACCATGTTTACACTAAGAAAAAGAAAAAACCTGTAATTTAAGAGTATGAAATGTATAAAGAAATAAGGTAAAATCTTCCGTCATAAAGTGACTCTTGCTGGTTAATCAAAGCTAGGGGTGAATCTGGTACTATAGTAATTTTAATGACCTTTTGAGAACAGAAGATAATTAATTTTTGCTAGTAGTGAATCTGACATAACTATATTAAATATTGTTTTATGATTCAAATATACTAATCAGTTTCATGTATTTAGTGATTTTCTGTGTCGATCTCGGCTTTCAGGTATTTTCGGCGTTGCTTCACTATATTGCTGCTAACTGTGGCGTCATTTACACTTAATTGTTACGGTTTTTGGTAGTGAAGTTTGACTCTGAAAAGTAAGTTACATACTGTTACAGTGAGCCTTATCTAGAGGTCACAGTTCTTAATGGTTACCGAGTCATTTGAGGCAATAAGTCAGTTAATTGCGATTTCACATGATTAGAAAGGTTTGGATGTGCAAGTACTTGAACATTTGAAGTCTGTGATAGTTCGCATATTCAGTTGAGCTCCCAAGCATGTGATGACGTTCTCGCCCACGTACGTATCATTGTTACAAGTTCAAATTCAGTCCAGCACAATTTATATCAAAACTATTGTTAATTTTAGTACCGGCGAACATTTTACTTCATTTAAGAATTTAGTTTTCACATAACTGCCGTTTCATCTATAGTAAAAAATTCGGCTAACTAATCAAAACTAATCTTCATAATAAAAAAAAACTGCATTCGATCGTTATTAAGTCAACGTACGTACGTCCCACAATAACGATTACCTGTATACGTTCCTACATTGTTTCGATTATAATCTTTGGAAATGATGCCTTCTCCGATATTTAGGTACATTTAATCACGGTAGAATGCTTGTATACCGAGAGGTGTAGGCAGGTTACAAACACTTGAATATATGTGAAGGGCTTATTTCAATAGTGGTACAAGTCCATTTTTATTCATTCTGAGATACAGAGTCCTAAAGTTAAATGAGCGCTGAAAAGTCTGCAGTTGAAATATCAGAAATATTCAAGTGTATATTATTTCAATAATGGTACAAGTCCATTTTTGTTCATTCTAAGATACAGAGTCCTAAAGTTAAATGAGCGCTGAAAAGTCTGCAGTAGAGATATCAGAAATATTCAAGTGTGTACAGTTAAATATTTCTGGTATCTCAACTGCAGATTTTTCAGCGCCCATTTAAGTTTAGGACTCTGTATCTCAGAATGAACAAAATTGGACTTGTACCACTACTGAAAAAGCCCTTCGTGTAATCTTTGTGGATACATTCTTGGTGGTTTGTCTTAGCCACATTCCCTCTACAGAATCGGGGAAAATGTGAAAGCACGTGGAACATGCTGGATCCAAGTACCTAGCACGACTGGTGAGTGCTCCGACAATCACGATATATCGGAATACAGTCAGAGTATTCACTCACGTCGTTACCCCATTGCTGCGCACTCGACGTTTTCGCTTTGGTTTCGACAACCATATGTGTACTTTTGCGGTTGCACGACAAAGAAGGGAACAGGAGTATTACATTGTCATGCCCGTAGATTTTATGTAACACGTCCTGTATGTGATACATGTATTTCTTCTACAGGGAAGTGCAAGTTGTTGGTCGAGTACTTTTAAATTTGCTCTGATCATCGTCAGACGAGAAACGGTTCAGACAACTGATGTACACGATTATTGTTAGAAGATAGCGACGAGGCAATAGTCGGAGCGACGAGGAATAGCGTCATACGTGCCATGAAAGCTGCGCGTTGAAGTAGACGGCACGAGAGTAAGAAGTGGCCAGTTGTATTCGCTTTACGTCTAGTCGACCGTCATCCGTTCTCAGTTTGCTGTGATCGGGTCGTGTTGCTCGAGGCTGTGCAGCTGACGCTTGCGGCAGAGGTAAGACAAACTGCGCTGCCTTGGCTGCCTGAGAAGATTCCCGGACCCGTGTAACGCAAGCTGTAGCTCGGGAGACTCACCTTGCCGGAGCCCCTGGTGTTGGAGCAGCGCAGGACCCCGATGGCGTGCTGCTGGTACTCCTTCTCCAGGTGGTCGTGCTGCGCCTGGATGCGCCTGCGCACAACACAGGCCTTAGCATTCTAAAGCCAACACCGGCTAGACATTAACTACAATATTGTAAAGGTGAAATAACATGGAGCCATAGCTGTGTAAACTATGTTTATACAGTGGTCAAAATGAATGTTGCATATCGCTGAAACTTTAACACTGAACGTTATGATCCAGGAATACGTTATGATATGAGTACATTGATTTGTCTGCAATGTATTTCTAGCGGAAAGAGTACATGTTTGTAAAGTGTGGGGGCTTAAGGGCAGTCTACGGCAGCTGTGTCACCTGTAAGCATTGAAGAACTTGTGCTGTGCGTCATTACGAGAGATGTGTTGCTTCAGGGTGGTTCGGACAAGCAGAAAATGGTATGAAGTAAGTAGGAATCGTTATGAAAAGGAAGTTGGGATAAAATGTGAGCTACAGTGAACGGCTCAGCGACAAGGTTACCCTCAACAGATTCGACAACAAACCAACGCTGACGAAAACACTTCAGGTATTGCATTAGGAATGCATTTAGCAGAAACCGGCCACACTGTACACAATATCAAGATTTGTATGCGTATTTTACGCAGAGCAGAGAAGGATCGCGCTCTCGACTTGTTGGAGGAGATAGAAATTTAGAAAGCCAAAAGGCATGAGCCCACCAGGGTACTCAGTGGACAAAGCGATTTTGAACCCAACGCCTACTTTGCTTTGTTTGATAACATACTACGATAACCAAATAATGCCTCGCGTATTTATACCTAGCCTTACTTGATGAGTTATGTTGACATTTCCCTTAGTTCCGCACAGTAGTCGCTCTAATCTTGTAACTGATTGTCTCCTACCTACTCGTTGAATGTATAGGCAAACTATATAATTTTTTTTATTGACTGCTTATATGTTGTTTAAAATTTTTTCTGTGGGAGACATGTCACGATGTATGTAAAGCTCTCTATTGGTTAAGTTCTTACGATCGGTGCACGCCTACATAGGATCCTAGCGGCCGACCCAACAGAGGGCGCGGTTCATTGATCTGTCTCTTTTTCAGCTGTCATATACACATTTTATCTTTCATAAGCAATTTATAGGTAGCCACAGCCAATGTATTACGCTATATTAACTGTTGACCGTAAATTCACCATGTACAAAGGGTCGGACTATTCTTCATATATTTTCTTTTAATAATTTTACATAGGTAACTGCATTCATCTTTTAAAGTATCACAATTGGTTTCTATGATAGTCATCAATTTTAATAAGTCTGCTACATGCATTTTATCTAATATGCTTTTATCAGATTATATTTTTGCGTAAATGATGACTACACATAAGCAAGCCCACAGTAGCGACATCTAGGGACAGTGTAGGCAAACAGGTTTCTGGATGCTGCCGTACTTCAGTAGCTAGTTGGCAATAATCACCATGTGTACGATGTGGCCTATTCTACACCATATTTTAAATCTAATTGACGATGCTATGCTGATTATGTTTATATGTTTTGACGATGTTTATGGCCGTATCACATTAGGACACGGTGTAAAAAAGGTATGTTATACTGTATTTTATCTGTACATTTCCCTGGTGTATGACAGTATATTGTGATACGTATTGCTGTTTTATGTTAAAAGACACACCCCTCCACCATCCTCCACACCTATAAATCCCTCATCCACCCTATCCTCCGCTATGTCCTCCCTGCCTGGATCTCTGCTCCCCCTACCTTTTACAAATCCCTTCAGATCCTAGAACGCCACGCTCTTCGCCTCGCCTATCGCGTCCATCTCCCCTCCCCCACGCGGATCCTGTACTACCTTATTCTGTTCCCCCACCTCCTCCTTTTCCTCGAACAGATACAGGTCCTCTCCACGTAGATCCTCCTCACCCGCTCGTCTCACCCATCCTCTCCCACCCCCGCCCGCTGCCGCGCCTGTATTCCCACGTCCCACCCGGTCTCCATCTCTCCACCCTCCTTACCCTCTCCCGAGGTGGCTTCCGCCAGCTCCCCCTCCCTGATGATGCCCTCCTCCCCTCCATCTACCCCTCCTACCAACTTTGATCCTCCCTCCCACTTTCTGTGTTTTTTCCTTGGGGCACCCTCTCTCCCTCCCCTCCCCCTTCCCGCCCTCCTCCCTTCCCCCCTCCTCCCCTTTCCCGTACCCCCATCCCTTCATTCCTCCCACCGTCTCCTCTGCCATTGGCATCTCTGCTCTCCCCTCTCCCTCCCCCACCACCTTCTTCCCCTCCTGGCACGTCCCCAGACTTGCACAGATTAAGTGGACGTTCTCACAGCAGAGATCATCGCCATCAGTTTCTCATGTGTGTGCCGTCATGTTTCTGATTTAGTGTTTTTCGCCGCCACGCTCCTTCGTTCACTTGTACCGTATAAATCATCTGTGTTTGTGCGCAGAGCCGACAGTTTCTTCGTGTTTTTTTTTTTTTTTTTTTTTCGTCGAGTGTGAACGGCTTCATGTTTTTAATTACTGTAACTACTGTTTTTAACCACCCATCTGTTACTTTTCTGTCTTCATTTTCTCTCTTATTGTAATGCTTGTGGCTGAATAGCGGAGTAGATTTATCTGCTGCCAGCCCACCTTGTATGAGGTGAAAAATAACAATAAAGAAAAAAAAAAGACACACTGCTCACCAGATGTATATATTTATATATTTTAGATCTGAAGATGGTCATTACAGACTGAAACTGGTCATCGTCTAAAGAATTCATTTGTGATCAGAGACTGGAATAATGAAGCATTTTACTTCAGGTATACTTGTCGACGTCGCAAACAGAAGATGAGGAGATGGAAAATGTATTTGAAGAAACTGAAAGGATAATTCAGTATTTAAAGCGAAATAAAAGTCTAATAGTCATGGGGATTAGAATGCATTTGCAGGAGCAGGAATAGAAGAAAGGAAGAACTGGACTTGCTAGTAGGAATGAGAGAGGAGAAAGACTAATTGAGTTATGAATGGCAAATATACTGTCCAAAAATCGCAAAAGGGGAAGATATATATTTGCAAATGGCTCGGATATAAGGGAAAATTCCATTTGGATTACATGATGATCAAAGAGAGAGAAATAAAATACTGGATTGTATGGCTTACCCAGAAGAAGATACAGATTAACACCACAATATAGTAACGGTGAAGAGGAGACTGAAGTTCAAGCGAATAGTAAGAATCAGTCTGTAATGAAGTCTTGAAGAATGATGAGGCGCATCAGACGTTCACTAAAGATGCGGATACTGCGGCAAGGAATACCACATCAGGCAGTTCAGCTGAAGAGGAATGGACGTATCTAAAAAGAGGAAGCACAGATGTTGGACAGACAAACATAATTACTAGGAAGCTAACTATGAAGAAATCTTGGGTGACGGATGAAACGTTCCAATTAACTGACGAAAGAAGGAAATACAAAAACCTTCAAGGAAAGACAGGAATACAGCAATATATATCACTTGGAAATGAAACAAATAGGAAGAACAGGGAAGCCAAGTCGAAATGGCGGCGGTAAAAATATGAAGCAATCGAAAAAAAAATGGTCGTCAGAAAGAGTGGCTCAGCATACAGAGAGAAAAAAACAGCCTTCCGTGTAATTGAAAGCTAAGTCGATAACATTAAGAGCGCAATAGGAATTCCACTGTTGAAATCAGAAGAAAGAACGTATAGGTGGGAACACCAGGCTGAAGGCCTCTATGAGAGGGGGAATTGTCCGATGACGTGATGGGAGAGTAAATTGGAGTTGATATGGAAGAGATAGGGGCTCCAATATTAGAGTTAGAATTTAAAAGAACTTTAGAAAACTTGAGATCAAATAAGGCAGAAGGATAGATAAAACTTCATCAAATTTCTTGAATCACTGGGAGGAATGGCAACAAAACGACTGTTCCGGTAGGTGTGTACAGGTGTGTAGACTGTACGGAACAGGTTCAAATTGGTTCAAATGGCTCTGAGCAATATGCGACTTAACTTCTGAGGTCATCAGTCCCCTAGAACTTAGAACTTCTTAAACCTAACTAACCTAAGGACATCACACACATCCATGCCCGAGGCAGGATTCGAACCTGCGACAGTACGGTCGAGCGGTTACAGAATGCAGCGCCTAGAACCGCTCGGTCACTCCGGCCGCCTGGAACAGGTGATACGCCGTCAGTCTTTCTGAAAAACACCACACACTCAATTCCGAAGATAGCAAGACCCGATAAGTGCGAGAATTATCCCACAATCAGCTAAGCAGCTGTTGCATCCAAGCTGCTGATAAGAATAGTATATAGGACAAAGGAAAAGAAGACTGAGGATATGTTAGATGACGATCAGTTTGGCTTTAGGAGGAGAGCAAGTTGCCCTCAATAATGGAAGGAAGGCTGGACAAAAATGAAGACAGGCTCATAAGATATGTTGATATGGAAAAAAGTATTCGACAATATAAAATGTAAGATGTTTGGAATTCTGGGACAAGTAGGAGTAAGCTACAGGGAACGACAGGTGTCATGCAATAGAGACAAGAACCGAGAGGGAACAATAAACTTGGAAGACAAAGAACGAAGTGCTCGTATTAAGCAGGGTGTAAGACAGCGGTGCAGCCTCTCGCCCCTACTCTCCTGTCTATACTCCGAAAAGCAATGTCGGAAACAAAAACAAGATTCAAGAGTGGAATACAATTTCGGGGGGAAAGGATATCAATGAAAAGATTCGCTGACGACACTGTTATCCTCAGCGAAGGCGAAGGGAATTATAAGATCTGTTGAATGGAATGAGCAGCCTACTCAGTACACAATTTCGATTAAGAGTAAATAATGAGTAGTAGCAGATAGCGAAAAACTTAACGTCAAAATTGGTGATGACATAATAGATTAAATTAAGGAGTTGTGCTACCTTGAAGCAAAATAACCCACGACGTACGAAGCAAGGACGACATAAAAATGAGACTAGCACAGACAAAAAGGGCATCCCTGGCCAAGAGAATGTAACAACGACGCTGTACTATTGTACATATAAGTAATGTTTTTCTTCTGATTTTTCGATAATTGATGTTCTGATTTCATTTCTTTTTTTGTTTCTTGTCATTGTGTTAAGAGAACTGTAAACAAGTTTCAATGTGAATATTAATGTTTATGTCAAATGTCAAGCAATATTGTAATAGAATTGAAATGTAACTAATGTTGGAACTGTTGTAAGATGTTTAAAATTGTAATTGTGCGTCTGGTCCATACGTAGGCCATGTGTTAGGATATGTAGAATGCAAAACCTCGGGTGAATACCCTGTCTGTCAGGGAGCAGTAAAAGGTGGATGGCAGGCGAGCGCGGGAAAATGCACGGCACAACGGGCTCAGCAGTAGTAGTTGGAGTTTGGCATTGGTCTGAGCAACATGTTCTGGAACGAGGAGGCTCTCCTGGAAGACGTAGTTTCATTGAGCCTCGGGTATGCCGTTCCAACGCCCACACAGCATGACAAAAGTCCATAGGCACTAAATGAAAAAGTATTGCGACGCAAAGAAGAATTAAAGTGCCGATACGTCAAGAGCCATAGCTGTGGTTGTATGTGTGCTCTGTGCCTCGCCATCTTGCCGCCCGCCAACCGCCGCATCGATACAAGCAGGTTGAAACTTTTAGTACTGTAGTCGTATGGACCATAGAGTGAACTGTTCAATAATAACCTAAATTTTACCAGAACTTTCCCATCATTTAATTATCCTTACAATTAACCTAGACAGGGTCCTTTCCAAATGTTGTGCAATCCGAGTGTCCCGAAATGAAAAACTAAATTTTGTGTTAATAATAATTACTTGCAGACCTAGCTATGATAGAATGGTGTTTAACAAAACAGTTCTTTAATGAACCAGTAAATGAATAACGAAGGTCTAACGAAGTTGAAAGATAACTTTAATATTGATATAGTAACGAAGTTTAATTATTTCGAGACAGATATAAAGGTACTTAAATGAGCAGTAAATAAGATGAAAAGAGTAGTAACTTATATACTGGAAATCTTGAACGCATAATAAATTCAGTAATCATTTTTTTTAATACAGCGATCAAAACAGTTTCGCGGTCATCCCCCCCCCCCCTTTTTTTTATTCATTTGATTTCCGTAGTGTTCTAAATTGGTTTGACCAGCAAAAGTTAAAGTCAATATAAAAGTCAAAATTTATCAGTGTTTTATCTTTATCAAAACTGACATTTTGTGTGTGGCATGAAAGTGCAATTTCTAGGGTTACCTATGCCCGATTTTAATCAGATTAATAGACAGTATAAAGTTTTTTAGTATACATTATACTGTAGTGTTATGTATTCATAGTTTTCCATAACAGTACAGAACGTGAAACTATCAGATCAATAGATTTTCTGGTTCTAAAATTCTACTATATTATGCAGTGTTACAACTTGTTGTTTTGCATGAATATATACCATCTTGTACAGGGAAGAAACTCAGTTAATGCCTAATTAGGCTGGCGAACGTATTATTATTAAATTGGTAGCATCTTCAGTGTTGCTTTTGGTCCATCCTGACGCGTAATTGCATTTAGAACTTACTTGACGGATCATTGTTATTACAGAGTGGGTGTAAGTCTGATTTGCCATCATTCAGGTACACGCGGTCGATATCTATACGAAAATCCTTTCTCATAAAGTGAACCCCGCTCACTTACCATAGTACAGGCTTTAACGAGTATTGTGTGTGCCCCACGCGCACGTTACAAGAAGTCTACTAGTATCAAACATAGGTCTGAATTTGAGGATGAAATTTGCGGGAATATAGTTTGGAGTACAGGACTATATGGCAGTGAATCGTGGACAGTGGAAAAACCGGAACAGGAGAGAATCGAAACCTTTGAGACGTGGTGCTACAGAAAAATGTTGGAAATTAGGTAGATTAGATTAGATTAGTTTTTCGTTCCATAGATCCGTGCTGAGGAGATCCTCGTGGATGTGGAAAATGTCAATTTTTTTAAAGCTGAAATAACAATACTAAGAGTATGAATATATACAGTACATCATTTGTTTCTATTAAAAAATTCGTCAATGGAGTAGAAGGAGTTGGCCACTAGTAAGTCTTTCGGGCTCCTTTTAAACTGATCTTTATTTATAACTAAATTTTTTTACGTTTGCTGGCAAATTATTGAAGATGAGTGTTCCTGAGTAGTGGACCCCATTCTGAACTGAAGTAAGTGCTTTTAAGTCCTTGTGCAGATCATTTTTGTTCCTGGTATTGTATGTATGAACTGAACTGTTTGTTGGAAAAAGAAATATATTATTTAGGACAAATTTCATTAAGCAGTAAATATACTGAGAGGCAGTAGTTAATATACCCAGTACTTTGAAGAGGTTTCTACAGGACGTCCGTGAATTTACTCCACAAATAATACGTATTACACGCTTTTGAACTCTGAAAACTTTTGTTTGACTTGAAGAGTTACCCCAAAATATTATACCATATGACATCATGGAATGAAAGTAGTCAAAGTATGCAAGATTTTTCATTTTTATGTCGCCTATGTCTGCTAACACTGGAATTGCAAATACAGATTTGTTAAGGCGTTTCTGCCGTTCTGTGGTGTGCTCCTCCCAACTGAATTTATTATCAAGTTGTAATCCCAGGAATTTAAGACTGTCAACCTCTTCTATCTGCTCTTCATACTTTATGCATATGCTGGGTGGAAACCTCTTACAGGTTCTGAATTGCATATAGTGAGTCTTTTCGAAGTTTATGTCAGTGAGTTGGCTTTAAACCATTTATTAATATCCATGAAAATATCATTAGCAGATCTTTCTAGAACTACACTCGAGATACTATTTATTGCAACACTTGTGTCATCTGCAAACAAAACGAACTCTGCTTCTGGCAGTGTAACTGATGAGAGATCATTAATGTACATAAGAAAAAGCAATGACCCTAAAATGGATTCTTGTGGGACACCACATGTAATTTATTCCCATTCTGATGATGACTGATGACTTAATTCGCTAGTCTCTTGCACTGACAACCTTTGTTTCCTGTTAGCGAGGTATGATTTGAACCATTTTGCAGCACTGCCCGTGACACCATAGAATTCCAATTTATTTAAAAGGATGTTGTGGTTCACACAATTTGACAAATCACAGAAAACACCTGCTGCTTGTAACTTGTTATTTAATGAATTAAGTACATTTTGACTGTAGGTGTAAATAGCCTTCTCGATATCAGAACCCTTCAGAAATCCAAACTGTATTCTTGATAATATGTTATTTGTCGTCAGATGGTTGAGAAACTGCCTGTACATTACTTTTTCTAAAATTTTTGAGAATGCTGGCAAAAGTGAAATCGGTCTGTAGTTTGATGGTATCTCTTTATACCCTTTCTTGAATAGTGGCTTAGCATCAGCATATGTTAGCCAGTCAGGAAATGTCCCAGTTATAACTGACTGGTTACACAAGTAACTTAGAATTGTACTAAACTCACAAGAACATGCCTTAATTAACTTTGTTGACATTTCGTCATAACCACTAGAATGCTTTGTTTTTAAAGATTTTATTTCGGAAGTCATTTCTTTTGGTGTCTGATAGGGTAAGGAATGAGGGGATTCTTCTCGTAACTGACGAGGAAAGGAATATGTGGGTAATGGGAAACACTGGCAAGTAGAAGGGACAGGATGATAGGACATGTGTTAAGACATCAGGGAATAAATTCCACGGTAAAAACTACAGAGGAAGGCAGAGATTGGAGTACATCCAACAAGAAATTGAGGACGTAGGTTTGAGTTGCTACTGTGAGATGAAAAGGCTGAGGCATTCGCTGTGTGAGGCGTTCCTAGAGTGGACCGAGACGCTACTGAGCAGGCGCTGGTACTCACGAGATGGCGAGCAGCAGCTCCTGGCGCTGGTGCTCCTTGGCCTTGATGGATCCTCCCTCGGCCAGCGCCGTCTGCAGCTCCCTCTGCAGCACCCACAGCTTCCGCCGCTCCGCCTCCAGCAGAAGGCTCGTCACCTGCAACACACCACCAGCTCACTCACTCACAACCACCAGGTACAGCCGCAAGCATGCAGGGGCCCTGTCAAGTTCTGTACTGCACGCTGAATGCTCGATAGAAACGAATAGGGGGCATGAATGTGACAATACCGTCTGGTGTCACACACCAGGGCTGTACCGAAAGTACCCGACCTGACGAAATTTTGGGAAAAAACACATTTATTTCTCTACAGATCCTTTTCAGCTCGATGTACTTTTCCCCGCTATGTTCAACAGTTTTGATATCCCGTTTGTAATGAGAGCCGTCGAGCTGTGCAAAATAGTCATCAAGTGCACACTCTACCGCCTCATTCTCGGCATATCTTTTTCTACCAAGTCATTTCTTCAAGTTTGTAAACAGCAAGTAATCAAAGGGGGATAAATCTGGAGAATACGATGCATGAGAAAGCAGTTAGAGCTTTAACTCATTGATTTTCCCCATGGCGATAATGGATGTCTGAACTGATGCACTGTCGCGATGAAGAAAAAACTGACTTCGTATACTTCTTCACTTAAAGGAATAGGCTTATAGCCTCTTCTGTCTTCACAAAAGTCACCTTTTTCTTGGTCTTCCTACACGTCTCTTTCCTGAGTATCTACAGTCTATGGCACGTCTGACTGTTCTTCCTGTCCCAATTCTTTTAATATGCCTCTTCCATTTTCTTACCTTTTTTGTATTCTTTCACTCGTGCAGAATATATTAATTAATTCTTTCCTTATTTCAGAATTATTTATGTCATCTTTCAGGGTACACCCTTCTACTTTTCTTAAAAATTTCATTTTAGCTTATTGTATTCTTCTTTGGTCTTTCATAGTTATTGTCCAGGTCTCACTTCCGTATGTAAGCATAGTTGTTGTC
Organism: Schistocerca serialis cubense; assembly: GCF_023864345.2. Lineage (NCBI taxonomy): Eukaryota > Metazoa > Arthropoda > Insecta > Orthoptera > Acrididae > Schistocerca > Schistocerca serialis. The sequence continues at coordinate 1,284,921,669 of NC_064638.1, forward strand.
ATTACATTGTAGAGTCTTGTCTTCGTGTCATTCTTGGTTTATTAGCTATTGTTCTTTATACAACACCACTTATCATTTGAAACTTATTTAACTTATTGGAGATGTCATTATCATATCCATATCTTACATCACATGCTAATAGTTGGAAGCAAGATAGCTGGTTAAGCATCATTTTAAACGGACTCTGTATTTTACGTTAAAAGCCGTTACTTTCGTTTTATTTTCTCATATTTTCAGGTTATTGAGTTTACCTATTGAATGCAAACGATGTAGAGCAAATTGTGAACTATCTTTTGTCTTTTGTAAAATTATTTGATCATCAGCATAGAGCACATTATTTAAATGTGTGTTTCTAGGGATTTATTTTATTCCTGGGTTGATTTCTTGGTTCCATTGACTAACAATGTCGTCAGTATGTATATTAAATAACGTGGGCGAAGACTGTAACCTTGTAGTACTCCTAAGTTTTTGCTATTGGGCCTGCTCTCCTTGCCTGTATTAACTAAAATTTCGTTTTTTAAATACAGAATTTTTATGAGTTGTATTACATGTTTCGGATAACCTCGTCTTTCCACTATATTCCGCAGCATATACCTATTTACTCTGTCGAATTCTCTTTTATAGTCCACAAATGAAATATGGGTCTCCAGATTGTGTTCTCCTCTCTTCTCATTCATATGCGGCACTCTTGTGGTATTCTCACTGCATGATTGTACTTTTCTAAAACCAGCTTGTACCTCCGATAAGAGAGCGTCAGCTATTATTTCAGTCCGTTGTTAATTATTTGTGCACATGGTTTATAGCCACTGTTCAATAGACTTATTCCTCTACAGTTTTTACAAGCATTTGTAACCTCGATTTCCAACATTCATTTAATAAATGTAACAGTCTCAGTTCTATCATTAAACCTCCAGATATGGTAAGTTCTGGATTTATATTACCGTGTCCTGCTGCATTTCTATTATTCATCTGTGATATGTCTGCATAAGCAAAAGAAACTAACGATTAAAGTCCGAAAACAATTTATTGGACTGTTCAATTAACCAAAACAAATTCTCCCGGTATAACACCAACACAAAACAGTGATCCGTCTTCGAATCACAACTACATACAAGAATAATATAGAAAACAATTGAAATAATTTCCTACTACTCTCCGCGAGAGACTTCTCTGATATACCGAGCCTAATCCAGAGATCAGCGAGAAGATCCAAGTCGGGCTGCCGGGGCGACAGCTATCCACGTCTGCTGGCAGTCGATGACCTGCTGATGTGCAGCCGAGTGCCGGCCTTTATAGCGCTTCGGCGGTGAGTACCTCGGAAATATTTTCCGTCACGTGGTTTGACGTGTGAAAATAGTTCCGGGATCTGCAGCGACCTCTTCCTTATGTTGATGTGGGCCAATAGTGGCCCCTGGTGGCCGCTGGTGTCTTTGCTGTGTTGTTGTTGTTGTTGTGGCCGTTCATCAATATTGCCTGTCGGTTGTGTAGCGCTTTGGTGTGCCTGTGAAGCGGGCAACCCACGGCTGCAGGCTGTCAGTTCGGTTGCCGATACTCCAGGCGCCGTGATGTCTGGTGGAGATGGCCACAGCTATCTGCTTGAATGCCTCTTGTATCTCCTCCAATGTTATGTTGTCTCCTTGCTATATTTCATCACCTTGTTCTTTCTCCTGGTTTATTTTAGTTAGATCAATGTCATCATTTTTTTCTTCCTGTAATCCCCCGTAGCTCTTTGTCAGTTGCATGTAATTGTGCAGAGTCTTTCTCCTGTTAGTTAAGTAATTTCAAGAGTTTATGAGCACTCTCTTGTCTATTGTGTAGATTATTTTCAATGTTTGATATCCTTCTATACCAAGATTCTTGATGAGCTTCTTTCACTATTTTCTTAGCATACTTACGTTTTACTTTATACTGCACTTTGTTTTCGCCTATATTGTCCTGTAGATTTGTAACATAAGTGTTTTGTTTCTCTTTCATTGCATTTGCTACGTCTTTATTACATATTTTGACACTTTTTCTCCTCCCCACATTTCTTTTTCTTCCCTCTTGTTTCTGCTTAGATTACACATGGTTTTATGTTTTCCCGTTCTGTATTTGTATTGTTTTCTGTAGATTTATTTTGTAAATAATGCGTGAGTCGCTGTTGTAATAGACCTCTTATACTGTATTCGTAATAGTTTTTTTCTTCAATCTAATAATGAAGTTTCCTTGGCAATCACCAGGAAATACTCTGACTCTATGTCGCTACCTCTATGTACTCTTACACTTTTTACCAGTCCTCCGAGTTGCACTCCTTGTGAATATACGAATATCCTTTTTTCTAAAGAAACTGTTGGTAATTATCAGTTCGTTATATGTTACAAAGTGGCGTAGTTCGTATCCATTGTTATTTATGACCCGCTTTCCTAAGGTTTCTGTTGTTCCAGGTACAGGAAGTTCCATAGACGTGCATTAAGGTCTCCACTTATAAATCAAGTAATCTTTTTTGTTTTGGCCTACTTTCTTTTTCACTAAATAAGGCCGTATTTGCTTGATTTCATAACGAAAGCGCTGCAATAACTTCGCACAATATTCGGCATTGACTGCCTTTCCTTTTTGAAGATAATCGATGAAAATTACCCCACGTGTTTCCCAGAGTACTAAAGCCATGTCCTTGCCTACAGATGGAACTGTCATCGCGTTCTTTGGAGCGATTTTCTCCTTTCAATCCACTGTTTTGACTGCCACTTTCTCTTAGGTGTGAAGTGATGGACCCTCATTTCATCCACGGTTATGGACTGATGCAAAGACAGTTTTATTGCAGCACAAAGTCACCAATAAGTCGACTTGTACATATTCACGACGCTGTTTCCGTTCCACTGTGAACAAACGCGCCACCTTTATTGCCCAAAGTTTCTCACGTCCACAGTTTCAGTCGATATGCAATATTCAGTACTTAATCTAAACAATCTTGGGGAGTCCCTCATGTTGCCAAAGTTGTTTCGAGTACGCTGAAGATGTTTCTCTGGGTAGCCCTTACACATCCTTCACACAGTCTCGATCTCTTCCTATGCGATTTCCATATTTTTGGAGTCCACAAGAAAGATATTCGTAGGCGTTGATTTACTTCAGACGAAGAGTTGTACGCCTGGGTGCAATCAAGGTTCAGCAGCCAACAGCAGACTTTCTCCATGAAGGCATTGACCGTCTTGGCTCACAGAGGGATAAATGTATTAACAGTTACGGCGACTACTTTTGAAATAATACATAGTTTACCTACAAGTTTACCATCTGATTCATTTGCACTTGACTGTCCCTTTATTGGTGCAGTACAGCAACTATTGCGCAACATTGATACTAAAAGGCTGCATGTTGCTTAACGTACATGTGCCTAGATGAATTTGTATTCCATTTGCTACACTATTACTCCAGTAAAGTAACTGTAAATCTTAACTTGCTCGATTATGAAAAATAGTTCCAGGGGTATTAGTGTTATAGTCAATTAACTACTAACAGCTTGGAAGAACAACGTGAATCGGCTGAAGTTTCCCATTTTCTCACATTTTCGTTATCAAAGGCTTAATAATTCTGGGTGTGAAGTATTGAAATTGTGATCACTTCAGTCACCTCAGTTCTCACTAAAGTAAACGGGCCGAGTCTCCTGCCTAGTCCAGCCAGTAGCTTTTTTGTCAACACGCAGAGGCTTTTATTTGTTTGTCCTTTCACGAATTCCGACCGTTGTTTCATTATTTAATGTTTTCACGAAAGGCTGTACTAAAAAGGTAAAGTTGTACTGGTTCCCGGCCAGCTGTGAATCTGGGCACTGTTGTTTAATGGATAGCGTAAAATTATCTGAAGATAACTCATGTAAGCAGTGAAGGGATAGTGAAAAGTGCTTCTATAACCACTACTTTATTATCCTAGATGCTTCAGATAACACATAGCCATATTAGTGGTTTGATCAAGTTTTATGTCATAGTTACCCTCTCGAAAAAATTAAAGTCGTTAGAGTATTTCTTGTGTCAGTAATGTGTTCATTAAAGGTGATCGTCAACACAGTATCACTGCAAGACATTTAACATCCGTGGGTTACGTGGTAGCACTTCAGTGGCGTAGCAAGGTCGCGAATGTTTGCTGGCACCACACGACACTTTCAGGTGGTAAAGATTAATTAAGAGATTAATGGAAGATACAGCTACAAAACAGCAAGGGACATTACAAGAGTAGCAACATATTTTGCTTAAAATGTATGCTATCATACAAGTATCGCGCCAGATCTACATACCATTCATCCTTTTGACATATTTTAGTCGATTATCCATTCTACGATTACTTATCTCAATATCTGCCATTTCGGCGTGCATGTGGCGTCTGAAACGATGCGATCCGTACTACAGCCTTTTGCAGCGAAACACTTTCGGCAGTTGGAATTCAGTATAACTCCCTTGCCTCTCTCATAATCCGTTTTGATAGCGTAATACTGATTCATTTATGACCATGCGTAAGACTATAATGTCTTCAGATTTACAGTCATACTGGTCGTCAAAATTTTAATTTAGAATTCACTGGACGTTCTCCGCATTGTTCTCCTCACTCTCATTTTAACTTCTGCCAACAAGGCGTTGATTTCACTTAAATATGTGATGAAGCTCTCTTTGCTTTGGTAACGACTTTCTAACTCGCCTATTGAGCCACGGCAGGTCTTCCCTATCCCTCATAATTTTGTCTAGCACATACTGGTCTAGGGGATATTGTACAACGCTTTCGATGTTAACCATTGATACACATCTTCCTGTCCTGAAGTAAATGCTTAATGTTGAGTGCGCAGATAACTTAAACTTTCTTTCCTATCACAGTTGTTAAGTAAATATACTTTTTTTCTTTACTACTGTTCCTCTTAAATCTTGTACTTACTGTTACTGTACTGTCCCTTCTGTAGCCAGCAAGTTGAAATCTCGGCAATGAAAAATGTCAAACTTTGACTCATGTTTCCGTTCCTAGCTGTTAGTAATTAACTGAAGGTGAAATATTACAATTCTGCGATATGGGAATTTACCAGGGACATTTCCTCAGTTTTCTACCGAAACAGATGCAGATGCAAAATTCAGAATTGAATATATATCACGAGGATTAGACAAGACGCTAACGGTCGCAGCATATATACTGCCCTAAGGAAACTGGTAAAATCTAGTGACGTTATTATAGTTACCAAATGCGGAATTATCAAGAATCTGTTACCATGTTTGACCCAATTTGATGTTTATTTTCGCCCTTGATAATCCCGCATTTGGTAACTATAACAACGTCACTAGATTTTACCAGTTTCCTTAGGGCAGTATATATGCTGCGACCGTTAGCGTCTAGTCTAATCCTTGTGATATATATTCAATTCTGAATTTTGGTGCGGTTCCCTTCTGGTTCGAGCCATATTTATGTGCCTACCACAAAGTGGTCATTATAAGCTTTAATGAGTAACACAAATACTGGGACGATACCGTGAACTATCCAGCATTAATTAGTACCGTTTCTGATCCGCAAAGACGAATGCTCTAAGTAGTGATTTGCATGGCTGCTTCACTGCCTTCTCGCGTTAGGGCACTTGACTGATATTCTTAGGCTATTGGCGTGTCCATCCGTCTAACGCGTGGTCCACTTGGCCTCCGAAACGCCTGCCGCCACGCGAGGCGGCATCCGGACGTACCGAGGAAACAGGCGGTGTTGCAGTCCTGCACTCAAACGGCGCTGCCATCGTATGGCCGCGCATGTGCCGTCATATTGCCCCTTAAACGACGTGGCGTTTCTTACCCACTTGACGGCTGTTGTTGTTGTTGTTGTGCTCTTCAGTCCAGAGACTGGTTTGATGCAGCTCTCCATGCTACTCTATCCTGTGCTAGCTTCTTCATCTCCCAGTATCTACTGCAACCTACATCCTTCTGAATCTGCTTGGTGTATTCGTCTCTTGGTCTCCCTCTGCGATTTTTACCCTCCGCGCTGCCCTCCAATACTAAATTGGTGATCCCTTGATGCCTCATAACATGTCCTACCAACCGATCCCGTCTTCTTGTCAAGTTGTGCCACAAACTCTTCTCCCCAATCCTATTCAACACCTCCTCATTAGTTATGTGATCTACCCATCTAATCTTCAGCATTCTTCTGTAACACCACATTTCGAAAGCTTCTATTCTCTTCTTGTCCAAACTACTTATCGTCCACGTTTCACTTCCATACATGGCTACACTCCATACAAATACTTTCAGAAACGACTTCCTGACACTTAAATCTATACTCGATGTTAACAAATTTCGCTTCTTCACAAATGCTTTCCTTGCCATTGCCAGTCTACATTTTATATCCTCTCTACTTCGACGACATCAGTTATTGTGCTCCCCAAATAGCAAAACTCCTTTACTACTTTAAGTGTCTCATTTCCTAATCTAATTCCCTCAGCATCACCCGACTTATTTCGACTACATTCCATTATCCTCGTTTCGCTTTTGTTGATGATCGTCTTGACGGCTATAAACAATTAAACTCTGAGCCTATAAACAATTAAATCAGGCCACAATCCATAAAATGGATCATATCAATAACAGCGGTGAAATGAACTGGCCACATTCCTTACTAGAAGACTGGTTCTTGAGTTGTAAAAGCGTTACATTCCACGAATTAATAAATAAATGAAATCATTAATTCTACGTACGCGGTTTATTAGTAGACGCAGTTCACAGAAATCACAACTGTCAAATCCAAAGTAACTGCCATCGCTAATGGTTTTTCATTACTGCCTACCAAAGCAGGCAATCACGAATGCTCATATTGCTGGTCACTTGACCTGCTCCATCGTTACACTCAGAACAGCCTGTGGCATCCTTTAAAAATCTATAAATACAGATGCCTCTCCCTACCATATTAGGGGAATGATGTCAAACAACCGAAGTAAATATAAACAGTGTGATTCAGCTGACCCTACATACAGGCTTTATACAACCTGTAATGCCTCCAAAAACTAAGTGCGAAATTTTCATATTCTCTCGCTCGCTACGTGCGAGCTAATAGTCCTAAAGACAAAACAAGGATTTTTTGTTAGGAATTTTAATGTAGTTAAATTTTGTACTGCAATTCGTTCCCGGCAGAGGCCGCAGTTTTCGATTTAATCACGCGAAACGTACAGAAGTGACTTTCAAACACGTTTTCCTTGAATAACTCGAAAACCCTGACCTCCAGTGAAAACATATCCCAATACAAAATTTGACTACATTAAATTTCCTACAAAAAGGTCTTGTTCATTTTTTCTGTAGCACTAATAGTTTGCGCGCAGCTAGCGAGAGAATATGAATATCAAATCTGGGGGCAGATGAGGCCCCTTTGTAATCTTCGTAGTAGATGGAAGCTGCCTTTTGGTAAGCACCATATTAATTTTTAATACTTTTAACACGCAAGAGACTGTCACTTGCATATTAAACCAGTGATAATGTTAGCAAATGTAGTAGCAGCAATAAGAGGCAGCCATTCCTTTCATAGCTCGTTCTGCCATCTTAGTAAATTAAAAAAAAAGTAATTTTTAAGAACTTTAGAAAGTCAGTGAAATTATGTGTGAAGTGTCTCATCTTAAAGGATTGTTGAACTGATTCCAAAACTCATTTTAGATTTTGTGAGACTAATACATACAAAGTTATGGAGAAATTAATATTATGCTTAATTTTTATTGACATTAATTCTCCTGTTGTTTTTGGGATTCATTGGAATGTGTAAAAATTATCTTTTGCCCTTTAACATTATTTGAATGAACTTTTGAGAAATCATTTAGCTGAATTTTGATATTGTATAGCAAATTTCCTTGTTAATATGTATTACAATGTTGTATTTAGCCAAAGAAGTAGTTCCCCCTTGAAATCTATTATCTTGTAGTGATCTTTCGTTCTTATAGATCCTCAGTTTATGGTGGCAGAATGTTGGGTAATGGATATTATCTGGTTTTAGCATTCGAAATATGGATCTCTTACATGGATCTGAAAATACAGTTTCAGTGTGTTTGTTTGGCATCTGCGGAGTCAGCAGACAGATATGTTATATTGATTTTAGAAACGTGTCTTGTAACTTCCTGGGAGATTAAAACCGTGTGCCGGATCAAGACTCGAACTTGGGACCTTTGCAAATTTTGCAAACTTCTATGAAGTTTGGAAGGTAGGAAACGAGGTACTGGCCGTCGTACAGTTGTGAGCCGTGTCTGGTTAGCTCAGTGGGTAGAGCACTTGCTCGCAAAACGTAGAGATCCAGAGTTCGAGTCTCGGTCCGGCAAACCGTTTAAATCTGTCGGAAAGTTTCCTACAAGCGCACACTCCGCTGCAGAAAATTTCGTTCTGGAAACATGCGCCGGCCGGAGTGGTCGAACGGTTCTAGGCGCTACAGTCTGGAACCGCACGACCGCTACGGTCGCAGGTTCAAATCCTGCATCGGGCATGGATGTGTGTGATGTCCTTAGGTTAGTTAGGTTTGAACCATTTTGGAAACATGCCTTGTCATAACAAAAATAGAATTAACGTAACATCAAGTTAGGTTAGGATCTGAGAGTCTGTTGCAAGGTGTTTACTTCAATAATCTATATCGATTACTTAAATTATATATCAGCGCCGAGAGATGTTTCGTTTTTCAGGCTTTGCTAGAGACGAAAATCAAAACGAGTTCGAATACACAAAGTGTTCTTGTTCATAAATTACACAAACGTGTTGAAAGATAGTCAAAATACTCACGATGTTATTAAGACATTTACCATTTTAATAACGAGGTACCACATTTCCTACCAACTCTAATAACAATTATGTGGCCTATTCGTCCACCACATCGTAATACCCTGCCATTCGTCGATGTAGCAAAAACGTTCGCTTTTTTGAAGTGGTGTGACATTCCTGAAATCGTCAAAAATTAAGGATGCACTACAAGGAAAGACAGGTAATACACAATCTGTACGAGAACCAAGAACAGAATGAACGAAGAGAGATTTCCTCGGATTAAAATTGGTGTAAGGTAGGTACGTAGTCTTTCTCCTTATCGTTCAACCTGTATGTCGAAGAAGCATGTGAGGAATGAAGGTTTAGAAGTGGGATTAAAATATAGGGTCAATTATAATATTAGCTGATGACATTGCTATCGTTTGAGTAGTTGACGATATATGAAATCAACAGTGTACTGAAGACAGAATATGGACTGAGAGTTGATCAAAGAAAGACGAAAGTATTAAGAACCAGTAAAATGAGGTTAGCGATACACTTACTACCCAAATTGGGGACCACACAGAAGACGAACTAAATGAACTTTTGGCGTGGGTACCGAATCAGATCAGTAAACCAGTTAGAAGATTGAATTCCCATGTATATACAAGATGACGTTTCAGTAAGCAAAGAAATGTCGCCGTAATTTTTTTCCACTCGAAAACATACAGCTTACGCTCATTGAAGTTCGCCGAGTAGCATCGGCAGTCAAACTTATGGTCTTCTTTCGCTTGGTTTACAGCTGAAAATTTTCATTATCTTTAGGCAAATAATATTCGGTTAGACGAAGCACTCCACAAAATCTGTACACAACATTTACACAATCGTTAGATCCATTTCAAATCGTAGCACTTCACAGCTAAGTTAGCGAAACCGTTTTATTCTACAGCTATACGGACAACTGGTAAACTGATAACTGCTCTTTAGGAGTGTGATTACACTCAGACAAGTTCAAGATCCGCCCACTGGAGCGTGAACATACGACGCAAATCCGCTTCCACCATGCCACTACCTCTCTGCAATGTTTTCGGCAATCTCACCAAAAGAGAAAGAAGTAAGAACAAACTGAAACACTTCCGTTTCCACAGTAACAATTCCTATCTGGTAAATTAGCCCCATCGTGAACCTTTTTATAAGCTGCATCTCAAACAGCTTTACCCCCTACCCCTTACTTTTTCACATGTGACTATCGATTGATTTGATGCTGTACCCGTCATTCCTGTCACCCGTACTTAACTATTACACCCATCATACTTGGCACTCTTTTCTTCATATTCTTGTCTACCTGCTATTTTAATTCCTCCCCTTTACTGCTCCTTCCAGCGCCAACGTAAGTATTTCAGGATGCTGTAGCTATATCGTACTAATCTTTATGCTAGGGGCCTTCCAGAACCTTATCTCTTTACTTATCATTTTCAGTTCTCAAGTGAATCAGGAATTCCAGGACGTAAAGACCTGATGAAAGAACATTCGTGTCGAGTCGCTTGTCCTGAGTGTGCCGCGGTTTTCCAGAGAGTGCTGCGGCCGCGGGTACTTTCACTGGCCCAGCCCAGTCCAGTCCAGGCCACAGGCGTGAGCTGCCTTGTACGGCGGTCGCTGACCACTCTCTCTGGAGCGAGCACTGTACACTATACACATATAGATAAACATCAGGCACGCCGTGCCGACTGCGCATGCGCGGACAGCCGTCTTGTTCCACGCCAGGCTCGCATCTGAGCTGTGGGAAGCAGCGGAACGATTCACGTAACACGAAATAAGCCAGCGTCCCAGTGGAGTAACAGTATAAGTCATTGGTGTTCCTCAGGTTTTCATACTAGGTCCACTTCTGCGCTTAACATGGGTTAAGTGGTTACATTTAACTGTGGCAGATGGTTTATTCCCTTTCTGAACTCTTCCCTTGCTCATTTTGTTTATGAACTCTCCTGTCAATTACTGATGCTTTCTTGATTATCATTACAGTGTTTTATGATACGTTGGGTGAAATTCATTAAGCACGTTTGACTGTACAGTCACTGCTGCTTTAGTTTATTATTTTGTTGGGACCGATTCTTGAATTAAGACAACAAAATTATGCCACGAGATTTAAATCGTACTTCGACCTACGTGAGTGCATCAATCTTGGACGGCATTCGCTACTTGCATATTACTGTTCAGTATTTCTGTTACACTCCACCCGACAAGGGGCCGTAAAATTCAGTATTCTACTCCGTTACTATTCAACTGCTTCCTCCGACCGACGATGTCTACAGACACCGCTTTAAATAATGGCGGGCTCGCCTACGCTCAAAGCAACCGAATTCCTCAGCCACACGTCGGTGCACTTCACGGAGGTTGTACGTGTTCTCGTAGCGATCGAGATGAAGCGACGCTGATCTCACAAAGTGCAAACCAATATTAATTATACGCGTACTCTATTAGAGTATAGTTGGCTGTGTATTACCGGCTCCTAATTTTACCACAACTATAAAACTCATGTCTCTTTTACTATCTCACGTTCAGTGAGCTCGACTTGAAGTAAGTACTTTTCGGAACTGTATTGTCATCTATGATTTCTGTGTGTTGAGGAATAGATCACCTGAAGACAGAAGTTGATTTTTTTTTTTTTTTTTTTGTAGTTTTCATCCAAATTTTTGTATACCTTGCGAAGAGCATTACTACTCTAAGTGCAAATATAACGATTTATTTATGTGCGAACATAAATGACATTATCCTAGTATTCGGACAGTAGTGGATCTGTATTCGTTGTGGTGCTTTTATAGGAAAATGACAACAGCAAAATGGCGGTGTTCTCTATAATATAACACTGCTTGTTTCGAATATAGGACCGATACAACTTAATGATACAGATAGCCGTACCGTAGGTGCAACCACAATGGAGGGGTATCTGTTGAGAGGCCAGACAAACGTGTGGTTCCTGAAGAAGGGCAGCAGCCTTTTCAGTAGTTGCAAGGGCAACAGTCTGAATGATTGACTGACCTGGCCTTGTAACAATGACCAAAACGGCCTTGCTGTGCTGGTACTGCGAACGGCTGAAAGCAAGGGGAAACTACAGCCGTAATTTTTCCCGAGGGCATGCAGCTTTACTGTATGGTTAATGATGATAGCGTCCTCTTGGGTAAAATATTCCGGAGGTAAAATAGTCCACCATTCAGATCTCCGGGCGGGGACTACTCAGGAGGACGTCGTTATCAGGAGAAAGAAAACTAGCGTTCTACGGATCGGAGCGTGGAATGTCAGATCCCTTAATCGGGCAGGTAGGTTAGAAAATTTAAAAAGGGGGAATGGATAGGTTAAAGTTAGATACAGTGGGAATTAGTGAAGTTCGGTGGCAGGAGGAACAAGACTTTTGGTCAGGCGAATACAGGGCTATAAATACAAAGTCAAACAGGGGTAATGCAGGAGTAGGTTTAATAATGAATAGAAAAATAGGAATGCGGGTAAGCTACTACAAACAGCATAGTGAACGCATTATAGTGGCCAAGATAGACACGAAACTCACGCCTACTACAGTAGTACAAGTTTATATGCCAACTAGCTCTGCAGATGACGAAGAAATTGAAGAAATGTATGACGAAATAAAAGAAATTATTGAGATAGTGAAGGGGGACGAAAATTTAATAGTCATGGGTGACTGGAATTCGGTAGTAGGAAAAGGGAGAGAAGGAAACATAGTAGGTGAATATGGATTGGGGAGAAGAAACGAAAGAGGAAGCCGCCTTGTAGAATTTTGCATAGAGCGCAACTTAATCATAGCTAACAATTGGTTCAAGAATCATAAAAGAAGGTTGTATACATGGAAGAAGCCTGGAGATACTGACAGATTTCAGATAGATTATATAATGGTAAGACAGAGATTTAGGAACCAGGTTTTAACCTGCAAGACATTTCCAGGGGCAGATGTCGACTCTGACCACAATCTATTGGTTATGAACTGTAGATTAAAACTGAAGAAACTGCAAAAAGGTGGGAATTTAAGGAGATGGGACCTGGATAAACTGACTAAACCAGAGGTTTTACAGAGTTTCAGGGAGAGCGTAAGGGAACAAATGGCAGGAATGGGGAAAAGAAATACAGTAGAAGAAGAATGGGTAGCTTTGAGGGATGAAGTAGTGAAGGCAGCAGAGGATCAAGTAGGTAAAAAGACGAGGGCTAGTAGAACTCCTTGGGTAACGGAAGAAATATTGAATTTAATTGATGAAAGGAAAAAATATAAAAATGCAGTAAATGAAACAGGTATAAAGAAATACAAACGTCTCAAAAATGAGATCGACAGGAAGTGCAAAATAGCTAAGCAGGGATGGCTAGAGGATAAATGTAAGGATGTAGAGGCTTATCTCACTAGGGGTAAGATAGATACTGCCTACAGGAAAATTAAAGAGACCTTTGGAGAAAAGAGAACCACTTGCATGAATATCAAGAGCTCAGATGGAAACCCAGTTCTAAGCAAAGAAGGGAAAGCAGAAAGGTGGAAGGAGTATATAGAGGGTCTATACAGGGGCGATGTACTTGAGGACAATATTATGGAAGTGGAAGAGGATGTAGATGAAGATGAAATGGGAGATAGGATACTGCGTGAAGAGTTTGACAGAGCACTGAAAGACCTGAGTCGAAACAAGGCTCCGGAAGTAGACAGCATTCCATTAGAACTACTGACGGCCTTGGGAGAGCCAGTCCTATAAAACTCTACCATCTGGTGAGCAAGATGTATGAGACAAGCGAAGTACCCTCAGACTTCAAGAATAATATAATAATTCCAATTCCAAAGAAAGCAGGTGTTGACAGATGTGAAAATTACCCAACTATCAGTTTAATAAGTCACGGCTGCAAACTACTAACGCGAATTCTTTACAGACGAATGGAAAAACTAGTAGAAGCCGACCTAGGGGAAGATCAGTTTGGATTCCGTAGAAATATTGGAACACGTGAGGCAATACTGACCCTACGACTTATCTTAGAAGCTAGATTAAGGAAAGGCAAACCTACGTTTCTAGCATTTGTAGACTTGGAGAAAGCTTTTGACAATGTTGACTGGAATACTCTCTTTCAAATTCTGAAGGTGACAGGGGTAAAATACAGGGAGCGATAGGCTATTTACAATTTGTATAGAAACCAAATGGCAGTTATAAGAGTTGAGGGGCATGAAAGGGAAGCAGTGGTTGGGAAGGGAGTGAGACAGGGTTGTAGCCTCTCCCCGATGTTATTCAATCTGTATATTGAGCAAGCAGTGAAGGAAACAAAAGGAAAATTCGGAGTAGGTATTAAAATCCATGGAGAAGAATTAAAAACTTTGAGGTTCGCCGATGACATTGTAATTCTGTCAGAGACAGCAAAGGACTTGGAAGAGCAGTTGAACGGAATGGATAGTGTCTTAAAAGGAGGATATAAGATGAACATCAACAAAAGCAAAACCAGGATAATGGAATGTAGTCTATGTCGGGTGATGCTGAGGAAGATTAGGAAATGAGACACTTAAAGTAGTAAAGGAGTTTTGCTATTTGGGGAGCAAAATAACCGATGATGGTCGAAGTAGAGAGGATATAAAATGTAGACTGGCAATTGCAAGGAAAGCATTTCTGAAGAAGAGAAATTTGTTAGCATCGAGTATAGATTTAAGTGTCAGGAAGTCGTTTCTGAAAGTATTTGTATGGAGTGTAGCCATGTATGGAAGTGAAACATGGACGATAAATAGTTTAGACAAGAAGAGAACAGAAGCTTTTGAAATGTGGTGTTACAGAAGAATGCTGAAGATTAGATGGGTAGATCACGTAACTAATTAGGAGGTGTTGAATAGGATTGGGGACAAGAGAAGTTTGTGGCACAACTTGACTAGAAGAAGGGATCGGTTGGTAGGACATGTTCTGAGGCATCAAGGGATCACCAATTTAGTATTGGAGGGCAGTGTGGAGGGTAAAAATTGTAGAGGGAGACCAAGAGATGAATACACCAAGCAATTCAGAAGGATGTAGGTTGCAGTAGCTTGCACAGGATAGAGTAGCATGGAGAGCTGCATCAAACCAGTCTCAGGACTGAAGACCAAAACAACAACAACAACAACAATTTAATGAACGTTCTCGTAAATTAGTTTAACATTACTAGTGCAACATAATCTTCAGAAATGACGAATTGAATTTTGTAATGAATACTCTATAGTAAGTTATAAAATTATTTTGTGTTAGAGTACGGTAACAGAAAGTCGTTAAGAAAAGTGAAGCACAAATGAACTGAGTTTAGCTGTAACGCCATTTTTAAGTGGAGATCATGGGTCAAATGTATTTGCAAGTATACAACATGTGCCTAAGAGAATAATTAAAAATTACGCTGAAAATAAAAGAAAGGCGACGGGGATATAAACATTTTCGGCTGCAGTCGAGTTCCGACGAAGCTGCTCCATTAAAGCATGTCGAACGTAAGAAAAGTTGACTTCGACATTCCGGAACGATACGGATTGTCCCATAATTTCAAAGCACATGAAGCCATGGCGGGCAAAACGTGGGCAGAAAATGTGCAACAAATGTCGCCGAATCCGAAGGAAATGATGAAAGATCTCAAACAATACTTTGAAGGCTGGCGTAGGAGCTTGTGAGCTGTCGAAGCAGCCGTTAAAAAAAAAAGCTAAGCAGAGGAAATCGCGTAGGATACAGCTTCAAAGAGTAAAAATGAAATGTTTTGGAGATCTGCAGGAAAGTCATCATAGAAATTCAGTCGTAGAACACAGGAATAGTGTCACGGATTGTGCAGGAGGATCGAATGGAAGAAATAATCAAATGCATGAAATACACAATGTGGACTCCTGCAAAGTGTGCAGCGGTGGGGAAAGCAGTGAAAAAGTATACACGTCAAAAATAGTTTTCCATCACCCCGGTTCCCAGAACTCCTGAAGATAGACGTTGACTGTGGATATTGTATCACAGACACAGTCCCTTTGACTATTCAGAGATGTCACTAAACCCGCCCAAAGAGTAAGCAACCATGCATCAGCAGCGACTACTATACGGAGGGGTTCCGACAGCCGATCAGTTCCAGTCATTCCATCAGGAAGGAGGTAAACGGCTCGTGTTGTCTGTAGTTCAGCCATGCCTAGACGGTCATTACCGCGGTTCGATTGCGTCCGCATTGTTGCTTTGTGCCAGGAAGGGCTCTCAACGAGGGGAATGTCCAGGTGTCTCGGAGTGAACCAAACCGACGTTGTTCGGACATGGAGGAGATACAGAGAGACAGGAACTGTCGATGACATGCGCCTCGCTCAGGCCGTCTGGGGGCTACTACTGCAGTGGATGACCGCTACCTACGGATTATGGCTCGGAAGAACCCTGACAGCAAAGCCACCGTGTTGAATAATGCTTTTCGTGCAGCCACAGGACGTCGTGTTACGACTCAGAGTGTGCGCAGTAGTCTGCATGATGCGCAACTTCACTCCCGACATTCACGGCGAGGTCCATCTTTGCAACCACTCCACCATGCAGCGCTGTATAGATGGGCCCAACAACATGCCGAATGGACCGCTCAGGATTGGCATCACGTTCTCTTCACCGATAAGTGTCGCCTACGCCTTGAACTAGATAATCGTCGGAGAGGTGTTTGGAGGCAACCCGGTCAGGCTGAACGTCTCAGACACTGTCCAGAGTGTGCAGCAAGGTGGAGGTTCCCTGCTGTTTTGGGTTAGCATTATGTGGGGCCGACGTATGCCGCTGGTGGTCATGGAAGGTGTCGTAATGGCTGTACGATATGTGAATGCCATCCTCCGGCCGATAGTGCAACCATATCGGCAGCATATTAGCAAGACAGTCTTCTTCATGGACAACAATACTTGCTCCATCGTGCAAATCTTGTGAATGACTTCCTTCAGGATAATGACATCTATCAACTGGAATGGCCAGCATGTTCTCCAGACATGAACCCTATCGTACATGCTCTGTATCGATTGAAATGACTGTTTACGGACGACGTGACCCACCAACCACTGTAAGGTATCAACGTCGAATCGCCATTGAGGAGTGGGACTATCTGGAGCAACAGTGCCTCGATGAACTTGTGGACAGCATGCCACGGCAAATACAGGCATGCATCACTGCAAGAGGTCGTGCTACAGTCTAGTAGAGGTACCGGTGTGCACAGCAATCTGGACCACTACCTATGAAGTCTACCTGTATGGTGGTACAACATGGAATGTTTGGTTTTCATGAGCAATAAAAAGGGCGGAAATGATGTTTATGTTGATCTCTATTTCAGTTTTCTGTACAGGTTCCAGAACTCTCGGAACCGAGGTGATGCAAATTTTTTTGTGATATGTGTAATACTGAAATGCCCACAAATGGTGTTGTAAGAACAAATATATGGAACAATTCCTTGAACGTAGAGTAGTACATATCTTTCAGGTCAGGGTCATAGTTTATGAGGGTTGTACAATTTATGAACCCACTGGTGTAAACTTGGAAACCAGATTACTAATTTGTACCACTCGGAGATGTTTAGAAGTTTACAAGTACTGTGTTTATTAGTCTTAGAATTTCCAGTATCAGAACAACATCTTAGTGATGATAATGTTATTTTTAAGCCATTTTTTAACTTACTGTTTACGCTATAGTAAATGATGTCTCAGAAGTGGTGAGCTCATCCAACTTCAGGATAGAAGCATAACTTTGGGCCCCGTGCATGAGAAATAAAAATTTCGTGGCTGATGCATAACTTTCGTCCTGTCATTTCAGCCTAATGGCTCAATTGTGTTATAATGTATGTACTTTAGTAAAAATGGGCATTGACGTAGTTGTACATTAAGCTGTGGATCGATACCTTAAGAAGTTGAGATGATTATCTTTGCCTTGTCATCAAGTTTTATCGCTGCATTATCATCTTTGGGAATCAGTAATGTACTTATAACCCGAAATCAACTTTGTGCAGTAATATTAATAATAAAATTATGAAACAAGGCAAAAAAACGTTTTTGTTTAGTTAATTTAGGATGTTTTAACAAGAAGCAATAGTTGATTCAGGCGAAATAAAAATGAGGAAGTAAATTCATCTATTGAGTCTAAGGAGTTGTCATTCAGAAATTCTTTTTATTTGTTTTTAAATGCTATTTGACTGTGTGTCAGACCTTTAATACTGTTTGACAAATTACCAAAGATTTTCTAGGCAGCATAATTCGTCACTTTTTGTGCCAAAGTCAGATTTAATACAGAATAGTAAAGATCATTCTTTCTTCTAGTGTTGTAGCTATGGTCTTTCCTATTATTCGTGAATTGGGATGGGTTGTTAATAACAACTTTCATAAGTGAATACATGTATTGCGAAGGTACTATGAGTATTCCGAGTTCCGTAAATAAATGTCTGCAGGGTTATCTTGGGTGGGCTCTGGCTTTTATTCTGATGACATGTTTTTGTGCAATGAATACTTTTTCTCTCGATGATGAATTACCCCAAAATATGATGCCATATGAAAGTAGTGAATGAAAATAGTCATAGTAGGCAAATTTACTGCTATGTTTATCACCAAAATTTGCACTAACTCTAATGGCATAAGTAGCTGAATCCACGCTTTTCATCAGATCATCAATGTGTTTCTTCTAATTCAATTTCTCATCAATATACACTCTTGTTTGTTTGGTGTGATTACTATACTTGTATCACCAGCCAAAAAGGAGTAGCTTTGCATCTTCATGAATGTAGTGTGGCAAGTTGCTAATATATATTAATAACAATAAGGGACCCAAGACTGAACCCTGTGGGATACCATTCTTGATACCTCCCAAGTTAGAGGGCTCTGCTCGTTTTTGCAGAATATTTGTACTGTTAATTTCAGCCTCTTGCATTGTGAACATGTGTTCAGGGACGTTATTAACTAATTTTAAGTGTCTCAATGTTGCATTTGGCAAAATGTGTAGAAAAGGCGGCGTCCACCATTAGTTTTCCGGCTTCGACCAGTCAGAATAAAGGAGATTACTTGTCATTGGTGTAAGATCTAAACACTGCGGGAATTTTAAGCCTGACCGCGGTGCGATGACAGGAACTTAGTTTACATTCTGGTACGCGTTATAATATAGCATTTCTGAACTCGCAAGTGAGCTTCCTTACTTTTGTATTTAACTTTCATTAATACTACCATTTGCTTCACTTATTTTTACGAAAGTATTCATGGGATTTCAGTATTTTAATTTTTCGCTACTTCGTATTGGAGAGAGTGTTGTACTCAGAGGATAGTATACCTAGGAACACAAGATGTTTCTTGCTCGGTACTTCAATTCAGTGACTAATTTTATAAGCACATGAGGGATTGTGCACTAGAGACTGCCATAATCAGTTTCTTCCACCATCTACAGTTGTTGTTCTGGTCAGATATCAGGTTGTGTTTGCACAGCATTTGTAAATATTCACGTTCGACATGTTTAAGTGTTGTGTAATTTATTAAAGATATTTGGAGTATACTACTAATTCATCAGGCACAGAATACTGCGTTGAGTAAAATGCTATATATTTTTAGGACAGTTTATATAACATGTGGACAGTTAAGCCATACTTTTTCAGTCGTGCACCTTTGTTCCTAGGTATATGACCATGCTGTACCTTCGAACATGTTTTCAGATTTGGTTGGTTGGTTTGGGGGGGGGGGGGGGGGGGCAGGGGACGAAACAGCGAGGTCATCCTTCCCATCGGATTAGGGAAGGATTGGGGAGGAAGTCGGCCGTGCCCTTTCAATGGAACCATCGAAGCATTTGCCTGAGGCGGTTTAGGGAAATCACGAAAAACCTAAATCAGGATGATGGGTTTGAACCGTCGTTCTCCCGAATGCGAGTCGAGTGCGCTAAATACTGCGCCACCCCGTTCGGTCCTTTCACATTTGGAACAACCTTAATTTTTCTACGCAATTTTTGTAAATTCAGCAAAAACTGCAACAGATAAAAAGTGAATATCATAATTTTAAAACAAATGAAGCACTACCTATATTAAACTTCCATTATCTGGCTGGCTAGAGGCGGAAGTACTAAAGGTGTACCAAGTTACAACACTGTCTCCTACTAATTACGAAAGTGAGTTACAGTGGTTCTGATAGCTCTGAAGTGATTGAATGTTATTCCATTACGGTTGTGAGTTAAATATTTTGGCAAAATCACTGTCAAACTGTGATAGGTTAAACCTCTTCAGAGGCGGTTTCTTTACACCTTGTATATTTAATTTATTTTAATATTTGCTAGTGAGGCTTTAATCGCCACAACATCGCGAGATATTTAAAACTGAAAGATCTTACGCCCCGAGAAGTCACCCGACATATTGCTTCGTCCCACGACTATCTCGCGAAATGTAGAGAACATATCTAGTGTCGCTCACCTCCAGCTGGACGCCGAACAGATCCCTGGAGCGGTCCGGATCTCGCGGCTTGTCCACGGTGCGGCACACGCCCTCGCCACCCCCACTGTCCCCACCGCCTCCGCCGCCTCCGCCGCCCCCGCCACCCTCCGCTTCCGGCTCGGCGGCCACTTCCATGGCGGGCGCCGGCGGCGATGGTGCTGCCTCCTGCAACACACGAAAGAAACACAACCGTCAACAGTCGTACTGAGGACCCGTCAGTGCAGTGAGAAACTCTGCATTCACTGCGATGGCATACCAGCTCTATCAGAATAATACACGACGAGCGTAGCTTCTAAAACAGCTCTTACATAATGTCTAATATAATTTCTTTGTCTTTGTTTCCTCTGTATGCTAAATGCTTTCATCATGTCTAATCTGAAGACAGAGTCATGTTTGAAATTGCGATACTTACGTATTCAAGTTTAATGATGTTGCATATTTTTCTATAAAAAATGCGCGTCGGCATTGTTAAAGGAAAAATGCTATTGTATTAAAAACCTCTGCAAATTCAAGCGCTGTAAATAACGAATACAGTGCCAAATTGTTGTCAGAGAAGTACGACGAAGTGCTTGCAAATAATGCGTTGAATTGTTTATGTGAAAGTTCTTACAATTCTGTAAATAAAACAAACGTTATAAACATTCTGCACCTTTATTCATGTCTACATACCTGCAGTCCTCTGCAGAGGACTCCGAACTGTAGTGTGTGACATTGCGATGTGTGATGTAACTATATTCGTGCTTGGGAAACAGCGTGCTCTAATCGAGTTTCGCATTCGAAGAGTTCGTCCACATATGGGGCACTCTCTTCTTCAGCATGACAACGAAAGATTACACACAGGCGTACGATACGTGAACAATTAGACGTCTTCGGTTCATTGACATCGGTCACCCTCCATACAGTCCCGACTTAGCCCCATCCGATTTTCATCTATTTCTAAACCTTAAAGAATACCTTCGAGGACTTCACTTTGGTAGTGAAGATGCCGTGCAAACAGAGCTGAGGTTGTGGCTCCGTCAACATTGTCAAACGTTCTATAGTGACGGTATCAACAAAACGGTCTCTGATTGGTAGAAATGCGTTCGTCGTCAGTATGACTATACTGAGAAATAATTACGTAGACGTGAACGATAAAGATATAGAATGATAAGAGAGTTTATTTTATTTAGAAAAGCTGAAAAGTTTTCACACAAAACATCGTAGGCATTACATTTTAACAGGTTCTCGTAGACTGCCGTTGCTTTCTGGGTGAAGACAGCAGCAGTCGCCGGAAAGAGAAGTCGCTAAGAAGCTTAGCAGTGAGGGAGGGCCGTTGATTCAGGCAGGAATGACGACAGATTCACACTCACTGAACTGAAGACATCAACCGCCATTGCATCAGTGCTACGAATATGGCGCTGTTACAACTACTCCATTTAACTTGACTGCCGAAAACCTGACTTGTTCACATAAAGTCACCGAAAAGTCTAATACAACTCGCTCAAAATGCCGATTTTCGTTATCTACTGTTGGCACAAAACTATGTTTTTCTTTCCTACGTTGTCGTTGAGGGTGTAACAAAATTTCAATATGTAATCTCGTCCACCACGTTTTATCTCTTGTATTATATCTACATTACGGATGGGTTGATTAAATACTTATCCTTCTATAGCGGGAGTTATCAAATTATGATACGCTAGCAAAGGTTAGACAAACTGAACGTCGACATGCATACAATGACGCAGAAGTAATTTATTACGAGCTTTCTGGAGCCAAATTGATGTAGTGATTTTCGTAATTTCCACAACTTCGTTACAAGCGGTCTAATTGAAACATCTGAACTGTTACTATAACCATAATTGATTCTGGTGGGAGTTCATAAAGTTCTTACACTACTGGCCATTAAAATTGCTACACCACGAAGATGACGTGCTACAGACGCGAAATTTAACCGACAGGAAGAAGATGCTGTGATATGCAAATGATTAGCTTTTCAGAGCATTCACACGAGGTTGGCGCCGGTGGAGACACCTACAACGTGCTGACATGAGGAAAGTTTCCAACCGATTTCTCACACACAAACAGCAGTTGACCGGCGTTGCCTGGCGAAACGCCGTTGTGATGCCTCTTGTAACGAGGAGAAATGCGTACCATCACGTTTCCGACTTTGATAAAGGTCGGATCGTAGCCTATCGCGATTGTGGTTTATCGTATCGCGACATTGCTGCTCGCGTTGGCCGAGATCCAATGACTGTTAGCAGAATATGAAATCGGTGGGTTCAGGAGGGTAATACAGAACGCCGTGCTGGATCCCAACGGCCTCGCATCACTAGCAGTCGAGATGACAGGCATCTTATCCGCATGACTGTAACAGATCGTGCAGCCACGTCTCTTTTGATCCCTGAGTCAACAGAAGGGGACGTTTGCAAGACAACAACCATCTGCACGAACAGTTCGACGACGTTTGGAGCAGGATGGACTATCAGCTCGGAGACCACGGCTGCTGTTACCCTTGACGCTGCATCACAGACAGGAGCGCCTGCGATGGTGTACTCAACGACGAACCTGGGTGAACGAATGGGAAAATGTAATTTTTTCGGCGAATCCAGGTTCTGTTTACAGCATCATGGTGGTCGCATCCGTGTTTGGCGACATCGCGGTGAACGCACATTGGAAGCGTGTATTCGTCATCACCATACTGGCGTATCACCTGGCGTGATGGTATGGGGTGCCATTGGTTGCACGTCTCGGTCACCTCTTGTTCGCATTGACGGCACTTTGAACAGTGGACGTTACATTTCAGATGTGTTACGACCCGTGGCTCTAACCTTCATTCGATCCCTGCGAAAGCCTACATTTCAGCAGGATAATGCACAACCTCATGTTGCAGGTCCTGTACGGGCCTTTCTGGACACAGAAAATGTTCGACTGCTGCCCTGGTCAGTACATTCTCCAGATCTCTCACTAGTTGAAAACGTTTGGTCAATGGTGGCCGAGCAACTGGCTCGTCACAATACGCCAGTCCCTATTCTTGGTGAACTGTGGTATCGTGTTGAAGCTGCATGGACAGCTGTACCTGTACACGCCATCCAAGCTCCGTTTGTCTCAATTCCCAGGCGTATCAAGGCCGTTATTATGGCCAGAGGTGGTAGTTTTGGGTACTGATTTCTCAGGATCTATGAACCCAAACTGCGTGAAAATATATTCACATGTCAGTTCTAGTATAATATATTTGTCCAATGAATACCCGTTAATCATCAGCATTTCTTCTTGGTGTAGCAATTTTAATGGCCAGTAGTGCAATAATCTGAGATGTCACAATAAATGAATCCCAATTGTGCCACTTTCGTGTTTAAAAGTTAGTAATAAACGTTGGGAAAAGTTCTTGGAAGAAGATAATCTTATTATTCTGTAATTTCTTGATCCACCATAATGGCAAAACAATCAAATCAACCATACATATGCAAAGAATGCATGGTGAAAAACAATTGCGTTTGTAAAACTATTTTGTATCAATTATTCAAGTGAAAATGAAACTAACTGCAAATATAAAATGATAAATAACACGTGTTGATACTTTTTTTCACAAATATAGTGGTACTGGATTATAACAGCATACTGAAGCAATTTCACACACGGCAAAAAGAAATACTTCACAGAAATTTTTAAACACAATAATCTTTATTGGAAGTGATGACAAATACTAATAAAACCTGTTCATGGAACAATATATATGAACTCATTCGTCTGCATCACACTATTTTTAAAGAAATAATAACTCATTAAACAATGTTGAACATTCACTAAAAATTTAAAAGTGAGATTGATGCGCGTGTAACGGACACGTTAACTGCATACCGTCAGACTCTGGAGACAACGGCTTGTCTACAGATGTAAATATATGTGCGTACGTGTTTCTTAGTTATCTATATACTTATTGATCGTTTGAAAATGGCCACAGAGGTCGAAATCAGCTGATTGTGAGAGGCGTGGTAAGAGATTAGCGCCTTCCATATTGTTACTCTTTCGGAATACTGAAGTGTAACGCCTCTCATTTGGAGAAACACTAATATCTTTGAGTGAGAGTAAGCGGAAAGGGTATCACTGACACATGACATTGCTATCCTGAGGGAAAGTGAAGGAAAATTACATGGTCTGCTGAATGGAATGAACAGTCTAACGAGTACAGAACATGGATTGAGAGTAAATTGAAGAAACACGAAAGTAATGAGAAGTAGAAAAAATGAGAAAGACGAGAAACTTAACATCAGGATTGATGGTCACGAAGTAGACGAAGTTAAAGAATTCTACTAACCAGACAGCAAAATAACCAATGACGCACGAAGCAAGGAGGGCATCAAAAGCAGACTAGCACAGGCAAAGAGAGCGGACCTGGCAAAGAGAGGTCTACTAGCATCAAACATAGGCTTTAAAGTGAAGAAAAAATGTCCGAGAATGTACGTTTCGAGCACAGTATCGTATGGCTGTGGAACATGGACAGTGGCAAAACCAGAACAGAAGATCATCGAAACATTTGAGAAGTGGTGGTGCAGAAGAATGTTGAAAATTAGGTGGCCTAGTTAAGTAAGGAATGAGGTGGTTCTCCGCAGAATCGTAGAGAAAAGGAATATGTGGAAAACACCGACAAGAAGAGCGGACAAGATGGTAGGACACCTGTTAAGGCATCAGAGAATAACTTCCGTTGTACTAGAGGGAGCTGAAGAGGGTGAAAACCGTAGAGGACGACAGAGGCGGCCCGCCGGTATGGCCGATAGGTCTGGGCGCTTCAGTCTGGAAACGCGTGACCGCTACGGTCGCAGGTTCGAATCCTGCCTCGAACATGGATGTGTGTGATGTCCTTAGGTTAGTTATGTTTAAGTAGTTCTAAGTTCTAGCGGACTGATGACCTCAGATGTTAAGTCCCATAGTGCTCAGAGCCATTTGAACCATTTTTGAACGACAGAGACTGGAATACACCCAGCAAATAATTGAGGGCGTAGGTCGCTTGTCTGAGATGAAGAGTTTAGCTCAGGAAAGGAATTCGTGGATGGCTGCACGAAACAGTCAGAAGACTGATGACTCAAAAAGCGTTGATCTGTGGAGAGTTCTCCAAGCAAACATTGTTCTCACGTTAACTCCAATGAGAAGCCAACTAAAATTTAGAGGGACCATTAAATTTCATCTGGCTGTGAACATTAGAAGAATATTTATTGGTAATATTATGTACGGGACGATATACAGTCTCATGATTGTCCAACGCAAGTGAAAGTTGACATGATGCACTGTAATGCGTGATTTCTTTCGATCAGGACACTGTTAACTTTGTGTTATGAAGGAAAATATGACAAAAATTTTATGTGGCTGTCGTTGAACAATTTTATTTCACTAGTTGAATCCTGCTACGTACACTAAAGCTAAGCAACAACACACCTATGTGCAACGTGTGCTAAATACCATAATCGATTATCGAAGCAAAGTCTATCACGATGGCAAACAACAGACTCTTTGAATCTAATCAACGTGCATGGATTATTTTTTATACATCAGCCTTATTTATTACTACAGCAGAATACTGCTGACTACTTGGTGATTCCACTGGTACCATAAAACGCTTCCGAAATTGTATTTTAGGCTTCCTGTAAGAAACGCTTATTTCGAATGTCGAAACCACTTTAACACGCCTCCGCGCATTTTGATACCATGGACCGAGGATACAAAGCAGCTAAAAACGTAGCATGAAAACAGATTTCACTGGGACGATATCATTTCGCCTATTCCCGAATTTTGTCATATATGAGCAAAGGAAGCTATACGCAGTGTTCACGTTCAGTTAAACAACTGTTTTGAGAAATAACATATTCAGCGGATCTACAGGACAAAAGATCGTAATTTATAAATATAGCTGCAGTCTAAGCTCAGATGAATGTTAAATTCTCCTTAACTTCGAAAATATGAAGGACTTTAAAAATCTAAGAGCACTTTTGGAATCAGCATAAAAATTCGCGTAAGACGAAACATTTTATACATGAATTCTCAGTCCCTTTAAATTTCCTAAAATTTCACTTAATTTTATTTTGCTAGCATGAGTGACAGAATTCAGGCTGTAATAGTGGACTCACGTAATATTACTATCGCATTAATATACACTGAAGCAAATGTTAATATGCAACAGAAAAGCTGTTGTAACTTAACACTACATAATATTAATGAAAATGGAGCCTGCCTTCAGGTAGCCTAAATCTGTTGTTTTACATATTTGTTTACTTTGTTTTGTGGCACCACCTCCCTTAAACTGACAGGGATGTCCTTAAATACATTTTGGGATGCCGGTAAGCTGATGTTGTGCTAGGTCAAGTAGGCCTGAAACACTTTCAGTTTTTGTGGATTCCAACCAAATGTAGGTTGGCAACAGCGTATATGAAAGTCCGATGTTAGTCATGGTCATGAGAGATCTGTATCAACTGGTTGGTTGATTTGGGGGAGGGGACCAAACAGTGAGGTCATCGGTCCGATCGGGTTAGTGAAGGATGGGGTAGGAAGTCAACCGTGCCCTTTCAAAGGAACCGTCCCAGCATTTGCTTGAAGCTATTTAGAGAAATCGCGGAAAATCTAAATCAGGACGGTCGGACGCGGGTTTGAACCGTCGTCCTCCAGAATGCGAGTCCAGTGTCCTAACCACTTCGCCACCTCGCTCGGTTTCTTTTAGTTGTTTATAAGGCAACTGCTGAACTACGAATACATCTTTTATTAATCTATATTTACTCTGCACATAGTTACAAAACCTGACAGCACAGGACTTAAACCTGCAATCTAGTTCAGCCGTCAATTCCATCGTATTAAATTGATGACATCCACGAGGCGAATTTGTGTAGTACTGGTGCTATATCGAATGGCAGTTCAAACTTTCTTTTTATCGATGTCAAGCATAGATAACGTTACAAACAGGACCAAAACTCGTATTATTCATTCGTGCTGTATAGATCTGTTGTAACTCAGCCTATTCTAAATTTCGGCCGATGTGCTTTATACTAAAACGCAATGCTGAATGTCAAAAACGGCAACAAACGCACGCTCTTACTCCCGCCCCCCCCCCCCACTCTCCCCCTCCCCACGCCCACCCAGTTGTTGGTGATACTCGTCTGTCCGGTCGGCTTTAATTTCATCGATAAACTCATGTCTCGGTAGTCCTTTCTGTCTTCCTCGTTCCATCATTCTTTCAATCAGGGGGGAAACTGGACGAATGACGGAGTAGGCGGTTAACCGTGCCCTGCTGTTCCTGCCACTAGTGACAGACCTGAATAGGTTCCTCGTCTCTGCTGTTCTTCTCAAGCACTTCTTCGGTTGATATTCTGTCAGTCCAAAGTATCTTCAACATCTCCACCCCATGTCGGAAGATTGAAAACTTTTCTTTTGCGCTTTGCTCGGCGACCTCATTTTTTTGTATTATTGTAGCCAAATAAAATAAAAATGATGCCAGTTTGTAATTTCATACAGGCGGTGGACACAATTGAAGGACATTATCAGAATACAAGAATAATACACTTGTGTAAGCGATGACATATAAATAAAAATGATTGAAGTTACATAAGAACACTGATAGACTCAAGTCTGCGTAAAATGCTGCATTTGGAAGCAACCCAGCGCTTGAGGGAAATGACGGCGGCCACACGATACGGCGCAGTAGCACCGGCCATACTGGGAGCAGCGATGACCAATATGGCCGCGAGTGGGTGGCTGGACCTGTTTTCCGCGATGATATTATGGCTTCTGAGCTTGCGGCGGCTGAGGAGTGCAGCTGCAGAGCCCTGGTCTTCTTCATTCTCATTCTGTGGGTTCCTTTGAAAGGGCACATCCGCCTTCCTTCCCCATCCCTCCCTTATCCGACGGGACCGATGACGTAGCTGTGTGGTCCTCTCGCCCAAATCAAGCAGTCAACCAACTGCTTTGATCCACCGGTTAGTTGGTTGGTTGAGTTGGAGGGAGGGACCAAACAGCGGATAAGGGAAGGATGGGGAAGGAAGGCGGATGTGCCCTTTCAAAGGAACCGTCCAGGTATCTGCCTGAAGTGATTTACGGAAATCAAGGAAAACCTAAATCAGGATGGCCGGACGCGGGTTTGAACCGTTGTTCTCCAGAATGCGAAACCAGTGTGCTAACCACGCGCCACCTTCTTGTTCCCCCTGTGAACTGGAATGCAGCAGCGCTTCTGTGGGCTATACATTCGACAACTCTTTGACAGGTTTTCGGAGTTGTGTAGCACCAGATTGCTTCGCACAGGTTAAGTAATTGCTATAAATTACAGGCCGGTAGTTTGTGGGAGTGCGGCTGGCTCCCAGTAGCGGCCGAGACGTCTTTCACCACGTACAGACCAGGCGAATTTCGTGGCCACAGCATCAACGTGAGTTCACCGTTGTGCTCCTGAAACCTCTGCAGCACGCTTCTGACCTTGTGGCACCGACAGTTATTCTCCTGGGAGGCGCCACCGCTGTTAGGAAAGACACCAAGCATGAAGAGATGCACGTGGTCTGCAATGAAGTTCACATAGTCCGCATCTATTACGGTGGCTTCCATTACTACCACAGATCCAATGAAGGAAGTCCAGTCAATGTCCTTCAAAACACAATACTGCCCCTACAGCCACGTGTCCGTGGCGCGGTGATTGTTTCGAATAGACGTACGCCTGGATGGCGGCCTCTCTGGACACGACCACCGACCTGCTACAACAAGGAACGTGGTTTACTCGGCGAGGCGATACGTCTAGCATTGATCCACGGCACAATCTCGATGATCCGATGGTCGTTACAATTTTTTGACTCTTTCATTGGGTCAACATGCGAACAGGCAGTGGTTGTTTGCTAAAGAACCGCCCGTTCAACAATGTGCTCTGAATTCTGCGCTCCAAAACACGTGTGCCCGTGCCAGCACTGCACTCCATCTTCAGACGAGCTACAAATCGCCGCCTATGCTGCTTTTCAGAGTGGACATACTTCCGACCACCAGGTTCTGTGATGAAGCAGGGGCTTCTAACACTTTGTCGCCTCGTGGGTTCAGCGTCTTTCATTCACTTTCCACAGATGATAGCGAGAGTGGCAAGTGAAGAGCCGACCTGCCTCAGTGTTTCTGAAATGCTTGTTCCCAGACGTCGGGTAATAACTCTCTGTCCTTTGTCAAACTCGCTTATATCAGTGGGTTTCCCCATGTGTAGGTCGTATACATTGTTTGGTTATAGTTTACGCTCCTGCTTTTTAATAGAAACAACAGTAACTATTTATTTATTTGATTTTAGTACTTTCATTGAGAGCTGCATCAAACCAGTCTCAGGACTGAAGACCACAACAACAACAACAACAACAACAACAACTTTCATTAACTCTGGTGTGAGAATTTAAGTATTTTGCAAGTGTTAGTCGTGTGTGCTGCTGACTTTGTAGTATAAGAACAGTATAGAAACAGCACTTAAGAGTGTGTCTGACGACCGCTTGGGTTAGTAACACGCTTCGGTTAGTAACATGTTTCTTGTTGGATAGTTTTTGGAGGTAAAGAGAAATGCAGCGGAAATTGACCACTCTCTCGAAAAAGCCGGAAGCTGCGTTGGCCATGACAGACTAAAGATCTTATAAAAGTAACTAGACTCCCCGAGGGCGCCGCAGTTACGGGGTATTTTGAACTTTTGGTTGGACGCCATTGTGGTGGTAAGAGTCTCTTAAGTAGGAATATAGAGTGGCTTTTAAGGACACATATCGGTCATTATGTACTTAAGGGAGAGATATACTCATTACTTGTTAGTTGTAATCGTGTTGTCTATACATTCGAGTTAACGTGCAGAAAACTGGTGAAGAATTGCACAGCCCTTAAATGCATAAATAAATCCGCGAAACGAACTGATTGCCTTTCATAGATAGGTGGATCTTTTTAGATGTTTTGAATGTTAATGCACTTGCCCGATAAATATGTCTACACTGTTATACACTCCTGGAAATTGAAATAAGAACACCGTGAATTCATTGTCCCAGGAAGGGGAAACTTTATTGACACATTCCTGGGGTCAGATACATCACATGATCACACTGACAGAACCACAGGCACATAGACAGAGGCAACAGAGCATGCACAATGTCGGCACTAGTACAGTGTATATCCACCTTTCGCAGCAATGCAGGCTGCTATTCTCCCATGGAGACGATCGTAGAGATGCTGGATGTAGTCCTGTGGAACGGCTTGCCATGCCATTTCCACCTGGCGCCTCAGTTGGACCAGCGTTCGTGCTGGACGTGCAGACCGCGTGAGACGACGCTTCATCCAATCCCAAACATGCTCGATGGGGGACAGATCCGGAGATCTTGCTGGCCAGGGTAGTTGACTTACACCTTCTAGAGCACGTTGGGTGGCACGGGATACATGCGGACGTGCATTGTCCTGTTGGAACAGCAAGTTCCCTTTCCGGTCTAGGAATGGTAGAACGATGGGTTCGATGACGGTTTGGATGTACCGTGCACTATTCAGTGTCCCCTCGACGATCACCAGTGGTGTACGGCCAGTGTGGGAGATCGCTCCCCACACCATGATGCCGGGTGTTGGCCCTGTGTGCCTCGGTCGTATGCAGTCCTGATTGTGGCGCTCACCTGCACGGCGCCAACCACGCATACGACCATCATTGGCACCAAGGCAGAAGCGACTCTCATCGCTGAAGACGACACGTCTCCATTCGTCCCTCCATTCACGCCTGTC
The DNA here is from genome assembly GCF_023864345.2 of Schistocerca serialis cubense. Taxonomy (NCBI): domain Eukaryota; kingdom Metazoa; phylum Arthropoda; class Insecta; order Orthoptera; family Acrididae; genus Schistocerca; species Schistocerca serialis. The sequence continues at coordinate 1,284,952,463 of NC_064638.1, forward strand.
GCGACACCACTGGAGGCGGGCTGCACGATGTTGGGGCGTGAGCGGAAGACGGCCTAACGGTGTGCGGGACCGTAGCCCAGCTTCATGGAGACGGTTGCGAATGGTCCTCGCCGATACCCCAGGAGCAACAGTGTCCCTAATTTGCTGGGAAGTGGCGGTGCGGTCCCCTACGGCACTGCGTAGGATCCTACGGTCTTGGCGTGCATCCGTGCGTCGCTGCGGTCCGGTCCCAGGTCGACGGGCACGTGCACCTTCCGCCGACCACTGGCGACAACATCGATGTACTGTGGAGACCTCACGCCCCACGTGTTGAGCAATTCGGCGGTACGTCCACCCGGCCTCCCGCATGCCCACTATACGCCCTCGCTCAAAGTCCGTCAACTGCACATACGGTTCACGTCCACGCTGTCGCTGCATGCTACCAGTGTTAAAGACTGCGATGGAGCTCCGTATGCCACGGCAAACTGGCTGACACTGACGGCAGCGGTGCACAAATGCTGCGCAGCTAGCGCCATTCGACGGCCAACACCGCGGTTCCTGGTGTGTCCGCTGTGCCGTGCGTGTGATCATTGCTTGTACAGCCCTCTCGCAGTGTCCGGAGCAAGTATGGTGGGTCTCACACACCGGCGTCAATGTGTTCTTTTTTCCATTTCCAGGAGTGTAATAAAGTGAACGTTCATTTAATTGAAGATCTTTTGTTACAAAGTTTTTAGAAAAATGGGTAAATGCTGTCGGAAGATAAGCTTTCCGGCCGACAGAAAACCGTTTTCTACTGTATGTTCATTTCGAGGGAAATTGTTTCCGGGCGAACTTCGTAGATTTCGGTAGGCTAAAAGATGATGCTGTTTCATCTATCTCGTTTTCCGAAACACATACAAAGGAAGGTATATTACTTTTGCAAACCATAGGGTCTATCATATATTAAGTACAGAACTTTACAGACCCTGAGACGCTAGCAACAGGAGATTTCGCACGTACGTTTACCACCACCATGGCTGCTATTCAGTTTGTCCGCTGTTCACTGTAGACCACTGACGGGATTGTGGGACCTCCGGGATTGTGGGACCTTGTTGTGGTCGACAGACTTAAAGCGGCTGCCCTGGGCCTGCGGTGGCGGTGAACCACTCCCTGTAGCGACAGCTCTGCCTTCTGTCCTGGTACAACGTCGTCTGAGATCCTTGATGTCGCAGATCCTTTCGACATTATTGACTTGTCTGTTTTCTTTGTCACACGACAGGAAATCGATAACAGTGGATGCTCTTTAATTTTTTCCCAGCCGAAGGCGAAAGTGGACATCGTTCTCATGGTTGGCTCAGTACAGCTTAAAAATAGGTTTTACAATCGTTTAGGTGCTCCATCATATACAGTAACCTCTCATCTGTGGAGTGATATTCTTTTTTTTTTTTTTTTATCCCGCAGTCACTTATCTCGATATACGAGAGTGCAGGCTTTCTCGACGAATCTCGATGATAAAATCTTCTCGGTTTGACGGCCGAGTCGATGTGTTCTACTCCAGCAACGTTTCAGCAAGTTTCTTACTTGCCATCTTCAGGCGAAGATTTTATCACTTATCTCGATAGTTGTCATCCTAGTGTTCTTGCGGCGACTGAAAGGAGAATTCCTATGGACAGTCTTCTTCAGTGAAACAAAAAAAAATAGAATTTAGTATTTCGACATTGTCACTGCCATTACCGTTTCTCCGACCTACCATGACGAATGCTATCCACTGCAACTAATGAGGTTGATTTCTCCCCTCTCCGAAATCAGAACGTAATTTACTGGGCCTGTGGAGGGACAGCTTACATCTTGTGCGCACTGCACGTATTCCGCGACAATAGCAGCTGCGACTCACCTATTAAGAAGTGTCCTACAATTCTCCATCCCTCAGGAGAAGCCAAGAATTTGACTTGAAAGATAGTCAAAGAATGGTCGGAATTTCTGCTATAAACCCCCGAGAAGACCACCACTGGATCTGGAAAAGATGCTGCGGGAAGTTAGTTCAGCTTGCACAACGCTTTTGAGGATAGCTGTTTTCACCAATGGAGGCAGGCACCCGTTTGAACAGAGGATGGGCTCTGAACCCACGCACGAGACGTCGTTTGTGTTGACGTGAACTACGATTTGCAGACGGGTATACCCAGTGCGTTCAGTAGCCGTCAGCACAACCTTCTGCACATCTCGGACTAGACTCTCAACAGACATTCCTAAACAATTTGGTAACTAATTTTTGTGTGTAAGCTGTTGTTGTTCCCACGTAACAAAACAAATATTGAAATGAGAAATGTGACTCACTTCTCCGAGTTCCCTGTATAATTCGTCTCGCTCTTTCATACACTTCTTTCTACTTAGCGAATGATGTGGTTATCCCCATGTATCTGAAAATCTTCCTTGGGGGAATAGGGATTATCTTAACCTTTAGCGAAGACAGGTTACTTAGATAACATTCGTGTGTTGGGCCTGTCCTAATGAAGGATGTAATATGCAGTTTACTGTCAGCCATCTCCTGAAACCATAACTTTCGGGGGATGACAAGCTGAACTGAGAAAACTCTTTCCTTTTCTATCTTTGCTGTGGCCAGTTACTGGAAAATTCTTCTTTAACTCTTTTATTTATTGAAAAAGTGATATAGGTGTGAAGAAACACATTACGGTAATGCTGCCCTTCGATAAGGCATCTTTCGTTTTCTTACAACTCGCAACATAAGCCTTACTCGAAAATAAAGTAACATGTTGATATTTAGTCATAGGAATCAATTTTACTTTCAAAACATCGATTACGTATGTATTTGGTTGGTTCCATTTGCTGCGATGTTTAATTTTTTCAATACACGTACATAATCTGTTAGCACGATTTTTTTTAAAATTGAAGTATCTCATATTTGGCAGCTAGCTTTAAATGCCAAGCTGTGCAGGCCTCAAGAGAAATGCAATAGAATATAACTAGCAAAGGGCGCGGGGAATAGTGCAAAGTGTTTAACTTCTGTTGAGGTGGGATGCCTCGGACAAGACTTCAGCGACTGCCCACTCGCGTGGCGCGCCAGGTTTTCGCCCACTGGCGCCAGTATGCTAAAGAGTGGCTACTTAAGAGACTCACTTAATAGTTCACTACAGCAAGAAGCAAAAGGAATGTACTTGTTATCTTCTTTGCGTCAAGGTTTCTTTTCTCCCGCAGTCGCAGCTGTACAAGTGATATAGATTAAATACAGTTTTTTGCGACTGGAATAAAGGTGTTGTTAAGACCAGACGAAATGGCGAGATGCCAGTGGTTCTTCTCCACAATAAATCGTGAATGTATTTAGTGTTAGCGAAAGTGCTGTGCGCTAAAATCTACCACATATGTGTATAAGAACAGGAAGAACGACGTCAGAAACGCCGCGCGGGATTAGCCGAGCGGTCAAGGCGCTGCAGTCATGGACTGTGCGGCTGGTCCCGGCGGAGGTTCGAGTCCTCCCTCGGGCATAGGTGTGTATGTTTGTCCTTAGGATAATTTAGGTTAAGTAGTGTGTAAGCTTAGGGACTCATTACCTTAGCAGTTGAGTCCCACAAGATTTCACACACATTTTTGACGTCAGAAACAAAATAAATATGACCACTGAAGATACTTTAAAATAAAATGAAACGCGATTGGACTTAATAAGACTATTATTACACTCGCAAGGGACGATATTTAACCTACATAATATAAAACTGATATAAATACTTGTTAGAGGTACGGAGAGAAAGCACTTCCAGAATGCGTAATACAAAGTCGAAAGAGTCACCTTCTTCAATACAGGTCTTCTCCAATACAGGTCTTGGTTTTCCTGCTGGAATTAGGGCGAATGAGAGGAAAGATGGGTGCCACCGAAAATATAGCTATGAGGAAAAGTACGACCACAGTGTACCTTAGAATGTCTTTATCTATCACACGACTAGTTTCGGCGGCACATTACCGCCATCCTCAGGCCCCAGCAATGCCAAAAGTGTATTTGATTTCCTTGGCACGTTTACTGTGGGATCCTTGTTACTAGCACGCGTGGACGAGCTTTTATCAGAAATCGACAACAACACGACGTCGGGTGTCGTGTGATAGAATAAAAACATTCTCAAGATTCAATTGTGGTGATACTTTTTCTCATATATAAGCTACAGTCCCTAGTCCATGCAATAAGATGCATAAATTGAAAATATATATGTTTTGAAGACCACTGCTCATTTCAGTCATTGTACAACTATTTACTATATTAGTAAAAAACTTCCGTTAAATTTCGATTACACGATAAACATACAAACTTACTCGTAAACCCTTCATCGCTCCTATTTTTGTCACACTTACTGGCGTTGTCAAAAACTTCATCTCACCTGCTCGCACCTTTCCTTTTCCTTTCTTTCGCGACTAATGTTTCTGCAGCGTAGAAAAATGCTGATGTATAATATGTTTGGTGTATTAGCATCTTATCTATCTCAGGAACTTCTTTGTTCCGTATCATAGTGGACTTGAAATAAAATCATAATTCAGTTGGAAGACCGCCTTACCTGTAGAAAAGAGCCCACGTCAACAACAGAAAAGTCAGTTTTCCTTTTCGAGAAAACGACGTTCTGTGTTTCTGAGAAACGCATTGCAGGCCTCTGGTAATAAGATCACCGGACAAGAACTTAGTCACCCCAATGCGCACGTACAGGTGAGTAGTTTGTACAGAGGGCGCAACGATCCAGTCACGAGCCCGGCCGCGTGCGCACTGCCTCTACGTGAGCGTAAGGCAATAGCGGTCAGTGGGACGTTTATGTTCCACGTGCACATTGAACGTACACATGAGTAAGTCAGGCAGTCATGTTTGGCCGTGCCCATGGTTATATCGTGAGTGAAGTCGCTGGATTTGTTGGTATTCCACTGTGTCCACAGGCGGTGTTCAGTGTGCCTAGAGGCAGTGCTGTAACGCACGACCTCGGAATCTGAGGGACCGGAGACACGTTTCACTGCACGTGAATCAAAATCACATCCAACCTGACAGGGACTGCGGCAGACAGGGAATGACGATCCGTCTCCAACCCTTAGCAAGAGGACACTTCGACTGGAACTCCATGCAATCAACATTTGGAGTCGGTCACCTCGCTAGAGGCCAAAGTCCATCGGGCTGGACACTGGACTCGCATTCGGGAGGACGACGGTTCAATCCCGTCTCCAACCATCCTGATTTAGGTTTTCCGTGATTTCCCTAAATCGTTTCAGGCAAATGCCGGGATGGTTCCTTTGAAAGGGCACGACCGATTTCCTTCCCCATCCTTCCCTAACACGAGCTTGTGCTCCGTCTCTAATGACCTCGTTGTCGACGGGACGTTTAACACAAACTACCTACCTACCTACCATCGGGCTGGAAGAATCTGTGACTGGTTTTCTCAATACTCACACTTCACATTCCCCCTCCCCACAATTACGTCTCTAAAGGCCTGCATAATCACCCACAGAAAATCCGCGGGACGTGTTGGAACAGCAGGTAAAACGCCGACTTCAGCACTTCGATGGAACTTTGCGATCAAATCCTCAGCGAGTTGGCAGTCTGGACGCGACGTGCCTGTACTACCTCGTAGATTCCTTTCCTGCATCTACATCTACATCTACATCTGCATGGATACTCCGGAAACCACCGTACTGTACGTGGCAGAGGGTAACCTGTCCTATTATTAGTGGAGGTTACCCTGTCCTACTATAAGTCATTTCCTATTCTGTTCAGTCGCAAACAGAGCGAGGGAAAAACGACTATCTACAAGTCCCCATATGAGCGCTAATTTCTCTTATCTTATCATCGTGGTCCTTACGCGCAAATACGTTGGTGGCAGTAGAATCGTTCGGCAGTCAGCTTCAAATGCCGGTTCTCTAAACTGCCTCAATGGTGTTACTCGAAAAGAACGTCGCCTTCGCTCCAGAGATTCCCTGAGTTCCCGAAGCATCACCATAACACTTACGTGTTGTTCTAACCTACCGGTAATAAATCAAGCAGCCCGCCTCTGATTTGCCTCAATGTTTTCCTCTAACCCTACCTGGTACTACAGCACTGCAACTGCATTTACGTAGCGTGTGCTATCAAATACCAAGTTTGGTTTATTACGTACTATGCCACAACAGAACAAAAAGTCCTGTCACCGAAAAGCCACGTATAACACTACCGTCTGCTACTGCTATACTATAACCTCAAAGCTGGAGGCAGTTTGTATAATGAAATTATTTTTACTAATGCAATTACAGTATAAAGAAGTAGAGCAGTGTTACCCTCTGATGGAATTTAATTGTGTTGACCGTGCTGTACCTAACGGAGGTGGCTTATCGGAAGTGAAAGTCAGAATTACGCAAATAATTAAACAGTAATAAACAATATTTTACCTATCCACACTGTTCTGTCAGCCTAATTAGGCAACAGAATGATTAGCACTCTTGTTCAAGAAAATAGATATGAGTAACTTTAATGGACAGATACAGACTGTACTTTATTACACGAGAGTGTAATGAACTCATCACTAGCAGATGTTGACGTTAAAGGAAGTGCTAACAGTTATAGGAGAACAAGGCTATTTGCATAAGGACAACAGAAAATGACATACACTTTTGCCTTCAAAGCTTGGTCAAATTCAATGGTTTCAATAATATTACTATTAAAGTGCACTTTAGGAAATACAATTACGCATAGGTTTAGTCTCACTTTTCGAACATTTTCCTATCTGGCGTGAGGTGTGAATAAAGTTCACTGCAAAATTATAAATTTGCCATAGGTTTAATCTTTCTTTTGCCAACTACTTTTCTAACTGACATGGGGAAAAATTCATTAGCAAAATATTTCTCACTTTTCCCTGAATAATAGAAGTTACTGTTTTCATAGATAGTGGTCTTTCTGTGACTTGTTACCTAGCATAAGGACAATACACAAACTGTGGATCCTGTTACACTATTAATATGCACTTCCAATACACAAGAGAGACAAGCACTTAGCAAACATGAGTATATAATTTTCCACAAATGCAGTTCACGACTTTTACTGCAGTGAGATACAATATTGACAAATTTGTAAAAAACTGACTCACATTTTAAAATTTACAACAGGCAGCACTATGATCATTAACTAAGCAAAACTTTATAAGCCTCACTTTTAAGAACTTTTAATTTTTAAAAGTAACAGCAAATTGTTTTTATTACTACAGTCTTCTACTTTCAAGTCAGTGATTAAAAAAGTAACTTTCAAAGTCCACAAAACTTTAAATTGGACTGTTTCCGTCACTGGGAGGCTTTCACAAAGCTACATTTACTACCTCCCGCAATTTTACCAAATCCACAGTGAATCTGAATACTCCCTTCTTACCAAATATCAAACAACATTATTTAATTAACTGCTTGGCTTTGAGGCTTTCATTTTTTCCACAACAAGAACACTCTGTAATCATAGTTCAAACGGAGAGGAACCTGAGAGATGTTGTGATAAGGAAATAATCGACGTAGGTACATAAATTCAGTTATAAGTTAGCTTATATTTGAACGTACTAAATTATCCAATGAGCTGATCCTTCACTGTACATTACTATAATTCTTCTGTTCCGTTACAGCGATTGAGCAATGTGGTGGCGAGTACATGTTGGTAGGTGGATCTGCAGGTAGAATTGCTGGACTCTGTCATTTCTTGGTGGCGGTGATAGGTACCAATTCCAGAATATTTCCAGCTCTTTATCCGTCCATCCGAAGCATTGGAAAGCGGCACGAAAAGCACCTCTCGGCACCAGCACGATACACAACTTTTACATGAGCAGCTGACAGTTTGGCAGCTCGTCCCTGACTGACTCTTTGTTCCACTTTTCTACCTATGCCAATCACATTTTGCGCGCGCTACGAAGTTCCGTTCCCGAGGGGAACCACAACACCTTTTACATACGAAATAACTACGAATCCTAAGTGAAGGTCAGCAGTTTACATAACAGCAACCAAACATTAAATAAAACAGAACATTTGCACATATAGACATTTCTACAAAAAAAATTATTTAAACAATATTATTCAACCTTGAAGGTAAGCAAAGAGATTATGTGAGAAAGACAAAACATATCATTTGCTCATATTGTGCATATTACAGAGATAACACTTCATTACAGTATCGAATTAATCATACACTAATTACACAAGTTCAGCGATGGGACGTTAAACACAACAGAAAGCTAAATGAATCAACAAAAGGTATGTAGTGTGTAAGGTATGGTGTTACCGTACGAATCCCAAACATTCGAACAGACTCGAGAATAGGTCGCATCAGCGTCCTATATCCGGTCTCCTTTACAGGTGAATCACTGTTTTCGAAAATTCTTCCAATAAACGAAGTCGACCATTCGCCTTCCCTACCACACTTCTCACACGCTCGTTCCATTTCATGTCGCTTCGCAACTTTACGCGCAGATATTTAAACGACTTGACTGTGTCAAGCCGGAGACTAGTAATACTGTATCCGAAAATTACAGGTTTTTTTCTTCCTACTCACCCGCATTAACTTACACTTTTCCACGTTGAGGGGTAGCTGCCATTCGTGACACCAACTAGAAATCCCGTGTAAGTCGTTTTGTGTCTTCCTACAGTCATTCAACTTCGACACTTACCTAACGGAATCCAGGCTGTTATCAAGTCCACGGGCACAATTACAGATTTTTTAAATGATGCTTCTGATAGTTTCTCTAGGGGTGACTAATTGTTTGTCCGGTGAGCTTACATTAGCGGCGTGTGTGCCGGCTACTCCCCAGGGACAAGGGCACTGCACCCCGCGCCAAACACGCTCATCTGTGACAAGGTTCACGCTCTTCAGACTGTAACACGTGGCACATCCGCTGCCGTACCATCCAAAACACACCTTGCCAGGTTATCTTTATGACGTTCTTCATCAGTTTCAACAATTTTTATGCCGCAGTATTCATGACAAGGTCCACAAGTGAGGATCGTCCATTTGCGGAAAAGATGGAAACAGTAATCTTCTGCTCGATAGAAACTTCTCAAGTTCAGTATATGAGAATTACTTCTCAGTTGTATTTCAGCTCTTAATTTTGGAAAGCACTGTAAAATTATTACTTGTTTGCTTAGTAAACCAACAAATATCACTTGCAGTAAAAGCCCACGTGGTTCACACGTTGTCAACTTAAAACTTTTATGCTAGTCTTATAGTGGTCAGCAAAAGCAAACACACTCTGCTTCATACGAGAGCTCATCAGCTACCGTATTTCCGTCTGAAGTCGTTCTATTTAAACAACATTACTATCTACACGATCAGTCACGAGTCAAAAGGATTTTGCGTCAACACTGTTGTTGACCAAGGCTGAGGTTCAAACAAGTGCAATTCTGAATCGTTATCTACAATTATTTGACTGAACTGTATTTTCAAGGATGAGTCCCTAAAATTTCTACTATATAAACATAATTTCTTGGTACAGTGTCATTAAAGCGGTGTTATTCATGGTTTCCTGAAATTCTTTCACGAAGAACATGCAGCAAACATCCCAGAATTCGAAAGAAGAACGGCTACCAACATGAGACATTTAGGTGGAGACACGCCCGCTGTAGCGAAGCAAGTCACCTAATAAAGGCAAGTCTTCTGGTCCAGACTGTATACCAGCTAGCTTCCTTTCGGAGTATGCTGATTAAACAGCTCCATTTTTATCAGTCATGTACAACCGCTCGCTAGGCAAGAAATCCGAGCCCAAAGACAGGTCACATTAATACACAACGAATAAAATGGAAGTAATCCACTGATTTACGCACACTTATCATTCACATCGATTTGCAGTAGGATTTTTGAACGTGTACAGCGTTCCAACACGAATGGAACGATGTGCTGACACATAATCAGCACAGGACCAGAAACTATCATTCTTGTGAAACACATCTGGTTCTTTATTCACACGAACTGAAGGATTGTAGGACAGGGGATCTTCACTCCTATTTCTAGGTTTGCACAAGGCTTTTGTCACCCTTCCTCACAAACGGCTTCTAATTAAATTGCGTGGCTATGGAGTATCCTCTCACTTGTGTGGCATGATTCGTGGTTTCCTGTCAGAAACGTCACAGTGCGTAGTAATAGAGGAAGGTCACGAAGTGGGTTTCTCAAAGTACTGTTACAGGCCTTCCGCAGTTTCTAATAAATATAAATGATTTAAGATACAATATGCGCAGCTGTTAGACTTTGATGATGATGCTACCGTTTACCGTTTAGTCAAGTTATTAGAAGAGCAAAACTAACTGCAAAGTGATCTAGACGAGATATCGATATCATTCTAAAAGTAGCAATTGACGCTACACGATAAAAAGTGCGAGATCCTTCATATAGGTTTAAAAAATAGATTGATTCTGTTTACACGATAAATCATATAAATTTAAACGTTGTCAACTAAGCGAAATATCTAGAGATTACAATTACGAAAAATTTAAACTGGAACGATCATCTAATAATGTTGTGGAGAAGGCGAACCATAGACTGCGTATCATTGACAGAACACTTAGAAGATGCAACAGATCTACTAAAGAGGCTGCCAACACTATACTTGTCCGTCGTCTTTTGGAGTACTGCGACGTGGTGTGGGATCCTTACGAGACAGGACTGACGGAGGACGTGGAAAAGTTCAGCAGAGGAAACTCATTTGTTCTGCCGCGGAACAGGGGAGAGGCTGACTTGAGTGTGATACACCAGATCGTGTGGGATCCATTCAGGTAATGGAATCTTGTTTGTCCTTGTAACGAAATTTCAGTCGCCACCCTGTTCCTGCAAATGCGAACATATTTTGGTGACTCACATGTATATAGCGAAAAATGGCCCTCGTAATAAAATAAATCAGATATCGCACGGAACGGCCGAGGAATAGTCGGAAAGTGTTTCTGTATACCTTATGCCAGACACTGTGTGAATCGCAGAGTAATCATGTAGATGCAGGTATATGTCTTTCACTTACAATAAGGGTGCATGTATTCATAATATAATTCACGATTTAATGTGATCGAATTAATGAAATATTAAACTGATCAAATTAATACGTGGATATTATAATTCATGGGAATGGGGAAAGAATGTCCACCCTACTCAACAGCAGGAAAAGCTGCTGGTAAGCTGAAAAAATGCACTCAGTGTACAAAAGAGGTTCTTTACAAAACACTTGTGCCACCCATCCAAGAGTGTCCGCCATGCGCGGGACCCACTCCAAGTAAATCTAGCACGGGGAAAGGAATTCGTGGGAGACCACATGAAACCAGTCAGAAGATATATGACTCCAAAAAAAAAAAAAACTGAGTTTATTCTAAGTAAAACGGCACGAGTAGCCACAGGTTTGTTTAACTCGCAGAAGAACGTCACTGAGACACAGACAAACCTGGAATGGAAGAAGCTTCAAAATAGACGCAACTATCATGAGAAAGTCTACTGACAAAATTTCAAGAGCCAGCATAAGTTAGGCGTACACAAACATTCTTCATCCCCCTAAATACCGCTCCCGCAGAAACAGTGAAGACAAAATTAGGCTAATTGCAGGATGCACAGGGGTGTTTAATTTCCTCGTGCCCAGTAAGCGAATGGAACGGAAAGAAACCCTAATACATAGTGCAATGGTAAGTGCCCTCTGCCATGCACTTCACTGTGATTTGCGTAGTGTGGATGCAAATATAGAAGATGTATGTGTTGATGAAGATGGAAAAGCTGAGTGACCAGCTGGCGTTTCGCACTCGTCTGCAGCCTGCCAATGCAGCATGAATCACATTATCATCGTCGATACCATCATCTTCTTCTTCATCATTATCAACACCTCCACCCATATCCTCATTATTCATCAGTCATCCATCCATCATCACCATCATGATCATCATCATAGGCTCTCCATTGTTCCTGACCTACGAGTACTTATATACTAACGACATAGGAGACAATCTCAGTAGTCCTATTACATTGTTTGCAGATGTCTTGTAAAGTCATCAGGCGACCAAAACGAACTGCAAAATGATTTAGATAAGATATCTATATGGTGCGACAAGTGGCAATTGATCTTGAATAAAGAGAAGTGTGAAGTTATTCACTTCGCGATAAGTCACACTGATCTGAAGGCTGTAAATTCAACTAAATACTTAGGGATTACAATTACAAATAACCTAAACTGGAACGATCACATAGATAATGTTGTGGGTAGAGCAAACCAAAGACTGCGATTCATTGACAGAACACTTAGAAGGTGCAACAGGTCTACTAAAGAGACTGCTTACACCACGCTTGTCCGCCCTATTCTGCAGTATTGCTGTGCGGTGTGGGATCCGCAACAGGTGGGATTGACGGATGACATCGAAAATGTTGAAAGAAGGGTGGCTCGTTTTGTATTATCGCGAAATAGTGGAGATAGTGCCACAGACACGATACGCGAATTGGAGTGGCAGTCATTAAAACAAATGCCTTTTTCGTTGCGACAGGATCTTATCATGAAATTTCAATCACCAGTTTTCTCCTCCGATTGCCTTTCATCTTCATCTCTTGCATCTGCTTGGGCACCCCGTTTTCCTCCATTTTTTAAAACACCCGTACCGTTAAATCTTTTTTCCCCAGTCTTTTGTTGTAGGGGTTCCCCAGGTGTTGTATCCCTCTCCGTTTCATTTCTTGTTATCCACTTTTGTTCCAAATATCCAACTATTTCTTACTTTCTCGAACTTAACTTCTTACCCCTATCATTATGTTTCCGGTTTTAGCACTGTACAATGTAAACCGTGTATAATACTGAAAAGATCTGGGCAGAGTCGTTTTATTAGATGAAAGATTAACTCTCCAGTTGTTTTTGTAAAGAGCATCACGATGTATAAAAAAAGACATGACTCACATCTGTAAGCAGGTGGCATGGTTATCCCACCTTTGTTATGTGCTTAAGCTGTAGAAATGGTATGTAAATCAGTGAATAGTCTTGAAAATTCCGCCTATTAGCTGTGTGCTTAAAAAGCCAATCTTTGGTCCTCAGGGTAGACAAAGGGATCGCAGGCTAGAGAGGCGATACGTTCTTCGTTGAACAGCAGATATTGGTAGCCATCACATGATTCAGAGCGATCACTAGGAATTTTGGCGCGCTCCGGTTGCCTGGGTTCCGGACGATGCGGGAAAGACGGGCGCCGTTCACCGAGGTCTGACCCAGGGCGGACGGGCGATGGAGAGCTGCGGCAGTGCTGTGAATTTTGTTAGGAGGTGAGGTCAGGTAAGTGTCTTTAACAATTTTCTAATTTATTTAACATCAAATTTGTTCAGACTTTATCAAGAGTTTTTTTGTTTTACATTTCAGTATTTTAATTTATTGAATTCTAAGATGAATCTTTGTGATCGTGACCACATGGTAGTAGGCGGATCTCTGTCGTGTCATGTAGGTTTAAACATGTTGGTAAGATCTGCTTTTCCCAGCTAAACTCAATTAAAACTCAATCCAAATTTATCCCATTGTTATTCGTTTATAATTATTACTGAATGTTACCGAACTTTCCTTTGTTAAAAGATACACGTGGTACGAGGTAGGCTGTTGAAGGCATTGCGGTTTGTGGACAGAGCTTAGTGCAACTGGTTCATTTCTCAAGTTATTTCGGTGGTGCTCCTAGGTAGCGTTCGGTTGCGTTTGAAATTTACATGCTCGTCTACGATTGGGTTGGAGAGGGGGGAGAGGGAGTGGGGAACCAGACAAATACCTGAACCGTTGCCAGTAGTTTACTGTTATACACTATGTGGTCAAAAGTATCCGGACACACCCAAAAAGAAACGTTTTTCAGACTAGGTGCGTTGTGCTGCCACCTACTGCCAGGTACTCCATATCACCGACATGAGAGATCAGAATGGGGCGCTCCGCCAAACTCACGGACTTCGAACTTGATCAGGTGATTCGGTGTCACTTGTGTCATACGTCTGTACGCGAGATTTCCACACTCCTAAACATCCCTAGGTCCACTGTTTCCAATTTGATAGTGAAGTGGAAACGTGAAGGGACACGTACAACACAAAAGCGTACAGGCCGACCTCGTCTGTTGACTGACAGAGACTGCCCACATTTGAAGAGGGTCGTAATGTGTGATAGGCAGACATCCACCCAGACCATCACATAGGAATTCCAAACTGCGTCAGGATCCATTGCAAGTACTATGAGAGTAAGGCCGGAGGTGAGAAAACTTGGATTTCATGGTCGAGCAGCTGCTCTTAAGCCACACATCACGCCTGTAAATGCCAAACGACGCCACGCTTGGTGTAAGGAGCGGAAACATTGGACGATTGAACAGTGTAAAAATGTTGTGTGGAGTGACGAATCACTGTACACAATGTGGCGATCCGATGGCAGGGTGTGGGTATGGGGAATGCCCGATGAACGTCATCTGCCAGCGTGCGCAGGGCCAACAGTTAAATTCGGAGGCGGTGGTGTTACGGTGTGGTCGTGTTTTTCATGGAGGGGGCTTGCACCCCTTGTCGTTTTGCGTGCCACTATCACAGCACAGGCCTACATTGATGTTTTAAGCACCTTCTTGCTTCCCACTGTTGAAGAGCAGTTCGCGGATGGCGATTGCATCTTTCAACACGATCGAGCACCTGTTCATTATGCACGGCCTGTGGCGGAGTGGTTACTCGACAATAATATCCCTGTAATGGGCTGGCCTGCACAGAGTCCTGACCTAAATCCTATAGAACGCCTTTGGGATGTTTCGGAACGGCGACTTCATTCCAGGCCTGACCGACCGACATCGATACCTCTCCTCAGTGCAGCACTCCGTGAAGAATTGGCTGCCATTACCCAAGAAACCTTCCAGCACCTGATCGAACGTATGCCTGCGAGAGTGGAAGCTGTCATGAAGGGTAAGGGTGGGCCAACACCATGTTGAATTCCAGTATTACCGATGGGGGCGTCACGAACTCGTAAGTCATTTTAGCCAGGTGTCCGGATACTTTTGATCACGTAGTGTATCTATGACATGCCTACATATTCAGTACGGTCAGAGTAGTCACTTGTTCATAAACGCGACCGCGACGAGTATTGAAACGGTACTTTTTGAATTATTTGTTTCTTGACCCAGGCGTAAATGTTCAATACCTTCCACCCTTTGAGCTGCTCCCCGCCCTGTGTTCTGTCTACTACCCCTCTTTTCTTGTATCATTAACCTGTCTACACTGAAGGGGCAAAGAAACTGGTACACCTGCCTAATATCGTGTATGGACCCTGCCAACACGCGGCACAGCCGCAGCATGACGTGACATGGACTCGACTAATGTCTGAAGTAGTGCTGGAAGCAACTGACACCATGAATCCTGCAGGGCTTTCTATAAATCCGTAAAAGTACGAGGGCGTGGAGATCTCTTCTCAACAGCACGTTGCTCAATAATGTTCATGTGTGCGGACTTTGGTGACCAGCGGAAGAGATTAAACTCAGAAGAGTGCTCCTGGAGCCACTGTCTAGCAATTCTGGACATGTGGGGTGGCGCATTGTCCTGCTGGAATTGCACTAATCGGTCGGAATGCACAATGGACATGAAAGGATGCAGGTGATCAGACAGGATGCTTACGTACGTGTCACTTATCAGAGACGTATCTAGACGTATCAGGGGTCCCATATCACCCCAACTGCACACACCCTACATCATTACAAAGCCTCCACCAACTTTAACATCACCCGCTGACAAGCACGGTCCATGCATTCATGAGGTTGTCCCCGTACCTGTACACGTCCATCCTCTCGATAAAATTTGAAACGAAAGTCGTCCGAGCAGGCAACTTTTTTCCAGTCGCCAACAGTCCGAGGTCGGTGTTAACGGGGACAGGTGAGGCGTAAAGCTTTGCGTCGTGCAGTCATCAATGGTACACGACTGGGCCTTCGGCTCCGAAAGCTCATATCGATGATGGTTCGTGAATGGTTGCTACGCTTACACTTGTTGATGACCCAGCACTGAAATCTGGAGTAGCCGTGCGGGATTAGCCGAGCGGTCTCGGGCGCTGCAGTCATGGACTGAGCGGCTGGTCCCGGCGGAGGTTCGAGTCCTCCCTCGGGCATGGGCGTGTGTGTGTTTGCCCTTAGGATAATTTAGGTTAAGTAGTGTGTAAGCTTAGGGACTGATGACCTTAGCAGTTAAGTCCCATAAGATTTCACACACATCTGAACATTTGATCAAATCTGGAGTAAGTTGCGGAAGGGTTGCAGTTCTGTCACGATGAACGATTCTCTTCAGTCGTCGTCGGTCCCGTTCTTGGAGGATCTTTTTCCGGCCGCAACGATGCTGGAGATTTGATGTTCTGCCGGATTCCTGACATTCACGGTACACTCGTGAAGTGGTCGTCCGGGAAAATCGCCACTTCATCGCTATCTCGGAGATGCAGCGTCCCATCGCTCGTGCGCTGACTGTAACACCACGTTCAAACTCACTCAAATCCTGATAACCTGCCATTGTAGCAGCAGTAGCCGATTTAGCAACTGCGCCAGACGCTTGTCTTCTATAGGCGTTGCCGACCGCAGCGCCGTATTGCGCCTGTTTTTATATCTGTGTAGTTGAATGCGCATGGCTATACCAGTTTCTCTGGCGCTCCAGTGTACTAACAACGGACTGGCGCGGCGTGTTGACGAGCCCGCTGTGGCGCTGCCTCGTGTCGGCGGCGCCCCTGGTTACGCCGCTGGTTGCCCCTGGCTGGTAGGCGTGCCCCGACCTTGCCCGCGCCTCCTACGGCAGGCGGCGCTATTCCTGGAGCAGCGGGCGGCCGCAAACACCGGCCAGCTCCGTATACACCCGAAACGGGGCGGCCACTCAATTACGTGCGACTCGGTGTGCCGACGAGTCCACTCATCTTCAGGTCAAACAGTGCAATGCGCGACGCGTATCACAGAATCTGGTGGATCTGAATGTACACCATCGTGCCTCACACAGAGACCTATGCGTCTTCCTGTCCTCCTTTATACCTTGGACAGCATCTCAGGAGCTGTGATTCGAAAGACTTCTTTACTCTTCATTAGCCTCTTGGCCAACAAACAGCCTTGTCATGCTGACAACACCGGTTCCCACCAAATTTAAGCAACACTCGGCCTGGTTAATACTTGGGTGGGTGACCGCCCGGGGCGCCGTTGGCTAGAGGACACGCAAGTCGCAGAAATGGCGTCCTATTTAAAGACTTGCACCAGGTCTTGGTGCCATACCACATTGCTATTGTGGTGTCACCGCCAGAAACCACACTTGCTAGGCGGTAGCCTTTAAATTGGCCGCGGTCCGTTAGTATACGTCGGACCCGCGTGTCGCCACTGTCAGTGATTGCAGACCGAGCGCCGCCACACGGCAGGTCTAGAGAGACTCCTAGCACTCGCCCCAGTTGTACAGCAGACTTTGCCAGAGATGGATCAATGACAAATACGCTCTCATTTGCCGAGACGATAGTTAGCATAGCCTTCAGCTACGTCATTTGCTACGACCTAGCAAGGCACCATTACCAGTTTATATTCAGTGTAATAATGTCTAAACAAGAGCGATGTTCTCCAATTATGGATTAAAGTTAAGTATTCAAGCAACTACGTACTTTATTTACTAGACTCAACTCCTTTAACTGTTCCAGACCTCACGCCAGTCTGCGTGAGCTTAAACGCGTGCATTTCGGCCTCCTCTAGCAACACGGTGTTGGCTCTTCTGCCAACACATCAGCTATTATTATTGTACGGACACTGACACATCTGTCACTTGGTTATTCCATATAATGCGTTTGTGCAATGGTAAGATCCAGGCTTTGTGGTAATCATATCAGTTAGGCTGAAGATTATTTGTTCGAATGTTCACATGCTATCGCCATGAGCATCTACGGAAAGACAGAGGACAGGGAAACTACCACTAGGCCCTTAGCGGTTGGACGTCCGTCACTCTTTCCAGAACGTAGGGTCCGAGGCTTGTCTGCTCTGTAAAGTAGGATAGATGGTGGTGTGTGGCATTTCTGCCGAAAGAGCACAGTGCTGGTGCACGCTCAAGAGTTTCGGAGCACTCCGATCATCGTACATTGTTGATCATTGAGCTATGCAGCGGACCACTCCTATGTGTTTACACGAAAAACCGACGACATCATCAATTACGATTGCAGTGGGCACGGGACCATTGGGATTTCATCGTAGATCTACGGAAAAGTGTCGGCTCTTTGGGTGAACCACAGTTTTGCTACACTAGGTACCATCGGTACCGTTTGCCCTTCTTACCCTGTTGGGGAGGAGTTAGTAAGGTCGATGATCACCTCCACAAAAACCGTCATCGAGGTGAACGGCGGCTCTAAATACGCAATGCGGCACGGACATAGGCTGGTACGAGCAGTATTATGCTGTGGGAGACATTCTCCTGCACTCTCATGGGACCTGTGGCGGTAATCGAAGACACGCTGACAGCTGGGATCGTCCTGACTTGATGTCTTCCCCGACGGCGATGTAGCCTTTCAGTAGTATAACTGTCCATACATCGGAGTCAGAACTATGTTATAGTGGTCTGAGGGGCACTATAGTGAACTCGCGTTGATATCTCGCCTGATGTCAATTCTATGGAACCCATCTGACTCGCTATCGGCCGCCATCACGGCGTACGCAAATCAGCGGCCCATTATTTACGCGAATTACATGACCTGACCGCGTAGCTCCACAATCCTGTCAGGCCGGCCGGAGTGGCCGAGTCTTTCTAGGCGCTACAGTCTGGAGTCGCGCAACCGCTACGGTCGCAGCTTCGAATCCTGCCTCGGGCATGGATGTGTGTGGTGTCCTTAGGTTAGTTAGGTTTAAGTAGTTCTAAATTCTAGGGGACTGATGACCTCAGATGTTAAGTCCCATAGTGCTCAGAGCCATTTGAACCATTCCTGTCACGTCCACGATACGCAGGATCAGTGATGCATTTCGTTCCAAAGACGGAGAAACAAACTATTAAGCAGGTAGTCATGATGTTTTTACTCATCAGTGTAAATGCTAATAGAATTTATTGAGTGAAATTCTGTTCACTTAAGATAGTTCAGTGTTGCCGAGGGCTGCTCTTCATGACCGAATTCCTCAATGGTAATTTTTATGTAAAATTCAAGTACTTGAAATTATTTTTGGCTCCATTGTGGTAGGCATTTACCATTGGGTGTTAAAAAGGCTCTAGGCACTATGGGACTTAACATCGGAGGTCATCAGTCCCCTAGACTTAGAACTATTTAAACCTAAGGAGATCACACACATCCATGCTTGAGGCAGGATTCGAACCTGCGACCGTAGCAGCCGCGTGGTTACGGACTGAAGCGCCTAGAACCGCTCGGCTACCGATTGGGTCTTAAGCCGTTTGTGCAGTTATTAAGCGAAGTTATTGATATCATTAACTGGTGTTTTTGACACGTAATTTCCTTTTTATAGACTAGCTGTAACTGCTTAGTACTTTAAATTTTAGTAGCTGCGCCGTAACAGGCATTTAACTTTGGGCCTTAAATCGCCTGTGAAGTTGCTAAATGTAATTACTTCCTTGATCAGTTGATGTTCTTCACCCGTAATTGTGTGATAATGTGCAACGCCGTACGGCAATTAATAAATTTACTGCAACTGCTAACTAATTTAATTTTTTTGGCAATTTTGTTTTGTCTAAATTCAAGGGGGAGAGGGGAAAAATAAAAGGAAAGAAACTAATGACACCAGCTGCCGTGGGACTTATGCGGAATCGGCAGCGACGAATAAAAAATGTTTGCCGGGCGGGGACTCGCACTCGGGACCTCCTGCTTATTACACAGCTGCGTCAGCCACTGCACCAGCCGGACACGGTGTTCATCGCAGGTGCTCCGACTGTACTGGCGTGTTCCCCAGCCAGCACACACCCCCACCTGGCGCCACCTGCTTATTACACAGCTGCGTCAGCCACTGCACCAGCCGGACACGGTGTTCATCGCAGGTGCTCCGACTGTACTGGCGTGTTCCCCAGCCGGCACACACCCCCACCTGGCGCCACCTGCTTATTACACAGCTGCGTCAGCCACTGCACCAGCCGGACACGGTGTTCATCGCAGGTGCTCCGACTGTACTGGCGTGTTCCCCAGCCGGCACACACCCCCACCTGGCGCCACCTGCTTATTACACAGCTGCGTCAGCCACTGCACCAGCCGGACACGGTGTTCATCGCAGGTGCTCCGACTGTACCGGCGTGTTCCCCAGCCGGCACACACCCCCACCTGGCGCCACCTGTCGGCAGCCTCAGTCCACGCCATCCGCCATCCGTGCTCGCTAATGTCAGATTCCCAGATTCCCGCTGGAGACTGAACGCAAATGTGCGTCCGCACTGCAGGCTGTCTTGTCGAGTCATTTCCCATCGAGGCGAATCAGTTACATGACTCGTCCGAAAGAACGGACACCACGCATTCATAAAATTTTATTTTGACCCGCCAACGTGGGCGATCTTCGATTTCTTGTTAAATAATCATCTTGCATTCGAAGGATTGTATTTATTTATGTGGTGATCCTTGATCTTAACTGCCTTATTCATCAGTGATCAGTGCTCCTATTATCAACTTGTGTATTTTATCTTCGTAAAGATTTTGTCTCTGATATTAAACTGCTGTTCAAATATACTTTATTTTGTGGTCTCAGTACCTTTCTACTCCCTAACCAGCTACCTCCTGCTTCAGCACTCCATATCGTAATATGAGGTGGGTTCTTTTCCACGAATAGCGTTTTTCTCAAACCAGAAAACGACATTTCTCCCCTGAATGTTGTTGTTGTGGTCTTCAGTCCTGAGACTGGTTTGACGCACCTCTCCATGCTACTCTATCCCGTGCAATCTTCTTCATCTCCCAGTACTTACTGTAACCCGCATACTTCTGAATCTGGTCTCCCTATACGATTTTTACCCTCCACGCTACCCTCCAATGCTAAATTTGTGATCCCTTGATGCCTCAGAACATGTCCTACAAATCGGTCCCTTCTTCTTGTCAAGTTGTGCCACAAACTCCTCTTCTCCCCAATTCTATTCAATACCTCCACATTAGTTATGTGATCTACCCATCTAATCTTCAGCATTCTTCTGTAGCACCACATTTCGAAAGCTTCTATTCTCCTCTTGTCCAAACTATTTATCGTCCATGTTTCACTTCCATACATGGCTACACTCCATACAAATACTTTCAGAAACGACTTCCTGACACTTAAATCTATACTCGATGTTAACAAATTACTCTTCTTCAGAAACGCTTTCCTTGCCATTGCCAGTCTACATTTTATATCCTCTCTACTTCGACCATCATCAGTTATTTTGCTCCCCAAATAGCAGCGCATTCGACAGAAAATAACACTCTTGAGCGAGATACGGGATTAGGAAACTGTGCCGACAAATCTCGGCAGGCTGCAACTCTGTAGCAGATAGCTTATTCACAGACATGGGAGTAACTAAATTCATTTTCAGGTATTTTTTTTTTAATGTGAACATGCAGTGTTGAGCACTGTAGTTGAAGTTCAGCTGCTATTTTGTGAGCGGACTTAATCAGTCACTGCTCACTTGACTGGGCGCCGGTGGCACACGTTCCCACTGCCGCGGCCTGTCTTTGAGACCGAAACAAAAGTACGTTTCCCGTCGTGGAGTAGCCTTTCCTCACGACTAGCGACTTGCCACACCGATCTCTAAACGCCCTCATTACCTCTGTCATTGTCTGCCCTGACTTTGGACGTCCGTACACCCACACAGTCGCCACTAATCGCTCGCTAACGGTGGAACGTTGCCCGCTCACAAAAGCCACGACCCCACAAGTGAGACAATGCAATACTGAAACAAATGCTGTTCGTTAACTTTAAATCAGGGATACAAATGCAACATCTCTTTAGCTCACAAACTGTGCCAAGTCACAACGGTACCGTGCTGCTAAGGCAATCAGCCTAGAGCCAGTAACGTCTCATTACTGTTCTGCTGTGTTCGTTGATCGATCGATAACACGGCTCTCGTCTACTAGCATCAAACATAGGCCTTAATCTAGAACTTAGAACTACTTAAACCTAACTAACCCAAGGACATAACACACATCCATGGCCGAGGCAGAATTCGAACCTGCGACCGTAGCGGTCGCGCGATTCAAGACTGAAGCGTCTAGAACCGCACGGTCACAGCGGCCGGCTAGATATTTCACAGCATCGAAGATGGACAAGTACTTATAGCTCTTAATGTATGCACTTTGGAAGCCATGTTTACTGGAATTATTTTTAAGTCCATGCTATCACCTATGAAAATATGGAAAGCAAAGAGATTCGTTCCACAGTATCGAAGATGAAAAAGTGCTCATAGCTTTTAAGGTATGCATTTTAGAAGAAGTGTTTTCTAGACGTAATTTCTGTCATATCGCTAGATGTTGACCATCGTTCCCGGGACAAATCGTTAAAATTAGGTTATTTTTAGGGTTCCGTAACTCAATCGTTAAAAAAGGATCCCTGTAGGGTTATATTGTTGTCAGGCTGTCTGTTTGTCTCTCCTTCCGTTCGCTTTTTCTCAGGAACAACTAAATGTATCAAGCTGAAATTTATGTCACATACTAAGATCTACTGTTCCTGAGCGATGTAAAAGATAGGCCATTTACGTTCTAAAATTTTGAGTTTCGAAAGCTCGTTCATCAGAAAGTACAGTGTACGTCCCATTGTCCTAGACTCTTGAAATCTGCTAAGAACCAAGGTTTCAGACAACCAAGGAAAAAAATTTCAAAATTGTTAATTTGTAACTTTATCACACGATAAAGTTTTTTTGTCACTTGTGTGAGACTGTCTGTCAGTCCGTCAGTCTGTTAAGCGCCCTTTTTCTCAGGAGTGTGTAGACCTACAGTACCGTGCTGAAATTTATGTCACGTACTAAGGCTGTTGGGCCCTCGGCGCAATAATAAACGTTAGCTTCTAACTCAATACAGTCAACAGATGCGGCCATACTTTGACAGCCGCAAAGCGACTCATTAGAACCTATAGGTTACTTCCCTTGACGTGGAATCATCAAATTTGGCGAGAAGAAAGCTTTGACAACACAATTAAATGAAAAAGAATCAGAGAATTTTTAAGTATATTATACGAAAAAATATTTCTTTTGTCGTTTGCTATCCGGCTTCAGACAAAATTGAAACATTCTCGAAAGTCTTGAAATCCCTGGGACCGATGTATTGCCAGAATCAATGTCGAAAGACCGGCCGTGGTGGCCGAGCGGTTCTAGGCGCTACAGTCTGGAACTGCGCGACCGTTACGGTTGCAGGTTCGAATCCTGCCTCGGGCATGGATGTGTGTGATGTCCTTAGGTTAGTTAGGTTTCATTAGTTCCAAGTTCTAGGGCACTGATGACCTCAGCAGTTAAGTCCCATAGTGCTCAGAGCCATTTGAACCATTGGCTCCCACTGAAGGCGTGCGTCGCGGGTTTGAGCAATGCGCGCCGCCTGGTCTCCGCGGAGGACCGACTGCGTCGCCGGTGATTAACGACCTGCGCTCTCCTCGCCTGAGAGTGTGGCCGGGGTGCGGGGGCGGCCACTGAAAAGCAGCCACCGCCGGCCGGTGTGGGCGTCTCCCGACCTGGTCGTGGTCGTGCCTGGCCGCCCGCGGCGCACAGTGGCAGTCGGCGCCGCCCCGCTCAGCACCTACAGTGGCGCAGGCGCCGCGGCTGCCCACAGGTCACGTGACGCAGTCCGTACACCGCTTGTCCCCCGTAAGAGTGCCCAGGCCGCTATCTCCCTGGTGAAGCGTCAGACAGCAGCACGTTAATATAAACTACTGGCCATTAAAATTGCTACACCAGGAAGAAATGCAGATGATAAACGGGTATTCATTGGACAAATAAATTATACTAGAACTGGTACGTGATTACATTTTCACATAATTTGGGTGCATAGATGCTGAGAATCATTGAGTCAAACAGAGCTTGGATGGCGTGTACAGGTTACAGCTACCTGTGCAGCTTCAACACGATAACACAGTTCATCAAGAGTAGTGACTGGCGTATTGTGACGAGCCAGTTGCTCGGCCACCATTGACCAGACGTTTTCAATTGGCGAGAGATCTGGAGAATGTGCTGGTCAGGGTAGCAGTCGAACATTATCCAGAAACGCCCGTACAGGACCTGCAACGTGCGGCCGTGCATTATCCTGCTGAACTGTAGGGTTTCGCAGGGATGGAATGAAGGGTAGAGCCAAGGGTCGTAACACATCTGAAATGTAACGTCCACTGTTCAAAGTGCCGTCAATGCGAACAAGAGGTGTAACCAATGGCACCCCATACCATCACGCCGGGTCATACATCCCCCAGGCTGTGGCTAAGCCATGTCTCCACAATATCCTTTCTTTCAGGAGTGCTAGTTCTGCAAGGTTCGCAGGAGAGCTTCTGTAAAGTTTGGAAGGTAGGAGACGAGGTACTGGCAGAAGTAAAGCTGTGGGTACCGGGCGTGAGTCGTGCTTCGGTAGCTCAGTTGGTAGAGCACTTGCCCGCGAAAGGCAAAGGTCCCGAGTTCGAGTCTCGGTCGGGCACACAGTTTTAATCTGCCAGGAAGTTTCATATCAGCGCACACTCCGCTGCAGAGTGAAAATCTCATTCTGGAGCTAATAAGTTGCATATCACAGCATCTTCTTCCTGTCGGTTAAATTTGTCGTCTGTAGCACGTCATCTTCGTGGTGTAGCAACTTTAATGGTCAGTAGCATAGATGTACGTATTTATAATCTTTCGCTATACAGGGTGATGGTTTCCACCGTGTACAAACTCTAGGGATTCATCGTTGAGAGAATAAGGAACAAAAAAGGTCTAATGAACTTACGTACGGAAACGCGTGGTTTCCGTGCTAGAGACCATTTATTCAATCATACATTGTCACAGAGACTGCGGTCTAATACGCGCTGTACCATGCAGCTGCTGTTAAGAGTATCTGTTGAAAACGATTTCCATACGCCTCAACATATGCGTGTACGCGCCGTAGCATGTCCTGTTTCACACCTTCACATCGGCAAGGTTCCATACAAACAGTGTCAAAGGCCGCGCGAATACGTTGCTCCAGTGTTTCCATATCTGGACAGTGCTCTGCATACACGATACTTTCGAGATGGCTCCATAACCAGAAATCGCACGGGTCGAGATCCGGTGAGCGAGCAGGCCACGCAGCTGGACGCGCTCGTCTGGTCCTCTGACCAGGGAAGACACGACTGAGATGCGCCCGGACGTTAACGGCAAGTGCGCTGGAGCACTATCATGTAGCAGCCACGTAACCGTTCGAACCATCAATGGCAGTTTTTCCAGCAGGGGAGCCAAAGTCACACGCAAGAAACGCCGATAATTCCGGCCTGTTAGGCGACGTGGAAGGAAGACCGGTCCGAAAAATCATCCCGGACCACACACTCCGGCTGCACCGATGCTGATGATTCGCTGTCACCATACCATGTGGGTTCTGCATACTACCCCACAAATGACTGTTATGAGAGTTGAAGATACCACTCCGCGTAAAGGTGGCCCCATCTGTGAATAAGATAGATGACACAAATCACGGAATCGCGATTGCCTGATGAAGAAACCAGTGACAAAACTGCTCCAAACGACTGGAAAAAACTCAGGTCATTCCCGTTTTTAAGAAAGGCTGTAAGACAGATCCGTACAATTACCTACATCACTGACGTCAATCTGTTGCAGAATTACGGAACATGTTTTATGCTCAAGAATTATGACGTTTTTGGAAAATGAACATCTTCTCTAAAAAAATCAGCACGGATTCGGCAAACAGAGATCCTGCGAAACTCAGCTCGCTCTGTACCTCCATGAGATCCATAGTGCAGTGGACAACGGCGCTCAGGCTGATGCCGTGTTCCTTGACTTCAGTAAGGCATTTGACTGCGTCCCACATTGCCGTTTAATGAAAAAAATACGAGTTTACGGAGCATCGGAGCAGACCTGTGATCGGATTCACGACTTTCTTGCAGACAGAACTGACGGAAATAAATCGATAGATGTAAAGGTAATATCCGGAGTAGCACAGGGAAGTGTGATAGCACCAGTGCTGTTTACAATATACACTGCTGGCCACCGTAAATGCAACACCACGAAAGACAAGAGGTAGCACAACAAAATTTATTTTGTAGATAACATGTTGACCAAGTATCAAATGATTACGTTTACAGACGTCTGTGACATGTGGTTCCTGCCAGAATCAGTAGCCAGAGTAGCCGCCATTGTTGGAGATCACCGCTGCCACACGTCTCGGCATTGAGTCAAAGAGACGTTGGATGTGTTCCTGGGGTACAGCAGCCCAAGCAGCTTCCACACGTTGCCAAAGATCATCTGGCGTGGCAGCTGGGGATGTAATCTGGGTCACTCGTGGAGCAACCATGGACCACATGTTTTCTATCGGCGAAAGATCCGGAGAGCGAGCCGGCCAGGGAAGCAATTCAATCTGGTTATTGACGAAGAACCTTTGGACAATGCGTGCCACGTGTGGTCGCGCATTATCCTGTTGAAATATGGCTGTGGCCGAGTCCTGAAGGTAATTAAGGACAACTGGCTCCAGCACCTCGGATATGTAGCGCCGGCTATTTAAAGTACCGGCAATGCGTACTAGAGGCGTGCGAGAGTAATATCCAATACCGCCCCATACCATAATACCCGGTGCTAGACCAGTGTGGCGAAGCATAATGCAGCTGTCCAGCATTCTCTCTCCACGGTGTCTCCACACTCGAATCCGACCATCGTGGTGCTGCAGACAGAAGCGAGCCTCGTCAGTAAAGACAACGTCATTCCATTCTGCCGTTCACATCCGTCTGTCATCACACCATTGGCGACGGAGACGTCTGTGGTTCTGCGTCAATGGTAGACGAAGCAATGGACGTCTTGCGGACAGACTACTCTGCTGTAAACGGCGTCGAATGGTACGCGCAGACACTGGATGATGCGTTACAGACGCAATGTGCTGTGCTATGGTTCGGGATGTCACTGAGCGATCCGTCACTGCCATGCGCACAATTTTCCTATCAGCACGTGCAGTGGTGCACCGAGGTGAATGCGATCGACCACGTCGATCTGTCGTACCCTCCTGCATCCAACGGTCACATATCCGCATTACAGTTGTTTGGTTTCGTCCAACACGACTAGC
The DNA here is from genome assembly GCF_023864345.2 of Schistocerca serialis cubense. Lineage (NCBI taxonomy): Eukaryota > Metazoa > Arthropoda > Insecta > Orthoptera > Acrididae > Schistocerca > Schistocerca serialis. The sequence continues at coordinate 1,284,979,516 of NC_064638.1, forward strand.
GATTTCTCTGTATGATAATCCACAATCTCGGTAACCCACTATCCTTCCTCTGTCGAACTCGGATACTTGATCAAAAGATGTTCGCTGCTGTCTACGAGGCATAACTGATCGTCTTGTGAAACAACCACAAGGTAAACACACGTGCCGAACGTACACTCGTCGAAATCGCCAAGCCTTAAATGGCGCTATGAGGTGGCGCCACAGGCGCGCGTGATGTGCGTCTGCGCTGAAATTCTAATCAGTTGCATATCTCATCGCTGCAAACTCATGGTGTAAATTTCACTTGACTCGGATGCTTCCTTCAGGGTGTTGCATTTACGGTGGCCAGCAGTGTATATAAATGATCTAGTAGAAAGCGTCGGATGCTCCTTAAGGCTAACCGCAGATGATGCAGTTGTCTATACCAAATTGGATATTTGTGGTAGAATCTCATGGGACCAAACTTCTGAGGTCATCGGTCCCTAAGCTTACGCACTACATAATCTAACTTAAAATAACGTACGCTAAGAACAACACACACCCCCATGCCCGAGGGAGGACTCGAACCTCTGACAGGAGGAGCCGCGCGAACCGTCCAAGACGCCTCAGAACATGCGGCTACCCCGCGCCGCTGTCTACACCAAGTTAGAAAAGCCAGAAGATAGTAAGAAGTTGCAGAACGACCTGCAGAGAACTGATGAATGGCGGAGGCTCTGGCAGTTGACTTCAACGTAAATAAATGTAACATATTGCGCATACATAGGAAAAGAAATCCACTACTGTACAGCTACACTTTTGATGGGAAATAGCTGTAGACAGTGTCTGCCCTAAAATATCTATGCATAACTATCCAGAGCGACCTTAAGTGGAATGACTACATAAAACCGATAGTGGGGAAAGCAGACACCAGACTCAGAGTCATCGGAAGAATCTCAAGGAAATGTAACTCAGCCACGAAACAAGTGCCTTATAAGGCGCTTGTTCGTCAGATTCTTGAGTATTGTTCATCTGTCTGGGATCCCTATCAGGTAGGGCTGATGGAGGAGATAGAGAAGTTCCGACTCAGAGCGGCGCGTTTCGTCACGGGATCGTTTTGCTGGGGAGAGAGCGTTACGGAGGTGCTAAGCAAACTCCACTGGCAGACGTTGCAAGAGAGGCGTTGTGCATCACGGAGAGATTTACTACTGACATTTCTGGACGGCACTTTTCAGGAGGAGTCGGACAACATATTACTTCCCCCCCCGCCACACACATACACACGCACACACATACATCTCGCCTATTGACAACGAGGAGAAAATTAGAGAAATTAGAGCCAATACACAGGCTTACCGATAATGATTCTTCCCACGCACTATTCGCGAATGGAACAGGGTTGGAGGGATCAAATATTCGTACGGAGAGTGCCCTCCGCCACACACCATTAGGTGGCTTGCGGAGTATGACGTAGATGTTATAGATGTAGATGATGTGGAAAGTATGTCGCTAGTAAGCACTGCACACGCTGTGAGTGATAAGGGTCAATCTGATAGGCATAGCTAGCAAATGAAAGATTTTGATAGAGAACAAACAATATATTTACCTTAACAGCGTTCAAAAGTCATAATACATATATAATTTTCTGACATCCAATTAAACAAATTTCTTTTTTCTGACGGACACACCTCCACATTGTCCGCTCATAGTAACCTCTCAAAACTCTGCCATCTCTCTCCCCACATCCACCACTGCTGGCGGCTCACCTCCAACTGCCCAACGCTACGCGCTGTTCACATCCAACTGCCCAACACTACACAAGCGAATACTCCAACAATGAGTACAACCAGCCACAGACTGCACACAGCGCAGCCAGTGATTTTCATACAGAGCACCACGTGGCGTTACCAACATAAAAACCTAAACAGCCTACCTACAACTGTCACGGAGAACCTTCCACCCGGTCGCCTGGCTTATCCTGTACTGGCGGACCAACTGCCTGGTACCGACACGGCGGTCGCCTTCCACAGCATTAATCACTTATTCCTTCAAGTCTGCAGTCCGAACATTTCGAGTACGTCCTTCATGATTTTCTGCTCCCTGAAACGATCTTGTCTCAGACAAACGGCGAAACACTGTTCCAAACAATGAATGGCGTGGTTGTTATCGGTGGGGATGGGTCTCCTGATACGACCTTGCTGCCACTTCCCTCTCCGTAAATACGAGGTTGCCGCAGGAGAGGAATTCGTGGCGGGCCGCATCAAACCAGTCAGAAGGTTGATGACTCAGAAAAAAAAAGGTAAGCACCATGTCGGCAAGCTCTCGATTCGAATACCGAACCATTGCGCACAACGCTGTATGACAACCGCTATCAGACGAGTCAGCAAGAGAAATGAATCGACCAATTACTGCGAAAGGGGACGGCGATAGGGCGTGACGTATGAGGAAGTGTACCAACCTGTAGGAGGAAGCTATGAGTACCGTAACTGTAGCGCATATTATCCCCCAGTCTCTGTAACAAAGTCTGAGTGAATAAATGATCTCTAGCGAGAAAGCGATGCATTTCCGGACACAAGTTCATTAGACATTTTTTGTTCCGTATCCTTTCATCGATCAATCCCCAGAGTTCATACCACGTGGAAAAAATCACCCTGCATATAATGTACTATAACTATTGTATCTCGATTTTCTTGTAACTCTTAAAATATACTTGATGTTCATTGATCCATGTAAATAATAATGAAATTAACTGTAATTTATACAGGGTCACTGATGGTTAGGGAAATTTTAGGGATATGTATGAAAGAGCTAAAATTAAAACGCGCTGTGTAGCGGCGAGTGATGTGACGTCAGAACGCGCGCTTCACAAGTACTTCGCTGCGGACTCTGATGTGATGGGATGCACGAGCTGCGAGCTAACTCAGTGTGAGGAGAAGTTTTAACTAGCGGCACGATAGCTACTGACGAGCGTGGGATGGTGGAAGGGCAGCTCCATTCACATCAAGACCCTCCTCACCCGCCAGTGGTCACAGCTAAGTAAATCTCTGCTGGCAAACTTTGTCTGGAGCTACCGCAGCACTGTCGACGGATGCTACGGCTTCATCTCTTCAACAACGAACGACTGCAAGACTGTTCCACTTAGTTCACGTTTCTTAGAAATGTAACAGCGTTACTCAGTGATATTGGTGAACTTTTAGTTTTAATATTAATTACAGCAAAAATTTAGAAACTCTAACCTAGTAATTATCCTAAGTCATTATTACCAATAGGTCCCATGTCCATTCCTCTTACTGAAACAATCCGAGTGTCGTTTATTTGGAAATAAAGAAACATATTAAAAAAATTAATTTCAGTGCCAGTTCGTTTCTATATCTTTTAATAGCTTTGAAAACAGAACTAAAGTATTATTAATGCATCTCAGTAACTTCACTGTTGAGATGAATATTGTTTAGAGGCAAAGCTAGTCTTGAAATTAATTCAAATTATTCAAATGGCTCTAAGCACTATGGGATTTCGTATCTGAGGTCATCAGTCCACGAGACTCAGAACTGTTTAAACCTAACTAACGTAAGGACATCACACACATCCATGCCCGAGGCAGGATTCGAACCTGCGACCGTAGCAGCAGCGCGGTTCCGGACTGAAGCACCTAGAACCGCTCGGCCACAGCGGACGTCTGAAATTAATGCCTGGCATTTCTAACTAAAAAGAAAAGCACTCCGTCTTCAGGCCACAAGAGGCCCATTGGAAGCATCCGACCGCCGTGTCATCTTCAGCTGGGGATGCGGATAGGAGGGGCGTGTGGTCGGCACACCGCTATCCCGGTCGTTATGACGGTTTTCTTTGACCGGAGACGCTACTATTCGATCGAGTAGCTCCTCAATTAGCATCACGCCGAAGAATGCCAACAGGGCATGGCGGCTCAGATGGTCACCCATCCAAGTGCCGGCCTCGCCCGACAGCTCATAACTTCGGTGATCTGACGGGAACCGGTGTATGCACTGTGGCAAGGTTGTTGCCACTTGCAGCTAAGGATTATATTGAAAGGAAAACAGTTATTCATACTTGTTAGTTTTAAGTAAACTTGTGATACTGTTTTGTTTGTTGGGCTGGTTTGTATTTCGGCGTTGCAGTTGTGCTGATATTCAATGGAAGTTCTTTTATTTAAATGATTCTTAAGTCATTTACTTCTTTCGTTTTTCATTGCCAATTCTCTAGTAATCGAAAGAGAGTAAACGCCACTATGGGGTTACGCTACTATTTAGCATAACAGTAGGCAGCCTCCAGTTATTCGTATTTATTTATTCAAAATTCATTTCATTGTGTTAAATAACGAGCGTAGCAATAACTGATTTTTTTCTCACTATTATTTCGTGACGTGTTTTGTTACTGCAGAAGTGCGTGTAGCCTTCTGTTGCCGCGTATTCAAATTATAGCTTACTCATTGCTGTTTGCAATTTTAATTACTAAATGAACAAACAGTGCTGCCGACCGTTTTTCATTTATTCCAAAAGTATTACGTTAAGTTCATTGTTTTGTATCCTGAGTCCCGTGGTACCCCTTTTCGTTGGAACAAACCGTGAATGATTGCAAAATTTTTGATAATTGAACTAAATTTTACTGAAAGTGGAGTGGACGGAATAAGTTGTCATCAAAGATGTAAACCTCTCCCTCACTATTCGGTGTTACGTTTTCCTTCTGAAATGATATCCTTGTCAAATTTTACTTTTCGTTAGCCACATACGAACACGGCCAAACATATTTTCGCAATAGACGATTATGTAAAGGGGGACGTTAAAAGATATATTCAGTTTTATTGCTGCAGTGTCTAGATGTAGTCAGCCCAAAGAGATGCTATTCATCAGGTATGTAACGCGATGCCCAGCATCAACTCAACGGAAAGCACTTCGTAACAAAGTCAGAGAGGCATTGGCAACGTCTGCTATTACATTACAGTGCAGAGGCGGGTGTTACTCGTCTGAAAGATAATGCTGCACTATTCAGCTCACTTACTTATTTCATTTACTCATGGCAGAAGCATGCTAAGTATGTATAGTGAAATACATACATGATTACATAAGTCATATTTATATGTATACAGGTTGCATTACAGGTAGCATTACTACACAACCGAGCCACCTGTAGGGCGTTGTAATTGGCAAACAGTAAATCTTGTTCTGGGCATAAAAATAGAGAGGGAGGGCACTAAGACACGTGGCTGAGGGGTATTTAGCCGGCCGGTGTGGCCGTGCGGTTCCAAGCGCTTCAGTCTGGAACCGCGTGACCGCTGCGGTCGCAGGTTCGAATCCTGCCTCGGGCATGGATGTGTGTGATGTCCTTAGGTTAGTTAGGTGTAAGTAGTTCTAAGTTCTAGGGGACTGATGACCTCAGAAGTTAAGTCCCATAGTGCTCACAGACATTTGAACCATTTTGAGGGTATTTGTTCTTGGCCACACTCTCACTCGCTGTCTTCTGACGTGAAGGCAGTGACTCGGGCCGATAAGAGTTGTTATTCGGTTAATGGACCTCCAAACACCCCAGTATTCGCTGAAACTAGTAGGAAGCTGTACACGTGGCTCCATCCAGTACTGGTGTTTAGCTTTCGACAATGAGAATCTTGCCTTATGTGGAGGCACTTCCAAAGGCTTTGATGTCTGGAGGAAAGTTTTCGCTAGTTTCAGCCAAGGTTGAGACTGTTGATGACCAATCACTGGGAAGAGGAGGGGGGGGGGGGGGGGTTTCATCGTCGATCTTCAGTAGTTCTAGATCAGCAGCGACTTCTCGACGTATCCGTGGAAGTATAACGCCAGAAAACAGTATATCTTTACAACAGAGGCGGGTTTTAGACATCAATCAGGTGATGAAGCAGCGAGCTTCGTTCAAGGAAGGATCAGCAGTCCTGGCATGGGTTGTCCTACATCACACAGGAACGTAGATTATGCAGCAGAGTAGCACAGAGCCAGTGGTGTGGTTCTGAAAACTTGTGGTTTCGCATCCCAATTTGTACCTCTCAGCTTCCTCAGAATGTTGTTTCTGACCAGATTTTATGCTTGGTGTTCAAGCAGTGTGTTCCAAAAGCGAGAGAGCAATCGAGCGTTAGGTGCTTTGGGGTAAAAGAATATTCCAAGAGGATTTCATTCTAGGAGACACTTGATTTCCTTGGAGCGTCACTATTCCTGAGGTGGACGTTTCGATAGCTTGGAAAAAAATAGGTCCAGCAATACGTGTGGCACCAGCTGCAAACCACACCGATGTTATCACACCACGTGATGGGTCTTGATGCAGCTGATGAAGATTTTCTGTTACTCATAATCGTAAGGGAAACGGAGCATTTCAAGATCAAACTGCGCAGTAAGATGCATTGCCCTTGCTTTGCACTGTTTCAGTTTGCGTTTGTGCACAGCAGGTGCTGCTGCTGACACAGTAATCTGAAGTGCTGAACGGCGCCACGTTTTTGTGAGACTTATTCCGAGGCCCCTCCTAAGGGTTTGGGTACGTCCGCCAGCCGCCACAGTGCGAGGGACGGGCCAGGGCACACGCAGCGCTTGGAGGCTGTCCCTGCTTCGTCTCCCCGGTAGTGGGTCTCGTGCAAAGTTATACGCTTTGCTTTCGTTGTACTTAAAACACTCTGCACGGTCATGATTTTTACGGGTAACATCACTTGCAATCACAGGCTTCTCGCATCTGATGCAGGCAGCCTACGTGAGAGGTAATGCCAACCGGGAAAAATCCAGATCCACCTCAGTAATGTTTGTCTGGTTTAAGGACTAGCGATTAGCTTTTAACACAGGGAAATGTTGACGCGAGATCTTTGTGAAACGTAAATCTGTGGTATCTGTTCACTTCAGAATTAAACTGCACTACTGTCCAGAACTTAAAGACGAAAGTAGCATTCGCATGATATGTCACTGCTAAGTAATACAGCTCGATGAAACCTGGACCATATGTGGAAAGAACTGTTACGTGGGGTTCAAATTCCATCGACCCATGTTCAAAAATGGCTCTGAGCACTATGGGACTTAACATCTATGGTCATCAGTCCCCTAGAACTTAGAACTACTTAAACCTAACTAAACTAAGGACATCACACAACACCCAGTCATCACGAGGCAGAGAAAATCCCTCACCCCGCCGGGAATCGAACCCGGGAGCGGGAAGCGAGAACGCTAGCGCACGACCACGAGCTGCGGACCGACCCATGTTATTTGGCAGTAAGACTTCACGCGAAATTTTTTTTCGTCCTTATGTTTTGTACATCAGTGTGTATGCGAGTAACAGTGTGTAGTTATAAGAAGAGGAAGGCTGACAGAAGCTTAGACGTAGGAGTCGTCGACTGGATATTCAGAAAATGCATTCTGCTTTCAAAAGAAATGCAATGCTAAACGCCTGTAGGTTCCATACTTGAACAGCGCCAGGACAAGCAGGAGGCAGTGAGTGTACGCAAAGTAGTATTGGTTCCAGCACTCACAAGCTTGTACGGCTGACGAGGAGAGACGTAAACAGAAAAGCTGACAAACTGCGACTCGCAGACGCTCGAAGGAAGACGCCGCATATGTCGCGAGAACCTGCTTCGAAAACTTCGAGAGCCGTCTCTAAGTGTAGAAACTATCCCCCTACCTATCTATCCAGTGGAGACTGTACGGAAAACTAGAGGGAACTAAGTTTGTCAGAAGTATACCCAGAAGTCAGCAAACACATAATTTTATGAGGTAATGGCAGCAATGATCGTGCTAACATACGACAGCGAGAACGAAAGTTAACGAATTAGACTAGATGTGATACCTTTATGAACTGCGATAGGCTATACTTTTCTGGATAAAAAGAAGTCATCGAACATGGAAAGAACTGAATATTCTCAATATAAATTATAGTAAGCTGAAATGGTAGAAAAACGTATTGAATTAATATAAAATAACGGAATTTCAAAGATTTTCGTGACGTATATACCAACAGGACGATGTAATGTAGGATGGTGCACAATTTTCCTTCGAGGTGGAACCTTACAGATGACGATGTTTCGTCGAGCCACCGGCCCGTATACGTTATCACTATCAACAGCAGCAATTCGACAGCCATTGCTGGGCAAACGGCGTTCTCTAAATTACAGCATGTATTACGGTCTACAGTTAACAGTACCTCTACCAGAGTATAATAAATAGAAATCTAGAGGAAAATGTCTACTGTAGGCGACAGTAACGTGGCGTGATGTACATTCACATCTACATGACCGGGGAATCTTTCTCGCACGCTGTACAAAATATCTGATATACACAAGACCTGCGCGAGGCCCTGTGGAGGCACCTAGCGGGCGCCGGATGAACTCCTCGCGCGGCGGCGTAGATTAAAGGCGCCGCCAGCGCCCACGGGACGAAGCTACTGGCCGATGGCGCCCGCAGGCGAACCGGGCCATCCTAGTAGTGGCCGCGTGTGGCGCAAAACGCCGCTCAGCTTCAGTTAATGAACAGGAAATGCAGAGGGCTGACGGCCAATCCTGGTCTGTTTCATTTAACAGAAATCAGCTAGGTGGAAGGTCAAAGTATCTACATCCGTACTCGGCAAGTCATCTTACGGCGTGAGGTAGAGAATGCTTCGTATGCCTGATCACTCTCCCCCCCCCCCCCCCCCCTTATCCTGTTCCATTCGTGAATGGTGCACGAGATTAACGGTTGTTGGTAAGCGCCCGTCTGAGTTCAAATTTTACTCTTTTCGGTCTTTTAACGGAGAAGCAAAATATTGCTTGCTCTCCTGGGAATGCGCTTTTTCGGAATTTTAAAAGGAGACCACACCGTGTTGCCCAACGCATTTCTTGTAATGTATGCCACTGGACTTGAACATGCATCTTCGCGATTCTTTCGCTCTTTGTAAACCATCTCGTGAGAAATAACGTTGCACTTTTTCGGATATTTTACATTTGCTTTATCTGTTCTACCCGGTAAGGGTCCCAAGCACGGGAGCAATACCCAAATATCGGTCGAACGAGGTTATTGAAAGCTGCTTCCTTTGTGGGAGGAAAACCCATTCTGAACATTCTACCAGTGACTCTGTGTGGCATCGGCCTCAGCTGCGAATAGTGTTATGTGATCGTTCTGCTTTAAACAGTTCCGTATACATACTCCCAGATAAAGGGGTGACTATTATTGAAGTATATGGGAAAAAAATTTAATTAGTTACAAACTACGGCGTGCACACATTTTTCAACATTTAAACGTCCCTACAGATATTCGGATTTAGCTTATGACATGTTCGATATGCCTGCCGTCATAAGCATTGATGTGGCGCAGACGAATAGTGAAATTCAGCATGAGCCGCTGAAGTGTCCGAATATCGATGCTGTCGACGACCTGACTGGCTGTTTCCAGCTGAGCAATGGTTTTGCGGTTATTGGTGTACACCTTGTCTTTAATATAGTCCCACAAAAAAGGAGTCGCATGTATTCAGATACAGAGAATATGGCAGCCAATGGAGACCCATGCCAGTGGCCTCTCGGTACTCCAGATCCAGAGTGCTTCTCCAGGACGTTAATCACTTTCCTGCTTCGATGGAGTCGAGCTCCGCCTTGCATGAACCAGATCTTGTCGAAACAAGGGTCACTTTGGATAATGGGAATGAAATCGTATTCCAAAACCTTCATGTAACTTTCGGTAGTCACTGTGCCATCAAGGAATATCGCACCCAATTATTCCGTGATTGGACATTGCACACCACACAGTCACCGTTGGGGGTGAAGAGACTTGTCGATCACGAAATGCGGATTCTCTGTCCCCCAAGTGCGCCAATTTTGATACTTGACGAACTCATCCAAATGAAAGTGGGCTTTGTCGCTAAACCAAGTCATAATGCACATACTAATTCCCAACGAGCAGTTTGAACGCCCTAAAGCAAACCATTCAGAAGTTTGTTTGTTGTTGTGGTCTTCAGTCCTGAGACTGGTTTGATGCAGCTCTCCATGCTACTCTATCCTGTGCAAGCTTCTTCATATCCCAGTACCTACTGCAACCTACATCCTTCTGAATCTGCTTGTGGTGTATTCATCTCTTGGTCTCCCTCTACGATTTTTACCCTCCACGCTGCCCTCCAATGCTAAATTTGTGATCCCTTGATGCCTCAAAACATGTCCTACCAACCGATCCCTTCTTCTAGTCAAGTTGTGCCACAAACTTCTCTTCTCCCCAATCCTATTCAATACCTCCTCATTAGTTACGTGATCTACCCACCTCATCTTCAGCATTCTTCTGTAGCACCACATTTCGAAAGCTTCTATTCTCTTCTTGTCCAAACTGGTTATCGTCCACGTTTCACTTCCATACATGGCTACACTCCATACAAATACTTTCAGAAACGACTTCCTGACACTTAAATCTATACTCGATGTTAACAAATTTCTCTTCTTCAGAAACGATTTCCTTGCCATTGCCAGTCTACATTTTATATCCTCTCTACTTCGACCATCATCAGTTATTTTGCTCCCCAAATAGCAAAACTCCTTTACTACTTTAAGTGTCTCATTTCCTAATCTAATACCCTCAACATCACCCGACTTAATTCGACTACATTCCATTATCCTCGTTTTGTTTTTGTTGATGTTCATCTTATATCCTCCTTTCAAGACACTATCCATTCCGTTCAACTGCTCTTCCAAGACCTTTGCTGTCTCTGACAGAATTACAATGTCATCGGCGAACCTCAAAGTTTTTATTTCTTCTCCATGGATTTTAATACCTACTCCGAATTTTTCTTTTGTTTCCTTTACTGCTTGCTCAATATACAGATTGAATAACATCGGGGAGAGGCTACAACCCTGTCTCACTCCTTTCCCAACCACTGCTTCCCTTTCATGCCCCTCGACTCTTATAACTGCCATCTGGTTTCTGTACAAATTGTAAATAGCCTTTCGCTCCCTGTATTTTACCCCTGCCACCTTCAGAATTTGAAAGAGAGTATTCCAGTTAACATTGTCAAAAGCTTTCTCTAAGTCTACAAATGCTAGAAACGTAGGTTTGCCTTTTCTTAATCTTTCTTCTAAGATAAGTCGTAAGGTTAGTATTGCCTCACGTGTTCCAACATCTCTACGGAATCCAAACTGATCTTCCCCGAGGTCCGCTTCTACCAGTTTTTCCATTCGTCTGTAAAGAATTCGCGTTAGTGTTTTGCAGCTGTGACTTATTAAACTGATAGTTCGGTAATTTTCACATCTGTCAACACCTGCTTTCTTTGGGATTGGAATTATTATATTCTTCTTGAAGTCTGTGGGTATTTCGCCTGTCTCATACATCTTGCTCACCAGATGGTAGAGTTTTGTCATGACTGGCTCTCCCAAGGCCATCAGTAGTTCTAATGGAATGTTGTCCACTCGCGGGGCCTTGTTTCGACTCAGGTCTTTCAGTGCTCTGTCAAACTCTTCGCGCAGTATCTTATCTCCCATTTCATCTTCATCTACATCCTCTTCCATTTCCATAATATTGTCCTCAAGTACATCGCCCTTGTATAAACCGTCTATATACTCCTTCCACCATTCTGCCTTCCCTTCTTTGCTTAGAACTGGGTTGCCATCTGAGCTCTTGATATTCATACAAATGGTTCTCTTCTCTCCAAAGGTCTCTTTAATTTTCCTGTAGGCAGTATCTATCTTACCCCTAGTGAGACAAGCCTCTACATCCTTACATTTGTCCTCTAGCCATCCCTGCTTAGCCATTTTGCACTTCCTGTCGATCTCATTTTTGAGACGTTTGTATTCCTTTTTGCCTGCTTCATTTACTGCATTTTTATATTTTCTCCTTTCATCAATTAAATTCAATATTTCTGCTGTTACCCAAGGATTTCTATTCGCCCTCGTCTTTTTACCTACTTGATCCTCTGCTGCCTTCACTACTTCATCCCTCAGAGCTACCCATTCTTCTTCTACTGTATTTCTTTCCCCCATTCCTGTCAATTGTTCCCTTACGCTCTCCCTGAAACTCTGTACCACCTCTGGTTCTTTCAGTTTATCCAGGTCCCATGTCCTTAAATTCCCGCCTTTTTGCAGTTTCTTCTGTTTCAATCTGCAGTTCATAACCAATAGATTGTGGTCAGAATCCACATCTGCCCCTGGAAATGTCTTACAATTTAAAACCTGGTTCCTAAATCTCTGTCTTACCATTATATAATCTATCTGATACCTTTTAGTATGTCCAGGATTCTTCTAGGTATACAACCTTCTTTCATGATTCTTGAACCAGGTGTTAGCTATGATTAAGTTATGCTCTGTGCAAAATTCTACAAGGCGGCTTCCTCTTTCATTTCTTCCCCCCAATCCATATTCACCTACTATGTTTCCTTCTCTCCCTTTTCCTACTGACGAATTCCAGTCACCCATGACTATTAAATTTTCGTCTCCCTTCACTACCTGAGTAATTTCTTTTATCTCGTCATACATTTCATCAATTTCTACATCATCTGCAGAGCTAGTTGGTATATAAACTTGTACTACTGTAGTAGGCATGGGCTTTGTGTCTATCTTGGCCACAATAATGCGTTCACTATGCTGTTTGTAGTAGCTAACCCGCACTCCTATTTTTTTATTCATTATTAAACCTACTCCTGCATTACCCCTATTTGATTTTGTATTTATAACCCTGTAATCACCAGACCAAAAGTCTTGCTCCTCCTGCCACCGAACTTCACTAATTCCCACTATATCTAACTTTAACCTATCCATTTCCCTTTTTAAATTTTCTAACCTACCTGCCCGATTAAGGGATCTGACATTCCACGCTCCGATCCGTAGAATGCCAGTTTTCTTTCTCCTGATAACGACGTCCTCTTGAGTAGTCCCCGCCCAGAGATCCGAATGGGGGACTATTTTACCTCCGGAATATTTTACCCAAGAGGACGCCATCATCATTTAATCATACAGTAAAGCTGCATGAAGTTATGAAGATTTTATTTCATGTAGTTCACTAGCTGTCACCCTGTATTTAGTATGTGTGACTTTGTCCAGTGACTGTCCGGCTATTGCGTAATCTAACGTTAAAAGGTCTTCTGCCTACTACATTACATTTGTTTATGTTGACACTTGACAGTCAAACTCAGTCTCTGTACGAAGATTCGATCGTCTGCATGTTGTCCTGCATTTCACGTTTCATTTCCTCTGTATAGGATAGCAACATATTTGATAAATCTTGTGGAGCTATGTATTATCCATTAGGTTATTTTGGTATGATATCAATTGTACTGGTCCTGCAACAGTCCGCTGTAGTACACTCAAAGCTACTTTTATGCCTGATGTTATCTGTCCGTCAACATTAAGATACTACTTCGTATTTGTTAGGAACTTTCAAATCTAATACAAAAACAGGTCTCACATTCCACATATTTATATTTTGTTCTTTAGGCGACAGCGCGTAACTTTATTGAAGGTCTATCGTAAGTCAAGTAAGGCGACATCAACTTGGCGCCGGTATCCAGTTGCCATGTTATGCGTGTTGTGGACGAACAGAGCGAAGTAGGTTTCAGATTATCGCTGATTGTGGAATCTATGTTGATTTCACAAAGCACGACGCTATTATTATATTGTCTGGAGGTAGCCGTGATAGCTGAAATAGGTAAAACTTTTATTTAAAAAAAATTCCGACACAAGTAGCTTTACGGATGACTGATTTCGAAGTTTCGAACAGCCACCTTCAGATCTAAAAATAAAAATTAAAACTTCGGTATATGAGGTCATATTATGAGGCTTATGGAACTGATAATGAACATGTCAAAATGAAACTTCCTGGCAGATTAAAACTGTGTGCCGGACCGAGACTCGAACTCGGGACCTTTGCCTTTCGCGGGCAAGTGCTCTACCGACTGAGCTACCCAAGCACGACTCACGCCCCGTCCTCACAGCGTAATTCTGCCAGTACCTCGTCTCATACCTTCCAAACTTTACAGAAGCTCTCCTGCGAACCTTGCAGAACTAGCACTCCTGAAAGAAAGGATATTGCCGAGACATGGCTTAGCCACAGCCTGGGGGATGTTTCCAGAATGAGATTTTCACTCTGCAGCGGAGTGTTGGTAGAGCACTTGCCCGCGAAAGGGAAAGGTCCCGAGTTCGAGTCTCGGTCCGGCACACAGTTTTAATCTGCCAGGAAGTTTCATATCAGCGCACACTCCGCTGCAGAGTGAAAATCTCATTCTAAAAATGTCAAAATTTTTACGTAGCGAGTCTGTCACACTACACGAGAAAAATTAATTGGACTTGCTGCCCTGTCTATTATCGCTTCCCTATCTCCAGCAACAAGCTATCTTACCTGAAGATCTTCTGTCTCTGACTTTGGCAGCAATGGACACAGAACCTATAGCAGGTGTTTCAGCCATATGAAATGAAAAAAGGGGACAGGAGGAAGACCACAAACACATAACAGAAAACAGTAAATTACTGGAATAATTATATATTGTCTACTTAAGACACAATATAGTGCGATTTAGTCTTTCACAACATGGGGCGACACCCAGCAGCACGTTCAGATTACTCGTCGTATAGCCAGGAAGGAAATAAAAAGTTCCAACACTCAAGCAATGAATTAAATAGTTTTTGATGTTGCTGAGCAACACACACACAATAATTTTCAAATGAACACCCTGCCATTTGATTGTACCGCTGTTTATTTAATTACGACCCAGGTTTCGGCCTTTTATGCCATTTACAAGTGATGGAGTTTGTGTCATTATCATATATTGAGCTTGATGTCCTGCAATATATGTTGGTTCAAATGGCTCTGAGCACTGTGGAACTTAACATCTGAGGTTATCAGTCTCCTAGAACTTAGATCTACTTAAACCTAACTAATCTAAGGACATCACACGCATCCATACGCGAGGCAGGAATCGAACCTGTGACCGTAGCAGTCGCGCGGTTCCGACTGAAGCGCCTAGAGCCGCTCGGCCACCGCGGAGGCAATATATGTTAATGACATAAACTCAATCACTTGCAAACGCATAAAAGGCTGAAACCTGGGTCGTAATTAAATAAACAGCGATACAGTCAAATGGCAGTGTGTTCATTTGAAAATAAATTAAATGTTCAGTTACCTTTCAGGCTTGCATCGAGGATATTATTAATTCTTGTTCCGATATTTCGGCTGGCAAATTAACAGCCATTCTCAAGGTGAGTCGATTCCAACATTTTTAAATCACTTTACTCTTTACACAATTCCACGGAGTCAGAGTTGGTAACAAGATCGTCAGTCAGAGATATAACTTTAAGTCAGCTCATTCACAGCGTTTACGGAGTATGTCGTTCATTATCACGGATGACATAATAATAACGGTATTTCGTAAAGTGATTTAAAAATCTTGCAAGAGACCCACCTTGAGAATGGCTGTAGGTTGTAAGGCAAAATATCGGAAGAAGAATTCATAATATCCTGGATGCAAACGAAAGATGATGGGATTCTATAAGGATTGGATGAAGTTTTCTCGGCCGGTCGAATATTCCAACAGCGAAACATTGGAAACCATTTTAACTAAAAAATGGCTGACTGTTTCTACTATGACCATCAGCAAGGCTGAATGGTGCGGCGTCAACTCGCAGATCAGGCTGTGTGTCCCAGTAAACACGGCGTTCGAAGCAGGCGCGTGCATACTTTCACAGCCGACCATCTTCGCCAGTTGCTTGATGCCATTAAATAAACGTACCTTGCGATCTACACTATTGCAATTAATTTCAAAGCTTAAATTTCCAAATTTCAAATGACTTCTAATGCTCAACTTTCTAGCATAGTCGCCAACTCTCCCATATTCTGTGCAACCCGTTCTCGTCAGTCCCGCTCCCCGACAACTTTTCCCTGCCCCTTGCCGGCAGTGTTCTCTGTTTATGTTCTGTTCTTCTCTAACAGTTTGTCACTGTCATTTCAAATGAACGCACCGCCACTTGACTATATTGTTGTTTATTTGATTAAGACCCAGGTGCAAAATGGTTCAAATGGCTCTGAGCACTACTTAAACCTAACTAACCTAAGGACATCACACACATCCATGCCCGAGGCAGCATTCGAACCTGCGACCGTAGCGATCGTGCGGTTCCAGACTGTAGCGCCTAGAACCGCTCGGCCACTCACACCGGCTAAGACCCAGGTTTCGACCTTTTATGCCACTTTCAAGTTATGGAGTTTATGTCATAAGCTCAATCACTTGAAAATGGCATAAAAGGTCGAAACCTGCGTCGTAATTAAATAAACAACAATACAGTCAGATGGCGGTGTGTTTATTTAAAAAGTATTGTGCGACTGTCTACTGTGTACTGTCATTTCAGTCGGCTCCTCTTTCCTTACCCATTCCATTGTTGACGACACCAGACATGGCTTGAAGTGTGGTCACCTAATCTGTAACATTCTAAATGCACATAACTACCATTATTAGTGCCATTATTATTGTTATTGTGAATGTTTTGTAATATCTTTGGTATGTGTTGTTCTGACTAGAAATAAGAGATAGCCTTAAGGCCCTAATCTCGTCAGGCTAAATAGGCAATAAATAAATAAATAATATTTGCAAGGGTTTCGTTTCGATAAATGTGTGTTAACTGCTTGAATGTGAAGACGTAAAAGACTTTGAAATTGGCTGCAGCTGAGTGGAAAATTAACGTCACAGCTGAAGTCCCCATTATCCAGTGCCACGTAAAGAGTAATACAAAAGGGCGAGTTATCTGAATGAACCACCGGAAAACTGACGTCCAAGAACTCGAATTAACGACGACAGTCTTCAACTAGGTGCGAATGCTGGTACAAAGTGCTCTCCGCCACGCACTGTGAGAGTATATGCAGATGTAGTACTCAGACGGGAGCAGTGCTGCCACAGTTGTCTGGAGGATCCGGCGGGACCGTTTGGGTGGGAGGCGCCGCCCACGCAGACGCTGAGTCTGGCGGTCAAGGACGGCAGGAAAGCCTTAGAGAGGGGGGGGGGGGGGGCAAGGAGGGGCAGGTCGCGGACGGTGACGTCACACAGTGGTGGGAAGGCTGGCCGGCCGGCTCTGTACGCTGCGTGTGTGTGCTCCACAGGGCGCCGTGTTGGGGCCACTTCTGTGCTCGCTACCTGTTAACTACGGTGTAACTATCATAATGGAGTTTTGAACTCGGTTTCCATGCCTGCAGAAAAATGATAATGAATTAAGAATGGGTCCGCCTTCTTGCGAGCACACAAATTATTGTCTTGTTCTATTACCCAAATATGTCTTACCAGAGCTGTGGCTTCCTGTGTGTGTTTTTTATTATTTCCCTGGAATATACAAGATATTTTTAGGTTAAGGAATGTGATACATCAGATTTTCCATTTTCCATTTTGTGTGTCCTGTGGCTGACAGTAAAAAATTCAATGCAGACGATCTTCTAACATCCCTCATGTTGGCAGATGACATGCTGTGCTAATTTGGACCGGTAGCTGATTTTGGTTGGCAGACACAGAACATACACAATGTAAAATACAAGGTAAAGAGTACATACAATTTAAATGACAACATCTGATGTATCGTATTTCTTAACCTAAAAATAGCCTGTATGTATGTATTTCAGGAAAATAATAAAGAAACTTCTGAAGATGCCACAACTGCGGTGAAACATGTTTGAGTGAAAAACATAACATTAATTTGTGTACTTGCAAGAAGGAGGGCCCATTTTTAATTTGTTTTTGTTAGGACATAATCCTGCAATGCATTGCATGGATGCTGACGGAGAGCTTCCCATTCGGTGGTCCAGCGCTCACACACCTTTAACTGTTGTGGTGCCTGTTTTTTCTCTTCATCTCAGAGTAATACTTGCAACCTACGTCCTGAATTATTTGCTGGATGTATTTCAATCTCTGTCTTCCTCTACAGTTTTTGCTCTCTACAGCTCCCTCTAGTACCATGGAAGTCATTCCCTCATGTTTCAACAGATGTCCTATCATCTTGTCCTTTCTTCTTATCAGTGTTTTCCACATATTTCTTTCCTCTCCGATTCTGCGCAGAACCTCCTCATTCCTTACCTTATCAGTTCACCTAAATTTCAACATTCGTCTGTAGCACCACATCTCAAATGCTCCGACTTTCTTCTGTTCCAGTTTTCCCACAGTCCGTGTTTTAAAACGTTGTAAAATTCAGGTGACATTTACGTGAACTGGTAAGTTAAGAAATAAGGCAGTTCTCGGTGGAATGAGTGAGGAACCGAACGTATGCAAAACAGTAAGAAGAAGGGACAGGTTGGTAGGTCATGTAGCAGTAGCGACCTAGCAGTTTGCTTTTTTGTGGGGAGGGGGAGGCAGCACAGGCTGTTGGGAAGGGGCAAGCAAATCTATTCACGTCTGTCGCCTAATGTGAATTTCACTTATATCTTTCCGCCAAAGCGCTAAGCAGATATGTACATCGGTTGTGCGGGAAGGCATTAGGAGTCAGATGTGTTCTTCAAAGTCAATGTCATTAACATTATAAGTCGTAAATATGGTCCCAGCTTTAAAGATCTTTCTTCTTGGAAATAATTTGCTTACTTTAATTTTTGAGAAAGACAGCAGGTAGATGTGAAGTAACTGGTTTTACACCTCTCTGAGCCCACTTACGAACAATAGTTCAGATTTAATGTAAACAGCAAGACAACCAGCCATTGATAATCCTTTTATTATAATTATTACTACTACTATTTTAGAAATACTGTGTATCACATGATAATTTCTTTGAAAGTGAAGGCTTCTTTCCTTTTTTAAAATCCAAAAACTTTACATACAATTTCCGAACACAGCTTTCTTTCCACAGTTGGCTGAAATAAATTGTTTCATGACACCTATAAGATTAATTCACATCCCAGTCTGTATGAACATGGAGGAGGAGCAGGAACTGTTGAGCAAGTTTTTAAGTGGTGGTGGTGGTGGTGGTGGTAGTGGTGGTGGTTAGTGTTTAACGTCCCGTCGACAACGAGGTCATTAGAGACGGAGCGCAAGCTCGGGTTAGGGAAGGATTGGGAAGGAAATCGGCCGTGCCCTTTCAAAGGAACCATCTCGGCATTCGCCTGAAACGATTTACGGAAATCACGGAAAACCTAAATCAGGATGGTCGGAGACGGGATTGAACCGTCGTCCTCCCGAATGCGAGCCCAGTGTGCTAACCACTGCGCCACCTCGCTCGGTGAGCAAGTTTTTAAGTCCTCGCAAGATTCTTAATGACCCCTCGGAGGACGACAACGACACTGGAACTGTTAAAATCGGAGCTGCCACCCATACAACTCCCTGAAACAGTCGTTTAACCCCGGCACCTGCAGCAGTAAGTTGTCTTCTACGCCTCGTCGGATCGGACACATTGATAGCTGGTGAACTTAAAGATATGGATTCGTCTCTTCGAAACAACATGGTGTCACAACATCTGCACACACATTTTTCCTGTTTGTGGATACCAGAATAATATTTGAGACTTCTTTCAAAATTACCAAGACATTGCGCAATAGATCACACATTCTTGAAACTACCTATAAGGCGAGGTCCGAACAATATTTACTGTAGTGGTTGTGACAGAATATTTGGCTGGTCTTCGTGAAGTATTTTCTTCACACCTTTGTTCCGCGCAGACATACTGGCTGCACCATCGAAATAGTGGGCGCATAGAAACTCATTTTCGGGTGAGAGTCTTAGAAGGATATTTTTGTTGCCAGCGTTTGTGCGCAGGGGTCCTGCGCATTGCATAAACACATTAAACGTCCTTTTACTTCGAGCGTCTCAGGGTCGAACCAACGTGTGCAAAGAGCGAACTGATCCTGGCTAGCCATGCCCGTCGTTGAATCTGCCATAATTCAGTAAAATGGAGAACTTTTTATCTCCTGCACAACGACGTGAGCCATAATTTTCAGTATTTCGTTTTGTATCACTGGTGCAAATCAAGTGCCACGTCGCATCAGCCAGAGCCTTCATTTCTGGTAGATCGTTCTCCCTCTCATTTAGAAGTGTTATGAGGTTGCCAATGATGGTTTCATTAGTGCTTTCCAGTTTAACCCAAAAACAAGAGTGACAACGCCTCCAACTTCACCCTGATCGACCAGCAGATACAGCTCGAGTTGGGCGGTCATGATTGTGTTATTTTGATGTTGCTGAATAACTGCCACAGGCTCTCGTTGAAAAATTTCCCGTGTAATTCGGCCTTTTCTGTAACTCTTTTTTCAGTTACAGACCATTGTTTAAGAAAGCAGTTTCTTTCTGATGCCTTCTGCTGCACACAGTAGCAAGGAAGGAAGAAAGGAAGATTGGTTTTTAACGTCCCGCCGACATGGAGGTAATTAGAGACGCAGCAGAAGCGCGTTTTGTGTCAGGAAGGCGCGCCCGTTCAAAGGAACTATCCCGGAATTTGCCTGGAGCGATTTAGGAAACCTAAATCTGGACGGCACACAATAGGGGTGGAACTAATGCGGTCATAACAGGTAACGCGGTCGCTCGTTTCTGTAGCCGCGTAGCCATGGATGAGACACAAACGACTCCGATTCACCGGATATTCTGTTCGTTCGTGATAACTTATGAGAGCTTAGGACGGAATGTAACTGGGGTTGTAAGACTTTTAACGTAGTTTGACAGGCACCAGCTTCAAAGATATGATAGCTAGAATCAGTTACAAGTAAAAGATATTCTGTTCGTTCGCGATAACTTATGAGAGCACAGTGTAGGGAAGCAGCCTACTCACGCCTAGTAAATACACAGCAGTCTTTCCATTGTGTGCCAGCCTAGTCCGCTGTAACTAGCTCTGACGTCATAAGTGTTGCGCAATACTTTAAAAATTAAGAAAATAACCTGAAACGGTTCTAGCATGTCAGGAGTAATACTATATATGTGTTGAATATCAGTTCGATAACTTTAACCATTTTCGAAATTTGGACGTTTTTTTGTAAAAATCATTGGCGCAACAGAAAAGAGCTAGAGATTTAAAAATTTATATTTAAATTCCTTTTCCATAATAATTTAATAAAAACAGTACTTTGGATCTCACAAATTAAGATTTTAGTTGAAATTCATAATTTTCTGGTTTTTGTCTTAAAAATTAAGGAAGCAAGATAGATTAAATAGGCCAATAAATAAGGCTAGGATGTTTATATTTACGTGTAGAATGGAGATCCGCTATAATCATAAAGATGTGATAAGTTTCAATTGAATAACTATAAAACTATAGCGATAGCGTATTTCCAAAGGGCAAGTTCAGAGCTCTTCTACTGCGTGCAGTGTAATTAAATTAATTCTCTCGCCCAAAATATTTAACTTAGCCACGTCAAACTTTTATTATGATTACTTACCTGTGTGCTGAATGCAGATTTAAATTGAGAGCTTCATCGGCCATCAGCAAAGGAAGCGATGATTTATTGAATAACTTAAAGTGGTGCGTTACTAGCCCAGCGGCTAGTCGGGAGAGCCGATTTGATCAGGCGTTCCCTTAGACGTCCGCACCGCGGCTTTATATATAAGAACGCTGCGCGAGGAAGCAAGGCCCCAGTTCTCTCCAGACGCAGAATAGCACACAGTCTGTGTCGGGAGTCGCGTCGCGTCCGTATCATTGCTATAAACAGCCTCGGATGCCATACTAAGTTACTCGGGATACGCGTAACCATGAAATCATTTTCGAGTAGTGTTAATTCTGGGATGTTTTTAATTATCTATCTTCAGTTTGCGTATGTCGTATTTTCACGTGCTGTCGCGGGACAGACATTCTACCATTATTTAGCGTGGCGTTTGGTGAACCTAATCGTAAAATTATGGCGAGCATTCACTTAAACATTTAATTTGGACAGTTATAGTTGCATCAGAGCATTAGACTCTGAACTGCTCTGTTAGTTAGATTGTGTAGATTCTTTTTTTTTAATCTGTCACTTTCAGAATATACTGAACTAATTTTAGAAAATCGTTTTTGATTATAAATCCCAGACAATCTCCTAATTCCTCAGAGCTATAAGCTGTAGCTATAAGTGTATTTCTCAGATGAAGTGGGCACTAGGAATTCTAATTACAGGCTTCACGTTTTGCTAATCACTTTGTGGTTGCCAATATTGTAGTTAGAGAGCCAGTGTTGAGAACGGCAAACAACAGCATAAATAATAGGAACATATTTAACAACAATAATTCCACCCGCCGCCGCACATATGGTTAATCGGCCGGGAAATACAGTGTTTCTACATTCAAACATTTTATATAACAAAATTTATTCCTACCAGCCGCCCCACAACAGGACGGAATGTAACTGGAGTTTTAAGACGTTTAACATAGTTTGACAGACACTATCTTCAAAGATATGATAGCTAGAATCAGTTACAAGTAAAAATTGATGTAACCAAATTACTAAGCACATATTTCCTGCGGTGCACTTTTCTTTTTTCACTGCTGCTAGTGTTTGTAACAGCCCTCCATCCTTGTACATAAGACGGCTTCTTTCTAACGTGATGCACTAGTCTCTTGGCCGACACACACAGCGACGCGACCACACACTCTGTGTGTGTGTGTGTGTGTGTGTGTGTGTGTGTGTGTGTGTCGTTGCCCGTGTCCCACCAACTCTTTCTGAGTATTTATTTGCAGCCATACACACTTATTTAAAATGAATATAAAAAGATACGACAAACTAATTATAGAGTTAAATAATTAATTTCAAAGTTGATGAAATAATAGAGAAACTGAATTAATAATTTTGATACTCATGTCTTAAGCATGCAATTATTTCGTTTGACTTAACTGCTGCTTGCACTATACAGTTCATTTATCAGGATTCTGGACTTCTAAATGAAATCGACTTATTTCGCGCTCATATTGAGTTGTTACTTCCACTACACACACTGAAATCATAGCAATCTAGAATGTTAAAGGTATAAAACTTAACACTGATAGACACCGTATGTTGTTCAAAAAAATGGCTCTGAGCACTATGGGACTTAACATCTGTGGTCATCAGTCCCCTAGAACTTAGAACTACTTAAACCTAACTAACCTAAGGACATCACACACATCCATGCCCGAGGCAGGATTCGAACCTGCGACCGTAGCAGTCGCGCGGGCCCGGACTGAGCGCCTTAACCGCTAGACCACCGCGGCCGGCGTATGTTGTTCACTCAGTTGTTACTTCCACTGTATACAGTGAAACCTTACCAATATAGGACGTAATGGGTACAGAACTTAACATTGACAGACACCATACGTTTGTTGTTGTTCAGTCAGGAACTTGAAATCTTACATACTCAAGTTTAAAAGCTTTATGTATTACTATAACGTCAATTCATAAAACTTTCACAATTGGTTAGTTCATAAAACTTTTAAAATTAGCACATCACAGCTGTAAAATTTCAGCTGGGACAAACAGTGTACAATTATTACGCTATCATGGCGTTGAGGCTATACTGATCTAAGTAGGGTTGGGTTGTTTTGGGGAAGGAGACCACACAGCGAGGTCATCGGTCTCATCGGATTAGGTAAGGACGGGGAAGGAAGTCGGCCGTGCTCTTTGAAAGGAACCATCACGCCATTTGCCTGGAGCGATTTAGGGAAATCACGGAAAGCCTAAATCAGGATGGTCGGACGCGGGATTGAACCGTCGTCCTCCCGAATGCGAGTCCATATTGATCTAAGTGAAAAGTAGAAAGACGTAACCGTGAACCCTTAGCAGTGGCTGACACTATACACTTGTTATGCTGTTTTATGCTATCAGAACGTAAAAACCTTACAAATCCAGGTCTGACTAGTCGTAGCAGCTCTCGTCCGTGCCGCCCCCCTCTGTTTCCTCGCTGACGCTGTCGTCCTCTCGCGGCTGTCGTTGCTGTGGTCCGAACTGCGCAGCCCGGCGCTGCGTCTCTCTTCTGTACTCCTCCCTGAGGGCCCTTGACACTTTGTCCGCCTTGTCGTTGATCAACTTACATTTATCGGGGTCCTGTAGCGCTCGCTTCAGGTCCTCTTGTAGCAGTCGGTGTTCCTCACTTGGGTCGTATCTGTTGCACTGGAGAACAACACGCTCTGGTGTGCCCAGGTTTTCACATGTGCAACTGGCGGCTCTGTCCTGATTTATACCGTTGAAAGAGATTGGTATGGTCCGTAACAAAATTCATCGTGCCTCCACTTGGGTCACCATGTCTCATTTTTAGGCGCTCTTCAGTACTAGGAAAAACGCATGTACGCGCCTGCCATCATTTTAAGTCGCATGTGGTCGGGATCTCCCCGTGACTTATCTCCTGAACTTTATGATGTTGGCCCCGCCTCAGCCAGTACGCTGCTGCTCTATATCTGATTATTATGTCAATAGGATATGTGAAGTACAGCACAGTTTTTAGCGCTGGCTCTGCCCGCAGATCATGTCCATCTCTAAATGAATTTGTTGCAAGGGGGGGGGGGGGGAGGGGGAGGGGGGCGGCACAAACCATATCCCATACTTGAAGTAGGTTTGATGTCCATGATACTACACGGAGGTGCAGAGGTTGAGTACTGAAGGAAAAGATAGAGGCTGGAATACATCCAACAAGTATGGCAGAGGAGAGGAATTCGTAATAGGTCGCATCAAAGCACTGAGAAAAAACTCCCAGTTGAAAGACGCGCATCAGTGGACGCCGGTGGAGTCAACATAGTCACGTTTTTTAGTGCCAGATCAGAGGATGGCCTAATTCGTCCGAAACCAGTGGTAACAAGTAAATAAGGAACTGGACCTGCACTATTTTGTTCGTAGCATAAGAAGACAAGATGGCTGTTGTCTCCCGCGACACAGTGGCGTCTTTCTCCTCGGATGACTTTGCACCACTCGCCCCCCCCCCCCCCCCCCCCCCCCCGTCACGCTGCCGTTCCTTTCGCCGACCCAGTACAAGAGAGCCGCCATCCTGTGCCG
Organism: Schistocerca serialis cubense; assembly: GCF_023864345.2. Taxonomy (NCBI): domain Eukaryota; kingdom Metazoa; phylum Arthropoda; class Insecta; order Orthoptera; family Acrididae; genus Schistocerca; species Schistocerca serialis. The sequence goes on from NC_064638.1 coordinate 1,285,004,270, forward strand.
TTCCCTCGCTCGGCAGAGTTCTAGCGAGGGAAAACCTGCTGCGGCAGAGCTCCCGTCCCGACTAGCGGGACAGACGACGTTTGCTCGCCTCGTCAGAGAAAGAGGCTCTTTGCAACTACTGAAGCTCTTACAGCGACAGCACAGCTAGCGAGTGTCTCAGAGTGGCGGCGGGAACGCCAACTTTTGGAGAAGTGGATGGTTCTCAAGGGAGAGCTCCCACCCGCCATATTCAGACAAGTGGACAACATGATGATGACGATGATGATGATGTTTGGTTTGTGAGGCGCTCAACTGCGCGGTCATCAGCGTCTGTACAAAGTTCCATTTTTTACACAGTCCAATCTAGCCACTGTCACGAATGGTGGTGATGAAATGATGAGGACAACACAAACACTCAATCCTCGGGCAGAGAAAATCCCCAACCCGGCCTGGAATCGAGCCCGGGACCCCGTGATCCAGAGGCAGCAACGCTAGCCACTAGACCACGAGCTGCGGAAATGTTGACAACATGGGAACCTCTCAACAGACTGCGCTCTGATGCCGCGCGATGTAAGAGGAGTGGGGCCTCGGTCAGCTTTCTGCTAGTGCGGTGCTGTGCAGACTAGCAGCCATCTAGTACAGCGATCTTCATCTCTAGCCCCGTGCACCATGGAGGTGTGATGAGGACAACGCCGAATGCACTCGATGTGGCCGATTTCTGGTCAACCGACGTATAAACTGACGTCAGCTATCGATTTCCTTTTGCTACTTACATACTTTGTACTCCTGACACAATAACAAATAAATTAACCGGAGACGTAAAGCTCATCACTGCCAGTTCTGCATGTATCGTCGCACTGCCGGCAGTCACCAGCGACGGAAAGCAGTTGGCACGGCGCGAAACACACCTGGCCTGGCCAGCAGGTCCTCTGACAAGCCGAACCCAACTACCGACATCCTGTTTCATGTAACCTTGGAAGAGTCGTACTCAGTCCTACTAGTAATTCAATAATACATAAATTATGTGAAACACTGAAAACCAAATTTTTACTTTTCCTGGATGTCATTAGACTGGTAACTTGCAGATGGACGGGGTGACCATTTGGTAATGCATATTGATGTCGGAACGCCTTTCTTGTTGATCCACATCGTCGTGCAATCTTGATTAATCCAGGCAACAGTTGAGTGCTTGCTCCAAGCTTACAAAGCGTCCCAGGAATACGACAGGAACGCTTATTTGAAGAAAAAACCTTCATATGGAGATGTTCCCTATTCCGAATGGTTTCCGAAATGGAAAACTTTTAATGTAGATTTGCTTCCATTACTACTGTTCACTGAGGGCAACGGCCTCGCCGCAGTGGATACACCGGTTCCCGTGAGATCACCGAAGTTAAGCGCTGTCGGGCGTGGTCGGCACTCGGATGGGTCACCATCCAGGCCGCCATGCGCTGCTGCCATTTTTCGGGGTGCACTCAGCGTCGTGATGCCAACTGAGGAGCTACTCGACCGAATAGTAGCGGCTTCGGTCAAGAATACCATCATAAAGGCCAGGAGAGCGGTGTGCTGACCCCACGCCCCTCCTATCCGCATTCTCCACTGAGGATGACACGGCGGTCGAATGGTCCCAGTAGGCCACTCGTTCACTGATGAAGCCACGTTTACACAGAATAGAATCGACCACGCACGAAATAATCGTCAATGTTAGCACGAAAATCGACGCGCTACAATAACGATCAGTAACATGTCTATAGGTCAAAGCATATTAGAAGACCGAATAAAGGAGACAGAATTACTTACATTTTTTGGGAAATTCGTTTGTGGAGGACGTTCCTCTGCCCACACGGACTGCAGTGCACCTCCGGCATGACGGAGCCCCTACACATCTTACCAGATGTGCGAGAGAACATCTCAAATGCACTTACGCGAACGGTTGGATTGGTCGTGGTACTGCAATTAACTGACCATCGACACCGTCAGGCATTACGACAGTAGATTTTGGTTCGTGGGGTCGGATGAAGTCTGATGTGTACAAACGAATGGCGAACGCGCGAGACGAGCTGCTTGGTCGCATCACGAACGCAGCTGCGCTCGTTGCGGTATGTGCCCGAGCACTGAGCAAGCAGCAGAACGTGTTCTCCCACGGGTGCACAAATGCAGTCGAGTTGACTGTGGGTTATTCGAACATTTATTGAGAACTGCACAACAGCTTTAATGTAGGGTGTCCATTCGCCCCGTTTTTCCCGGGACAGTCTCGTTTTTTACGAAAATGTCCCGCTGTCCCGTAAGTGTTTTTGGGGACGCTCAAATGTCCCGTTTTTTTATGATTCCGCTTGGATAGAGTATTTTACGCTACTGGTTGTTTGACTTGCTATTAACTGCGCAATTATTTACGCTAGGAAGCGTGTGATGACTTTCAGCATACCCCAAAAATGTACCGAACTGTCAAAAATCGCAAGTAATTTTGAACGCACTATAGGTTACGAATAACAACGAAGATTCTTCTCTTCTAAATCGATCCACTGAATCCGTCCTTTCGGTCCAGAGATACTCTACACCACTGATATTTAGCTCTCTGGCTTTCGTCACCACACTGTTAATGTTTTGCACTGTCCAATCACTGTTTCATTATGCCAAAACGAAAGTGTAACTTTAACAGCAATATAAAAAGCGAGTTTCCTTTTATCACTGGTAGTGTAGAAACTGTAGAATGTACGTTGTGCAGATCAGATCAAAATTTGCTATTGGTCATGGTGGAAGGCCTGACATTGTGAATCACATTAACATGAAGAAACATCGCATGAGTGGTCAAACCAAAAGAGGAAATAAATGCGTGAGTGACTACTATGTAAACTTAAAATCAGTAACAGAAATGGATAGGCAGTTGGCATCACAAGAATCCTAAATTCACATGTGGACACACAAAATGTAATGCAATCATTTCAAATGTTATTGCACCGTCTGCAGCTCAGCAGGTTTAAAATGAACTGAAAAGTGCTCCATTCATTTCTGTAATGACTGATACATCCAATCATCTGGATTTGAAGTTGGTTCCTCTCCTTATCAGGTATTTTCACCCTGAAAATGGCATCACGGTGAAAGTGCTCGAATTGGTTAATTTAGCTGGAGAAACTTCGGATTTACTTCAGAATTGTGTGCTGGAGGTTTTAAAGAAATATGATCTTGAGGGAAAGGTGATTGCAGACAACACTAACACCAATTATGGTGGTAAGCAAAGGAAAGGAAAAAAACAATTTGTTCTATAAACTGCAACAGAACACAGTGAATAATATAGTAGGTGTTGGCTGTCCAGCACATGTGCTGCACAATTCCTTAGAATGGCTCAGATTGTCTACCCATCGACTGCCAATTAATTGTAAACAAAATCTACCAGCATTTCCACATATACATAGTAAGAGTTGAATCTCTGAAATCATTCTGTAAGTTTACTGAAACTTAATACAAAACTGTACTTGGGCACAGCAAGACCACGTGGCTATCTCTGCTACTAGCATTGGAAAGAATTGTAGAGATATTTCCTGCTTTGAAATCATATTTCATTTCCCTTGATAAGTGTCCTGTTATCCTTAATCAATTCTTTGATAACCCTGAGTCCTGTTCTTCTACATTTTCTTGTTAGGCAGCTAAAACATTTCTCCACAACAATTAAAAGTATTGAGAAACAAGAAATCACAACAGGGAAGTTTATCAAGAAATAAACAAATTATTGGGCAAATTACAATGTAGAAAATCTGAAAGACTTCCCACATCCTTTGTACATGAGACTCTAAGAAAGCTGGAAGAAGAGAGTGAAACTACTGTAGAACAATTTCATATTCATGCAGACATCTTCTATATTAAAGAATGGTGTTTAGCACTTCTCAGACCTTTTAAAGCATTTGACTGCGTTGATACTGAAAAGGAGCACCTGCAGTGGAAGGATATTCAGGACTGTTGTGTTTTCGTTAAAAGTATTGTACCAAATTTTCCTGTTGATGAAGACGAACTGCTCGATGAATTTTCATGTGCACAAAAATTCATAAAAAGTGAAGAAGGAGACAAAGGAAGTGTTAGTGCAACGTGGTGTAAAATATTTGCTTATTTCAAAAGTAAAAACATTAACATGTAAAACATGATTCATTTGGTGGAGTTTTGTCTGGCAGTTCCTGGGTCAAATGCTGCTGTGGAACGTGCGTTTTCGTTAGTTAACTCTTTGTGGTCAGATGAAAAAGACAGAATGAAAGTTGAAACAGTGAGGGCCTTGCTCATTGTCAAAACACACTTTAATGGTGTATCGTATACTTACTTTTATGATACAATTTCAAACGGAAATGCACTTCTTGATAAAGTACATAAAAGTGAAAAGTACGGTGATAGTGTGGCAGAATAATTGTAAAACGTGATTTGGGATCTTCTGAGTGCACGTTGTAAAGGTAAACTTGTATGTGTATTAAATTTAGTCAATACAATATTTGTGTCCCGTTTTTTTCTTCATTGTCACAGGTTTTTTTTTTCTAATTTGTTTTCAACGTCCCCTTTTTCAATGAAAATGAAATTGACACCCTACTTTAATGTCACCTGTACGATAGTGCTTAAAGATCAATGTGCTAAAAATAAACGTTCTTCAATTGATAGTAATACGCTTGTTGTGATGTTGCTGTTGAACACTTTTGTGCCGGCCGTTGTGGCCAAGCGATTCTAGGCGCTTCAGTCCGGAACCGCGCAGCTGCTACGGTCGCAGGTTCGAATCCTGCCTGGGGCATGGATGTGTGTGCTGTCCTCGGGTTAGTTAGGTTTAAGTAGTTCTACGTCTAGGGGATTTATGACCTCAAATGTTAAGTCCCTTAATGCATTCTGACACTTGTGTCTGTGTAAACTTGACAATGTATCGAATAATACAGAAAATGAATAACATTGTACATCAAATGTGTTTTAGCTCGGAAACCGTTTTTAATACGGCACGTGATGAAGTTTTCCGCTTCAGACGACCGTTCCTGCCATATCCCTGAATACTGACCTTTTCTCCGGTGACACTTTACAGGTGTGAAGCAAGCAATCAAATGTTACGTGGATTAATCAAGGTTGCCATTGCGATGTGTATCAACATGAAAGGTCTTACCACAATGAACATACACGACTGTATTACTAAACAGCTACGGTCACCCGAACACCCTGTCCTAGTTGCACGTTTCCAATCTAGCTGTTTCCAAGGGCAATAAAAATCTGATTTTCAGGGTTCCATATAATTGTTGACCAAATTTAGAAATTTAAAATGTTGTCATGATCTAATAATTGAGAAATATAATCTTAGGATAAACGTTTGATACTGTAAGTTAAATATTAAACATAGGAGCTCTGTACACGCATTGAAGCAGCGTAATTCGTGATGCGCAAATTACTCAGACATTATTCATCCAATATTTGAGAACGACAGCGCTTAGCACTCGTAACAAACTTTACACATATTTTCAAACCTTTCTGAAACTCTTTCCCGCTAACAGCTCCCCACAAAATAATGAAATTTAAAAAAAAATTGTTTATTACCTTTGCCCTATCCATGTTGTAAAACATCAACATCAGGCATGAAGTTTCAATTTATTAATTCTTTACTACGAACTATATCCGCAACACATTTTGCAAACATTATCCACTTATACCACTAAACGCACCTGCATAATTATATGATTGTATGACTCATAGTTTAGGAGACACGTCACACAGGTGGCGGTTCGACCCTTCAAAGAATAGTGTGTGCGGAGGGCGTTCTGCAAACAGCAGAATAGTCTAAGTTCGACACGGTAATTAAATATATCGTGTAGCAAAGACTTACGCATACTTAAGCTAGCAAAAAGCATTCCATCCTCAAAGTGGAGGAAAAGAGTTAATTCATATCGCTCGTCAGGTTTCGATGGTTATAATAGACGCATTACAAAATCAATATTTTCTGGTGTTTATAAAGGCGCTTTAGGGTTGGGACTCGCGTTGTCGTTTTCTGAAAGTGCAGAACGCTGTAGAATATCGTCTGGAAAGCTGTCTTCAGTGGAACTGCGGACCATAGCTCCCCACAGCGGCGGCACGGCAGACGGCCGGGCAAGTGTGGGATGTCTCCTGCAACGTAGGCTACCTCCCGACAACCGGGCATCGGCGCCGTCTTCCCGGCGGGGCCAGCTTCTCCTTTTGTCTCTTTAAAACCTAATACTTCTTTCTGTGTAGATGTACAAGTACACTACTGGCCATTAAAATTGCTACACCAAGAAGAAATGCAGATGATAAACGGGTATTCATTGGACAAATATATTACACTAGAACCGACATGTGATTGCATTTTCACGCAATTTGGGTGCAAAGATCCAGAGAAATCAGTACCCAGAACAACCACCTCTGGCCGTAATAACGGCATTTATACGCCTGGGCATTGAGGCAAACAGAGCTTGGATGGCGTGTACAGGTACAGCTGCCCATGCAGCTTCAACACGATACCACAGTTCATCGAGAGTAGTGACTGGCGTATTGTGACGAGCCAGTTGCTCGGCTACCATTAACCAGACGTTTTCAATTGGTGAGAGATCTGGAGAATGTGCTGGCCAGGGCAACAGTCGAACATTTTCTGTATCCAGAAAGGCCCGTAGAGGACCTGCAACATGCGGTCGTACATTAACCTGCTGAAATGTAGGATCTCGCAGGGATCGAATGAAGGGTAGAGCCATGGGTCGTAACACATCTGAAATGTAACGTCCACTGTCCAAAGTGCCGTCAATGCGAACAAGAGGTGACCGAGACGTGTAACCAATGGCACCCCATACCATCACGCAGGGTGATACGCCAGTATGGAGATGACGAATACACGCTTCCAATGTGCGTTCACCGCGATGTCGCCAAACACGGATGCGACCATCACACCTATGCCCGAGGCAGGATTCCAACCTGCGACCGTAGCGGTCGCACGGTTCCGGACTGAAGCGCCTAGAACCGCTCGGCCACTTTGGCCGGCTGCGGGATGGGATGGCAATCATTAAAACAAAAGCGTTTCTCGGTGTGGCGAGATCTTTTCACGAAATTTCAATTCCGAGCTATGCGAAAATATTTTATTGCCGCTAACCTACATAGGCAGATATGATCACCATAATAAAATAAGAGAATCAGGAGCTTTAAGAGAAAGATTTAAGTGCTCATTTTTCACGCGCGCTGTTAGAGGGGCGAAAGGTAGAGAAGTAATCCGAAGGTGGTTCGAAGAATATCCTGCCAGGCACTTACGTGTGAATTGCAGAGTAGTCATGTAAGGCGCAGTTGTAGAAGCGTGGCCACACTGGTGTTTTGAAGGACTCGGCTGGAGGATGGAATGGCGCTCTGTGGCCTTTAGTGGTGGGAGTAGTTCTGACTGTACGTGAGCGATGGCCGTACACGTATATGGCGGAGAGCTGATGAGCTGCTTATTGCAGAACGCATTCGCCCACGACTCACACGTCCTATCCGAGGCTACAAGGTGCCGCGGGAAGATAAGTGACGACTCGCAGCCACACTTGGTGTTTCTGCATAGTAAAGTAATCAGTGTCCGCTACGTTGCACAGGCTGTTACACGGATGCTGCTGCTACGTCTTCGACAGGAGGGTGATGTGCTTCTTCAGCAGGATAGTGGCCGTCCACATACGGCTGCTGCGACGCGACGTACTGTAGGTGGTGGACGACAGCTGTCCGGGCGAGCAAACATCACCAAATCTCTCGCCAACTGAACTTACTCGTTCTCCAGCAACAAAAGACACAAGATGTTTGGGACAATCTATCGCCGAATGACAGTCTGCACCTTTACGATCATTGGTGCTCGAGAATGCATTCCTGCGTTGCCGCCAGAGCACGGTACACAGCGTGTTGATGCGACCTCTACCGTGACACCTGTACCTCATTTGGTCTGAATTTCGTATCATCTACTCCTACAATGACGCGTCACCTCACTTGTCAATAAAACGACTATGTTCTTGAGGAAGTTGCATCTTTTTTCCCGGCAGCGTAGGTTCAAACGCGTTTCATGTCTTTTTTTTACAGGTAATTTAACATAATACTACCCTGTCTTACGCAAAGAAGGACGCATATTTACTTGTCGCTAACGATGGAGCACTGCTTAGCCCAGCTCCTTGGCTATGCCAGATGCATGCCACGTCTCGCGTCATGTTCTTTGGTTTGCGGCATCCAGTCATAAAAGTGCCACGAGAAATCGTTCTGGACTCGGCGTGGCGTGGACCCGGTTTCCAGTTGCCCTAGTTGCTCGTGAGTTACACGCCTTTTGTTCTGGCCTTGGTTCGGCCCGGTCATGCTGTCGCAGGTTGCCGTTTCACATCACGCCGCTACAAATCTGTTGGTGACATCGCTACATGCAACCGAGTTAAGCAACAGTTTGCAAATGTAATCGCCACGTCGCGGCTAGGTACAGTATATATGTTGCCATTACTTGCCACTGGGACTGAAAACGGACTTCGTTTCTTCATGGACGGCTCTGTGTCGCGTGCTCGTGGGGACCGGAGTATCCATAAATGCCGTTGTCATCCTTGCTCATGCTACATACTAAATCTCTATCTCATTCAGTAACAGTCAGTTTCTATTATAGCACTGTTCGTGTATCCTGTAAAATGATGAGCCAAAACATTATGAACACCTGTTTAGCATCTTGTATATCCGCCTTTGGAACGAGATACATCACTCATGCCGGCCGGGGAGGCCGAGCGGTTCTAGGCGCTTCAGTCTGGAGCCGCGCGACCGCTGCCTCGGGTATGGATGTGTGTGATGTCCTTAGGTTAGTTAGATTTAAATAGTTCTAAGTTCTAGGGGACTTATGACCACAGATGTTAAGTCCCATTGTGCTCAGAGCCACATCACTCATTCTGTGTATCAGTGATCCAATAGTTTCTTGGTACTTTGTGTAGTTCTGTGGCATTAGACGTCTACGCACTGGTCGTATAGTTCGCATAAATAACGAGCCGCTGATCTGCGTACGTGGTGATGGGCCAAATGGTGACCCAGATGGGTTCCACAGGATTTACATCAGGCGAATTCGGTCGCCGAGACATCAACGTGAGTTCACTATACCGCTTCTCAAAACGCTGTAGCACGGTTCTGGTTCCGAGCCTTGGACAATCATCCAGCTGAAAAATGACATCTCCGTCGGGGAAGACATAAAGCATGAAGGGATGCAGGTGGTTCGCAGCTGTCAGCGTATCTTCGATTACTACCACTGGTCCCATGCAAGCGCAGGAGAAAGTCTCCCATAGCGTAAGACTGCTCCCACCAGCCTGCGTCCGTGGCGGGCTATACGTATCGAGCCGCCGTTCACCTCGATGATGGTGTTTGTGGAGACGACCAGCGACCCAGTGTAGCAAACATGTGATTCACTCGAAGAGCCGAAACGTTTCCGTTGATCGGCAGTCGATTCCCGATGCTCCCGTTCCCACTGCAATGGTAACTGAGATGACGCTGGGTCAACATGTGAAGACGCAGAAGTGCTCTGCTGCGGGCCTCCGTGTTCAGCAAGGTACGATGAACGGTGTGCTCCGAAATATTTTGCGTGCACCAGCGTTGTGCTCTTTCGGCAGAGATTCCACAGATCACCATCTATTCTGCTTTAGACAGCAGACAAGCCTCCGAACTCGACGTTATGTTAAGAGTCGTGTAAGCCCAAGCATTTAGCGCCTAGTGGTTGTTTCACTGTCCTTTTATCTCTTTCCATAGATGGTCACGACAGTAGCACGTGAACATTCGACCATCTTCGGCGTTTTCGAAATGGTTCAAATGGTTCTGAGCACTATGGGACTTAACACCTGAGGTCATTAGTGCCCTAGAACTTAGAACAACTTAAACCTAACTAACCTAAGGACATCACACACATCCATGCCCGAGGCAGGATTCGAATCTGCGATCGTAGCTGTCGCGCGGTTCCAGACTGAAGCCACAGTGATCGGCGGCGTTTTCGAGATACTGGTTCACAGGCTCTGCGTAATAATAATAATAATGTGCCCTTTGTCAAAGTCGGTTATCTCAATGGATATCCCCATCTGCAGCCCACATTTGCGCCAGGGCGATCCCCCGTCCGTGTTTGCTCCGCTTGCACACTTTTGTTACCGCCCCACGTGCTGGCAGCGACACAGTCGATGTCGGCAGCGGTCGTTATGTTGCGGCTTATCAGTGTGTGGGCTCACGGTCTGCAGTAAGCCACAGAATGACTGCATCCCGTGTTCAACTGTCCAGGCAAGCAGAAATATCTCGTACATTTCACAATGCAATGAGAATCATTTTTTATTACGTGATTGCTCAGCGTTCCGGGGCAAGTTACTTGTACAGCAGCCTGGTGGCAAATGCAGCAGCGTAGTTAGCACACAGTACAGATTAACTCTTACCAGTTCAGAGTAAACTTTTTTTGTGCGCAGATCCCACAGTTTTTGGATTCAGTTATGGTTCAGTCACTGCTGTGGAACACGCTAGTACAAGTGAGAACTATACAGAACGACAATGGCATCGCCAGAATAATTCGTAATCCCGAAGACTGGAACACAATAAATACCTTAGCCGCTATTGTATCGAACACTCTGCACGGCGAAAACCCATACGGAAGCAGACGTAGACAAACACAAACAACACAACAAATCACATGGGAAAACACAAACACGACCACAGATTCCGAAACCGAGGAAAGAACACTAAGTGAACATGACTCAGAAGGGATGAACATGTAAGGGACCAAAACCAACAGTACGTGACACTGCATGCCACAACACAGCCACAAACAACACAACAATCAAAATAAATAAACACCAGCACCACATACTAAGACTGTAATTGGGAGGAGAAGGCTGGAAGAACTTTTATTCCGAGACTCCTACTCCCCAGTGACATCCTGCATACTGTTTTAAAGTATTCTGCACAAAAACAGTAATGGATTGCTCGTCTTATTGTGTGCAAACGGAAGTATATTATCTTCTCTATTCAAAGCTACAATCAATGAATTTCATATATCAGATATGTATTAAGTTATTTAAGGAATAAAGCATTCAAGTAGGAATGAACTATATTCTGTTTCTATTAACAAGTTAGAAACATAAATGTATTTCTCATGTAAAGCTAAAATTCATGTATTCCATGTATGAAGTGCACAATCAACATTTAATCTGTATAATCTGTGCAAACATACATTAGCGCAAAGCATTTCAGATGAAAACAGCTCGAGGTTGTACCGAGACCTAATCTGAAATAGGTAGAAATAGGCCATTATTAACCAACATGCTACTTACAGTGTATTACAAAATGGCTCTGAGCACTATGGGACTTAACTGCTGAGATCATCAGTCCCCTAGACCTTAGAACTACTTCAACCTAACTAACCTAAGGACATCACACACATCCATGCCCGAGGCAGGATTCGAACCTTCGACCGTTACGGTCGCGCGGTTCCAGACTGTAGCGCCTAGAACCGCTCGGCCACTCCGGCCGGCGGAGTGTATTACACATCCAAGTACAGCATATCACTTCACTCTACATACTACAGATTATTTTCACTGTGCTGAGTGTGTTACTTCTTTTTATTTTTCTTTGACATTTGCATTATGTAAGTTAATTCTCATCAAGTAGGTAGTAACAAATTATATGGAACCACATTAACAATTGTTAAGCATTCAATTCGCTGTAACCTCAGAGAAATCTTTATATATTGTGTTCTTTATATTATTAAAAAGAACACTAACAACTGTATACCAATAAGATTGTGACAATGCTATTAGATTCAGAAGCATCCGACCCACCTTACATTTCATGGCGGTGGGTTACTCTGTACTGTTAATGAAATAAATAAATGTGGTCCAGAGTTATCTCAGATTATACGAACTGCACAAACAAGTGCACTGGATGGAAGATTGTCTCCATTAGAGTAAGAGGTCCTTATCTTTGCAGCTCCTCATCTGCACTAATTTCCGTCATAGTACTGACTAACCATTGCTCTCTGCCTCTGCCTCCAGACCGCTGGATCAGCGACGTGCCTGCCTGGCAGTGTGAGAGACAGGAAGCGGCAGTGGAGGCGCGCCGCGCGCTGCCAGACGAGTCTTCAGAGCAACGCCGCAGAACAGGTGGCGCGCCAAAAAACACCGCCGTGTGGCGAGCAGCTAACGGTGCGCCACCGCCAGCAGCAGCCGGCCGCCGAGTTCTCCGCAGCTGCGAGGCGCGGATCCGTACCCAGCGGACGCTGCCTCCCCCCCTACCCCTGTACCCTGCCAGCACGGCCGTAAGTCTCTCACCTGTCACGTCGGATCCGGGGCGCCAATTACACTTCACTCCCTCTTGGTGGTGTCACGTAACAGCTTTAGATTAAGTATTGAAGCATGCGATACACGATTTTTAGACTATTGTTCCGTACACTGTACAGAGTTTTCTCTTATTATATGACTAACTTTCGGCATCTATTATTCAAGATATGGAACAACGGAAGATTACATATGCGTAGATACGCCACTAACAAGAATTACGAATCTCACTAATTTGAAACAACCTATTAACTCACACTCACAACCATTTGTGAAATTTAAAGAAGAACTTAAAATTATACACTACTGCCCATTAAAATTGCCACACCACGAAGATGACATGCTACAGACGCGAAAATTAACCGACAGGAAGAAGATGCTGTGATATGCAAATGATTAGCTTTTCAGAGCATTCACACAAGGTTGGCGCCGGTGGCGACATGAGGAAAGATTCCAACCGATTTCTCATACACTAACAGCAGTTGACCGGCGTTGCCTGGTGAAACGTTGTTGTGATGCCTCGTGTAAGGAGGAGAAATGCGTACCATCACGTTTCCGACTTCGATAAAGGTCGGATTGTAGCGTATCGCGATTGCGGTTTATCGTATCGCGAAATTGCTGCTCGTGTTGAGCGAGATCCAATGACTGTTGGCAGAACATGGAATCGGTTGGTTCAGGAGGGTAATACGGAACGCCGTGCTGGATCCCAACGGCCTCGTATCACTAGCAGTCGATATGACAGGCATCTTATCCGTATGGCTGTAACGGATCCTGCAGCCACGTCTCGATCCCTGAGTCAACAGCTGGGAACGTTTGCAAGACAACAACCATCTGCACGAACAGTTCGACGACGTTTGCAGCAGCACGGACTATCAGCTCGGAGACCGTGGCTGCGGTTACCCTTGACGCTGCATCACAGACAGGAGCGCCTGCGATGGTGTACTCAACGACGAACCTGGGTGCACGAATGACAAAACGTCATTTTTTCGGATGAATCCAAGTTCTGTTAACAGCATCATGATGGTCGCATCCGTGTTTGGCAACATCGCGGTGAACGCACATTGGAAGCGTGTACTCGTTATCACCATACTGGCGTGTCACCCGGCGTGATGGTATGGGGTGCCATTGGTTACACGTCTCGGTCACCTCTTGTTCGCATTGACGGCTCTTTGAACAGTGGACGTTACATTTCAGATGAGTTACGGCCAGTGTCTCTACCCTTCTTTCGATCCCTGCGAAACCCTTCATTTCAGCAGGATAATGCACGACCACATGTTGCAGGTCCTACACGGGCCTTTCTGGATACAGAAAATGTTCGACTGATGCCCTGGCCAGCACATTCTCCAGATCTCTCACCAACTGAAAACCTCTGGTCAGTGGTAGCCGAGCAACTGGCTCGTCACAATACGCCAGTCACTACTCTCGATGAACCGTGGTATCTTGTTGAACCTGCATGGGCAGCTGTACACGCTGTACACGCCATCCAAGCTCTGTTTGACTCAATGCCCAGACGTATCAAGGCCGTTATTACGGCCAGAGGTGGTTGTTCTGGGTACTGATTTCTCAGGATCTATGCACCCAAATTGCTTAAAAATGTAATCAAATGTCAGTGCTAGTATAATATATTTGTCCAATGATTACCCGTTTATCATCTGCATTTCTTGTTAGTGTAGCAATTTTAATGGCCAGTAGTGTATGATACAGTTACATTTGTGTGGATATATCATTTAGAAGACAGCATAAAACAACCAAGGCTAACGGCCTTGCTGCAGTAATAATACCGGTTCCCGTCAGATCAGATCACCGAAGCTAAGCGCTGTCGGGCTGGGTGACTGTCTGGTCTGCCGAGCGCTGATGGCAAGCGGGGAGCACTCAGACCTCGTGAGGAAAACTTGAGGCGCTACTTGATTGAGATGTAGCGGCTGCGGTCTCGTAAACTGACATACGACCGGGAGAGCGGTGTGCTGACCACATGCCCCTCTATATCCGCATCCAGTTACGCCTGTAACCGAGGAAGACACGGCGGCCAGTTGGCACCGTTGGCCCTTCACTTGGCTGTTCGGATGGAGTTTAGTTTTACCAAACAATCAAGATTGTTTACTAAAGCACGAGGTGTATTTGGAAACTAATATCTGATGGATCATAATATGGAAAGAACAGTCGGATGAAGCTTTGCGTTGATTTGTTCAACAGGGTCTCTAGTATGCCAGTCCATCGCGTCACGTCGCTCTTTTCAGCTCTGAGCGCACAGTGAGCACGTAAAGATACCCAGAAAATAGTCTCTCCAGCAAAGTATGAGTGCTTCTAAGAAATTTCGTCTAATTTCTTGCTGCCCACAGAACGTACCTGTCATGCATTTCCTTATTCGTGACAATTCTCGGCCACGCACTTCAGGGGGAATGAGGCCGCTCCTGCAGCGTTTTCGATGGGAAGTGTTTGATCATCCAAGATACAGCCCGGACTTCGCGCCCTCTGATTTTCGTCCATGCTCACATGATCTGCTGGCTGTGAACCGATCCAATTCTGCGGTTATTAATACGGCCGGAAGTGCTGGTCAGCCAGGCCGTGAGCCACTGATCGAAAAAGATGGCAGAGAAGGAGCAGTGTCCGGAGAATAGGGCGGCTGGTGTAGGACTTCCCATTTCAACGCTTCCAAGCGGGTTCTGGCGGGTGTTGCGACATGGGGTGGAGCACTGTCATGCTGAAACATCACCTTTTGATGCATGCCGCTGTACTGAGGCCGTTTGCCTTCCAGTGCTGGCCTCGAAGGCATCGATTGCTTTCGATAACGATCTCCCGTGATTGCACGTAATTGCACTAACAGTTACCCCACCACAGGTCTTACCCAGAATTTTGTTTTGTTAGCCTCAGCCGTACATTTCCTCGTAGTAAAGCAGAAAATTAAAAGTCCCCGCGAAGGACTAGGACTAGGCTCGTAAGTTGACAATTTCAGTAGAGAGTAACTTTGTGATACAATCACAAATCGAATAATTTTTTATTGTTTCATGTTTAAAAATGTCTAAGCTTATTGGATGACGCTTACGACCAGCCAAATCCACCACCGCTTGCACCTACTGTTCGAGTAGAACAGAAGTGATATCTGGCGTTCCGAAAGGTACTGTCATAGGCCCTCTGCTGTTTCTGTTTTTCTTAAATGGTCTAGATGATAATCTGAGCAGCCCGTGTAGATTGTTTGCAGATGACGCTGTAATTTACCGTCTAGTAAAATCATCAGAAGATCGATTTCAATTACAAAATGATCTAGAGAGAATTTCTGTATGGTGCGAAAAGTGGCAATTTGCACTAAACAAAGAAAAGTGCGAGGTCATCCACATGGGTACTAAAAGAAATCCGATAAATTTTGAGTATACGATAAATCGCACAAATCTAAGGGCTGTCAATTCGACTAAATACCTTGGAATTACAATTACGAGGAACTTAAATTGGAAAGACCACATAGATAATATTGTGGGGAAGGCGAAACAAAAACTGCGCTTTGTTGGCAGAACACTTAGAAGATGCGACAAGCCCACTAAAGAGGCAGCCTGCATTACACTTGTCCGTCCTCTACCGGAATATTGCTGCTCGGTGTGGGATCCTTGCCAGGTAGGATTGACGGAGGACATCGAAAAAGTGCAAAGAAGGGCAACTCTTTCCGTGTTATCGCGCAACAGGGGTGAGAGTGATATGATACGAGAGTTGGGGTGGCAGTCACTAAAACGAAGACGGTCTCCTTTGCGGCGATATCTATTTACGAAATGTCCGCAGCTACTGGTCGTGCGGTAGCGTTCTCGCTTCCCGCTCCCGGGTTCCCGGGTTCCCGGGTTCGATTCCCGGCGGGGTCAGGGATTTTCTCTGCCTCGTGATGACTGGGTGTTGTGTGCTGTCCTTAGGTTAGTTAGGTTCAAGTAGTTCTAAGTTGTAGGGGACTGATGACCATAGATGTTAAGCCTCGAAATCAGAGCTCGAACGGAAAGATTTAGATATTCCTTTTTCCCACGCACCATTCGAGAGTGGAATGGTAGGGAAGTAGTACGAAAATGGTTCGATGAATCCTCTGGCAGGCACTTAAGTGTGAATTGCAGATTAACGATGTAGATGTAGATATACTGCCATCTATTGGAATACGGCGGAAGCAAAGTTGTAGCCCTAATACTAAAAGTTAATTTTTTTTTTTAAATTTTCGTTTGATTGTGAAACGACAGTGTTATTTGGTAAGTGTCTTATTCGCGCGTGAAAGTTTATACTGCCAATGTACCCTCGAATTTGGCTGTCTATCTGAAACCATACAGGACGCATCTTCTACAAAAACAGGGAGAGTACGTTTGAAGAAGCGAGTAGTTTTTGTGAGGCTCTTCCCCCTTTCTGAGGATCCTTTTCCCAGCCGCCGGCCCGTCTTTTTGCCAGCGGACACACAGGAAGAGCTGTGCCGGCATTCTGCAGATCGGCTACGCTCGAGCGGCTGCTCCGGCGGTGTGGCAAGAAGGCAGGCAGCCACGGCGCGGAATGCGCGCTGCGTCACGCCCAGCCGACTCTACGGCCGCTCGGTTTTCGGCCGGCAGTCCCGCCGTATTCTTCTTCCCTTCATGGCCGGGCGCGCACTGCTGGACACGGGTGTGGTGTGGCGCTGCTCGCCAGCTTCTGTCTACTCGCCTCTCCCAGAAGCCTCGTGTCGTCCTCAGCTTCAGAGGTCACAGTGGCAAAGACGCGGAGCGGTGCGTACGCTCTGCCACGACTCACCCAGCCGTGGGTGCGCGAGCAAAATTACAGTATTGGGCGAAGAAAACCTGAACCGTACCAGATTACTCATTTCCTACTCTTCTTCGGCCGCCCCTGCACTGCGCGTCCGACTGCCATGTAGAGGTCCCGTGCTCAGTTCCCGGCACTGGCACGGATTTTTCGTCTGTTGGAGGGAGAGAACGGGGTGCAGCCTGAGTGAGAAGTAGTGGTCCTAAGGTCTGGGAAGCTCTCAATAGCCGGGAGAGGCGTGCGACGACCTCATGCCCCTCCAGATGACACCGTAAGGGCGAAGGGAGACCTATCGACCCAACACCGCCGCGTTTTCCCCTGGGTGCGATTCAGGAATTACAATTTCTTACCTAGTCTTCCTCTCGGAGTGATTTTTTGATTGGCACCTCCTCTTTTTGCCTTACTGTAAGCATGGCAATCTTCCTTCATTTGCAAAGCGACATAAAAGTTGCGGCCACGTAATTCTGTTATAGGGAAGAGGAGTGGTAAGTTCGGCTTATTGTGAAAATCCTAGGGAAGTGTAGCTCCTCTATAAAACAGAACACTTGCGTGATCCTTTTGTCAGTACTGGTTGCAACTCTATTATCGATTTTACCTATAATGGTTTTATCTAACTTCCTTGTCTGTGCCGGCCGTAGTGGCCGAGCGGTTCTAGGCGCTACAATCTGGAACCGCGCGACCACTACGGTTGCAGGTTCGAATCCTGCCTCGGGCATGGATGTGTGTGATGTCCGTAGGTTAGTTAGGTTTAAGTAGTTCTAAGTTCTAGGGGACTGATGATCTCAGAAGTTAAATCCCATAGTGCTCAGAGCCATTTGAAGCATTTTCTTTGTCTGTTTTTATTTAATGTGACTTCTCCATAACTATGCTCTTTGATGAAAAATTCATGTAAATATTTTATTCATTATTTATGATATTTCATGTAACTGTAATTAATCTATGGATATAATTTCAAAAGTAATGTGCTGTAACGAATGTAAAAATCAAAACTTTAATTATAATACCTCTTCATCCAAAGGGAAAGTAAAAATGATTGAAATGGCTCTGAGAACTATGGGACTTAACATCTGAGGTCATCAGTCCCCTAGAATTTAGAACTACTTAAACCTAACTAACCTAAGTACATCACACACATGCATGCCCGAAGCAGGATTCGAACCTGCGACCGTAGTGGTCACGCGGTTCCAGACTGACGCGCCTAGAACCGCTCGGCCACATCGGCCGGCATGGGGAAAGTAAACTTATATTAACATAATACTTGGAGGGAGGTCCCTCCGCAACGGAACTGGCTGGGCGGGAATAGAAAAGATGGATCTGGCGGTCGAACTGCAAGGATCTTGTGTGGCATGAGCCAGTCGGTGGCTGACAGGCAAGGAGTGCGCATCTTGTGAACTGAAAGAGGCGAGAAGAACTGCGAGATTATATTGTAAAATACAGCCTCGGATGCGGAAGTAATGCGCTTGTTATTCGTGGCATACTTTGGTTAGCTCCGTACTATGAAAATCCGACGCTAAGAAGAGAAATTTCAGAGCCTGCTACACAGGAAAAGCCGTGCATACTTTTGTCGCCTTATTTTGAATAGCGCAGGAGTTCCGAGGTGCCACCACCTCCATCTCAGTTTATCTGCGAGTACTGTATAATTACATAGACCAGTTATCTGGTTTCGTTTTCAATAATAATTTTGTGCTCGGGTAAACTTTATGTTGAGCCACCGCGTTTTATCCTTAGTCATTTACCTAGACAGGGTTCTATCCCAAACGCTATGATGAATCCGAGTATACTATTTTACTGGACTGAAAAGAAGTTATCCTCTTTAACAAAAGTTAATAAACTTTTTGGAGTTGTTAAGTACATAATTATTTAGTGAGAATAAGCCTTGAAATACTCCACGTAGTTTGCATTAACGAACAGTTACAGTTCCATCAAAGAACAGTTACTACGATAAGACTTACGGTATGTAGTTCAAAGATTCTTTTTATTGAAGTAACAGTGTTTGCAATTTCTCGTGTCTTGTAGTTAGCAGTATTTTCCATTTTACATTGAACTAAAGTGTTCACTCTCGATCTGAGTCTACCGATAGTTTGTTTTCTGGGTCCCCTTGCTAACAGTTGAGCCAGATTTAAATGTCATATTATAATAGCAGCGATCAGGAGTAAGCAACTGGCTACAAATACTCATACTACACCAGATCCAGGTATCACATGTTCCACTTGATCTAAATAATATAAGATAGTGCATTTTTGTTGAGAATGCAAATAGTAATCAGTACAAAGATACAATTACTTAGTAACTATTTCAATAGTAATAATTCCCTATAATTGAACTAACAAAAGAACCTTATGTCAAAGTCAGTAGTGTCTACCATTAGAAAGCATTTTACCAACAATTATCATTATCTTCCTACTGTAATGTACAGATATTAAGTGTTATTTTCAGGCAGTTATTGCCTTAACGCTTTAATACTCCTCCTGTGTAGTACAAGTCAATTCACTGATACATTACTATTGTGAAACTGTCTTGTATCTTATCAGCGAAACTGAAGTTTAGTGTCAAGTAAAGTCAACGCACACAGTTAACTTTTTTTACTCATCAAGTTAGTACTTGGTACAACTTTGCCTAATGAGACTGACGACTGTTTCTTTTTACGTAATTACATTTTGCTTGATAACTAATAAAACTTTGGTTCCATTCTCATTTGTCTTGCTACTGCTTCCTTTCTCCTTCTTTACGAGAACAAAACTAGTCCGATGCCTTAAAATTACACATAGTCGGAGTCACAAAATTAAAAATCCTTTCACATGCATAATATTATCGGCATATTACTATTTTAGTAGTAACCGACAGTGTTACATACTCTAGTGTTTGGGATCCTCACCAGATGGGGTCAAAGGAACACATCGAAGCAATTCAGAGGCGTTCTGCCAGATTTGTTACCAGTAGGTTCGGTCGATATGCGACTATTAGGGATATGTCCCGTGAACCTCAGATGAGAGTCCCTGAGAGAAAACAATGTTCTGTTCGTGAAACACTATTGAGGAAGTTTACTGTACGGCATTTCTGACAGATTACACAATGAATTTACTGTCACGGACGTACATCTCGTGTAAGGAACGCGAAAACGATGCAATAAAGAAGCAGAGTCGTTTCTCCATGCGCCATTTGCGACTGCACCGGGAGTGGGAATGAGTAGCAGTGGAGTAAGACTTTTCCACTGCCCTCTTCTCTGTTGTCAAATAAAACCGAGGCGGCAGCAGGGATATAGCTGCTCAAGGGCATGTCTAGCCGAGCGGAAGACGAAAACTTTAAATTGTCCTGCGAATCACGAGACTAAACAAAGTACGAGAAATTTATGTTTCACCCAGCGAAAGTGTAATACACTAGGCTATGAAACTAGTTTGAGATCTGAGGAATAGTGAAGTAGACCTATTATCACAGTGCCCTAAAAACTGAATGCCTATCAACATCAGCAAAAGCAGCAGCCCTTCCACAGCCGCTGGTAGACTTCCCCGTGTATCACGCACGCTCTTTAGTTACACTTGTCCACGTCGCTCCGTCGTGTTCTGCAATGTCCTCTATGCGTCTCCCACTGGCTACTCGTCGTCCCACTCTTTTCTCAAGTATGGTGCATTTATTATCGCCTGGCTACAAGTTTATTTATACAGCAGTCACATACTATCTTATCAAAACTGTCCAGAAACCACTATGTAATGCGGAATTGACCGCTAGATACCACGAGAGGCGAACTCGCCAGTGCAAAAGGAGGCCCTGGGTGTAAGTGTTGTGTTATGAGTAGAGAATCAGTAACAGCATATCCAGTGGGTCGGGAGAGCACACTGACTTCCAAAGTGACCTGATCACTGGATGTCACACGAGACACCAGGTGCATTTCATCCCTTCTAAAGCAGTCCCTAGTCGACTGTTGCTGATGTGACTGAGAATTGGAAACGTGAAGGAACTACCGCGGCTTAATCCAGACGAGGCAAACCTCAGATATTGATGTACAGAAACCGACGAGCGTAGCAGAGGGTGGTTGTAAAAAGTTGCTCGAAATCAGTGGAAGGAATAACTCGTGAGACCGAAGGTGGTACCAGCAGTGCGGCTACACTGAAGCGCCAAGGAAACTAGTACAGGCGTGCGTATTCAAATAAAGAGACATGTAAAGAGGAAGTCGGCAACAGCTATGCAAGACAACTAGTGTCTAGCGCTGTTGTTAAATGGTTACTGCTGCTACAGTGGCAACATGTGAGTTTGAACACGGTGTTATAGTCGCCGCGCGAGCTAAGGAACACAGCATCTCCGAGATAGCGATGAGGTGGGCATTTTCCCGTACGACCATTTCACGAGTGTACCGTGAATATCAGGAATCCCGTAAAATATCAGATCTCCAACATCGTTGCGGCCGGAAAAAGATCCTGCAAGAACGGGACCAACGACGAGTGAAGAGCATCGTTCAAAGTGACAGAAATGCAACCCTTCCCCAACTTACTCCAGATTTCAATGCCGGGCCATGAACAACGAAACATCATCGATATGGGATTTCGGGCTGAAGCCCAGTCGTGTACCACTGATGACAGCACGGTGCAAAGCTCTACGCCTCGCCTGGGCCCGTCAACACCGACACTGGACTGTTGATGACTGGAAACGTGTTGTCCCATCGGACGAGTCTCGTTTCAGATTGTATCGAGAGGATGGACGTGTACGAGTATCGAGGCAATCTCGCGTATCCATGGACCCTGCATGTCAGCAGGGGCTGTTGAAGATGGTGGAGACTCTGTAATGGAGTGGGGCGTATGGAGTTGGAGTGATGTGGGACCCTTGATACATCTAGATACGACTCTGACAGGAGACACGTACGTAAGCATCCTTTCTTATCACCTGCATCCATTCATGTCCATTGTGCATTCCGACGGATTTCGGAAATTCCTACAGGACGCTTCGACACCCCACACGTCCAGAATGCTACAGAGTGGCTGTAGCAACCGTCTTCTGAGTTTAAACAGTTCCCCTGGCCACCAAACTCCGCAGACATGAACATTATTGAGCATATCTGGGATGCCTTGCAACGTGCAAGAGATCTCCATCCCCTAGTACTCTTACGGATTTATGAACAGCCCAGCAAGATTCATGATGTCAGTTCACCCCAGCACTACTTCAGACATCAGTCGGGTCCTTGCCAAGTTGTGTTGTGTTGCGGCACTTCAGAGTGCTCGCCGGGGTCTTACATGATATTAGGCAGGTGAACCAGTTTCTCTGGCTCTTCAGTGTGTAACAATGACTGTGTATAGGGAGTAAAAAAATGGTGACATTATGGTATGGCGACGTTTCCCATGTTTAGAGTGTGCTCCCCTTATTGCACTCAAATGGTTCTAAGCACTATGGGACATAACATCTGAGGTCATCAGTCCCCTAGACTTAGAATTACTTAAACCTAACTAACCTAAGGACATCACACACATCCATGCCCGAGGCAGGATTCAAACCTGCGACCGTAGCAACAGCGCGGTTCCGGAGTGAAGCGCCTAGAACCGCTCATCCACAGCGGCCGACTATTGCACTCAACAAAACGCTAAATGCGGAAGGATATGAACACATTTTAGACCATTGTGTACTTCATACAGTAGAGGAACACTTCGGAGACGATGATAGTCTGTATCAGCATGACAAATTATAAAGCTATTGTGCGACAAGTGTTTGCGGACAATAACATTCCTGAAATGGACTGGCCTGCCTATGGTTCTGTCCTAAGAGAAATGGAACATTTCTGGAATGAGTTAGAACGCGGACGTCGTTCCAACCTCAACGTCTAACGTAACTACCTTCTGTAGTTTCGCCTCTTGAGGAATAAGGGGTCGCCATTTCTCCACAGTTATTCACAAACGTGAGTCCCCAGTAGAGTTTAAGCCGCCGTAAAGGCGAAGGGTAGATACACTCCGTATGAACGTCTTTTAATAAGGATAGGTGTGCGTGTACTTCTCATTAGAGAGTGTAGTTACCTCTTCCACTCCACTCTCCTCCCTAACTCTGTCTGTCTCTCCTAGTAACTCGCAGCATGCACCTCTTCATATCTCGCTGAGCAAATCTCTCTTTTTGAATATTTTTTCTCATTAAAATTCCATGTCTCGCTGATGTAAATCAAAACTGGCAATGTACGCTGATGGTAAGCTTTCATTCAGACGTACCGTAGTTCTGTTTTGAAAATCTGATTTATTACTCGGCAAAGCCAATTGAAGACCTGTACAGGGTGGCAGCAACGTCGTGTTTACACTCAAGGAACACGAAGGGGGTGCGATAACAGGGGACATTCCGCCATTCTCTCAAATGGAGCTCTGTCACACGCCGCACGTGCATACGTCAGCGCCCTACCTATCACAACAGTTCGTCAATGACCGACAATGCAGTTTGACCAAACTCGCCCACACCAGCACTTCGAAAACATTTATTGATAGCGTAATACGTACAGATCCACGTTTCAATAAACAGCTCGCTGCTTTAATTTCGACTCTTTATGTCGAAAGTCCTTTTCGAAACCAAGTCGTCTCACATGTGATGAATCGCATTTACTCTGGCTCGTTTTAAACCAGATCCTATAGTCAGAAAAGTTTTCTCAGAGTTTCCAGTTCATACAGCTTTCCTTTATCGACATGCTTCACTCATCAGGAGTGAGCATCTTCAGAAATTAGCAGCCAGCGGCCACAAGTTAAATATATATCTGGCAGTGTATAACGGCTACGTCAGTCATAAATTTTATGCCTGACGCCGGTGCTGTACACAGCAGATATATTTAACGTGTGGCCGTTGGCTGCTAAATTACTGAAGATGCTCACGTCTGAAGAATGAAACACGTGGAAGGAATGTTGTATCCGACTTACGGCTGCTCTACTATTTTAAGTACGACTTTATACACTAACGGAATAGAATTACAACATCAAAAAATAGTGTAGAGTAATGGAAATCGGGGATACATTTGTCCGGGTAACATAATTAAGTGATTAACATTGCAAGATCAAAAGTTAATGTAAAGGCAAAATAAGCCATTACAAATATGAAAAGCTGGTACATTAATAACCTGTGTAACTGCCAGATGTTGAATGCAAGCACGCAAACGTGCATGCATTGTGTTATACAGATGCCGGATGTCTGTTACGGTATGAGGTCCACGCCTGCTGCACCTGGTCGGTCAATACAGGGACGGTTATGTTGGTTGTGGATGACGCTGGAGTTGTCGTACGATGATGTCCCATACTTGCTCGACTGGAGACAGATCTGGTGACCGAGCAGGCCAAGGCAACATGTCCACACTCTTTAGGGCACGTTGGGTGGCCGAGCGTTATCCTGTTGGAAAACACCTCCTGGAGTGCTCTTCGTGGATGGCAGCACAACGGGTTGAATCACCAGACTGACACACAAATTTGCAGTCAGGGTTCTGGATTTCCGGAAGGCTTTCGAAACTGTACCACACAAGCGGCTCGTAGTGAAATTGTGTGCTTATGGAATATCGTCTCAGTTATGTGCCTGGATTTGTGATTTCCTATCGGAGAGGTCACAGTTCGTAGTAACTGACGGAAAGTCATCGAGCAAAACAGAAGTGATTTCTGGCGTTCCACAAGGTAGTGTTGTATTCCCTTTGCTGTTCCTTATCTATATAAACGATTTGGGAGACAAACTGAGCAGCCGTCTTCGGTTGTTTGCAGATGACGCTTTATACACTAATAAAGTCATCAGAAGATCAAAATAAACTGCAAAACGATTTACAAAAGATATCTGGATGGTGCGAAATGTGGCAATTGACCCTAAATAACGAAAAGTGTGAGGTCATCCACATGAGTGCTGAAAGGACCTCGTTAAACTTCGGCTACACGATAAACCAGTCTAATCTAAAAGGCGTAAATTCAAGTAAATACCTAGCTATTACCATTACGAACAACTGAAATCGGAAGGAACACATAGAAAATGTTGTGGGGAAGGCTAACCAACGACTGCGTTTTATTGGCAGGACACTCAGAAAATGTAACAGATCTACTAAGGAGACTGCCTACACTACCCTTGTCCGTCCTCTTTTAGAATATTGCTGCGCGGTGTCGGATCTTTACCAGATAGGACTGACGGAGTATATCGAAAAAGTTCAAAGAAATGCAGCACGTTTTGTATTATCGCGAAATATGGGAGAGAGTGTCACAGAAATGATTCAGTATTTGGGCTGGACATCATTAAAAGAAAGGCGTTTTTCGTTGCGACGGAATCTTCTCACGAAATTCCAATCACCAACTTTTTCCTCCGACTGCGAAAATATTTTGTTGACACCGGCCTACATAGGTAGGAACGATCACCACGATAAAATAAGGGAAATCAAAGTTCGTACGGAAAGATATAGGTGTTCATTCTTTCCGCGCGCTATACGAGATTGGAATAATAGAGAAGTGTGAAGGTGGTTCGATGAACCCGCTGCCAGGCACTTAAATGTGATTTGCAGAATATCCATATAGATGTATTTGTAGATGTAGAGTGCTTCTGCTGTCATACGAAATCACACCCCAGACGATAACTCCAGGTGTAGGTCCACTGTGTCTAGAACGAAGACAGACTGGTTGCAGGCCCCCAAGTAGCTTCGTCCTAACCAACACACAGCCTTTACTGGCACCGAGGCAAAACCAGCTTTCAGCAGAAAACATAACAAATCTCCACCCTGTCCTCCAGTTAGCTCTCGTTTGACACCACTGAAGTCACAAATAGCAATGGTTTGGGGTCAGTGGAATGCGCGCTACAGTTCGTCTGGCTCGGAGCTGTCCTGAAGGTAACAGATTTGTAACAGTCCGTTGCGTCCTTGTGGCGCCGACACGGTGGTTTTCCCCCTCGGTAGACCCACGCGGCCGTAAATTCTCACGACCACCTCTGCCAACAATCACGTACAGTGGTTACATTCCTGCCAAGACTTTCTGCAATATCGCAGAAGGAACATTCCAATTCTCGTAGCAATACTACACGACCGCACTCAAATTCAGCGAGTTGTTGATAATGGCGTCTTTCTCGCGTTGAAGGCATTCTTGACCAGCATCAACTCACCACGTCACATCTCAAAGGTAACCAACACTCACGACCGTTACACCATGTATTCAGTGCAAAACTAATCTGCAGCCTAATAATGGTACTATTAGCGCCGCTCTTATGCGACTGGCGCGAAATGTGAATAAACGTCATCTTTCAGAAGCAGAAACACGTCTACCAACTACCTTGGTGTTGCAGTTTTATTTCCATCAGTGTATTAATCGAATATTCCTCGAGCCAATCACACATTTGCTAAGACATTCCGTATGATCGTATCTTGTTTAGCAGTAGACGATGAGTGCAGTGGCGAATGCCGTAAGGAAATTAGGAAGGCAGAATCTGCCCCTTCACCTTCACCTATTATTTGCAGCGTGTCGGGTATGAAAAAAGATAGCTGTGTTCTATAGAAGTGTTTTTCTATGCGTGCTGTTTTTTTTTTTTTATTTTTTGTGAAGAAGCTTGTTTTCCTCCAGCAGCGTCATACGTGTTTTTTGTTTCGCTTTTATAATCATAGCTATCTTCTTGTTCGAAATATTCAAATGTGTGTGAAACCTTATGGGATTTCACTGCTAAGGTCGTCAGTCCCTAAGCTTACACACT
Source organism: Schistocerca serialis cubense (assembly GCF_023864345.2). Taxonomy (NCBI): domain Eukaryota; kingdom Metazoa; phylum Arthropoda; class Insecta; order Orthoptera; family Acrididae; genus Schistocerca; species Schistocerca serialis. The sequence goes on from NC_064638.1 coordinate 1,285,030,912, forward strand.
ACTTAACCTAAATTATCCTAAGGAGAAACACACACACCCATCCCCGAGGGAGGACTCGAACCTCCGCCGGGACGAGCCGCACAATCCAAGACTGCAGCACCTTAGACCGTGCGCCTAATCCCGCGCGGCAGCTGTCTTCTTACTACAGTCGAATCGGTGTTTAAATATCTTGGTATGGGCGATCAACTGGATTCGAATAAATACATTTTAATTAATACGGGGTTCAATAAATATCACCACACCAAGTTTAATAATTCCACATACAAGTAGCAGGGCCGAAATTAATCTTCGGCACAGTGTTCCTCACACTACATGAGATTCTTAGATACGTATAGGGACTATACTCTGTTGACATTTTAATTATATCTTTGTAGTTCTTTTATAAAGCTGTTTCTACTAGCATTTCCAAAACAAATCGGTTCAATCATTTTCTTATAAGTAGTTTTGCATTACTTAAGAGCCGGAAGTCTTTGGCGGATCAGCCTTTCTTGTTACAAGATAGGCCGGCCGGAGTGGCCGTGCGGTTCTAGGCGCTATAGTCTGGAGCCAAGTGACCGCTACGGTCGCAGGTTCGAATCGTGCCTCGGGCATGGATGTGTGTGACGTCCTTAGGTTAGTTAGGTTTAATTAGTTCTAAGATCTAGGCTACTGATGACCTCAGAAGTTAAGTCGCATTGTGCCCAGAGCCATTTGAACCATTTTGTTACAAGATATTAGCCTTCACGCTGACGTGAAACTTCACAATATTTGACCTAGGAACCACGTCATCATTGTGACGTATAGTTGCGTGACGCGCAAGCCCTATAAGGAAATCGCCTCAGTCTAACAGAGGAAGTGAAGGTTCAGATGCAATGCGTACGATGCATGTGGGTTGCATCACTGTCAGTCCATCTGTCAGAATATTGACTTCAAGTATGCCCAGTTTTAAAAGTCTACACTATTAGTACCCGTGATAATCTAATGTTTCCGAAAACTCTGTTTCATTGTTAAGAACATACACTCATTGAGCCATTTAGTAGTAATAACACTAGATGAATTTATCTCTACGTCTCTTTTACAAGGATAAGGGCTATATCAAATGTTACAGCATAAGAACAAGAAAAAATTCATATATTTGGACATGAATATGCGTGTCTAGATTGACAAGACTGGGACAGGTAGTTGGCTGCCAGTCCTCAAGAAAACAAAGCCAGTCTTTTTAACACAGCGCAATGTTGTTTTGCTAAAAATTCTTGCAAAGAAGTTATTTCTTAAGATAAAATTCTTGTATTGCATTCTACATCCATCCCTTAACAGCGATAATTGCACTCACTACAAGCACTATAACCAGACATCGGGGCCGGCCGAAGTGGCCGTGCGGTTAAAGGCGCTGCAGTCTGGAACCGCAAGACCGCTACGGTCGCAGGTTCGAATCCTGCCTCGGGCATGGATGTTTGTGATGTCCTTAGGTTAGTTAGGTTTAACTAGTTCTAAGTTCTAGGGGACTAATAACCTCAGCAGTTGAGTCCCATAGTGCTCAGAGCCATTTGAACCATTTGAACCAGACATCGGGATCATGAAGCTGATGTTTGGTTTCCATTTTCTCTACCAGAACATCCTCTTGGCAGCCTGTAGAACTAAGTCAGCATCCTTTCATAACAGCGAATACGTTGAGCTGATAAAGCGGATAAGGTGTTACTGTTACCCTCCTCATATCTTTGGAGTAAGGTTTTCTAGGAAAAGGAAGAGTTATCGTGTCAAAAAGTGCTCTGAAATGACAAATGTGTTTTAGCTATATCTGCTCGAGTTGTATTTTGTGCCAAATGCCTACTCTGTGTTATCTTAGGAACTGTTCACTGTTTAGTTAAGACATCAAAAAAATCTACAGAATACATCCCACAACGAAACAGACAAGGCCCAATTCTCATGTACGACAGGAATCTACAAGGCAGTACTACCCACTTGCTGTTAAATGAGGCTGTCGAAGCTGAAACAGACGGCTGCCGTCTTGTGGGAGTCGTTACAGCAAACTGAGCACGGGTAATGCAGTTACACGGAGAGAGAGAGAGAGAGAGATTTCTGAAGATGGTTCTTCACCTCACTAGCTTTTTCCTCTTTTCTCTCAATATCTACATCAGTATCGCATGCCCGAAGTGACATCACACATAAATGGCGGTAGGTCAGTCAATGAGCCCTCCTCCCTGACAGCAGAGCACTTAAAAAGCGACACCTCCACCGCACGGGCAATATTGCGCCCGTATTTACGAACACTGTAGGACTTCCCCCCCCTAGCAGCACGTGCGCCGCAGCTCCAGGTGTTTGCTAAGACGCTGGCCCTTGTTTTGGACAGGGAAGGCCCGCAGGAAGCCCCACAACACCCACCCACCCACCCACTCACACACACACACACACACACACACACACACACCTTCTCAACCCAGCGCCCTCTCAAGACTACGAAACTCACACACTGTAACTTTCCTCACCTTATATCCACTGAATCCATGCTGCTCGCAAAAGGAAGGATGTCTGAGTGTGTCGTTGACGTCAGTGTCGTTAGATGTTGAGGACAAGATCCCGTTGAGGAATTAAAGGGAAGGAAACTAGCTGTGCCCTTTCCGAAGAAACCATACGGGCAGGAAGCGGCTACTAGGGTAGCGCAGTACGTGTGGCGTGCATATGGGTGCTTTTTGAACCCCTGCCAGCCCCTCCCCCCTTTCCCCCTCCCCCCCCCCCATCCTTCCCTTCCCCTCGGCGCCATCTTGGGATCAGAGATGAAATGCCTGCCAAAATCGAAAACACATCAGCCACAGTGTTTTCAGAGAATGCTTGTCCCCGTAGATCGGATACAGAAAAGGTTAATGTGACAATACTGAACTTTAAGAGCATTCGAGGAAAGATCCGAGCATTAATATCGCTTATTGAAGGTTATAACGCTCAGAAAGTATTAGGAACAGAAAGTTAGTTGAAACCTGAAGTGAATAGCAACGACATCATAAGTTCAGATTGGAATATTTATTGTAAGGGTAGGTTATTCGCCAGTGGTGGGGGAGTATTTATTGCCGTAAGGCGTTCGATGATGCCTAGCCATGTTATCGCAGATCTGAGTTAATCTACATGAAGTTAAGCATCAGCGGTCGGTCAGAAAATGGCAGTCGGACGCTTTTATAGACCGCCTGAGCCAGGAACTGTAGTGGTAGAGCGCTCCAGAGAGAACTCGCGTAGTATCATTAATAATTTTCTTGATCGTACCCGTTTTAACAGGGGGTTACTTCAACTTGCCTCTGGTTGACTGGGACAGTCACGCTATCAAAACTGGTATCACAGACAGGGACCCTCGTGGCAATATTGTGAACGTCTTGTCCGTAAATTACTTCGAGCAGATAATTAGAAAAGCAAATCGTGAAGGTAACGTCTACAAACAGACCTGAACGTATGGCTTCAGTTAACGTCTAGAAAGGTATCAGTGGTAACAAGGCTGTGATAGCAACAATGACTGCGGGTACTACAAGAAATGCTAAGAAAGGTAGGAAAATATTTTTGCTTAGCAAGAGTGACAGGATACAAATTGCTTAGCCTCTGTGTAGTCAACAGCAACCTTTCGGTGTTGAAGACGAATATGCAGATTACAAATGGAAAAAGCTCACAAGCATTGTTCAACGTGCCTTAGACAAGGTCTTAAGGGACGGGCAAGACCCACACTTGTTAGAAAACTGCTGCGTACACAAAGAGAGCTTTGTCACACATTCAAGAGAAGTTAAAACCTAGCTGACAAACAAAAGCTGAACGAAGTGAAAATGAGCGTAAAGAGAGCAATGAGACAAGCGTTCAATGACTCTGAGAGTAAAATTTTGTCACTCGATCTGACTAAAAACAGTTAGAGGTTTTGCTCTTACGTAAAATTGGTAAGAAGTTCAAAATCATGTATTCAGTCACTCACTGTCCACACTGCCATCAAAACGGAAGATAACGGAGAGATGGCCGAAATGCTGAATTCCAACTTCGGAAATTGTTTCATCGCGGAAGATTTGTAAGTAGGCTGTTTATGTTTTCTTATTGGCAACGTTACGTAGCGCTCAATATGAAAATCACTGGCTGTGCTGTGTGCAGTCTGTGGCTAGTTTGCATTGTTGTCTGCCATTGTAGTGTTGGGCAGCGGCAGCTGGATGTGAACAGCGCGTAGCGTTGCGCAGTTGGAGGTGAGCCGCCAGCAGTGGTGGATGTGGGGAGAGAGATGGCGGAGTTTTGAAATTTGTCATGAACTGCTATATTTATATATGATGATATCAAGGTAAATACATTGTTCGTTCTCTATTAATATCTTTCATTTGCTAACTATCCCTATCAGTAGTTAGTGCCTTCAGTAGTTTGAATCTTTTATTTAGCTGGCAGTAGTGGCGCTCGCTGTATTGCAGTAGCTTGAGCAGCGAAGATTTTTGTGAGGTAAGTGATTTGTAAAAGGTATAGTTTAATGTTAGTCAGGGCCATTCTTTTGTTGGGAATTTTGAAAGTCAGATTGCGTTGCGCTAACAAAATATTGTGTGTCAGTTTAAGCACAGTCTTGTATAATTGTTCAAAGGGGACGTTTCATATGTCGACCCTTAGCCTAGGATACCTCACTGGAATCTTCTGATTTTTTCTTGTAGTTTGTGTAATTGGTGTAGCTATTGTTTATTGGTAGCGCGTAATCATAGAGAGAATTTCCTTTGTAGTTGTAGTTTTTCATTGTTGTGCAGTAAAACAGTTGTGGCATGCATGTAGATTTGCAGCAAGTATTTCGCAGCTGCGCTGGCAATTAAGTAGACATTATTTCCATTGCTATGTTATTTTATTTTGCTCTTCAATTTGTGCTTTTCTGTGTTATCGTGTGAAATATTGTGACAATTATGGCGTGTGAAAAACGTAATACTAGGCTCCAAAGTAAACTGAGAAATGACAGTGAAGACGAAAGCAGTGTGTTAGCGCCGCAGAGTAATGAAGTAACTAATGTTCAAAGCAGAAATCTGGTAATTGCGCATAGGGAAATGGAGCGGGCGGCAAACAATGGTGTAGACAGTGAAACAGGTAGTGAACAGGGAAGCGTTATCGATCGATTGGTCGGCAACAGCTCGCCTCAGGAATCGGGAATGACAGAACACAATATTGCAAATACTGCAGATTCAGGTTTTGGGTTCTCACCGTTTTCTCAAATGAGTCAAGACACATTTTCCGCTTGTCAAAATGTGAATGTTGCCGGTGCAACTTCACTGCCGAAAAGCACTGAGGAACATGTTTCAGACACCAGTGCATTGTTATTACAATTAATGCAACAAATGGGACAAAAGCTTGAAAAGTTAGACACAGTGGAACAAAATCTCAAGAAGTTAGACATAATGGAACAACACCAGAGACAAACACAGCAACAGTTAGACACAATGGAACAAAATCAGAGACAAACACAGCAACAGCTTCAAAAGTTAGACTCATTGGAACAAACTCTTGAACAAACGCGTGAAGATTTAACTACTGAGTTACATAACATTGAATCGAAATGTCAAAAAGTCTGTAATGACGTAAAAACGCAAATTTGTGAGCATTTTCAATCTATTTTTTCGCGGCATGAAAAGGCATTACAGAATCACGAAGCAGCCATAAAAGAACTGCAAATTATTGTTCATGAAAATCATGAGACCTTGCAAGCTAAATTTGACTCAGTTGCATCTACCGATTCGGTTACGCAACTTGCAGAAACTCAGGAAAACTTTAAGGACACAGTAGATACTCTGAAACTTGGTTCAGAAAAACACACTGAGGAAATAAGTACACTATCGGAGAAAGTAGCCGAACTTTTGGATCAGTTCACTAATTTATCTACGAAGGTAGATGATAATCTGATTGACGCAAGACCGGTAGTCTTTAATGACACAGAAGAGTGCGAACAAATTAGGAAATTCAAACAAAATCAGAATCAAATTAATACGCAACACCAAAGAGAAATCCGGGAAGTACAAGATCAGCTGACTCAGGTAATACAAGAATTACGTATTTCAGAGGCCACTCGCGCTCCAATACGGGAAGAGGGACTTAGAAATACGGAACAACCACAAAATAATAACACAGGACACTTCGGAAGTTATGAAAGAAATTGGCAAGGTGCACCGAATTTTGAAATGGAACCGCCGAAACGACGTAACAATGACCGATATGCGACTCGCCGACATGATGACTTTGACTATAAGCTGTTCATTACTACACGTAAATTCAAAACATTTAAGAATTCTGGCAACGACATTCATCCACAAGCATGGCTCCATCAATTCTCTCATTGTTTTCCTCCCAACTGGTCGTTAGAACACAGATTAGAATTTATGTGTGGCTACTTGGAGAATGAACCAGCTGTAAGAATGCGATCGGTAATTCACGATTGCCACAATGAAGGAGAGTTTTACCATGCCTTCCTCTCAGCATATTGGTCTCAAGACACACAAGACCGCGTAAAACATGGCATCATAATGATGAAACATTTCGAACAATCTGAATTCTCCAGTCTTGTGAAATATTTTGAAGACATGTTGCACAAGAATCAGTACCTGACAAACCCATACAGCCCCTCAGAACTCATCCGCATTTGCTTAATCAAATTACCTGAACATTTACGACATATTATTTTGGCAGGACGTTGCAAAGACGACATTGAAGCTTTTCAGGGACTGTTACAAGAACTGGAAAGTGACACTGACAATCGCGGAACGCGAAAACAAGGACACAATAATTACAGGTCACATCCGTCACAATTCCGTGACGACAGAAACAATAACCGGACACGACTGGTCTATTCTTACAACGCAAATCGTGACCAAAATAGACACCACCCGTACGACAACCGTTGGCAGAGTAATAATAGTTACAGAGAAAGATCGCATTTCCGTAGTAATGACTATCACAGAGACAATCAGAGAAACAGACAATATGGGAACCAAAACAAGTATTATCAAGGGAGGCAGAATAACTTCAGACGCAACAGTTCGGCGCAGAGTTACGATTCAGGGAGAAATTCTCCACCACATGACCGACAAACAAGAAACTATGTAAACTACTGACAAAACGACAGACGTGAATTTCATCAGAACTGGCGGGATTCTAACAGAGCTGGGCCCTCTCGGCAAGGCGAATTTGTAGAAGTTAGGTCTCCTAATCCCAATAACAACGCGCGCCAACAAAGAGACAGACAATGACTCGCGCCGCAGGCACCCACGTGCGCCGGCTGGCTCAGAGAAAAATAACATAGACGCGAACCTTGAGAAAAATTCCAGTATTCTTTGCCGACGTATACCGCATGACAATTGCATTCAAGTTCAAACTCTGAGTACTATGAAGAGTAAAGGTTTACACCAGGTTTCACATGTAAAACCATTTATTGAAAGATAATCTGCTTTTTAACTTAGTCTTTGTCATAAAATTTTTCGCTTCACATTACTAATATGCTTTGTCAGACTTAGAATCTGTTAACATACAACAATGTTTGAAGTTAAATATCCAATCAAGAACCAAGAGAACTTATTTAAACAGAAATGACGAATGCATTGTTATAGTAAACAGACGTCACAGTGTTATTGTGTGTGTACATTCTTGCTTGTTTGTTGCACGATTACGTAACGACTATAAGGCTCACATACTTAGAACATTTACCAGTACTGCTAATGAGATTTTAATGCAACATCTTGGTTTATTTGAAAATACATTCTGAATTTAAAGTGCTTTCTGAGAGATACCAGATGACACAGAGGTTAGTTTATGTGACAGCTACACGATTTTTATCACGACGCTACTAATGAGTGACAATTTACAATGTTGCTTTTGCGGTGTATCTGTTTTATATCTGCACAGTTTTCTGAATTCTTCTGGAAAGAAAAACATGTTTTAGTAGTAACTTTTGTGGTATAGCAACAATGAGACAGCCTTTTTCGTGGCACAACATTACGTTACTGTACAGTACTTTCTTCATCACGCCAATAAGCATAATAACTACGATATCTATACGCAAAGCATTTCACTTTTGTTTATCATGAGGTAAGTACATTGGCTTCTGCAGAACTTAGCTTTCAGAGGACGATAACTACGACACTTCCACAGAGATTATGTTGCAAAAAGACGCACATTTAGCGCTACAGGACACGTATTTGAGTGATTGATTTTGTACTTAAAATATTTATTTTTAAAGATATTTGGAGTACAATGATACAAAGGTTTTCCGTGATACATTTCATTCCATTGCTGTAATCGGTAACACCTGAGGGTATAATTACATTAATCCTCAGGGGGGTACACGCTTACTTTGTGTACCATGTGTGTGGCAACCACAAGGAACCCTAGCTAATATGGTATTTGCTTATACAACTTTACACATCGGTACCTTATTTCTCTAACACACAAATTACACAGCTATCTGATTATTTAACTGAGAGAGACAAACATTTATTTTACTACATCAGTGACACATGTTTACGCAATTATACAGTTGGATAACTTCACACTTATGAAACTGTATTTTGTCTGTACTTTGTAAACTGTTCATATTTTTTCGGAATCATTGTGATACTATGAGAGCTTTGAATGATGTATTTGGTATGAGATCATGATTTTTAAAGTACGTTTGAGGCAGCTGACACTTTTGACATGAGCAGAGAATTTTTTTAGGCTTAGAAATTATTGGAGGAAGTTACGACGATTTTGAGATTTGACTGAAGTGTTATGATGTTATTATTACGACGACGATGTGTATTATGTTGTTGAGGAATGTTTATTATGCTACATATTTCTCACGATGAAATATTGAAGAAGTGTCGACGAATATATATATGTATAATGAGGTAAGGAATAATGAGTAGTCGGTAGGGACTCTTGACTTGTGAAAAAGGATGTTGGAAACCAAGAATCGTACTTTAAGAGTTATGACATGTGTGAATCATGTGTGAATGTATCACAATGCCACTGAAAATTTTTTTGGACACTGTTATATTCATAGGATTTTGTTTCTACAGATTTGCAACGCTAATTCTTGACCTGTGAAATATTTTTATATGAGACTGCCACGGTAGCAGAAACTGCTGTCGTAAATATTTCCGTACGAAAGTTAAGTGACCACCTGCACGTAATGCGTTGTGGGCACGCAGCTGTGTCAAACACCTGGAGAACAAGCCATTAGGGAGTGCCTTTCCGAAAGCACAGGTAGAAAAAAAAAAGAAAAAAGGCAGGCCTTTATCCTCGCCATTGGCATTCCTTTAGAGAAAATATTGCAAATGCGACACCCTCATTACTTCCATTAACCTTGCTATTGACATTCCTTTGTAGAAAGCATCGCAAATATTACACGCTCATTACCTGAAAACATATGATTACTCGTACTTTGTGCTAATTACTGCAATGCTTATGAATTGATGGGAAATATTCGTACATCTGCACACCTGATTATGACAAGTGTCTTTCTATGAGAGTTGAGAGCTACTGACTTACGAAATGCCACATGACTATTGAATGATATTTTTATGCTTTGCTTTTCATAGTTGCTTATTTCATTTGATATCTGGTTTCCAGCTGTGTTGCAGCATTGCTTTTATAAAATGAAATGCATTTGCTAATGTGAACACTTTCTGTCAACAGATCTATTAAATAATTATTTTATGATCCACATTCTTTAAAAAAGGAGCACTTGGAAAGGAAAGAACAATAAGAAGGAACTAGTAACAGTAACACATAATTTTCTTTTCAAGTACATGGTAATATTTCTTTTTACAATCAGTTGTTGTGGTGCACCACTTTAATTAGTTAGACATTAAGATGTGATTATACATTTTCCTTATCTGCATTGTTATCTTTAGTGTACTATTTCTTCTGCTTGAGCTATGTCATGTTTAGGTATAAGTTACTGCTGTTTGCCAGGCATAGTGTTACTGAATTTGACTTTGTGTTACTCTGCTAAGCCAGTTTTACTACTCATTTATTTTTATTGTTGCTGCACATTGGCTCATATTAGTTGTAATGTTGAATTGCTTGGTAATTTAGATTTACTGTAGCTTGCTTTGCGATTTTCCATTTTTTTTATTGCTGTTTATATTAATTGTTTTATGTGCTGCTGCATTGCCTCGTTCCTTAGTTTAGCATCTGAGCTCAGTAGATTTAAGTTAGCTTAAGAGGGGGTAGCCTATAAGAGAATGAGTTGCGATGAATTTGAAGAAATGCACTGAGAGGCTATACGAGAAAAGTACAGAAAGCAGGTATAGATAGGACTTTTGAAAATAATGAAGAACGAAGGGAGATCTCCGAGAAGTAAAGAAAGTTTTGTTTGCAAAATACTGCAGTAAAACAAACCCTGTCCTTTCCTTGTATTATTCCGCTATGTGTTTGTGTACCCTTGTGTATTTGTTTTCTTCCTGTCTCTGTGTAGTTTCATAGAATTTTTTCTTCTTTTAATATTAAGCTACATTCACTATGATGAGGAATACTGTTATCCTCAAATATAATTGGCATTAATAATATGTTATTTACTTTGTAAAGATGTTAGACATTATTAATTCTGTTCTGTCTAATGCTCATATGTGAAGGTGATGTTTCAAAAGTTCTTGTGATCTTTATGTATTTACTTATGTCATAATTCCTGTAACACTGATGTATATGTCTATTTCTATTCTTTTGTAAAGCCTGTACTACAAATGTTATCTGTATTATGTTCTTTAATGATGTATTTTGTACCTTTGTAATTGTATTTTCATGTTGTAAATTTATAAAATTGTAATTGACACCAGTTCATCTTACTATTAACTTGTAAGTTACATTTCACTGCACACGTTTCTGTTGGTCATAGTATATGGACAATATGTGAGAAGTAGGGACTGTTAGTGTTTGCACGTGTGTTACTAATTCAGCAAGGGACTGGATAACAGCATTGCTGGTTCTAAGGACAATTCCAAAAACTTTGTGAGTGCACAAGTGGTGGTTATGGACTTGCTATATTATCCGCAAGACTCTTCAATGGTGATTGTGCACCTGCACAGTCACAACAGATGGCTGCTGGCTATCTCACAAGGACTACAGTGGGTCTACATCTTTGATGATCCATCAATACCATTATTTCTACAAGGACTGCAGTGGGTCTGCACCTCTGGTGGCCCACCAATACCATACTCTCTACCAGGACTGCAGTGGGTCTGCTCTGTGATGACCTACCTACCTATATTCATCATCTTCGAATGACTCTGCTGTGGGTTTGCTCTGTTGTGGCCCATTACCTGTCAGCATGTCAAGAGCCAGCACTGTCTTTCCGTTGGAAGGACACCACTACTTCTTCATGACTGTATGGAAATCCACTACTTCTGTGTGCATTCTCTTTTACTAATGAGACTTTGTAAAAAAAAACTGTAATTACTATTATGATGAATGATCAGGACTGTCTTTATGGACTGTGAGAAAATTTGAGCTTTTGACCAACATTGTATCAATAAGTGTGTGCATTTGATTTCTTTGTTATTGTAATTATGAAAAATTTTATCAAATCATTATTGGCCACTGCCCAAAAAAAAATTTGTAAAATTTTTTGTGGGGAGCATGGGGGCTATGTAAGTAGGCTGTTTATGTTTTCTTATTGGCAACGTTACGTAGCGCTCAATATGAAAATCACTGGCTGTGCTGTGTGCAGTCTGTGGCTAGTTTGCATTGTTGTCTGCCATTGTAGTGTTGGGCAGCGGCAGCTGGATGTGAACAGCGCGTAGCGTTGCGCAGTTGGAGGTGAGCCGCCAGCAGTGGTGGATGTGGGGAGAGAGATGGCGGAGTTTTGAAATTTGTCATGAACTGCTATATTTATATATGATGATATCAAGGTAAATACATTGTTCGTTCTCTATTAATATCTTTCATTTGCTAACTATCCCTATCAGTAGTTAGTGCCTTCAGTAGTTTGAATCTTTTATTTAGCTGGCAGTAGTGGCGCTCGCTGTATTGCAGTAGCTTGAGCAGCGAAGATTTTTGTGAGGTAAGTGATTTGTAAAAGGTATAGTTTAATGTTAGTCAGGGCCATTCTTTTGTTGGGAATTTTGAAAGTCAGATTGCGTTGCGCTAACAAAATATTGTGTGTCAGTTTAAGCACAGTCTTGTATAATTGTTCAAAGGGGACGTTTCAGATTGTAACATGGTGGCTCCTTTCAGTCATCGTAGGAATATCGAAATGGCAGATATTGAGATAACCGATAGCGGAAGAGAAAAGCAACTACAATCGGAAAGGCATCAGGACTACATGAGATATCTATAAGATTCTACAAAGATTTTGCGAAACAACTTGCTCTGCTTCTAGCAGTAGTTTATAGTAGATCGCTGGAGCAACAGAGGGCACCTAGTGACTGTAAAAAGGGCAGGTCGTTTCCGTTTTCAAGAAGTTCAAATGGCTCTGGGCACTATGGGACTCAACATCTGAGGTCATCAGTCCCCTAGAACTTAGAACTACCCAAACCTAACTAACCTAAGGACATCACACAAATTCATGCCTGAGGCAGGATTCGAACCAGCGACCGTAGCAGTCGCGCGGTTCCAGACTGAAGCGCCTAGAACCGCTCGGCCAAAGCAGCCGGCTTTCAAGTAGTGTCATACGTCAGATGCACATAATTATATGTCTACATCGTTGACGTCAGTCTGTAGTAGAATTACGGAACATATTCCATACTCAAGAAGTATGATATTTTTGGAGAAGTAATATCTCTGCTATAAAAATCAACTTGATGTCCGCGAACAGAGCTCCTGCCAAGCTCAGCTCTCTTAATTCCTCCGTGAGATCCATAACACCGTAGAAGACGGCGCTGAGGTTGATGCCGTTTTCTAGACTTCAGGACTATATCTAACGCCGTCTCGCATGGCCATTAAGTGAAAAATAATACGAGATTATCTAACCAGATTTGCGACTGGATTCAACAGTTCCTTGTAGATAGGACACACCAAGTCGCTCTTAACGGAACAAATTCGATAGACGGAAAGATAATTCCCGGAGTACGGCAAGGGAGTGTGACAGGACCGTTACATTTTGTAGTATATAAATGATCTACTAGAAAGCGTCGGAAGGTCTTTAAAACTGTTCACAGATGATGCGGTTGTCTGTAAAAAAGTAGCAACACCAGAAGACGGTACCGATTTGCAGAATGACCTACAAGGGATTGATAAATAGTACAGGCTCTGGCAGTTAACTTCAATAAATGTAACGTATAGCGAACACAAAAAAGCTGTAAACCAAGGGTGAATCAAAACTACTCTTGTACGCAATTGAATAATTCATAACCGTACAAGACCGGCGAGTGCAATGCTCGTTACCTTCAGAAAGTACCTGTTCGTTGAGTTTGGCCACTGAGCACAATGATAACACCATTACAATATGAAGAACAAACTTAGGTGTACAACAGGTTACATTTGTTAGTATTTGGTTGCCTAAGTATGTAGAAGTAGTAGGACATGTAAAGGATCTTGAAATATGTCACATCTGCTTATGACAGATTTTTATTCGCTCTAATTGATGGATACAGTTGGCAAAAAGTTGATATAAAGCAAAGTTTTCTAAAATCTCGATTGAAAATCCACAAAATGATCGACTGACTCAAGTCTCTGACAGTTCCGTCAGTAATACGATTTTTTTCGCTCAGCCTCTGGGTTTGAGTGATTTCATTTACATACTTTCTAGCGTTCCGTGTTATATGTGAACCATGACTAGGGTTGCCAGATTTTATATAGGCAAATAAAGTATTTTATTTTAATGTGAGGCGAATAAAAAGAATATTTCTAGAAATGATGTATTTTCAAACTTTATGTATTTCTTCACTTGAATACGATTTTTTCGTACTTTTGACGTTAAATGTGGATTTCCAGTTGGTGTCAAAAGATTAATAACCAATGCCACATCATAAATTTGCGTGTAAATAAATGAACTCTTGTTTTTTTATTTAAATGTATTGCAGCTCTGTCTCTCTATACTTCTGCTGGTTTGCACCCGGCATCTATAATTCTCTTTAGATAAATGCTAAGGAGAGGAGAACAGAAAGCCTATAATTGATAGATTTTTTCACATTTTCTGGTGCCTTGATCACTCGCTATTGAAGGATAGGCTGCCACTTGTCGGAAGCATTTTTCTTTCTTTCCGCGAGAAATTTGTCATCATTCGTTACTTTTCCTTGAATTCATTTAATTATTACAGTTTCAGAATAGGAATCATCTTAGCCGATACGGTACATCGCAAGGCTTTTATCTGGAGGATTCCTTTTCATCCAGTCATATGATTTCTTTCATCTCCACGCCACTGTGCGTTTCGGCATCCTGATCCAGACGGAAAGTTCACTGTTAAGAAAACACCTACTCGTATAAGTCTGGACGAAAAAGTGAACTCAAAGCTACTTACTGGCATTCAACAAGAAGCAAATATCGGAACGGCAATAACAGTAACAACAGGCGATAACAGAGTGTAGTCAACAATCACGATTTAAAAATGCCAGAACGATCGAATGTTTCCGCTCAGAACCAATTGCTCCGGACTGTGTCGTCTGTTTTCATTGGGTTCGTCCCACAGACTGGTATCACACGAAACAATTAAAGAATAATAGTCCTACGTGTACGCAAAATTGCAAGTTATTGAACCGATTGTTCTCATTCGATTGCTCAAAAGAAGGATTGAAGAATTCAAGCGATATGTAAACCTACAACCGAAAGCGTCGATTTTATTCTAACAACAGACCGAAAGTGTAGTTTTCATTCGGTTGCTCCCAGCGCAATGGTAGCCTACTGAGTGCTACCTATCAACATGTTTTGCCGTCATTAATGTGCAACTATAAATATTGCATACTTATTTTGGTACGGTTTTGTTTCTAATTCACAGCGAAGATTCCTTTTTCTTTAGGCATATTCAAAAGTTGCCCCACTCCGGTTTTATGTCAGCCCATACGACTTCACAGATACTCTGGTGGTTCAAAACTTTCTGAGCAGCCTATACACGCAGTGACTGACTGTCCCTAGTTAATTTGGCTCAGATTTTCGCAAAGAACTTGAGAAGAAATAAACAAGTAAAGAGGCAGCAGTCTCCCTCCCTACTTCTAGCCCCCCCTGTACCCTGACCCCCGCCCTTTGGACACGAGCCTGCCGCCCTCCTCCTCCTCCTCTTCAGATGGTATCGCAGCGGCGCGGCAGCCGCCGCTCAGTCACGGCGTCCCGCCTTCCGCCTCCAGCAAAGCGGCCGCCGTGACAGGAGCACGGGGCGTGGCGTGCAGGCACTGTCCCTACGTCACCGTGAAATATGATACACTTCTTTCCCTCGCTCAGACACACATAAATAACGGGAGCGCGCGAGGCATACACGGCCAGATCTTCTCGACAAAACACATACCAAGGAAGACGCGGCGCTCACAAGACAGTCTCTCCTTGCAGCGAGTACACGTTGACGTATGCGTCTGCTGAGCGAGTCGTGCGCTGTCAGAGAGCGAATATCCACAGCGCAGCGTGTCGAGAGGCGCGCCGGTCACCATTTCAACGAAATCTGGCTATAATACACTACTGGCCATTCAAATTGCTACACCAAGAAGAAATGCAGATGATAAACGGTATTCATCGGACAAACATATTACATTAGAACTGACATATGACTACATTTTCACGCAATTTGGGTGCATAGATCCTGAGAAATCAGTACCCAGAACAACCACCTCTGGCCGTAATAACGGACTTGATACGCATGGGCATTGACTCAAACAGAGCTCGGATGGCGTATACAGGTACAGCTGCCCGTGCAG
This sequence comes from Schistocerca serialis cubense, assembly GCF_023864345.2. NCBI lineage: Eukaryota > Metazoa > Arthropoda > Insecta > Orthoptera > Acrididae > Schistocerca > Schistocerca serialis. Next base: position 1,285,046,673 of record NC_064638.1, read on the forward strand.
CTTCAACACGATACCACAGTTCATCAAGACTAGTGACTGGCGTACTGTGACGAGCCAGTTGCTCGGCCACCATTGACCAGACGTTTTCAATTGGTGACTGATCTGGAGAATGTGCCGGCCAGGTTTAATATTTTTTTTTTGTGGTATTCAAAAAATTTAAAAACCTCTCTCACACCAGCCTGATTTAGCTTCACTGATCAGGATAGTAAAAACATGCGTATGTTAAGGGAATTTTCATTCACAAAGCAGGCTTTTCACATTCACACAGCTCAATACTGTTCTATCCTGATTAAATTGAGCTTAACTTAAATTCCATAAGGCAGTGAAGCAATTTCGAAGTCTTGGTGCGACGAAAATTGTCAGTCGATCTCCTGAAAACATTTGTAATAATTATTAACTTTCGGTGATCACAAGGGGAAGACTGGAGATCTGCTGGTAAGACCGTGTTAGCCTATTTATTTGAAGTAACTGGATATCTTGAGCATACAAAACGGCAGGTTCGTCCAGTGTAAATCAGACGTTCCCCACTGAACCCGTGCAACACAGCGTAGTAAGCAGACACTGTAAATAATAATCAGTTAAATAATACGCGAACAAACATCTCATCAAGATGGCGACTAGCTCAACAATACATACATATACCTCCTTCTTCTTTCACGGCTAGTCGGCAAGCGTTCATTCTTTTCATAAGAGAAAACATAGGCAGCAGAGGAGCTATTCCATGGAGTAAATGGACGCTCCAAGGAATAATAGGGCTTGGAACTACTTTGCATTGATAATCATCGTATATTAAAGTTTAGAAATCGGTAAGATAAGAAGAGATATTTCGCGATATGTACTGAGTTATATAATTTATAAAATTTCTGAAAATATCGCGGAGAGACCGCTGCAAGAGACATTACACAGGGCAGCAGTCGAACATTTTCTGTATCCAGCCCGTACAGGACCTGCAACATGCGGTCGTCCATTATCCTACTGAAATGTAGGGTTTCGCAGGGATCGAATGAGGGGTAGAGCCACGGGTCGTAACACATCTGAAATGTTACGTCCACTGTTCAAAGTGCCGTCAATGCGAACAAGAGGTGACCGAGACGCGTAACCAATGGTACCCCATACCATCACGCCGGGTGATACGCCAGTACGGCGATAACGAATACACGCTTCCAATGTATGTTCACCGCGATGTCGCCAAACACCCTGGATTCATCCGAACAAATTACGTTTTGCCATTCGTACACCCCGGTTCGCCGCCGGCGCTCCTGTCTGTGATGCAGCGTCAAGGGTAACCGCAGCCATGGTCTCCGAGCTGATAGTCCATCCTGCTGCAAACGTAGTGGAACTGTTCGTGCAGATGGTTTTTGTCTTGCAAACGTCCCCATCTGTTGACTCAGGGATCGAGACGTGGCTGCACGATCCGTTACAGCCATGCGGATAAGATGCCTGTCATCTCGACTGCCAGTGATACGAGGCCGTTGGGATGCAGCACAGCGTTCCGTATTACCCTCCTGAACCCACCGATTCCATATTCTGCTAACAGTCATTGGATCTCGACCAACGCGAGTAGCAATGTCGCGATACGATAAACCGATAGGCTACAATCCGACCTTTATCAAAGTCGGAAACGTGATGGTACGCACTTCTCCTTGTTACACGAGGCATCACCACAACGTTTCACACGGCAACGCCGGTCAACTGCTGTTTGTGTATGAGAAATCGGTTGGAAACTTTCCTCATGTCAGCACGTTGTAGGTGTAGCCACCGGCGCCAACCTTGTGTGAATGTTCTGAAAAGCTTATCATTTCATATCACAGCATCGTCTTCCTGTCGGTTAAATTTCGCGTCTGTACCACGTCATCTTCGTGGTGTAGCAATTTTAATGGCCAGTAGATTAACAAGCGAAAGGGAAGGAAAATTACCGCTGAACGTCCCTTCGACGGCGACGAGCACAAGCTCGGATTGGGTAATAATGGGGAAAGGATGTCGGCCAGACCTTTTCAATACGTCCTTTTCACCATCTGCATCAAGTGGTTTAGCGAAGTCACGGAAAATCTAAATCTACATGCCCGAACGCCGATTTGAACCGCCCCGAACACGGGTCTAGTTTCTTATTATTAAGGGAAGCTCGCTCGGTAATGAAGAAAGCAAAAGTTAGTTTAATTTTGATTAATAATCAGCAATTGCGGTTGAAGACTTTCAGCAAGGAAGTCCCCCCTCGTTCTGCCAACGGCCTTGTCAAAGGGGGCGGAGGACAGGACAGAGGTTCAGGGCACTCTCTTGTCCTTCGGGTGGGAAACTGCCCGTAAAGGCGGAAGAATCAATAATCAACGGCATGGCGATGTAGAAGGCAATGGAAACCACTGTATTAAAGACACATAACGTGTATCCACAGGACATCTGGCCTGTAATTGAAAAGTGTCATGATGATCTCTCCATTGGCAAAAGACTCTGAACTAGTCCCCCATTCGGATATCCGGGATAGAACTGCCAAAGGTCTGGGGGTGGGGGGTGATCACGAGAAAAAGACTGAATAACCAAAGAAAGGATACGTTGTAAGAATCAGGGCGTGCAATGTCAGAAGTGCGAACGTGGTATGGAAGCCAGAAAATCTGAAAATGGAAATGCAAAGGCCCAATCTAGCTAATAGGGGTCAGTGAAATGAAACGGAAAGAAGACAAGGACTTCTGCTCAGATGAGTTTAGGGTAATGTCAACGGCAGCAGGAAATAGTATGACAGGAACAGAATTCGTTACGAACATGAAGGTAGGTATTCCTGTGAACAGTTCAGTGATAGGGTTGTTCTTATCAGAATCGACAGCAAACCAACACTGACAACAATAGTTCAGGTATACATGCTGACGTCGCAAGCTAAACATGAAGAGATAGAGAAAATATATAAGGATATTGAAAGGGTAATACAGTACGTGAAGGTAGATGAAAATCTAATAGTCTTGGGGACTGGAATGCATTTGTAGGGGAAGGAGTAAAAGCGAAGGTTACAGGAGAATGTGGGCCTGGGACAAGGAATGAGAGAGGAGAAAGACCGATTGAGTTCTGCAATGAATTTCTGCTAATAATGGTGAATACTCTCTTCAAGGGTCGCAAGAGGAGCAGGTGTACTGTCAAAAGGCCAGGTGGTACGGGAAGATTTCAGTTAGATGACGTCATGGTCAGACACAGATAATGGATTGTACGGCGTACCCACGAGCAGATATAGACTCAGATCACACTATAGTATTGATGAAGAGTAGGCTAAAGCTTCAGACATTAGTCAGGAAGAATCAATAAGCAAAGAAGTGGGATACGGAAGTACTAAGGGATGACGCGATACGCTTGAAGTTCTCTAAGGGTACAGATCCTGCATTAAGGAATAGCTCAATAGCCATTATAGTTGAAGAGGAATACACGACTCTAAAAAGGGCAATCACAGAATTTGGAAAGAAAAATATAGATAGAAAGAATGTAACTGCGAAGAAACCATGGGTAACAGAAGAAATGCTTCAGCTGATCGATGAAAGAAGGAAGCCCAAAAATGTTCAGCGAAATTCAGGAATACAAAAATAAAATTCTCTGAGGACTGAAATAAAAAGAAAGCGCAGGGAAGCAAAGATGAAATGGTTGCATGAAAAATGTGAAGAAATAAAAAAAATGACTTTCGGAAGGTCTGATTCAGTATAAGGTCTGATTCAGTATACAGGAAAGTCAAAATAACATTCTGTGAAATGAAAACCAAGGGTGGTAACATTAAGAGTGCAACGCGAATTCCACTGCTGAATGCAGAGGAGGGAGCGGATAGGTGGGAAGAGTACATAGATATCCTCTATGAGGGGAAATATCTGTCTGATGGGATAGAAGAAGAAACAGAAGTCGATTTAGAAGAGATAGGGGATCCAGTATTAGAATTAAAGAGAGCTTTGGCGGACCCAAGATCAAATAAGACACAAGGCATAGATAACACTCTGTTAGAATTTCTAAAATCATTTGGGAAAGTGGCAACAAAACGACTATTAATGTTGGTGTATAGAATGTATGATTATGGCGACATACCATCTGACTTTCGGAAAAATATCATCCACACAATTAAGAAGACTGCAAGGGCTGACAAGTGCGAGAATTATAGTACAATCACGTTAACAGCTCATGCATCCAAGTTGCTGACAAAACTAATATACAGGGGAATGGAAAAGAAAATTGAGAATGTACAAGATGAGGATCTGTTTTGTTTTAAAAAAAGTTAGAGGCATCAAAGAGACAATTCTGACGTTGTGGTTGATAATGGAAGCAAGACTAAAGAAAAATCAAGACACATTCATAGGACTTGTCGACCAGGAAAAGCGTTCGACAACGTAAAATGGTCGAAGATGTGTAAGGGGTGTAACACAGGGATGTAGTCCTTCGCCCCTACTGTTGAATCTGTATAGCGAAAAAGAGATGATGGAAATACAAGAAAGTTTCAGGAGTGCAATTAAAATTCAAGGTGAAAGGATATCAATGATACTGGTGACATTGCTATTCTGAAAGTGAAGAAGAATTACATGATCTGCTGAACGGAATGAACAGTCTAATGAGTACAGAATATGAATTGAGAGTAAATCGGAGAAAGACGATAGTAATGAGAAGTAGCAGAAATGAGAACAGCGAGAGACTTAACATCGGGATTGATGAACATGAAGTAGATGAAGTTAAGGAATTCTGCTATCTAGGCAGCAAAATAACCAATGGCGGACGGAGCAGGGAGAACATCAAAAGCAGACTAGCAACGGTAAAAATTGCACTCCTGGCCAAGGGAAGTCTACTAGTGTCGAACAAAGACCTTCATTTGAGGAAGAAATTTCTGAGGATGTACTTTTGGAGCACAACATTGTGTGGTAGTGAAACACGGACAGTGAGAAAACCGGAAAAGAAGAGAATCGAAGCATTTGAGGTGTTGTGCTACGGACGTGTGTTGAAAGTTAGGTGGACTGATAAGAAAGGAATATGTGGAAAACACTGACAAGGAGAAGGGACAAGATGATAGAACATCTGTTAAGACATGAGGGAATGACGTCCATAGTTCTACAGGGAGCTGTAGAGGGCAGAAACTGTAGAGGAAGACAGAGACTGGAGTACATCCAGCAAATAATTGAGGGCGCAGGTTGGAAGAGCTACTGTGAGATGAAGAGGTTGGCACAGTACAGGAATTCATGGCGGTCCGCATCAAACCAGTCAGAAGACTGATACCTCAAAACAAGAAAGAGAGTAACAGGAACACTGAAGAACCGCAACTGGTAGACAGTAGCCAGAAAGACGTCTCGAGAACAAACTTGAAAATAGCTTTCAGAACCGTCTTTCATCGCAGAAACTAAGAATTTTTCTCCATCGCATGCGTACCTATTCCACATGGAAAGCACAGGCAGCATCAGAATAAAACAACACCTCCCAAAGAGGTGTACAACCGGCCTTCCTTCCCACGTCCCATATTAGAACGGAGAAGGAAGAAACATTTAATATGTGATAGAATAGAAATTACACACTGCCAATCATTTCGCAAAAGCTCCCAGCATGTAGAATACAGGGAAATGAAGGTAAGTAATCATTTTGCAAGATATCTGTACTACAATTCCAGGCAATATGCTCAGAAAAACATAAAAAAAGTAAATCTCCTGATGTATGGGTGACTGCAACTTGTACATGAAGCCTGCGGGCTTTCCAACAACTACATACCCTCACACTCAGAGTTGAAATGTTAAAAGCTTTGGCTGGTTTCGTTGTCTGGGGGCTGGGATACGCAGTTGCCGCATTACAGGCCAAATACTGCTGAGTCTACAGTATACGATAAGAGTACACACATGAATCGAATAGTCGAAGGTTTCCACCACTCGGCAATTGCGAATTGTGAAAGTACCACATAAATTTATAAATGAAAGATTGCAATTAAATAAAATCTGCAGGTACTATCTTAACGACTTTAAATGATGAGTACGATAGTAGAAGTACTTTTGAGAATGCGGTGCATTTCTGCAAAACACTTATTGGTGTCGATGGTCCAGCAATTAAATAAAATATGAGTTGAATAACAGGGAAACAACAGATTCCTACCGCACGTAATTAGTTATGAACAACACAACAGGTCGCGAGGTATTCACTTCTAAACGCACACAACGTCTTCACTGTAGGACATCTGTTAAGACATCAGGGAATGACTTCCATAGTTCTACAGGGAGCTGTAGAGGGCAGAAACTGTAGAGGAAGACAGAGACTGGAATACATCCAGCAAATCTGACAAGTGCACAAGTCGGCACTCCAAAGTATTTCTATCTGCCGCGACCACGCGCAGGCCGCTCCACTCTCTCCAAGCCTCTGCCGCGACCGAGCGTCCGTCGCGCCGCCACGTCCAGCACTTGCTCGTGTCCTGTCCAGCACCGCACAGAGCTACCCGCGTCCTCTCCGGAAACCGTGCTCCATGCTCCTCGCCAACCTCCATACGTCTCGTCTCTCTTAGTAAAGAGCGCTGTGATTGGCTAGAGCGCTCCTGCTGTGTCTTCAAACCAACGCACCCACACAAATATAACGAAACACATTCGAAATACTGGATTTACATTTGAATAACTTGAAATTAAATAAATATTCCTTCTGCTGGACTATAAACACGCTCTAACACACATTATTAAGTATATAAGAAAATTAAATAAAACATATACCAAAGGAACAGAAACAAAAAGTACGCCAGCAGTCTAATGTCTCTGTGCTTTCTAAAACACAGTAAATACACTCCTGGAAATTGAAATAAGAACACCGTGAATTCATTGTCCCAGGAAGGGGAAACTTTATTGACACATTCCTGGGGTCAGATACATCACATGATCACACTGACAGAACCACAGGCACATAGACACAGGCAACAGAGCATGCACAATGTCGGCACTAGTACAGTGTATATCCACCTTTCGCAGCAATGCAGGCTGCTATTCTCCCATGGAGACGATCGTAGAGATGCTGGATGTAGTTCTGTGGAACGGCTTGCCATGCCATTTCCACCTGGCGCCTCAGTTGGACCAGCGTTCGTGCTGGACGTGCAGACCGCGTGAGACGACGCTTCATCCGTCCCAAACATGCTCAATGGGGGACAGATCCGGAGATCTTGCTGGCCAGGGTAGTTGACTTACACCTTCTAGAGCACGTTGGGTGGCACGGGGTACATGCGGACGTGCATTGTCCTGTTGGAACAGCAAGTTCCCTTGCCGATCTAGGAATGGTAGAACGATGGGTTCGATGACGGTTTGCATGTACCGTGCACTATTCAGTGTCCCCTCGACGATCACCAGTGGTGTACGGCCAGTGTAGGAGATCGCTCCCCACACCATGATGCCGGGTGTTGGCCCTGTGTGCCTCGGTCGTATGCAGTCCTGATTGTGGCGCTCACCTGCACGGCGCCAAACACGCATACGACCATCATTGGCACCAAGGCAGAAGCGACTCTCATCGCTGAAGACGACACGTCTCCATTCGTCCCTCCATTCACGCCTGTCGCGGCACCACTGGAGGCGGGCTGCACGATGTTGGGGCGTGAGCGGAAGACGGCCTAACGGTGTGCGGGACCGTAGCTCAGCTTCATGGAGACGGTTGCGAATGGTCCTCGCCGATACCCCAGGAGCAACAGTGTCCCTAATTTGCTGGGAAGTGGCGGTGCGGTCCCCTGCGGCACTGCGTAGGATCCTACGGTCTTGGCGTGCATCCGTGCGTCGCTGCGGTCCGGTCCCAGGTCGACGGGCACGTGCACCTTCCGCCGACCACTGGCGACAACATCGATGTACTGTGGAGACCTCACGCCCCACGTGTTGAGCAATTCGGCGGTACGTCCACCCGGCCTCCCGCATGCCCACTATACGCCCTCGCTCAAAGTCCGTCAACTGCACATACGGTTCACGTCCACGCTGTTGCGGCATGCTACCAGTGTTAAAGACTGCGATGGAGCTCCGTATGCCACGGCAAACTGGCTGACACTGACGGCGGCGGTGCACAAATGCTGCGCAGCTAGCGCCATTCGACGGCCAACACCGCGGTTCCTGGTGTGTCCGCTGTGCCGTGCGTGTGATCATTGCTTGTACAGCCCTCTCGCAGTGTCCGGAGCAAGTATGGTGGGTCTGACACACAGGTGTCAATGTGTTCTTTTTTCCATTTCCAGGAGTGTATTTAACCAATTTCTTCACGAATAGCATATATCGGATATAAACAAAGACACAGATGAATAAATATACTTATAAGCATGCTGCTACCGTTTTTTCGTGTAACTGTGGAGTACTTACGCCCTGATGCGATCGATAGTAATCGGCCGCTTTGACCTCCAATAACTGATGCCTGTAACTTTACCAATTTAGGTTTACACTAATAGCTTTCTACGAAATCGGATGAAGCGTTTAAATTTTGGAAATTCGTTACTGGGTGTTACTTGTATAATTTACCCTCAGACTAAACTTTAAACTGATAAAGATATTGAAAATCTGATTACACCTTCAGAATCGTCGTGGAAATAATGCTAATGTACATGTTTCTTTTTGAGCTATCATGATTCATCTGGCTACTATTAATTTCTATACGAACTGCGAAATGTCTGCCATTAAGGTTTCACAAAGTCCGCCATCTTTGGCACTCCTGGCATACAAGTATCTTTCACTGACACAGCGTCACTAAGGAATTCCCAGCCACGTGCTCGGCCTGGACCAAGCGCTGGGGCTACCCCTCTTGTCCGGCTAACTTTCCGCACCACGTGTTCGCTGCTGGGCCCCGTTACCTTACAAGCCTAAAAGCAAAATTTTCGAATTGCCATCAAATATTTATACTCCTTAGTTAGAGTACTCCGGTAAACTCCCTGCTACCGAGGCCAGCTTCCGAAACGAAAACGTCTATCAATTTACGCCTCTGTGTTGCAGCTCGTGCTTCAATCAATGTCGTTAATCAGTATTTATTATTTATCGTATGGAATTCTTAAAAGACTGCCTCTCCAACCTTAGAAACGAAGGGCTGAAACGTTGGAATGCACAGGACGGTAGCAGGGGGAGGAACCGAAGAACAAGGAGAGAGATGCTGGCACGGGACACTAGCCCCCTCTGTCCTGGCGTACGTGAGTTGGGGCACGCAGGTGGAGCAATCTTTCCGTCGAATTCGTGATCGTGTGTTTCCATTGGTCACTGGAGTTCGCAGTAGACGTGTCGAGATAGCCTGTCCATTAAAACGCGCGGACAAGGAATCCAAATGGCGCGCTTTACACGCGAGCCGGTTGGGCGGTCATATTGCGCACTGAAGCTAGAGCTTCGATTGTCCGGAAGGAGCGCCAGGAAGGGCGTCTGCGTCCTCTCCCGGGTGTACTGGAGCGAGCGCGTGATTGAAGACCTCACGTGCTACAGGCTGGACGCGTTTGAGATGCTACTGGTCGATGGAAACACGCAGTGAAGTTGTACCGCGAGGCAATATTGATGAGACACTGTGCAACTGATTGTTGGCATATCGGTAGTTATATCTCGATCAGAGCTTCTCAGTAGTCACAATTCTTTGTATCAAATTCTTTCAGAACTGCTGAATCTCTGTCACGTGAGTCGTAAACTAAATTCTGTACACCGTCCCGTTTCAGGTTGAACAGGGCGCTCGTTCTCTTATGTCAATGGTTGTAACTAGCATCATTTTTTTCTTGCTGTGCTCTTGTCCAGTGCAAATCGGTTAACGAACTTTTCAGTTTATCAGTATCGCGAATTTCTGTGAATGAGTAATAACAACAGTCTCTCTTGTTCTTTGTTCTCAGCAGTGCTTATCTCTGTTGCAGCACGTAGAATCACACACAAGCTTATAAAATCCATTGCGTCAGGGCAAAGTAATTGTTTTACATGCTTAGAGGGCAGAAATTCCTCCTACTTTAGTAACGACAGTGTGGCAGTTGCCCTTATGGGGTACGACACCGGCATCACAGGATGTTATAAAAAAGGTAATTAACATACTCAAATTCCATTTTTGCCTATTCTTAACCAGAACCACAAATTAAGGTCTCTAGTGCACCGTTAGATCACTCCATACTGTGCCACATTAAATGACAGGCATGGCACCTCTTAGAACCAGAGACACTGGAATATTCCAGTTGGATTATACCATGGTCAGACAGAATTCCGAAATCAGATATTGGATTTCAAGGCGTATCCAGGAGCAGAAACAGGCTCAGATCATAGTTTAGTAATGATCAGTTTAAGAGAATCAGTCGTGTGAAAGGACCTGTTAGAAAAGAAGTGGGATACTGAAATAGTGAGAAATCATGAGATGCGTTTCAAGTGTGCTATGGATGTGGACACCGCGATAAGCAATATCACAGGAAGTAGTTCAGCTGAAGGGGAGTAGAGATCTCTAAATAGGACAGTTACAGATGTTGGACAGACTTAGGTACAAGGAAGGTAACTCTAAAGAAACCTTGGGTAATAGAAGAAATACTTCAATTGATCGGCGGAAGGAAGAAGTACAAAAATACTCCGTGAAAGACAGGAATACAGCAATATAAATCACATAGGAATGAAATAAACAGGAACGCACGGGATTAGCCGAGCGGTCTGAGGCGCTGCAGTCATGGACTGTGCGGCTGATCCCGGCGGAGGTTCGAGTCCTCCCTCGGGCATGGTTGTATGTGTTTGTCCTTAGGATAATTTAGGTTTAGTAGTGTGTAAGCTTAGGGACTGATGACCTCAGCGGTTAAGTCCCATAAGATTTCACACACATTTTTTGAAATAAACAGAAATCGCAGGGCAGCCCAGGCGAAAGGGCTTCAGGGAAAATGTGAAGAAATCGAAAAAGAAACGAATGCCGGAAGGTTTGATTCAGCATATAGAAATGTGAAAAGAACCATCTATGAATTAGAAGCAAGGAAGGTCTGATTCAGCACACAGAAATGTGAAAAGAACCAATTGTGAAATTAGAAGCAAGGAAGGTCTGATTCCGCATATAAAAATGTGAAAGCAACTATCGGTGAAATTAGAAGCAATGAAGGCAACATTAAGAGTGCTGTGGGGATTCCTTCGTTACACGCAGAGAAAAGAGCGGATTTGTGAAAGAGTACATTGAAGGAGGAGGAACTGTCTGATGACTTGATAGAAGAAGAAACTGTAGTCGATAAGGAAGACATAGGGAATCCAGTATTAGAGTTACAGTTTAAGAGAGCTGTGGAACAGTTGAGATGTAACGGGAACCCTACCAGTTTTTGTCATTACGATCCTTATTTATTACATAGTCTGCTCTGTGGAAATCGTGTAACGATAGAAAGCAGGATGTGTGTCGTAATATTATTCAGCACAGCAATTTCGGAAGTCCGAATGATGTCTTGTGTCAGCGGAAAGACCATATTGGAAAAACGACGCAATGAAATTACCCGTTAATTCGGGGTCTCCTGAAAGTGGCGCAACTTTTAAACAGGGCACACCGGAAGCGCAGCTATCAAGGCTGTTAGGCGAAACAGCTTCTGGAAATGACAGTGGAGGGGCGTGGCCGCGCCGGTAGCGTTGTGACGTCACGCCAGGAAGGCCTGGGGCCGAGCGGTTCCGGCCATCGCGGAAATGAAGCCCAGCCGCGCCGCAGCCCTGCTGCTCTTCTCCTCCGGCGCCCCCATTGGCAGGAAGCGCTCCTGGTCGCCGTGACGTCACGCGGGCCCAGCCGAGCAGCGGCCACGCCCTGGGAACGGCCAGTCGGCTGACCCCGGAGGTCCCCCAAAAGCGGCACCTCCTCGAGTCTAGACAGTCATTAGCTGCCGAACAGTACACCTCTACCATGCTAGCACCGATGGGATTCTGGATGCGAATGAATTTTCTAGAGACAACTTCTTCCTTCTTCTCGTCGCCAATGTTCCACGACTGTCACCGCATGCCGCATCTCTGTCGCCAAACGCCTCGATCTCACCATTCTTCTTGGTCGTCTTTTCTTCCTCTTCTCTCCAACGCTTTTTGCATACCCCACGGCTGCTCTTTCCATGGCCTGCCTCATCTTTTTCTATCAGGAGCTTCCCGTGAAAGTACTCTGATCATTGTCTTACATGCCCAACCATCCAAGCTTTCTTCTATTCTATCCGTAACACTATAATTCAGTGTCCGCGGCTCGTGGTCTTGCTTCCCGCGCACGGGGCCCCGGGTTCGATTCCCGGCGGGATCAGGGATTTCCTCTGCCTCGTGATGATGGGTGTTGTGTGTCTTTCATCATCATTTCATCCTCATTCACTCGCAAGTCGCCGTAGTGGCGTTAAGGAACTTGTGGAGCGGCGGCTGAATCGCCCCGCGAGGGGTCTCCCGGCCACCAACGCCGTACCCTCATTACTATAATTCAGTGATAGTGAAACGCCTTGGCTCAAGAGCCAATACTGACATTGCAGTGCGTCACCTCGGAATTCATAAGTCGGGATAAGGAGGGGGAGAGGTGGCGAGGGGAGGTAAAGTGACCACTCACAGGGATATTGAATTTTCCTCAAATCATAGTTACTAGTAGCTTACCACTTACACATTTAAGGTACCACACCAAATATTTTAAATGATAAAGAAAATGATATAAAGGACACACATGCATTTTCGTGAAGGCTTACATAGTAAAGAATCTTCCGTGTGCAAGCGGGTAATGTGGCCTGTGCCATTGCAATAGGATCCTATATTCATTTTCTTTATTTCCGGGCACATTTGCGAGGCGTCTTCACGACCCAGTATCTGAAAGAGTACCAAGCAGCTGCAGTACGCCGTTATCAATAGGACTTCTGTATTAGGCGAAACGGTTCTAAATACTCATATAACTCACGGATATTCAGCCAGGTAATATGTTCAGCGACCGCCGATATTTCGGCGGGAGTGCATCCCGCCATTTTCAGGCCAAACTGCGGGATGTACTCCCGCCGAAATATCGGCGGTCGCTGAAAATATTACCCGGCTGAATACCCGTAAGTTGCTTGAAAATTGTATACGCCAGGAGAAACTCAGGTCTCACGACTATAAATAATATAACATTACTACTTCAAAACAGCCACAAGGGAAAAATGTTCAAATGTGTGTGAAATCTTATGGGAGTTAACTGCTAAGGTCATCAGTCCCTAAGCTTACACACTACTTAACCTAAATTATCCAAAGGCCAAACACACACATCCATGCCCGAGGGAGGACTCGAACCTCCGCCGGGACCAGCCGCACAGTCCATGACTGCAGCGCCTGAGACCGCTCGGCTAATCCCGCGCGGCACAAGGGAAAAGAATGGCGGATGGTAGCTTCATATGTAGAAGGGTTTAGAAGCCAGTTTCATAGCGCGTTTTTTTTTTTTTTTTTTGCACACACCTTCGGCCTGGAATCTCATTGACTGGAGAAGAACTGTCTTCAGTGACGAGCTCCGCTTCGGACTGAGTCCCAGCGACCAGTGGCGACGTGTCTGGAGGCGCCCTCAGCAGTGGTGAGACATCAACGTGACAGTCGCTCGCCATTAGGCAGGAGTAAGGGTCACGGGTGACATTTCATTTCACAGCAAGAGCCCTCCGCAGCATCTTTACAGCACAGCGGAACATCGACGATATTCTACGCCCCATTTTGTTGTCCTTCACGGCAAGCCACCATGGGCTTACATTTCAGAGAGATAATGCCCGCCCGCACAGGGCTCGAACGTCCACTGGTTGTGTTTGTGTTTGCCAAAACCCTGCCTCGGGCAGCAAGGTCGCCGGACCTTTCCCCAAATGAGAACGCTTGGAGCCTTAAGGGCAAGGCCCTACAACGATCCGGATTTTAACGATCTAACGCACCAGTTGGACATAATTTGCCACCATATCCCTCAGAGGGACATCCAACAAGTGTATCAAACAAAGCTGAGCCCAATTACTGCTTCCGTAAGAGCCATACGTGGACCAATGCGTTATTGACTTGCTCAAGTTGTGAAGGTCTCTCTCTTGAGTAAATCGTCGACATTTTCTGAAAGTGTAATCAGTTGTTTGTCTGTACTTGTACGTCACATATGCCGATTTCAGTCCCATACGGATAATCCCTTCGTGGTGTATCTTTTTTTTGTATTGGAGTGTATGTACACACTACGAGTTACAACCTACGATCTGGAAACCGTGACTCTGACTAAGGCAGATGCTCGTCGGCTAAAGCGCAGACAACAAGCAGTGGAGCGATAGATGTTAAGAATCATCCTCAGGGCTACGGCTCGATCGGGGTACATTAGAAAGAGAACAAAGGTAACAATTGCAAGACTGAAGTGGGAATGGGTCGGACACGAAACTCGACAGGATGACTGCAGAGGGACACTGGAACTGTTCTCTGGAGGCTACGGGAACACAGGAGAGGTTTGGAAGACGGGAAAAGAGATAGCTTGACGACGTGATGCTTGTGGTTGGAACACGACAGTACCAGGTGGCTTAAAACCGAAGACGATGGAAACACAGGGAAGAGGCCTTTATCCAGCAAGGGGCCGAGTTAGGCTGAGGAAGGAGGAGGAGGAGGAGGAGGAGGAGGTTGATCCAATGATTTGCATACATGGTATCAGTCGTAATAGACAAGCGATCGCTGTATACCTCGCACAGATCGCACACCGGACACTGGGGAGCGAGTGTTGGGACGGGTGGAAGATGATCGCTGAAACATGTGTGTTCTGGAGCTGCTGAAGCCACAGACCCCACTCTTGCGATGTCTATTCCACAGCAAAGAGGGTACATCTTTCGTATCACTTACAGCGTGTGCATCCTCATAGATACGGGACTACCATGGTAGGTTACTGTTTTGTCGACGGATTCTGCAGAGCAGTGAACCTCTATTTCATAGGGCGCATTTTATTTACGGGATAGCTTAGCTCCCGCTGTTTCGCTCGCGTAGACTTTATGGTGTGCAAAGATGTTTTTTTGTTTTTCTTTAATCGAATTCTTATGTTGTTCACAAATTTCGACACCTTATAAACTTTTCATGCTGATTAAGGCCATATAAGTACGGTCTTTTACGAATGTACTTCTGACCAAAAAGCGGGTTTGGTAGCTGGAATCCAAAGTTTTTGTTAATCGTGCCTTTATGTTGTTCACAAATTTCGACACCTTATAAACTTTTCATGCTGATTAAGGCCATATAAGTACGGTCTTTTACGAATGTACTTCTGACCAAAAAGCGGGTTTGGTAGCTGGAGTCCAAAGTTTTTGTTAATCGTGCCTTTTGCATTCTTGTGGTAATATTTAATAGAAACTTTCATTCTCTAACACGTAATTCTATATCTAACTGAAAAGTGAAATACCCATTTTCATACATTTTCTTTAAAAACTTTTTAAAAATAACGAAATATTTTTTTAAAAATTTTCATCCCCTATTTCACCCCCTTAGGGGTTGAATTTCCGAAGACAGTGAAAGGCGTTTTTTTACTTCTAACAGAGAAGCCAAATACAAATTTTCATACACTTAGCTTTGAAAATACTAACATATTAAAATAATTTTATAAAACTTTATATCCACTGTTTTAATTCCTTGGGGACTGAATTTCCAAAAACATTGAAAAACGCCATTCTTTTATTTCCACCCATGAATTGAAATACCTATTTTCATAGATGCACCTTTAAAAATGCTTTAGTAGTTGTTTAATAAAATTTATTTTTAGAAAACTTTCACCCACAATTTTATCCCCTTAGTGGTTGAAGTTCCAAAAATGATATATTTTTATTTCTGACTGAGGAAACAAATACCAATTTTCGTAGCCCTGGCTTCAAAATCGCCTTAATACCGACCTATTTTCAGAAATCCCTTAATCCCCTTTTCATCCCCTTAGAAGTGGAATTTCGGACAGTTCCTTTTACATGATGCCTACAATACAAGATCCACACTCTCTCCAAATTTCAAGTTCCCATCCTTGGCGCTTTGGGCTGGGCGGTGATGAGGCAGTGAATCAGTCTGGGCCTACTTCATCTCCTTTGCAGTCGAATTTCCAAAATCAGAGAAAAGCATTTTTTTATGTCTAACAAAGTAGTCAAATTACGTTCTTGATAGATTTAGCTTTTTCTTATTTGTAACCGACAGGTCAAATATTTCATAGATGTATCTTTAAAATACTTTAGTAGTTCTTTGATAATGATTTATTTTCAAAAATACTTTCGCCCATTATTTCACCGCAGTAGGGGCTACATTTCCAAAAATGCTGAAACTCGTACATCTTAATTATTGACCGAGAAACCAAATCCCGGTTTTCGTAGGCCTAGCTTCAAAATTGTCTTAATAGCGACATATTTTAGAAAAACTTTCCATCCCTAATTCATCCTCATAGGGGTCGAATTTCAAAAAGTCTCATCTTAAACGACCCCTACAGTATGACATCAAAAGCCTCTCCAAATTTCAAGTTTCTATCGTTAGTGGTTTGGATTGGGCGATGACGGGTCATCTGTCATGACATTGCATTTTATATATTTAGATCAGGTAGGATTTACACCGAGTGGGATAATAAATCACCGCAATTACCATTAGCAGGTAGCTGCAAGTGCTCGATGGATCAATCGTACAAGCAAGGCATCTGGTTCGTTTTCACAGCATCGAGTGGACAGGAGTAATGGCCCGTAGATTTTCTGGGGCAGTACCACTTTAGCGGATGAATTGACAGGAGCTGTTTATCATCAGTTTCAGCACGAAAAACTACCCAAGCCATTGGAGAAAGTTACCCTGGCAGGAAGACAACGATTGTGCATTACGCACTACGGAGCACAACCTCAGTTCGTACGCCTCGTACGAAAATACCGAAGAAAAACTTTTAATAAAGTGTCGGTTGATAATGGAGATCCTGCAGCATGTCCTCCCTGTTTACCAAACCCTGATTCCACATTTTTGCAACTATAGGGACATTTTAAAGAGAAGCCATGTTCTATATCCATCGATGTTACACCAGCATGCGAGCGATTCCGAGAGCGGTCGGTCAGCTGGTACCACATAGCTATTCTTTGGCAAGGAGAGCTGGAGGGTGTGGAAGAATGACTGGAAACGACAATAAGCACTTCCTGCAGAGACAACAGAAAGAGACGGCTATCATAGGACAGAGTCTCCTGCATCTCAGCAGGTGTTTCTTCCAGGCGTGTGTTTAGAGAACTTTATTTCCAGTCCGAGTAGTAGTGTCTCTTGTAACAATGTAGGACACTTCTTTGAAACACTCTGCAGAGATGAGATTGGCAGAAGAAAAACAAACATAGAATGAAAAAGAAAATATGCAACATCAACAGCTGCAACATTAGGCTTACTGTTAAAAGAGGTAACAATTGTGGGCATTCAGATGAGCCCGTTATGCAAGGAACTAATTTTACTGCCCGAATATGTATCGGCACATTGGACTATCATCAGTGGATAGTTTTAACCGAAGCTTTATCTCTGGGATGTTGGCTTCTGTAGGATCTTCTTTACCCTACTGCCTAATTCGCCATATTCTTGTTGTGCTTTCTGTTTTCGGCTGACCGTTCACCTGCAGCAGGAATATTCACACAAACACGGTTCGCAGTTTCTCATCGAGACACACACGCAAGGTAAAAACGTTGATTTCATAAAACCCTTACACATGCACTGCGTTGTATAGCTTATTTCTGCAACTGTTGAGTCTCCAGATGAGGACACGAACCACAAGAAGAATATGGCAAACTACAGGGCTATTACAAATGATTGAAGCGATTTCATAAATTCACTGTAGCTCCATTTATTGACATATGGTCACGACACACTACAGATACGTAGAAAAACTCAAAGTTTTGTTCGGCTGAAGCCGCACTTCAGGTTTCTGCCGCCAGAGCGCTCGAGAGCGCAGTGAGAGAAAATGGCGACAGGAGCCGAGAAAGCGTATGTCGTGCTTGAAATGCATTCACATCAGTCAGTTATAACAGTGCAACGACACTTCAGGACGAAGTTCAACAAAGATCCACCAACTGCTAACTCCATTCGGCGATGGTACGCGCAGTTTAAAGCTTCTGGATGCCTCTGTAAGAGGAAATCAACGGGTCGGCCTGCAGTGAGCGAAGAAACGGTTGAACGCGTGCGGGCAAGTTTCACGCGTAGCCCGCGGAAGTCGACGAATAAAGCAAGCAGGGAGCTAAACGTACCACAGCCGATGGTTTGGAAAATCTTACGGAAAAGGCTAAAGCAGAAGCCTTACCGTTTACAATTGCTACAAGCCCTGACACCCGATGACAAAGTCAAACGCTTTGAATTTTCGGTGTGGTTGCAACAGCTCATGGAAGAGGATGCGTTCAGTGCGAAACTTGTTTTCAGTGATGAAGCAACATTTTTTCTTAATGGTGAAGTGAACAGACACAATGTGCGAATCTGGGCGGTAGAGAATCCTCACGCATTTGTGCAGCAAATTCGCAATTCACCAAAAGTTAATGTGTTTTGTGCAATCTCACGGTTTAAAGTTTACGGCCCCTTTTTCTTCTGCGAAAAAAACGTTACAGGACACGTGTATCTGGACATGCTGGAAAATTGGCTCATGCCACAACTGGAGACCGACAACGCCGACTTCATCTTTCAACAGGATGGTGCTCCACCGCACTTCCATCATGATGTTCGGCATTTCTTAAACAGGAGATTGGAAAACCGATGGATCGGTCGTGGTGGAGATCATGATCAGCAATTCATGTCATGGCCTCCACGCTCTCCCGACTTAACCCCATGCGATTTATTTCTGTGGGGTTATGTGAAAGATTCAGTGTTTAAACCTCCTCTACCAAGAAACGTGCCAGAACTGCGAGCTCGCATCAACGATGCTTTCGAACTCATTGATGGGGACATGCTGCGCCGAGTGTGGGAGGAACTTGATTATCGACTTGATGTCTGCCGAATCACTAAAGGGGCACATATCGAACATTTGTGAATGCCTAAAAAAACTTTTTGAGTTTTTGTATGTGTGTGCAAAACATTGTGAAAATATCTCAAATAATAAAGTTATTGTAGAGCTGTGAAATCGCTTCAATCATTTGTAATAACCCTGTACGTACTACCGGTAAAAGCCAGTACACGTGGAAAGATTTTGATCCGGTGACGGCATATGTCACCTGGGGGTAGTAGCTGTACTGATAGTGGCTTCAACGTCGTCCGCCAACAGATAGCGTAGTGGCGTAGGTACCAAAGTACCATCTGTCATCATCATCAGTTATCTGCTATATTAGCAGGTCCTTTGCCTCTCCATTTTCTGCGATCCATTGCTTCCTTCTTAAGGCTGCTGTATGTTGTACCGTCCATCATGTCATCCAGTATCTGGAATCTCTTCCTTCCTCGCTTCCTTTTCCCTTCTACATAACCTTCTAAAACTGTTTTTATCAGTCCGTCATTCTTTCTTAATATATGCCCAATCCAATTTCTTTTTCTTCTCTTTATTACATCTAGTAACTGCCTTTTCTCTCCCACTCTTCTCAGTACGTCTTCATTTTTTACTCTGTCCATCCAACTTATTCTTTCCATCTTCCGCCATGTCCAGATCTCAAAAGCCTCCAGCCTTTCTCTGTCTTTTTTCCTCATAGTCCATGTTTCAGCGCCATATAGAAGAACACTCCATACAAGACATTTTATGAGTCTCTTTCTGAGTTCTCTGTCCAGACCGCTGCAGAAGATTCTCCTTTTCTTATAAAACGCCTCTTTTGCCATTGCTATCCTTGTTTTAATTTCTGTGGTGCACTTCCAGTCGGTGTCTATCCTGCTTCCAAGATACTTAAAATTTTGCACCTGTTCTAGTGTTTCTCCATTCAGCACAATTTTTATTTCCTTATTTCCTCCTATTGCCGGTAATTTTGTTTTATTTGTGTTAATTTTCATTCCATATTTTTTTCCGTTAGTTGCAATGGTGTCCACCAAATCCTGCAATTCTTTTTCCCCTGTAGCTAGAAGGACCATGTCATCAGCAAATCTCAAGCACCCTACTCTTCTTCCTCCAATTTCTACTCCTTTGTCATCTAATGAGCATTGGTCAATCATATTTTCCAAGTACAGGTTGAAAAGAGTAGGTGATAAACAGCATCCTTGTCTTACTCCTTTCCCTAGTCTGGTCCAGTTTGTACTTTCTCCTCTCACTTTAAGTGAAACTTTTTGATTAAGGTATAATGAGTTTATAAGTCTTCTGGTTTTCCAGTCCACCCTCTTTTCCCTCATAATAGTCGCCAGCTTGTCCCAAACCACATTGTCAAATGCCTTTTCTAAATCGATGAAGCACATATATAGGTCTCTTCCTTTTTCAATAAACCTTTCTCCTAAGATTCGTAGGAGCCCTATTGCGTCTCTGGTGCCCGTATTCCGTCTAAAGCCAAACTGCTCCTCGCCGAGATTCTCCTCTATTACTTTCCTTGTTTTTTCGGTAATGGAATCATTACTGTTGTCAAAAAGTCCTCAGGCCATTCACCACTGTCATATATTTTATTACATAACCTCAATATTTCTCTTATTCCATTGTGGTTCAAGCATTTTAGTATTTCTCCCGGTATTGTATCTGTACCTACTGCTTTGCCATTTTTAATTGCAGCAATGGCAGACTATACTTC
Source organism: Schistocerca serialis cubense (assembly GCF_023864345.2). Lineage (NCBI taxonomy): Eukaryota > Metazoa > Arthropoda > Insecta > Orthoptera > Acrididae > Schistocerca > Schistocerca serialis. Next base: position 1,285,067,155 of record NC_064638.1, read on the forward strand.
TTCCATTATGATGGTCGGTCCTTTCTCTTCATCACTTACACTGTTGTGTGATTCAAGTTCCAGAGTTTCTGGTTTGCTATTTGTGTCATATAGCTCTTTTATATATTCTTCCCATCTCTGGAGGACATCGTCACGATCTTTGTACACTACCTCTTCGTCTTTACTCAAAATTTCCATAGTCGCACTTCCTGCTCTGTTTTGTTCCCATGTCATAGTCTTTACTCTGTTGTATAGTAAGTCGTATCTTCCCTTCCTGTCCAGTTCTTCAATTTCATCACATTCCTCTTTTAGCCATTTTTTCCTAGCCTGCTCTGTTTCTCCTCGCAGTTCGTTATTTAACCTTCGATACATCTTTCTTGCATCTTCAGTGTTCTTGTTTTTCAATTTTCTTCTCTCCTCCATCTTGGAAATCATTTCTTGTGTGTACCCATTAATAGGGAATGCTCACAGCCAGACGGTAGAGTGTGGTGCAGACGTGTGAAGCAAGCAGGCTACCACGCCTCGGAGACGCAATCGTACTTCCGACAGCCAACTGAGCAAGTTTGAAAGGGGTCAAATGGTGGTGTTCCGAGTGGCGGGATGGTCCTTCCGCAGAACTGTACGAGCACAGCTCGACTGGTGCCGTCAAAGTGATGATCGTTTGCACGTACAACGTGGACCTGGTGTGCGCTCTCTTGTAGAGTGGACTAGTCCAAGGCGTAGCGCCGTATACCGATCCTGCCTTGGAGGCGGTTAAGTGTCTCAGAGCTGGATAGTGACAGATGGTGACGCGAGACTGGACGCGCACGTAGTTTATGTGTCAGCCGATACAGGACAGTATTGGATAGGGGGACTGTGATCTTAGTTTCGATTGTGCCCACTAGAGTGCACTAAAGTAATAGAATGTTTTTCATAAACTGTTCTAGTATTTTCATAAAGTGTTGTTATGTATTTTTGTGTATGTAAAATGTTGTGAATGTGTTTTAGCAGTATGAGTGACGCGTGAGTGTGGTTTAAGGTTAATATGAAGATAATTGTTTAACGAGTTATGTAGTAGGATTTAGTGTGGGAACATTTCGAAGGAGTATGCTTATTGACAAAGGGGATTTTTGTAGAATAGATTTGTAAAGTAAGTTTATGGTAAAGAGAAAGTTAATTCAGGTATAAATAACAGTAGTAAATAACTTTATGCATAAGCAAAACTTCAGCATATTGGATAATTACGTCGGTAAAAAGTGCGGTCGTTAGGTTTACTATTTTGCGATTCGTTACGGATGAAAAGCGCGGAGTGACGCGGGAGAGTGTTGTTTTGCTATTGGCTGTTGAGTAAACTGACCAACGGTAAAGCAATATTCTACGCGCGCCTTTCTCTGCTGGTAGAGAAGACTCAGAGTATTCTAGGGAGGACTCGAAGCCTAGCCATGAAACAGTTCGGACGTGTGTAGCACTAGTTCCGATGGAAACGATAAGTTGCCGGATCTAGCAGTTTTCATACATCAAAAGTGTGGTAAAGTGACGGCATAATTACTCCGATGGGCGTGTAGAAATTTCGGAATTTTTAAGTGAATGTTGTGACGAGGAAAGACATATTCCGCGTGGCGTATTGAGCAGGTCGGTGGCTAAAAACTGTGACTGCATTTGGTACCGACAGACTTAATATTTGGCGAGCATTATCAATCAAAAACAATCAGTATTTTTGTAGCTATTACGTTTTCGGAAAATGCAACACCATAAACTTGCTAACGTGAGTGAAAGGGATTGTGAGTGACTGTGTTAAGACTAGTACGGGCTTGGTAGTGATACTTGTTCACCTAAGTTTCAGAACACATGAATTAAGGGCAAAATTTCCAACCTTGCATTTCGTGTGGAAACTTTCTCCCGAAACGTAGATTAATGACTTTAATTGCAGCCTGGTTCACGTCGAAGTACGGTAGGTTTTCCTCGGCTTCCCTACTGATGATATACTGAGACAATGTTCACAGCTAGGTGCAGGTTTCATCGTAAAGGGACGGAAAGAACCGCACCGCCGCAATTGATCTCACTCCAGGCCTTATAGTCTCGGGTGCAATAAGATGGACCTGTTGGTCTTGTTTAGAATTTTTGCAGGATGCGCTAATCAATGTTAGTATGCGCAGAATATTGTTAGACCTTTTCTTTTGCCGTGATTTGTCATTCCAACAGGACAATGCTCGCCCACACAGTGTCTGTGAAACTCAGTGTGCTCTGCAAGACGTGCAGCAACTTCCCTGGCCATCATGATCCCCGCACTTGTTTCCAATCGAGCACGTGTGGGATATGATGGAACGAGAAGTGACTCATGCGACCCGTCAACCAACATCTATAACAGAACTATATGACTGATTGACAATTCATACAGTACAACAGGTGTTTAAATACAGGGTGTTGAAACTATTAAAATATAAAACTGAACTAAAAGTCCAATAGTCTGCTGCAGCTTTATTTATTTACGCCGATTAGAGACCCACAAAACCGGTTTCGCAACTTTTACGTTACATTTTCTGGTGTATATAAATGCTATGTCACATGGTACAGGGAGTTGTTACAGAAAGCCCCAAGGTAACAGTTGGCGTGCTAGGCAAAATTCTCAGACCTCCACAAGCGATAGAAATGTGCAATCTGTGTTAAAATCAAGAACTGTCATCACTCTAACGATTAAAATATACGCCTATGGCCCCACGTGTCGAGCAACAGACGATGCCACAGGAGCATATTTTAAGCTGTACAGTGACGATATTTTGTCAATTTAAGCCAGACTAGACATTCATTATTGGTTATAGTTTTTATTGATTGTGGAAGACTGAGAACTTTGCCTAGCCACGTCAACTGTTACTTTGCGGCTTTCTGTAACAATTCCCTACACCATATGACATAGTATTCATATACACAAAGAAAATCAACGTAAAAGTACCGAAACCGGTTGTGTGCGTTTCTAGTAGACGAAAATAAATACAGCTATAGCGGACTACTGGACTTTTAATTCAATTTTATATTTTAATTGTTTCAGCACCCGTATTTAAATACCTATTCTACTCCATGAATTGTCAGTCAGTCATGTATGAGTGCTTTAACTGTGGCTGCCCTAGTTTTAAATTTATCTTACCGCACTACTTGAAAAAAGACTCCGTCTTCAGGCCACAAGTGGCCCATCGGGACCATCCGACCGCCGTGTCATCGTCAGCTGAGGATGCGGATAGGAGGGGCGTGTGGTCAGCACACCGCTCTCCCGGTCGTTACGATAGTTTTCTTTGACCGGACCCGATACTGTTCGGTCGAGTAGCTCCTCGAAATTGGCATGACGAGGCTGAGTGCACTCCGAAAAATGACAACAGCGCACGGTGGCCCGAATGGTCACCCAGCCACATGCCGGCCACGCCCGACAGCGCTTAACTTCGGTGATCTGACGGGAACCGGTGTATCCACTGCGGCAAGGCCGTTGCTCTGTACTGCGTGAACAGGCAGAGTAAGCGTGGCATAAGGTTAGCTCAGAACTGTACTCGCCATCTGTACGATCGGTTGGAGGCGAGAATCGGCACCTGCACTGCCATCCGTGCAGGCCGCACCAGTACCAGTACGGCTGTTTCAGCACGGCTCGACACCCGGTACCTCAGAACCGCTTTTGCTATTGCCCTACAAATGTACTCCTTTCATACACAACTTACGCAATAATAAACCTTGAGTGAATTAGATACCTCTAAAATCGTGTACTAGTTTTTTCCTGCAGTGAATAATAATGAATGTTCTACAGAGCTAGCATCTTAGAGATTAAGTTCCGAGTAAAACAATGCGATGATGATGGTCCATTGTGGCGAAACATATTTGGACAGTGAAAAAGTTGCTTGCGTAATAGGCATGTCTGAATTCCCCTAATTGTTACATCTTTGAAGAGTAAACATAGCGTTGCAGGTGCTGACCTCGCATATTCTCTTGTTCCCTCTGTGTTTCTTTTTCCTTAGAGACGGAAAGGCCAGCAGTCCGCATCTAGGGGGAGGGAAAGCGAGCCGCCCCGGAATTATGAGGCGTGCTTCCCGTCGCGTCTCGCAACCCGCTCCGATAACGAGCGGCCGGAAGCGTCTCCGTACTGGGCGGCCGCTGCCGGCTGCCGCCTGCCGCCTGCCGGCTGCCTCCCCGAGACAATAGGCCAGGCCCGCCCCGTCTCCTCCCGGCTGTGCGTCTTCTGCAACGGACCCCACTCCGATCCCACTGGGCCGCCTCGTGGAAGCCGTAGGTCGCAACGCCGTTACCAACAACGGAACATGTGACGCTCTTCAGCTGTTCCCAAACGTTTTTATGTCGAAATAGAGTTTACGACAAAAAAAAAAAAAAAAAAAAGCTGCCGGCCAGAGTGGCCGTGCGGTTCTAGGCGCTAAAGTCTGGAACCGAGCGGCTGCCACGGGCTCAGGTTCGAATCCTGCCTCGGGCATGGATGTGTGTGATGTCCTTAGGTTAGTTAGGTTTAAGTAATTCTAAATTCTAGGGGACTGATGACCTCAGACGTTAAGTCGCATAGTGCTCAGAGCCGTTTGAACAAAAAAACTACGCAGCACGAAGTAATTCTCCCAGTGGGACGAAAATAGGTAGATGTGGTGTACAGGTACAGGCAAACAAATGATAACAATTTCAGAAATATTCGATGATTTATTCAGGAGAAAGCGCTTCACAACTTGAGCAAGACAATAACGCATTGATCCACGGCTGTTCCTTATGCCAGCTGCTATTCGGCTTGCCACTGATTGGTAGAGGGAGTTATTGGACGTTCTCCTGAGGGATATCGTGCCAAATTCTGTCGAGCTGGCGCTTTAGATCGTCAAAATCCCGACTGGAGGGCCCTGCCCATAATGTTTCAATGTTTCAAATGTTCGCAGTTGGGTAGAGATCCGGTGACCTTGCTGGCAAAGGCAGGGTGTGACAAGCGGGAAGACAAGCAGCAGACATTCTCGCCTTATGCAGGCGGGCATTATCTTGCTGAAGAGCAACATAATGGCGGCGTAGAATATCATCGATGTTCTGCTGTGCTATAAGAGGGCACCAGATGACAACCAAAGGGGTCCTACCATGAAACGAAATGCCACCCCAGACCATCATTTGTGGATGTTGGGCCGTATAGCGAACGACGATCAGGCTGCTATCCGGAGCGTCTCCAAACACATCTTCGCTGGTCATCTGAGGTCATTTCGAAGCAGTACTTGACATGAAGACAGCTGTGCTCCAGTCAGTGAGATTCTACCAGGCAGATGACGTGTGTGGAGACGCTCTGCGGCGCCATTACAACATACCAGGACGTCGACGTTTTTTTACTCCCCCCCCCCACTCCGTTTATTTTATTTTATTTATTTATTTTTTAATTTTTTTTCTGCACTCGCCCAGCCAGAGATATTCGTTGCGGTATCACCGCCAGACACCACACTTGCTAGGTGGTAGCCTTTAAATCGGCCGCGGTCCGTTAGCATACGTCGGACCCGCGTGTCGCCACTATGTGATTGCAGACCGAGCGTCGCCACACGGCAGGTCTAGTCTAGAGAGACTCCCTAGCACTCGCCCCAGTTGTACAGCCGACTTTGCTAGCGATGGTTCACTGTCTACATACGCTCTCATTTGCCGAGACTACAGTTTAGCATAGCCTTCAGCTACGTCATTTGCTACGACCTAGCAAGGTGCCATATTCAGTTACTATTCTGAACAGACAATATTGTGAATCATGTACAGTCAAGAGCGACGTTCTTCATTAATGGATTAAAGTTAATTATGTAACTAATTACGTCCGCTTTCTGAATTCTAATTCCTTGTCATGTTCCAGACCTCACGTCAGTATAGTTCTTCCCTCCTCACGCCAGCCTGCTTGAGCTAATACGCGTGCATTTCGGCCTCCTCTAGTAACACGGTGTTGGCTCTTCTGCCAACCCAACATTCGTCCCAGTGCTTACGCTCTGGCGAGAGCGGTGGCACCACCGGCGCACACGTCGACACCTTCTGCGATAGCACGACGTAATTGCCGACCAATCAGAAGCAGTCTTTGGGCTATATAAGGCCACCACGGCAGCTGTTTTTGACAGTCCGTCGCTCCTGACGGAGACGATTGATGTAATCGTCGAAAGCTCGAGGTTTTAATCTGAACTGACGCGGTAAGAAGTCAGAGGACGTTTTATACGACAGAGCCGCCGCGGAAGGCTTCGTTGTCATACGCTATTATGTATCCACAATTTCGTTCAGAAGAGTTGAAAGAAGACCCATTTAGTCAACGAATGCTGTTGCAGTGCCAATAATGTGAGTGTGGTGACGGCCAGCTGTGCGGGGTACGGGAGGAGGTCGCGTACCGGAGCAGAGGGTCAGACTCCGGCGGACGTGGACCCGTTAGCGGCGAGACTCTGGCCGCGGCCAGCGCTACGGCTGCACCAGACCCACGCCTCGCCTCACGCAGGAAGGAGCCGGCAGCCCGACTGACTGCTGGCCAGGACGCACAAGTGGCTCGTGTCCCCAGCGATAAGGGCCGCCGTGTATACAACTTCTTCCCTGACATCCGGGAAAGACTAAAACTAAAACACATCGATCCCAGCCGCGATATGGTACATTTCATCACAGGACGTGGCCCTTATCCCACGCACCTGTACCGCGTGAGTCTGCAGCAGACTAACAGATGCACATGCGGGAAGAAGGTTCCCCTGAACATACTGTCTTCTTCTGCGGACAACGCACGAACACAAGACACACAGCACACATAAATCGCCTGAACACACGGAACGAACTACATGCCATAATACGCTACCCGGAAAGGTGGACTGAACTCAACAAACTAACTGAATAAATCTCGAAGATCCAACAAATAGAATACTTGCGCAACAGACCCTACCTAAGGCAAGTCGGTCCAAACATACATCACGATGCCCAGGGGGACACAGATATGATTAGCACCACGAGTGATGAAGAAGAAGCAAATACAGACCAGGGCACCAACACAGATATTGAAGCGTCCAGCGCGGATGATCCATAGTGTCAACCAAGTCAACTTCAAAGAACAGTCTGGAACAACCGACAAGAGGTGCACATATCACGCACAATCCTAAAAACAGATTGCACCTTATATGTAAATAGTTAACAGCACCTCCATGTCTAATAAGAGCTGAAAGCTAGGTACCTCTTCAAGGGACCTACGCCTTCCGTTAAGAGGCAGCGCACAGTCTGGATGGAAGGATCTTAATTGTGGTCCCTCCCTTTTGAGCCCAACCCGGCGGATACGTATGGTAGATCGGGGAAAACCACCGTTCAGGTCGTGTTGTCGGCGGGGCCGGGAGGTGCTTGCGCCTGATGTACTCTACTAGGAGCCTTGTAGGCTCAACACAAACCGTTAGTGTCATTACCCTATTACTTTTACCACAAGTATCCTTTCATTAGCAACTTTGAGCCAAGCACAAAATCAGTTACCTCTCTATTGTATATCGTAAATAGTTTAGCAGGCTGGACATGGAAGTCTTAGTTTCTAGCTTTAACGTACCCTAATCTCTCCTAGTTAAGTTAGTTTTTAGGATGGTAGACGTTAAAGGCATGGTGAGGGACGGCCAGCGTCTTGAGGGTCATTCCAAGACCCGGGCCGCCGCCCACAACCAGGTGACGGGCAGCATTATACCTATCTCTTCTCTATTCAATTCTCTTCCTTCCTTCTTTCTAAATATTTAATTTCGTTTTGTTTATTAATATCTCACTTGATTTTGTATTAGTTATAAGTTTTTCTAATGCTGCACAAAAAAAGATATCAAATGGATGTAAACAAATAGAGCCCGCCTCCACGTGGCTGGACACGGGCAACGGTGTGAGTGGGGACGGGAGCCGGCGTGGTGTCACTCTCAGTCACTCCGGACCCCGGACCCAGTCGCAGCGGCCAAGTGGCCACATACGACCTACCATAAGAAACTAGACGGTGGGTCATAAAAAATAAGCAGCTAGTGAAAAAAAAGTGTCCCCAGCCGAGACACACTTCTTCTGTCTACAGGTGGCTGTTCGCAACTAAATCTACATCTATACTCCGGAAGCCACCTTGATGCCGAGGCAGTTCTAGAATCTCTATCGCCGCTCCCCTCCCTTGTCCTTTTCCACTGACGTGTGGTGCACAGTTAACCGACGTGCGAGCTCTAATTCTTCATATTATCCGGCGTGATCATTTCGTGAGACATGGGGTAAGGTTACTAATTTCGCTGTGTTGGCACTTTGCGATATTTAATTATACGATGACTCCATCAGAATAGTGCTTCCTACTTTGGCAACATTGGCATGGCAGTGTCTTCTGGAGTAGCGCTACAGATGTTATCTCCCTCAGTCAGTGGAAAACACAGATCACAAAACACGTTAGTGTTAGAGGAAGCAGGGTGGTTTGCTCACTCGTAGTGGTTATTTCAGTTTAGAGCTGCATGAAGCAAGCAATATACATTTTTAATTAAAAAAAAAATGGTTCAAATGGCTCTGAGCAGTATGGGACTTAACATCTATGGTGATCAGTCCCCTAGAACTTAGAACTACTTAAACCTAACTAACCTAAGGACATCACACAACACCCAGTCATCACGAGGCAGAGAAAATCCCTGACCCCGCCGGGAATCGAACCCGGGAACCCGGGCGTGGGAAGCGAGAACGCTACCGCACGACCGCGAGATGCGGGCTTTGTGATCCACACACAGTAGGTATTACGAGACCTGCATTGTTAGGTGACTCTGGCTCTGAGCACTACGCGACTTAACTTCTGAGGTCAGCAGTCGCCTAGAACTTAGAACAAATTAAACCTAACTAGCCTAAGAACATCACACACATCGATGCCCGAGGCAGGATTCTAACCTGCGACCGTAGCGGTCACTCGGCTTCAGACTGTAGCGCCTAGAACCGCATGGCCACTCCGGCCGGCTGTTGGGTAACTAATTTAGTTTATTTACTAACTGAAACATGTTGTAGTATTACTTTTCAATCACAAATTAAATACGGGTGACCGAATTTTTTTCTGCAGATGCGGCAATTAGATAGAAGTATAAAGGGAACTTCGATCCTATGAAGTCTAAATACCGATGTATTTTATTAATAAGATGAGACTGAGAGGTCCACTGTATCTTCTTTGATCAATCTGAAGTTTTATGTTCATTTGTCTCTTCCGTTCTTACTTCTCCTTTTTCTGTCTGAACGTGGTAGGAACAACACGTAAGTGAAATGTAATCCCTACGTACGCAATAACAATTTAAAACTCAACCATCCAGCCGTGTTTTATTTAGTAGTATCAGATGAAATAGCTCTTCTGAATAATATATTGGATTATATGTACAATCTATACTTTTCAGAGGCCGTCACCAAAATGGTTGGTGCTGGATTGTTCAATGAATAAACGATTAGACTTTCATTTGAGCTCTTTCGTTAATTATTCACTTAATAGGCAAAGAACATATTTTCCTCACTGTCGTAGTCGGTTATCTTCGTTCCAACATTTTTTGGAGCAGGAATTTTACTATACTTTCACAGTCAAGCCACTGAGCCACCGTGGAAGAAGACAACCAAAGCTCGTCGGTCTGAGACAATTATTTTCTGGTTTAGCGTTGGGTATGATGAACGATATGAAGTATTCTTTCCAGATCACCAAAAATTGCTCATCAAAGCTATTAATGTTTCTCATAAGCTCGGTACATAATCCTATCACTGTTGGAACGTGCCTTTTTGACGCGTTAAAACACGCATTCGAAAGTTTTTAATTATTCTCATACTTCAGTGTTACTTAGCTGGAGACTTATTTCTTTGTAGAACCTGCTATGTCGCGAGGGCACATTTCGGTGTCAAGACAGGGACCTGAGGTAGTAAACGCTTGGCGTTACGGTAATCGGTCTCCATTTTCGGTCACTCACGTGGACTACTGTTGACGTTCCTCTTTGATCAATTCTACGAATTTCTGCAAGACGTCTGTTGCAAATATTACTGGCAGGAAGTATTTCACACACATAACTACTGTGAAATTACCTGACCTACTGTTGATAAATCACTCTCTCGTATAACAGAAGAATTATTTATTCAGTATTCAGCCATTTAAACGTATTTTAACTTTTTGCTAATATATTATTTCCAAGGTTTCAGAATTTGGTCCAACATGGCCTCTAAGAATAAAACTCCTGATAATCACCGAAGCAAGTAAATTTAAAACCTAAAGAAACGAATAAAGTGGAAAGTGAAAAGGCGTACAGAAGTCACGAAACTTCGGATCTCTTGGCTCGAGAGAGACGAGTGAAGTAGAAAATATGACTACATATAAAACATCAAAACTACAACGTTTCCTCTACAACACTATCAAAAACTTTCATTGGACAATGAAGACACTGAACATCCACAAATGTAAAAACTGGACACTCATTTGTACTTTTAGTTGAAATAAAGTATCGTGTTGTCAACTATATTCTACATCTATACATCTATACATCTGCATCTATACTCCGCGAGCCACCTTACGGTGTGTGGCGGAGATGCAGGAGTTGTGTTCTGGATTAACCGTCATACAAGTCAGAAAACTGCATTCCAAGGAACAGAGCATATGTTTAATAGGTGGCTAGTAAGCGGTGGTTATCAAGATACAGAGAATGTTATGGTTTGAGTTTAAGGGTTCTACAGAATTTATCGGATCTGTCGAAGATTTCTAATCCGCATAAGTAGCCAACACCGGAGCAGATCAGGAGGAAAAAGGACTCGACAGTCAGATGTCTCAATGTAGCTGCAAGCACCCACGATTCGAGTCCATCAAAATCCAACTGCACAACGCCCCAAAAGTTGCAGCCAGTTCATCCAAACAACAACGCCCAAGCAATAGGAAAGGTGACGGTTGAATTTGTCGTAACCGCTTGAACGTTTACTCAACTCACGTGAAGAAAAATGGACACAATAGTCATTTTGCTTAACGTCCTACTGTAGAAGCTGCCAAAAAGGCAGCAACGAAAAAAGCATGCCAAATTTAAAAGAACGCAAAATCCCCAAGTTTGGCAAAGTTTTACAGAAGTTTGAAATATGGCGCATACTTCAATGCGAGATGCGTTTCATAATTTCCACAACGATGTTCTGTCTCGAAATCTGGCAGAAAACCCAAAGAGATTGTAGTCATACATAAAGCACACCAGTGGCAGCACACAATCAATGCCTTTACTGCGCTATAACAACGGTGAAGTCACTGATGACAGTGTACTGTACTAAAGCAGTTATTAAACACGGTTTTCCGAAACTACTTCACCAAAGAAGACGAAGTAAATGTTCCTGAATTCCAGTCAAGAACAACTGCTAAGATGAGAAACATAGAAGCAGATATCCTCGGTGTAACAAAGCAGCTTAAATCACTTAATAAAGACAAGGCCTCGGGTCCAGATTGTATACCAGTCAGGTTCCTCTCAGAGTATGCTGATAAAACAGCTCCACATTTAGCAATTATATACAACCACTCGTTCACAGAAAGATACGTACCTAAAGTCTGGAAAATTGCTCAAGTCACACCAATACCCAAAAAGGGAAATACGAGTAATCCGCTGAATTACAGTCCTATATCACTAACGTCGATTTGCAGTAGGGTTTTAGAATATATACTGTATTCAAACATTATGAAGTACCTCGAAGCAAACGATTTATTGACATATAGTTAGCACGGATTCAGAAAATATAGTTCTTGTGAAACACAACTAGCTCTTTATACTCATGAAGTAATGAGTGCTATCGACAGGTGATGTCAAATTGATTTCATATTTTTAGATTTCCAGAAGGCTTTCGACACCGTTCCTCACCAGCGTCTTCTAACCGAACTCCGTGCCTGTGAAATATCGCCCGAGTTGTGCGACTGGATTCGTGATTTCCTGTCAGAAGGGTCACAGTTCGTAGTAACAGACGGAAAGTCATCGAGTAAAACAGAAGTACGAGTAATATCCGGCGTTCCCCAAGAAAGTGCTATAGGCCCTCAATTGTTCCTGATCTGTATTAACGACATAGGAGACAATCTGAGTAGCCGTCTTAGATTGTTTGCAGATGATGCTGTCATTTATCGTCTTGTAAAGTCATTAGATGATCAATACGACTTGCAAAATGATTTTGATAAGATAACTGTATGGTGCGAAATTGGCAATTGACTCTGAATAAAGAAAAGTGCGAAGTTATTCACATGAGTACTAAAAGAAATCAGCTAAATTTCGATTACGCGATAAACCACAGACATCTGATGGCTGTCAATTCAACTAAATACTCAGGTATTACAATTACAAATAACCTAAATTGGAACGATTACATACATAATATTGTGGGTAGAGCAAACCAAAGACTGCGATTCATTGGCAGAACACTTAGAAGGTGCAACAGGTCTACCAAAGAGACTGCTTACACCACGCTTGTCCGTCGTTTTCTGGAGTACTGATGTGCGGTGTGGGATCCGCATCAGGTGGGACTGACAGTTGACATCGAAAAAGTACAAAGAAGGGCAGCTCGTTTTGTATTATCGCGAAATAGGGGAGATAGTGTCACAGACATGATACGTGAATTGGAGTGGCAATCATTAAAACAAAGGCGTTTTTCGTTGCGACAGGATCTTCTCATGAAATTTCAATCACCAGTTTTCTCCTCCGATTGCGAAAACAATCTGTTGGCACCCACCTACATAGGGAGAAATGATAGTCACGATAAAATAAGAGAAATCAGGGCTCGCACGGAAAAATTTAAGTGCTCGTTTTTCCCACGTGCCGTTCGAGAGTGGAACGGTAGAGAGACAGCATGAAGGTGGTTCATTGAACCCTCTGCCAGGCACTTTATTGTGAATAGCAGAGTAATCACGTAGATGTAGATGAAAAAGGTAACTGACAAAGGAAGCTCTATTGTTCTACCGATAAGGGCATCATGCCGAGGATTACTTAACAAAATGGTTCAAATGGCTCTGAGCACTATGGGACTCAACATCTTAGGTCATAAGTCCCCTAGAACTTAGAACTACTTAAACCTAACTATCCTAAGGACATCACACACACCCACGCCTGAGGCAGGATTCGAACCTGCGACCGTAGCAGTCCCGCGGTTCCGGACTGCAGCGCCAGAACCGCACGGCCACTGCGGCTGGCGATTACTTAACAATCGGGGCAACTAGTGTTCTGTAAGCCATTCCATTCGTGGACGGCTTACCTTTGTTCGGATTCTTCCCCTGAATCTAAGCCTATCATTTACTCGCCAAAAAATTATTTTTAAGCTGTCGTGTAACTTTAGGTCTCGTCGGAGAACTACTTCCACATGTTTTACGGTTCTTAATTTTTCCAGTGATTTATCGCTGACAGTGTAATCCAACAAATTTCCTTAGCGCCTATTTGTGCACAATGTGTTATACGTATTTACTCTGAGTGGCATCTCTCAGTCCCTGCACCAAATCTCGATACTCTGTAGGTCTCCCTTCATTTCGCAACAGTTTTGCGAACAGTCTCGTGGAGCTCCCGACATCATGTTTTATGTGACGCAGTGTCCATGGAAAGTGTCGGTTTGTTTCCCATTGCACGCAAAATGGTTTTTAAAGCGGAATTTTGTGTGCCCGTTAGACAGAGCGGACTAATTAGTCTTGCTAGATACTCGGTTTAGTGATGTGTATTAAAAGGGACAGCGAGACACGATGAATAACCAGCACCCCATCAGCGACTGAGATGGAGAGTAAAACATGATGAATAGCTAGTACCCCAATAGCGACTGAGCATCGCTGCTCAAGACGGTAGCAGTCAGCGTGGGCCAAGACGGCAAGAAAGTCGCTGATCAACTACTGGCTATTCTTCATGTTTTAATACTTAATAAATATCGCTAAACCAACTAAATTATATTAAACTGAGTCCGCTCTAGCCAGTGGGCATGCAAAATTCCGCTGTAAATTATTATTGTTTGAAACGAGAAACAAACCGACTCTTTCCGTCGACAATGGACATCGCATAAAAGACTTGTTGAGCAGTATTTATTTCGGCTGAGCTCCACAGCTATACACTGCAAAAAAGAAATTACAAATATTTGCTGAAATGCCAGGGAGAATGCGCCAGATGACTCTTACGATGGACACCCTGTACATACACCGATCAGCCAGACCATTATCACCACGTACCTAATAGCTGGTATGCACATCTTTTGGGCGGATAGCAGCGGCACACGTCGAGGCGTGGAAGCGATGAGGCCTCCGTAGGTCCCTGGAGGAAGTTGGCACCATATCCGCACACGCAAATCACCTAGGTCCCTTAAATTGCGGGGAGAGGGCTCTCAATCACATCCTAGCTGTGTTGGATAGGGTTCGGATCTGGCGAGTTGAGGGGGCAATCATCAGTTGGAACTCGCCACTATGTTCCTTGAACCACTCCATCACACTGCTGGCATCGTGACATGGAGCATTATCTTGCTGAAAAATGCCATTTGAAAGTTATTTGCTCTGACTCGAGCGTTAAGATATTTTCCTGCTCTTCTACTCAAAACTGAATGTACTGTCCTCTGTTATAATAAGGTTCAACCGAAATTAATGTTGCGAACATTGTGTCTCAGTGCACACAGTTACATAATGACAGAACTAACGGCATTCATCGTGCAGGAAATCACAACTGTTACTCAAAAACCACTACCAAAATCAAACTGTGCACTGTCCAAAAAAACTGAAATACTGAAATTAATAGCAGCACTGTGAAACACACACTTTTCAGTGGCCCATTAAAAATCTCAACTGCAAAGAAAAGGCTTAGAATTTGCGGTTTGGAGACATGATATGAGAAACGAAAGAATCAACAAAAAATAAAAATAATGTCAACTGAAAAATTGCAGTACAATCAGCAGCAACAGACAACACGAAGAAATCGCGGCAATGCTTTTACGACTATGAAAACTGAAATGAATTAAACTGATATGATCTAAATTGAGGTGAGAAGGTGGACTGTGCTGCTGCAAGAATCACAGACATTATGGGTATGCGCCAGCAAAAATTATTACCTTGAAAACAAATCATAATGAAAATCTGTGGAGAGGCCAGACAAACGTGTGGTTCCTGAAGAGGGGCAGCAGCCTTTGCAGTAGTTGCAGCAGCAACAATCTTGACGATTCATTGAACTGGCCTTGTAACATCAACCAAAACAGCATTGCTGTGCTGCTATTGCGAATGGCAGAAAGCAAGCGGAAACTACCGCCGCAATTTTTCCCCAGGGCATTCAGATTCACTATATGCTTAAATTACAATCTACAATTTGTACAGAAACCAGATTGCAGTTATAAGAGTCGAGGGGCACGAAAGGGAAGCAGTGGTTGGGAAGGGAGTGTGACAGGGTTGTAGCCTCTCCCCCAATGTTATTCAATCTGTATATTGAGTAAGCAGTAAAGGAAACAAAGAAAAATTCGGAGTAGGTATTAAAATCCGTGGAGAAGAAATAAAAACTTTGAGGTTCGCCGATGACATTGTAATTCTGTCAGAAACAGCAAAGGACTTGGAAGAGCAGTTGAACGGAATGGACAGTGTCTTGAAAGTAAGATATAAGATGAACATCAACAAAAGCAAAACGGGGATAATGGAATGTAGTCGAATTAAGTCGAGTGATGCTCAGGGAATTAGATTAGGAAATGGGACACGTAAAGAGGCAGATGAGTTTTGCTATTTCGGGAGCAATGGTCGAAGTAGACAGGATATAAAATGTAGACTGACAATGGCAAGGAAAGCGTTTCTGAAGAAGAGAAATCTGTTAACATCGAGTATAGATTTAAGTGTAAGGAAGTCGTTTCTGAAAGTATTTGTATGGAGTGTAGCCGTGTATGGATGCGAAACATGGATGTTAAATAGTTTAGACTAGAAGAGAATAGAAGCTTTCGAAATGTCGTGCTACAGAAGAATGTTGAAGATTAGATGGGTAGATCACATAACTAATGAGGAGGTATTGAATAGAATTGGGGAGAAGAGGAGATTGTGGCACAACTTGACTACAAGAAGGGATCGGTTGGCAGGACATGTTCTGAGGCATCAAGGGATCACCAATTTAGTATTGCAGGGCAGCGTGGAGGGTAAAAATCGTAGAGGGACACCAAGAGATGAATACACTAAGCAGATTCAGAAAGATGTAGGCTGCAGTAGGTACTGGGAGATGAAGAAGCTTGCACAGGATAGCGTAGCATGGAGAGCTGCATCAAACCAGTCTCAGGACTGAAGACCACAACAACAACAACATATGCTTAAATGATGATGGCGTCCTCGTGGGTAAACATTCCGATGGTTAAATAGCCCCCATTTGGATCTCCAGACGGAGACTACTCAGGAATACGTCGTTATCAGGAGAAACAAAACTGGCGTTCTACGGATCGGAGAGTGGAATGTCAGATCCCTTAATCGGAGAAGTAGGTTAGAAAATTTAAAAAGATAAATGGATAGATATGGTGGGAATTAGTGAAGTTCGGTGGCAGGACGAACAGGACTTCTAGTCAGGTGAAAACAGGGTTATAAATACAAAATGAAATACAGGTAATCCAGAAGTAGGTTTAATAACGAATAAAAAATAGGAACGCTTACAAGCCACTACGAACAGCATCGTGACCGCATTATTGTAGCCAAGACAGGAATGAAGCCCATTTTAGCACAGAAGTACAAGTTTACATGCCAACTACCTCCGCAGATATTGAAGATATTGAAGAAATATATGATGAGATAAAAGAAATTATTCAGGTAGTTAAGGGAGACAAAAATTTAATACTCATGGGTGACTGGAATTCGGTAATAGGAAAAGGAAGAGAAGGAAACGTAGTAGGTGAATATGGACTGGCAGTAAGGAATGAAAGAGGAACCGCGTGGTAGAAATTTGCACATAGGATAACTTAATCATAGTTAACGCTTGGTAAAAGAATCATGAAAGAACGCTGTATACATTGAAGAGACCTGGAGACACCGGAAGGTTTCAGATTGATTATATAATGGTAAAGCGCAGTTTTCGGAACCAGGTTTTAAATTGTATGACATTTCCAATGAAAGAAGTCGTTTCTGACCACAATTTATTGGTTATGAACGGTAGATTAAAACTGAAGAAACTGCAAAAATGTTGGAATTTAAGGAGATGGCATGTGGATGGAGAGGGAGCATTAGGGAACTATTGAGAAGAACAAGGAAAGGAATACATTAGAAGAAGAATGGGTATAGCTCTGACAGATAAAATAGTGAAGGCAGCAGAGGATCAAGTAGGTAAAAAGAGGACAAGTAGAAATCCTTGGGTCACACGAAACATATTGCATTTAATTGATGAAAGGAGAAAATATAAAAATGCAGTAAATGAAGCAGTCGAAAACGGAAGCAAACGTCTCAAAAATGAGATAGGCAGGAAGTGTAAAATGGCTGAGTAGGAATGGCTAGAGGACAAATGTAAGAATGTAGAGGCATATATCACTAGAGGTAACATAGATACTGCCTACAGGAAAATTAAAGAGACTTTTGGAGAAAAGAGAACCACTTGTATGAATATCAAGAGCTGAGATGGAAAACCAGTTCTAAGCAAAGAAGGGAAGGCAGAAAGGTGGAAGGGGTATACAGAGGATCTATACAGGGGCGATGTACTTGAGGGCAATATTATGTAAATGGAAGAGGACATAGAGGAAGATGAAATGGGAGATACGATACTGAATGAAAAATTTGACACAACGCTAAAAGCCCTAAGTCGATACAAGGGCCCGGGAGTATACAATATTCCGTTAGAGCTACTGGTAGGCTTGGGAGAGCCAGCCACGACAAAATCCTTCCATCTGGTGAGCACGATAGATGAGACAGGCGAAATACACCCAGACTTCAAGAAGAATATAATAATCCCAATTCCAAAGAAAGCAGGTACCTGACAAGTGTGAAAAACACCAATATATCAGTTTCATAAATCACGGTTGCAAAATATTAACACGAATTATTTACAGACGAAAGGAAAAAACCGGTAAAAGCCGATCTCAAGGAAGATCAGTTTGGATTACAGAGAAAATTAGGAACACGCGAGGCAATACTGACCCTACGACTTATCTTAGAAGATAGGTTGAGGAAAGGGAAACCTCTGATTCTAGCATTTGTAGACTTGGAGAAAGCTTTTGATAATGTTGACTGGACTACTCTCTTTCAAATTCTGAAGGTGGCAGGGGTAAAATACAGGCAGCGAAAGGCTATTTACAATTTGTACAGAAATCAGATAGCAGTGGAGTGGAGGGACACGATAGGGAATCAATAGTTGAGAAGGGAGCGAGACTGGGTTGCAGTCTATCCCCGATGTTATTCAGTCTGTATATTGAGCAAGCAGTGAAGGGAACGTAAAAAAAATTTGGAGTAGGAATTAAAATCAGGGAGAGGATATAAGGACCTTGAGGTTTGCCAGTGACGTTGTAACTAAAACTTCCAGGCAAATTAAAACTATGTGCTGGGCCGAGCCTCGAACTCGGGATCTTTGCCTTTCCCAGGAATGTGCTCTACCAACCGAGCTACCCAAACGCGACTCTCGACCCGTCCTAACAGCTTTACTTCCACTAGTACCTGGTCTCCTACCTTTCAAACTTCACAGAAGATCTCCTGCGAGAGAGTCTTTGGACTGAAGACCACAACAACAACAATGGAAATCCGTTCTCCCTATTCCATAAATGCTACGTTTCTAAGTCCTTCCATCAGATTAATAATTCCTAACAATTTTCTTCAGCTAAATCCTCCTCCAATATGCACTACGCTGATAGATCTGCCAGCTTACTCCATGTCCAACACACGACAACTCTCCGCTCTGGAACTGAGGCAAAGATACAAAAATTCAGAGATACAACCGTATCTGCCGTAGGTCGACTATTCCACAGATGTCACACGTGACTGCTTCGCTATCGTAACATGAAATTACCACGCATTCTGAAACTACCCACAACTACTCAGATACATCGTGCGCCTTTCCCATTCTACATAAGGACACCATCCTCACTGATGCTACACTGCTGACCATTAAAATTGCTACACCACGAAGATGACGCAAAATTTAACCGACAGGAAGAAGATGCTGTGATATGCAAATGATTAGCTTTCCAGAGCATTCACACAAGGTTGGCGCCGGTGGCGACACCTACAACTTGCTGACATGAGGAAAGTTTCCAACCGATTTCTCATACACAAACAGCAGTTGACCAGCGTTGCCTGGTGAAACGTTGTTGTGATGCCTCGTGTAAGGAGAAGAATTGCGCACCATCACGTTTCCGACTTTCATAATGGTCGGATTGTAGCCTATCGCGATTGCGGTTTATCGTATCGCGACATTGCTTCTCGCGTTGGTCGACATCCAATGACTGTTAGCAGAATATGGAATCGGTGGGTTCAGGAGGGTAATACGGAACGCCGTGCTGGATCCCAACGGCGTCGTATCACTAGCAGTCGAGATGACAGGCATCTTATCCGCATGGCTGTAACGGATCGATCCCTGCGTCAACACATGGGGACGTTTCACGAATGGCAAAATGTCATTTTTTGGATGAATCCCGGTTCTGTTTACAGCATCATGATGGTCGCACCCGTGTTTGGCGACATCGCGGTGAACTCACATTGGAAGCGTGTATTCCTCATCGTTATACAGGCGTATCACCTGGCGTGATGGTATGGGGTGCCATTGATTACACGTCTCGGTCACCTCATGTTCGCATTGACGGCACTTTGAACTGTGGTCGTTACATTTCAGATGTGTCACGACCCGTGGCTCTACCCTTCATTCGATCTCTGCGAAACCCTACATTTCAGCAGGATAATGCACGACCGCATGTTGCAGGTCCTGTACGGGCCTTTCTGGATACAGAAAATGTTCGACCGCTGCCCTGGCCAGCACATGCTCCAGATCTCTCACCAACTGAAAACGTCTGGTCAATGGTGGCCGAGCAACTGGCTCGTCACAATACGCCAGTCACTACTCTTGATGAACTGTGGTATCGTGTTGAAGCTGCATGGGCAGCTGTACCCGTACACGCCATCCAAGCTCTGTTTGACTCAATGCCCAGGCGTATCAAGGCCGTTATTACGGTCAGAGGTGGTTGTTCTGGGTACTGATTTCTCAGGATCTATGCACCCAAATTGCGTGAAAATGTAGTCACACGTCAGTTCTAATGTAATATATTTGTCCAATGAATACCCGTTTATCATCTGCATTTCTTCTTGGTGTGGCAATTTTAATGGCCAGTAGTGTATCTTTGCACCACGCACGTCGCAGTAGGTACCGGTAGTCGAGCGCCCAGTGCGCCAGAGAGTAATGAGTGTTGAGACTCAGAGCGAGGGAGTTGGTGGCTGCTAAGCGAACAGGGAGGATTTCGGCAGGTCGGTGACGAGCCAGTTGCTCGGCCACCATTGACCAGACGTTTTCAATTGGTGAGAGATCTGGAGAATGTGCTGACTAGGGCAGCAGTCGAACATTTTATGTATCCATAAAGGCCCGTACAGGACCTGTAACATGCGGTCGTGCATTATCCTGCCCAAATGTAGGGTTTCGGAGGGATCGAATGAAGGGTAAAGCCATGGGTCGCAACACATCTGAAATGTAACGTCCACTGTTCAAAGTGCCGTCAATGCGAACAAGAGGTGACCGAGACATGTAACCAATGGCACCCCATACCATCACGACGGGTGATGTGCCAGTATGGCGATAACGAATACACGCTTCCAATGTGCCTTTGCCGCGATGTCGCCAAACACGGATGCGACCGTCATGATGCATTTAACAGAACTTGGATTCATCCGAAAAAACGGCGTTTTGCCATTCGTGCACCCAGGTTCGTCGTTGAGTACACCATTGCAGGCGCTCCTGTCTGTGATGCAGGGTCAAGGGTGACTGCAGCCACTGTCTCCGAGCTGAGAGTCCATGCTGCTGCAAACGTCGTCGAACTGTTCGTGCAGATTGTTGTTGTCTTGCAAACGTCCCCATCTGTCGACTCGGGGATCGAGACGTGGCTGCACGGTCCGTTACAGCCATGCGGATAAGATGCCTGTCATCTCGACTGCTAGTGATACGAGGCCGTTGGGATCCAGCACGGCGTTCCGTATTACCCTCCTGAACCCACCGGTTCCATATTCTGCTAACAGTCATTGGATCTCGACCAACGCGAGCACGCAATGTCGCGATACTACAAACCGCAATCGCGATGGCCTACAATCGGACCATTATCAAAGTCGAAAACGTGATGGTACGCATTTCTCCTCAAGTACGGCCTGACCCCTCGTGGTAAGTGTGGTTCTTCCACTTTTTGAAATGGTACAGCAATATTACTTTTGGCGTCATATGAGGGGAGCCATTACATGTGACTTTACTTCACGGCTGGTAGTATTTTAGGGAACTCTGACGGGATAATCGTATGTCACGGGCGTCCGCATGCTCAGGTGTTACCTCTCATACTCCAGTTATCGTGGTGCCATTTTCCAACAGGGAAGTGGTCACCCACACACGACACATGTCTCTATGAACTGGCTGTGTGATGCTTAGGCACTCACATTCACCTGGACGATATATTTAATTTCGTAACTAGTAGATCCTTCTCATGAGAATAATCAGCACAAAAATTATGTAAATGTCGGCTGTTGGGATTCAATGCCAGGAACCCTTTACTATCAAACTGTGTTAAAATTAATTCCGTTCATCAAGCAATTACATCTGTATCCACATGTATACTCTGAAAACCACCATGAGATGCATGGCAGAGGGTACGAGCCATTGTACCAGATATTAGGCTTTCTTTCTGTTCCATACACGTCTGGTGCGCGGGAAGAACGATTGTCTGGATGCCTCAGTGCGTGCAATAATTATTCTAAAAAAAAAATGGTTCAAATGGCTCTGAGCACTATGGGACTTAACATCAGTCATCAGTCCCCTAGAACTTAGAACTACTTAAACCTAACTAACCTAAGGACATCACACACATCCATGCCCGAGGCAGGATTCGAACCTGCGAACGTAGCAGTCCCGCGGTTCCGAACTGCAGCGCCTAGAACCGTACGGCCACCGCGGCCGGCCAATAATTATTCTAATCTTATCCTCATGATCCTTATGTGATCGATATGTAGGGGGCTTGTAGTATGGAGTAATCGTTTAAAGACGGTTTTTGAAACTTTGTTAACAGAATTTCTCGCGATAATTTACGTCTATCTTCGAGAGCCTGCCAGTCCAGTTCCTTCAGAATCTCTGTGACGCTCTCCCACGGATTAAACAAACCTGTGAGCATTCGTGCTGCCCTTCTCTGTACTCCCTGTTAGTCCTATCTGGTACAGGTCCCACACATTTGAGCAATATTCAAGAACAGGTCGCACGAGTGATTGGTAAGCAACCTCTTTCGTAGACTGATTGCACTTCCCCAGTATTCTACCAATAAAACGAAGTCTACCACCCGTTTTACCCACGACTGAACCTATGTAATCATTCCATTTCATACCCCTGCAAAGTGTTATATCCAGGTATTTCTGTGAGTTGTCCGATTCCAGTAATGATTCATTGATATTATAGTCATAGGGTACTACGTTTTTTTCTTTTTGTGATGTGCAAAATTTTACGTTTCTGAACATTTAGAGCAAATTTCGAATCTCTGCAGCGTGTTGAATCCAATCAACATCTGACTGAATATTCATGCAGCTTGTCTCAGGTAGTACTTCTTTATAGATAACTACATCATTTGCAAAGAGGCTGATTTTTACTATTAATATTGTCTGCAAGGTCATTAATATACAGCCGGCCGGAGTGGCCGTGCGGTTCTAGGCGCTACAGTCTGGAGCCGAGCGACCACTACGGCCGCAGGTTCGAATCCTGCCTCGGGCATGGATGTGTGTGATGGCCTTAGGATGGTTAAGTTTAATTAGTTCTAAGTTCTAGGCGACTGATGACTTCAGAAGTTAAGTCGCATAGTGCTCAGAGCCGTTTTTGAACCATTAATATACAACATGAACAGCAAGGGTCCCAACATACTTCCATGGGGCACAACCGAAGTTACTTCTACATCTGAAGACAACTCTCCATCCAAGAAGACATGCTGTGTCCTCCCTAACAAAAGTCCTCAATCCAGTCACAAATTTCACTTGATAGCCCATATGACCGTACTTTTGACAGTAAGCGTAGGTGTGGTACTGAGTCAAACGCTTTTAGGAAATCAAGAAACAGTGCATCTACCTGGGTACCTAGATCCAGAGCTTTCATTATGTAAGAAAAATGCGAGTTGGCTTCCACATGATCGATGTTTTGACATCACTGCTGGCTGGCACTGAGGACATCATTCTGTTCAAGATATCTCATTATGTTTGAGCTCAGAATACGCTCTAAGGTTCTATAACGAATCGATGCCAAAGATATTGGACGGTATTTTTGTGGATCACTTCCTTCTTGCACAAGGGAAGAGTGTGACCTGTGCCTTTTTCCAAAAACTGGGCGCGGTTTTTTGCTCGAGGGATCTGCGATAGATTTTAGTTAGAAGAGAGGCTAAGTCAGCCGCAAATTCAGTATGTAATCTGACGGGGGTTGCATCGGGTCCTGGAGCTTTCTTCAGTTTTAAGCATTAGGATTGCAACGAGCGATCTGCCTCTCAGTAGGACCCGTCGATGCAGGTCTGACACTCTCAAACACGGCACTTCACAACGTGCTCAGACAATCCACAGATGTATCCCCAATAGAACATGTGTCGGACCACCTAGAAATCAGTCACGTCCCAGACCCAATATTCGTGATAGTAGTTACAAAAACTGTGGGCCTGCTCAGGAGAGTCAGGACACAGTGGCTTCCCAACCAAGTCAGAGCTTACATCCAGGCCAGAAATGGTTGTAAGCGTATTGTCGTATTGCTCGCTTGGTTGCGGAGTACCTTTGCGGTCAGCGCGTTTGCAGAGTCGAGCTTGTGACACGGAATTGTTATGTTGTGTTGTGGGTAGCTCTGCATGTGAGAAGCATTGTTATTATGGAAGTTCAAGTGTTGCTGCAAGTGCTTTTACAGTAAAGTGATGGAATATGGAAGTGATTCAGAGGAAAGTGTGAAATGATGTAATTGAAAGTGAGCAGTGCCGCCGATAACGCATTTGTGTTTCCTCTCGTTGCGTGTCGAACCGTTCATCAATCATCCGCGCCGTGTTCGGTCTCCCAGAATGAACTGATGTGAATCAGTAATACTATTCACCACAAAAGAGAGCATTTAAGTGCCAGTGTGCTGTAGCGAGCGTGAGGACGTGCGTTCGGCCATCGCGTTCCGCATCATCAACAATCAGCCGCGCCGCGACGGTTACGCGTACACTCGTACAAGTGAGAACTGTGAACTGTAAGTTTAACTTTGTGAACAGTGTTAAAATTTATTACTAGTGTCAAGGAGGACTGGTTCCAAATATCTGTGAATGCGTGACGAGCGTAAGAACTTTCGTGCGATCATTCGGCTTCCGCGTCATCAACGATCACCCGCGTCGTGTCGGTTACGCGTACGCTCATCAGAGTGATGCTGTGGACTGGTAATCATCCATTAACTGGGATAAACGTTTATGAATTAGAATGTAAACAGTGCAACCTGCGATTTTCTTTTATCGTCTCAGAATATAGTTGTTCACACCCGACGTAGAACAGTGTTGTGTTCTAACGTTCAGTGGCTCCCCTAAACCCGCTTGAATATTTCGATAGATAATTTCAGGCAAGCCAGCAGCAGTGTTGAGCAGAACAGTACGACCGCCGCGGGGTTATCAGGTACGTGGTGTGGACCAGTTGAAGGGTTTTTCCGTCCATGTACCCCCGGGCGTGTTACAGGGTGAATGTCATACTGATAAGTGATTCGATTTTATAATCCCTGAAGGACCGTCACAGACCCCCTAAAGCGTGAGTCATTTCATTTCATCTCCCTTTCTCGCTGCTTTACATTTCTTGTCAGGCAGTGTATTTTTTCACGAGTGCTAGTTCCTTTTCTCTGCTGCTTGTAGTTCTTGGTAGGGCTCTAAAGTGGTCCGCCATGCATTTACGCTGGAGATTGAGAGATTCTACTGAGCAAGGGTATTGTTTCCTTAACAAATTCGGAAAAGGAAACTAACAATTCCTTTAGCAAGCGCCGTATGATGCTATCGGGACACGAGGCAGTAGCTCCACGGCAAATTTAAAGCGTGAAAGCGAGTTGTTCTGCGTTCCCTGCGGGTCCCGCATTCGGTGGACTCCTGTTCTCTGCACTTTGCTAGCAGCACCGCGCGAGGCTGCCCTCGTCGTTCGCGCGCCGCTCGCCAGCTGTGGTGGACCACGCCTGAAAGCGAGTAGACAGCTGTGCGCACATTCTTCATAAGAGGAGAACAAAGAGCTCTCTTATAAATCACGAAGTAATTAGACGCTTCTTATGAAGTCGCGATAATAACAGGCAACCGACACGGTCAGCAATTAAGGTTACGCTGGCGTTTCTCACTGCGTTTATCGCAGTCCATCACTTCGCATTCGCCGCCTCCGCCTAGACTCCAGGTACTACAGTGACTCAGCAGAGACGCAACTGCGCCGTAATAAACCAGCCGATAAGGCCATCATTGCCCGGGTACTCACTTTGTCAGTGTCCTATTAGAAACGAAAACAAAAAATAACTGTGTTTGTAGTGGAATTTCGGAAGAATTTCATTTCTATGTATTCGCGAAAAGACATTTAAAATTATGAACGGTCGTACAAAGAAATATACACAATGTACAAATGTAGACGTAAAGTATCCAGATTAAGCAACACGATCCAGACAGTTTCAGTAAGCTGGCCGCAGCTGCTTCCCGTGTCTTCACACGATTTTTTAAACGTCTCTATGGCAACATTTCTTCATAGCTCTGTTGACAGCTATCGTTTTTGCCTGCAGAAGTTTACGCTTTGCAGTTGAAAGCTGTCAAAAGCGCGACTAGACGTCAGGGGTTCCCTTAAGATGACTCGACTGTAGGAGGCTCTTAGTACTAAAGAATAAATGTATTAAAACGTCATGCATGATAAGGCCTTTTTTCACGCATGTCAGTGTTTATGACGTCATATCTCCTGATCTATGTGTCATACAATGATACAATTTTGTAGGTACATTCAGCGGCATGTGTGGACACTGTCTGCAAAATGTGTTGCAAACATGGTTAGAAAAGAAGTATTAAATTGAAACGTCACGCATGGCTGACATTGATATAAGTGTCCAAGGAATAGAAAAGCAACTGAAATCACTCAACAGAGGGAAGTCCACTGGACCTGACGGGATACCAATTCGATTCTACACAGAGTACGTGAAAGAACTTGCCCCCCTTCTAACAGGCGTGTACCGCAAGTCTCTAGAGGAACGGAAGGTTCCAAATGATTGGAAAAGAGCACAGGTAGTCCCAGTCTTCAAGAAGGGTCGTCGAGCAGATGCGCAAAACTATAGACCTATATCTCTGACGTCGATGTGTTGTAGCATTTTAGAACATGTTTTTTGCTCGCATATCATGTCGTTTCTGGAAACCCAGAATCTACTCTGTAGGAATCAACATGGATAACGGAAACAGCGATCGTGTGAGACCCAACTCGCTTTATTTGGTCATGAGACCCAGAAAATATTAGATACAGGCTCCCAGGTAGATGCCATTTTCCTTGACTTCCGGAAGGCATTCGATACAGTTCCGCACTATCGCCTGATAAAAAAAGTAAGAGCCTACGGAATATCAGACCAGCTGTGTGGCTGGATTGAAGAGTTTTTAGCAAACAGAACACAGTATGTTCTTTTCAATGGAGAGACGTCTACAGACGTTAAAGTAACCTCTGGCGTGCCACATGGGATTGTTATGGGGCCATTGCTTTTCACAATGTATATAAATGACCTAGTATATAGTGTCGGAAGTTCCATGCGGCTTTTCGCGGATGATGCTGTAGTATACAGAGAAGTTGCAGCATTAGAAAATTGTTAGCGAAATGCAGGAAGATCTGCAGCGGATAGGCACTTGGTCCAGGGAGTGCCAACTGACCCTTAACATAGACAAGTGTAATGTACTGCGAATACATAGAAAGAAGGATCCTTTATTGTATGATTATATGATAGCGGAACAAACACTGGTAGCAGTTACTTCTGTAAAATATCTGGGAGTATGCGTGCGGAACCATTTGAAGTGGAATGATCGTATAAAATTAATTGTTGTTAAGGCGGGTACCAGGTTGAAATTCATTGGGAGAGTCCTTAGAAAATGTAGTCCATCAACAAAGGAGGTGGCTTACAAAACACTCGTTCGACCTATACTTGAATATTGCTCATCAGTGTGGGATCCATACCAGGTCGGGTTGACGGAGGAGATAGAGAAGATCCAAAGAAGAGCGGCGCGTTTCGTCACAGGGTTATTTGGTAAGCGTGACAGCGTTACAGAGATGTTTAGCAAACTCAAGTGGCAGACTCTGCAAGAGAGGCGTTCTGCATTGCGGTGTAGCTTGCTGTCCAGGTTTCGAGAGGGTGCGTTTCTGGATGAGGTATCGAATATATTGCTTCCCCCTACTTATACCTCCCGAGGAGATTACGAATGTTAAATTAGAGAGATTCGAGCACGCACGGAGGCTTTGGGGCAGTCGTTCCTCCAGCGAACCATACGCGACTGGAACAGGAAAGGGAGGTATTGACAGTGACAGGTAAAGTGCCCTCCGCCACACACCGTTGGGTGGCTTGCGTAGTATAAATGTAGATGTCAATGTAGACGCGGCATTTTGTCAGGCATCTCACTGTTTATGACGTCATGTCTCCTAAACTATTGATACATAGCTGGTTCTTACTCCCACAGCGATTGCTGCCTAACAGAACAGTAGGGATATGTGTACCATGTGTGGTTGAAATCGGTCCGTCTACCAGTTTCTCGCATTTTCAGTGACTTTTGTCAATGGATTGTGAGGAGACTTCATTACATCCGCCCCGATAGTCTACACGGCGTGTCACGTATGGTAAACTGGTTTGTTTATTCTCTTCATTTGGGTGTATTTCGAAGCCATTGGCACCTCGTTAATGTTTTTCTTGGTAACAGAAGTAAGTAATTCGACTCACGGGAGGAGATGGTCTTGAACATACCTCGGCATCCAGTTTGAAGAAGCCAGATACTGCATTAAACAATGGAATATATCGAAATGGGGACAGTGCCATCTTCAATCGTTCTGTTGGCTCATTGATCCGTTTGCAAGGCAGTCTTTAGCGATCTATTTTGAGAGGTAACATTTATCTAGGTAGTAACTTGTAGCAATAGACACTTCATTTGTTTCACGGTGTGAAGTGTACGAGAGTGGCTGAGACCAAGAGCTCTAAGTATCTTATTTATTATCCAGCCACTGCAGAATGAAATCCCTTCCATATTCTTTCACGTTACTCGGTATTGTGCCGTCAGCTTTCATCGTGTTACGGCAGAAATGTTGATATCACCGAGCCGTTTGTTCTGGGGTCTTCCCATGATTATTTCCAGGGTCTACAATGAGTCAACTTATTGCTCCGACTGTTAGGGTCTTATCAGACACTCCATTGCCGTTACTCACGTTCTTTTTCTGATGATCTCGTTCCTTATCTCGTCCCAGAGGCAGGAGACCATCGGCGCCTCCACTGGCCTCTGTACAAACTGTAATTTATGAGCACACTCCTTTATCACAGCCAGTTTTTTTTTTTTTTTAGTTTTGCAAGTTTTCTGGTAGGTAACAGATGTTGTACACTTTCGTTATGAGGTTGACTGGAACTTTGTTGGTGAGGATGAGCCAAAGCTATATGAATATTTCCTTGTTCAAATGTTCAAATGTGTGTGAAATCTTATGGAACTTAACTGCAAAGGTCATCAGTGCTTAAGCTCACACACAACTTAACCTAAATTATCCTAAGGATAAACACACACATCCATGCCCGAGGGAGGACTCAAACCTCCGCCGGGATCAGCCGCACAGTCCATGACCGCAGCGCCTTGGACCGTTTCCTTGTCCAATATTCTTCTTCTTTGGATACCAGCCTTTTAGTTATTTTTCCATAGATCAATTTTATGACCAAAGTAGATTTATTTCTCAGGTTCACTTATTTTCGAGGATGTTTACTGGCAACTTCGTGACCCCATTTGAATTCTTGCCTTTTTTTTTAACCTGTGAAAAATTCCTCCCTCTTATACTGCCTAAAGATCTCCCTTGGTCAGCTGTAGTTCATTTCCGATCCAGACGGTACCAAGTGACGAGATCTAGGGTGTCCTCGATTTACCTGCCAAATTATCTTAATAGGAATTAGGGCAGACGCGTAGTATTTTAAGAAAGTTTACATTTGGTTTTAAATGGAGTACTTCCCTCGTTGGAGATATGGTAGCCCTGTAACCATGGACGTATTATTTGCCAACATACTAAAACAAATCGTACCAAAAAAGTCACTTTTTTAAAATTCTGTAATATAAAGGCCCTTGATACAGCATATTACGATACTTCGTAGTCGTAATAAAAAAACCACCACATGGGGCAGTTAGGTTTTAGTAAGCTGTATTTCTTTATTGCGTCTACTCGAATGAACAACTGGTGTAGGAAAAGATACTGCATCGTACTGGTTTAGCGTGTTATGGAAATCCGACAGGGCTTAACGCTTTCTCCACGCGCGCGAATGCTTCGTGACGTCCACGTTAGCTTCCAGACGTGGCGACATCGTACTACGTCAGTAGCAGCCCCACTTAGTGACAACTGGAAAGAAGCGGAGGAAGATCAGAGTCGCACGTCCCGCCGACGATGAGGTCAATAGCGACGGAGCACAAATCTCTAGTTAGGGAAGCGCATGGGACGGGAACCTACCATGACTTTACATGACTTTTCCTGCCTGCCATAAGCTTTGAGTGGATTTGGGGGAAACATCGGAACACCTAAATCTGGATGGCCGGACGGCGACTTACAACCGCGAGTCGAGTACCTGTCTTAAGCACTGCCCCGCCTGCCTCGCTCGGTCCTGGGCCGCGTATTTCGTAATTCACTTAACTCCCTGTACGTAGAACTACTCCAAAGTCCGAGACTGTGGCAGCGCCCAGTGAGCAGCACTGTACGTAGGCAGCGTGGCGGCTGGCAGAGGTGCCTCCCTCAACTTCGGTATTCTGCAAACCGGGACCAGTGAAATTTGCGCCCAGGAAACGTCTAAGAAAGCTCCACTAATCCCCCTATCCGAACTCCACAACTTTCCCGGCAGGTGGAACAGCCGAGGGTCCTTAAGTGATATTTTACATTTACATCTACATCTACATCTGCATGGATACTCTGCAAATCACATTTAAGTGCCTGGCAAGGGGTTCATCGAACCACCTTCACAATTCTCTATTATTCCAATCTCGTATAGTGCGCGGAAAGAATGAACACCTATATCTTCCAGTACGAGCTCTGATTTCCCTTATTTTATCGTGGTGATCGTTCCTCCCTATGTAAGTCGGTGTCAACAAAATATTTTCGCTATCGGAGGAGAAAGTTGGTGATTGGAATTTCGTGAGATGATTCCGTCGCAACGAAAAACGCCTTTCTTTTAATGATGTCCAGCCCAAATCCTGTATCGTTTCTGTGACACTCTCTCCCATATTACGCGATAATACAAAACGTGCTACCATTCTTTGAGCTTTTTCGATGTATTTCGTCAGTCCTATCTGGTAAGGATCCCACACTGCGCAGCAGTATTCTAAAAGACGACGGACAAGCCTAGTGTAGGCAGTCTCCTTAGTAGATCTGTTACATTTTCTAAGTGTCCTGCCAATAAAACGCAGTCTTTGGTTAGCCTTCCCCACAACATTTTCAGTGTGTTCCTTCCAATTTAAGCTGTTAGTTATTGTAATAACTAGGTATTTAGTTGAATTTACGGCTTTTATATTGGACTGATTTATCGTGTAACCGTAGTTTAACGAGTTGCTTTTAGCACTCATGTGGATGACCTCACACTTTTCGTTACTTAGGGTCAACTGCCACTTTTCGCACCATTCGGATATCTTTTTGTAAATCGTTTTTCAGTTTGATTTGATCTTCTGATGAATTTTCTAGTCGATAAACGACAGCGTCATCTGCAAACAACTTAAGACGACTACTCAGATTGTCTCTCAAGTCGTTTATATAGATAAGGAACAGAAAAGGGCCTATAACACTACCTTGGGGAACGCCAGAAATCACTTCTGTTTTACTCGATGACTTTCCGTTAATTGCTACGAACCGTGACCTCTCTGACAGGAAATCACAAATCCAGTCAAATAACTGAGACGATATTCCATAAGCACACAATTTCACTACGAACCGCTTGTGTGGTACAGTGTCAAAAGCCTTCCGGAAATCCAGAAATACGGAATCGGTCTGAAATCCTTTGTCAATAGCACTCAACACTTCATGTGAATAAAGAGATAGTTGTGTTTCACAGAAACGATGTTTTCTAAACCCATGTTGACTGTGTTTCAATAGACCGTTCTCTTCGAGGTAATTCATTTTTGTTTACAATAATGACAAACAGGACTGGAGATGCCCTAACAGGAAGAGTAATGCCAAAAATTTTACGATCGGAAACGATCATTACTTTATTGTCTGTCTGACGCAGTCACAAAATTTTTACCTATTACCGGATCTTCAGGTCACTTAAAGGTTGAAGATCAACTTGTTGTCGCAATTCTGGTACTTTTTAATCTCCACACTATTTGGCTATTTGGCCCGGGGGTAGTGTAATATCCTCTCCGTTGACTGGTGTTTTGGCATCTCAATAACAAAATCATAGCCGAGTGGCTCTAGGCGCTTAAGTCTGGAACCGCGCGACTGCTACCGTCAGAGGTTCGAATCCTGCCTCGGGCTTGGATGTGTGTGATACCCTTAGCTTAGTTAGGTTTAAGTAGTTCTAAGTACTAGGGGACCGATGACCTCAGATATTAAGTCCCATAGTGCTCAGAGCCATTTGAACCATTTGAACAAAATCATACCGCCGCTTGAGCAAGACACCTGGCTCCTCGGAATACATTTTAGAAATCCAAAACTGTTGCTTTATCTTCACCTGATCCAAATTATTCTGTATTTCTAAGTGAGCGTCATCCAAAAATACACACTAATGTCTTGAGCTAGGCACCTTACAATATTTGATATTATGCATTCTTCCGTAAGAGGTTGATTTCAGTTTTTAACAACGTTAAATCACAGTCATATATTTCTTTAAACTCAGTATCGCCATTAGACTGTTTTTTTATTATTAATTGCCAAGTTACATTTAGACGATCATGGTTTCGGCTTTAAGTTGCCATTATCAAGTGTTTTAGTATTGATAATGGTAACTAAAAGCCGAAATAATGATCGTGCAAATGTAACAATGCAAATAAAAAAAGACAGTCTAATGGCGGTACTGACTTTAAAGAAATGTATTATGACTGTGGCCCCACATTATGAAAAAATTATTAAACAGTCATATACACATTGTTTTTTGTTTTTTTAATGATGTACGAATAATCTTCGCAGTAGTCACACGGGTTACCGAAGATGGTCGATGAACTTTCCATATCGAACTTGCAACAAACTCATAAGATGCACCAACTGAGCACTACGAAAGTTAGAGTCATGCGTTCCAAGCGATCATCCATTGGGCTAACGAAGACTACCGGATAGACTGTGACTCATAGAGAGCGAGGGCACTCGGCGTGCAGGTAGGCCGTGACGTAGTGGGTGGGTGGTTTTCCAGGAATAATGGACGCAAATTTCACAGATTTTTATTTGGGCACCAGTTTCACTTGGGGCAAAGTTCCTCCTACAGGGTGGACCAAAAGAGACGAAGGGGTTATCAACGTGAAAGATTTTTTTATTTATTCTTTTCTCCTTTCTTCTGCATCAGATTCTGACAGAGGAAGGACGGGAAATAGACCGTGGAAAAATTCAGCGCCGTTCAACGAACCAGAATTGAGGAGCTTTACTTTGAAAGCCAGAGGACGAGGATACTAACAGTGGTTAGCACACTGGACTCTCATTCGGGAGGACGACGGTTCAAACCGCCGTCCGGCCATACTGATATAGGTTTTCTGTGATTTCCCTAAATCGCTTCAGGCAAATGCCGGGATGGTTCCTGTAGAATGACCGCGCTGTTTGGTCCCCTCCCCCAAATCAACCAACCAACCAACGAACATACCACCACCATTTCAGTACCAGGACCGAACCATCTGAATCCACGATCCGTCGGGTTATTCAACGCTACAGAGAACAGCGTTTAGTGAGCGACTTGCGACGACGTGGGAGACCCCGAGGTCGGCCCGTTGCGGCAAACTGCGGCTGGAAAGGACGTCACTTTGGCGAATTTTGAGATTCAATTTGCGTCTCTGTCCTTAAAAAGTCAAACTGGTGCAACAGTTAACACATAAATATTATAGTCAAAGAGTCGCGTATGCACTTCGAATACAGTAGTTGTCCAGAAGTAACAATAATTTCATCGACTAGCTGTTGAGCAGTGAGGATGCACAATCGTGTGAAGTGCTTTGTGTGGAGTGGTGTGAGTTCAGAGCTGTACTTCTTGGAAGATAATGAAGCCAATGTAACGACGGCGATTCATGATCGATATCGAAAATGTTGTACGTTCTGCAGCGGAGAACACGCCTGTCGTGTGGTTTCAACAAGACAGGGCCACAGAACACACGGGGTTTCTATTGAGCCTGTGAGGACCATTTTCGGCCATCGCATCATCACTGACATAAACTGGTTCTCAAGTTTACCTCACTTCACTCCGCGTGATAATTTTCTTTGTAGCTATCTGAGGGACAGTGTGCATGTGAATAAACCACAGACAATACAGGAACGCATGGACCGTATTCGTGCAGAAATGCGGGAACTCGGACGAGAGGTGTAGATCCCTGTCACGAATCATATGCTACACAGGCCCCGTATCTGTGAGGTCCAAAATGGCGGACATCTGCATGAGATCACATTCCACACGTAAATGAAAACAATCTCCTATCCTTGGTCTGTGAAATACCAATGGCAACTAGAGATAAATAAAAAGTTATTCCCACTGGCGAGCCCTTCGTGACTTCTGGCCCACTCCCAGTTGCACCTCTGCGAGCAGCGGCTGCAGCTCGCCTGCTCTCGGGACAATGGTCGGCTTCCGCCCACCTCTCAGACGGGACTCCCTCATTCTCACCGAGACGACGAGAGCTGGCGAGTCACGCCGCTTGCACCACAACAAAGCCCGATTCTGATAAACACAGTCCGTTACGGGAAGAAGCTACGGCGACAATAAGTTGCGGATGCTGCACCAATATTCTGTATATAGCGTATCATAATTAATAACGAAAACTTCCCACGGGTGAAAATGTTCCACAATAGAAGCAAGTAACGTTCCAGTAAACGTGGGTCCGCCAACTGAGCCGTTTGTGACGTAAGTGTGTGTATGTGGTACGACCCGCCACTGCCTGCAGTTTGAGGTACTGCCCCGGTTAACAACAACGTATCTGACTTGTAAACTTTTCGGTTAAGTCCCTATTTAACTGGGCTCAAACTGCAACCATGGTCCATGCATGGCGTATATGATACATGCAGGATGGGGCATAGGCGCATGTAGCCGGGATGGATACGTCGGCCCTGTAGCCTGGCCTCCAAGATCATCCTGACTTCTGGATTTTTCTCTCTGGCGTCATCTCAAAAGTGAAGTGAACCTCAGTGCTGTTGAATAGTCTTGTCAAGTTTTACGAGATTACCCTCAGATGTCTGAAATGCAGAAAGGAGTGCCTATGGCAAACAAATACGAGCAAGACACACCATCAATAACAGGCACAACTCTACAGTACATTCTGACATCTAACGTGCTGAAGTAGTATTACAATTGCCAACTTAACCCATGAATGAAATACAAGCCCATTTAGAGGGTGATTTAGCCGAAAAGATAACATTTTAAATACATTAACACTAATTAGGACAATATTTCATAGTCAATGACGACTCAAACCACACAGTCGCAACGGCCTCACAACGGGTACGTTTGTGGACGCCTGCTTGCTGCGACTTTCCTGTTTCTATCTTCGTGTACTTTCATCCGTCTCAGTTTTCCCGAACTAATGGAGGACAGTAACGCGAATTTTCTGACAAACGCGAGTAATTTTTGAAGTTACACAAGCCGATTTGTGACACAGCTTTTTAGAAAGGAACTATATATTCTTATAGAATCTTCAGATGCTAGTCCTATTATATTGTAGCTCTTAGAGTGTCAGTTACAGGACTTTTTATGTTGATAAAATCCTATATATTTTTTAGACTATTTACTCACGGACGTTTAAGCCGTAATTCGTCGATGGTTCTCCATTTGGTACGCTGAGATGGCCGAAGGTCTTCTACCACAGGGCATGTGTTATCTGCAAACTGAGTTTCTTCAATGTCTTAACAACTTTACCTGTCTTGAAAACGGTTTTTTGTGTTAATTTACAATAGAAAATATTTCAAACTGAGTTTACTAGTAGCGGCTTCTCACAACACTTCTGCTTCATTTGATTTCACTTACTGATTGATGTGTGGAAAAGTAATAACGTAACACATAGGCAGTTAAATACAGTACTGACAAGATTTTTTCTACTTCAACGCTTGCATCACTTTTTCTCATTTGGAAAAGGAATTACTGTTACATCTATATATACATGATTACTTTGCAAGCCACAGCTAAGTGCTTGGCAGAGGGTTCATCGAACCACCTGCAAGTTATTTCTCTACCGTTCCACACTCTCTCTCTAACAGCGCGTGGGAAAAACAAACACTCAAATCTTTCTGTACGAGCTCTGATTTCTCTTATTTTATTATGATGGTCATTCCTCCTACAAAGGTGGACGCCGACAAAAAATGTTCAATCTCTCAGGAAGAAGTTGGCGATTGAAGTTTCATGAGATCATGCCGCAACGTAAAACTCCTTTCTTTGAATGGTAGCCACCCCTATTCACGTATCACATGCATGGCGCTCTCTCCCCTGTTTTGCGGTAGTACAAAACGAGCTGCCCGTCTTTGAACTTCTTCCGTGTTCTCCGTCGGTCTATCTGATGCGGATCCCACACCGCGCAGCAATATTCCAAAAGAGGACGCACAAGCGTGGTATAGCCAGTCTCCTTAGCAGAACTGTTGCATTTTCTCATTGTTCTGCCAAATAAAGCATAGTCTTCGGTTTTCTTTACACAAAAAATTATCTATGTGATCGTTCCAATTTAAGTTATTCGTAATTCTAATCCCTAAGTATTTAGTTGAGTTCATGGCCTTTAGATTTGTGTGATTTATCGTGTAACCGAAATTTACCGGATTCCTTTTGGTACTCATGTGAATGACTTCTCATTTTTCATTATTGAATGTCAGTTGCCATTTTTCGCACCTTACAGATATCTTGTCTAAATCGCTTTTGCAATTTGTTTCGGTCATGTAATGACTTTATTAGACGGTAAATGACAGCATCATCTGCAAACAATCTAAAGGTGCGCCTTGCGGCTGTAGCTTGCCCCACACGAGAGTAGAGGCGCCGAGTGTGAACACGGGTGTGAATGGAATCCACTCGCACACACACGTTGGGGAAGAAGCGTGCAACCTACAAGCGTGTCTCTGTTTTCGTGTGGGGCAGGTACAGTCGCACGGTGGCGAAGCGCAACGTGCACAGGTGTAAACGCACCTTAAGAACGCTACTCGGGTTGTCTTTTAAGTCGTTTACTTAGATCAGGAACAACAGAGGATCTACAACAATCCGTTGGGGAACGCCAGATACTACTACTGTTTTACTCGATGACTATCCATCAATTACTACGAACTATGACCTTTCTGACAGCCTGTCAATAGCACTCTTTACTTTGTGAGAATAAAGAGCTAGTTGTGTTTCACAAGAACGATATTTTCTTTAATCCATGTTGGCTGTTTGTCAATAAATCGTTTTCTTCGAGATAACCCATAATGTTTGAACACAGTATATGTTCCAAAATCCTGCAGCAAATCGACGTTAGCGATAAGAGTCTCAATTCACCGGATTATCTTATTTCTTTTCGTCGTTATTGGTGTGAATTGTGCAACTTTCCAGTCTTTAGGTACGGAGCAATTTTTGTAACGTCTGAAAGAACTGAAGCACACAAAATGCGGAAGCTATGATTTAAAAACAGAATAAAGAAATAGATTGAACTACTATTACAGGGCCGGCTAGAGGCGAAAGGGTAAAACATGTAACAAGCCACAACTCTCTCCCCTGCTATTTGGAAAAAAGGCGCACAATTATCCTGTCAAATTTTGACAATATTTGAAAGTGGAGAAAAGTTTGGCAACTTTCTTTAAGCGTTCCAAAATGTAAGACTGTGTTCTTCACGAAATGGAAATATGCACAGAACGGCTAAAACGTTATGACCACTGCTCACCGCGACGTTAGGGCATGTGACGAGGTAAGGAGAGTGTGTAAACGGAGCGGAGACGACAGGGGTTCACCCTACAGAAGGTATGGGCTCCATATGGCGAAATCAACTGAGATAAGCGACTCTGACAAAGGGCAGATTATTATCACGCAGAACCCGTGAATGAGTATATCGAAAACGGCGAAGCTGGTCGAATGTCCGCGTGCTACTGTCGTGAGAATCTACGGAAAGTGGTAAAAGAAGAGTGAAACCATCACTAGGCGCTAAGTGGTTAGGCGTTAAGGACTCTTACAGATCGTGGCGTTCGGAGGCTTCTTTGCTCAGCAAAGTAGGACAGATGGAGACGCCAATATTGAACGTGGAACTCCGCGGCACCCCGACCCCTACGAGCTCCCATGTCGATCCAGCGATATCGACAGTTACGACTGAAGTGGGCACAGGATCATCGGGATTCGACCGTGGATCATTGGAAACGTGTCG
Source organism: Schistocerca serialis cubense (assembly GCF_023864345.2). NCBI lineage: Eukaryota > Metazoa > Arthropoda > Insecta > Orthoptera > Acrididae > Schistocerca > Schistocerca serialis. The sequence continues at coordinate 1,285,104,880 of NC_064638.1, forward strand.
GCTCTGCGGATGAATCATGTTTCTTGCTACAGCAGGTCGATAGTCGTCTCCACAAACGCTGTCACCGAGGCGAACGGCGGCTCCAAACGTGCACCGCGCCGCGGGTACAGCCTGCTGGAAGCAGTGCTATGCTATGGAAAACATTCTCCTGCGCTTGCGTGGGGCCTGTGGTAGTAGTGAAAGACATCATTTCAGCTGCGGATTACGTGCATCCCTTCATGGTTGACGTCTTCCCTGACGGTGATGTCATCCTTCAGACATATATTTGTCCGTGTTTCGAAGTCAGAACCACGCTGCAGTGGTTGAAGAGCATGATTGTGGAATCACGTTGATGTCTTGGCCACCAAATTCGTTCCTGAGAGAATCCTGCGAGATGTTACTCCTTCACACAGACATCTAGTGAAATGACAGAAGAGAGAAAAAGTAAGAGCAATTATTAGAGCTTACAGAATATTGCTGCCGGTCCTTCTTCTGACACAGCATTCGCGAACAGAACGGAAAGAAGAGAAACGATAGTCGACCAAAAGAACTTTCAGCGACACACTGTAAAGTTGCCTGCTGAGTTGTAGATGTAAAGAATATCTTTGTCACGGTACCGTACAACGTCCCCGAGTGGAACAAGGAGAAGCAGGAAATAATTTTGGAACACAACGCACCCTTCGCCACACACCGTACAGTTGTTCTTCATGTAGGGTAAGGCCGGGAGAGTTGGAGCACTTTTGTTCTTCACCATACAACTTGGGTGTTTTTCAACTTTTTTAAACTTTTGGTAACATTTTCGTATAGTGTGTCACATAAACTTAACTACAATACGTTATTGAGGCACTACGACTTAAAATACAAGAAATATGATAAAATAAAAATATACCTGTGTTGTACACCCCCCCCCCCCCTCCCATCGGTGTATGGGTGACATGGACCAGTGTACTGGGAAAGACGGACCATATAAAAATGGCTGGACATGAAGAAACTACTCAATTGAAATTACGCATTTTTATTTGAAATATTTTGTAATGAATACAGAATTATGGTACTAAATATTTTAGTCCAAACTTTTATCAGTTTATTATAAATTTTGATTGAACATTGGCTTTTCGAATGATTGTTGATTATGAGCGAGCATTAGCCTGTCTTTCTCTCAGCCCGCATCTCGTGGTCGTGCGGTAGCGTTCTCGCTTCCCACGCCCGGGTTCCCGGGTTCGATTCCCGGCGGGGTCAGGGATTTTCTCTGCCTCGTGATGGCTGGGTGTTGTGTGCTGTCCTTAGGTTAGTTAGGTTTAAGTAGTTCTAAGTTCTAGGGGACTGATGACCTAAGATGTTGAGTCCCATAGTGCTCAGAGCCATTTGAACCATTTTTTTTTTTTTGTCTTTCTCTCACCAGTATTTGCTACCAAATACTGAACAACATTCATGTAACCGTCGTGAACAGGAAACAAACTGAATCCAATAGCCTTATTTATTAGTTCGAAATATATTTCACCACACCTAACACATTCATCTTTGTCCCATTCATGAAAGCTACTTCCGTAATCTTCTACGATGTCTTCAATATCTTAGCTTTTTACATCTGATGGATAGGTGAGCTGTTTGCAGTATTTTTCTTTTTCAGCTTCTTCAGTCTGTTTTTCTCTTCGCTATTATATTCCTTTGGTGATCTTTTTTGTGCCTTTTTTCTGTTTCCCTTCCTTTTGAATGTCTCTTTTTCTTCACAATTCGCTTTTTTCAACAGAGGAACAGGTCCTACCACATTTCACCCAAAAGTTTTGTCTAGGTTGGCTTAGGAATAGCCTATTTTGAAACAGTAATCTTGAAAGTTTAAGGTTTAGTAGGAGTGGAGCAAGCAGTTGTGCCAGTGAAGGGATTTATCTCGTGCAGATAACTCTGCTCTTTTGATGTGCTTGGAATCACTACGTGTTTTGATGAGATTTGAAGGGATTGCTCTCGCTGTGTGTGAGATTCTGCTCTTCCATTTGTTGGCACAAGTCTAACTTCCGAAAAATCAGTATAGTCTCGGACTGTGCCCATATTCATTGGAATTATACCACATTCATTGAAGAGAAATTTAATTGTGGTCCATCTCTCTCGACTGTCTGGAAGAGATGGACCAAACCGACTTCTGTCAGCAGATAGCGAACAAGGCGGCCACCTTAGTTTGCTTTCCTGCTTACACATTTGTCAAGCCTTTAGTAAAAATATCTGCATCAGTATCGTGCAAACTAAGCCTTAATACTAGTTGTGTAATTATACGATAAAACTTTTCGGTGTACCAAAACAGAGAATCTGATGTTTCTTCAACACTAACACGAAAACAACAGCAACAATCTTTCACTGCGTGTGTTCAGAAAAAAGCTTCCTTACAAGTAGCGGGAGATGCTCTGTAGAGGCGCGTTTGTGAAATACGTCACTGTTAAGTCTCACCCAGTGGTCCAACTCTCCCAGACTTACCCTACAGAAGTTGCACATGGACCTCAGTATACGCTCACATTAAGTACACCAGGAAGCCGCTGGCAGAGACAGCAGTCGACGTCTGGGGCGCGACGTTTCTAGCGCTACGGAGCGACGTACAGTTACGTGAGTCGGTCGTCCGTGGCGGGCTTTCCAGGTGCAGACGTTTTTCGCAGACAGCGCGCCTCCGACGCTGTCGTCCCTGCACTTGCCTTGGTTATCGTCTAGCTTTTAGGTTACCCCTCATTTTCTTAGCGGACATGGGCCTTACCTCCAGTATCTAGACAAAATGGGTCGACGACTTAGCGATGGCTGTATTCACTTCAGACATATCGTTCAACACGAAAGTGCTCAAACAGGGGTGCAGCAATATACAGGGTGCAACAGAAATATACCGAAGAACGGGAACGGTTTGTATATGGCACTTTGAGGAATAAACTGTGAGTTTCTACGGTGATGGAGAGTAGGCGAAACTCGAAGCAGTTCGCTTTTATGTAAGACTAGCTTAGCGCCCGCTACTCCGCTCGCACAGACTGTATGGTCTGCACAGATATTGTTTTTTTTTTTGTTTTTCTTTAACATAATTTTTATATTGTTCACAAACTGCAATATCATCTAAACTTTTCACGTTGATTAAGGCCGTAAAAGCACGGCCTTCTGTGGATGTACTTAGGACCAAAAAGTGATTCTGGTAGTTTGAGTCAGAGGTCTCCGTTAATAATGTCTTCTGGGTTCTTGTGGTGACACTTCCATGACGACGATCATCCCCCAACACTTCATTCCTTATGTCAAGTGCCAGTTTTAATAGATTTAGCTTTAAAACTGCTTTAGTAGTAATTACATAATGATTTATTTTCAATTAAACTTTCACTCACTACTTCACCCTCGTAGTGGCTAAATTTCCGAAAATACTGAAACACGTAGTTCTTTATTTCTGACCGAGGCACCAAACACCAATTATAGTAGTTCTAGCTTCAAAATTGCCTTAATAACGAAATATTTTCAAAAAAATCTTTCATTCCATATTTCACCTCCTTAGGGGTGGAATTTAGAAAGATCGGTGCCTACATTATAAGATCAACACACTCTCCAGTTTCAAGTTTCTCTCCCCAGCAATTTGAGCTTGAGCTGGTCGAGGATGAGTCAACCAGTCAGAACATTGTCTTATATATATAAGACGTCTGCCCAATTCCGAATGGTTTCCGAGATATAACATATTTAATATCACTTTTGTATGTTTTTCTTGAATAACTCGAAAACCGCACCCTCCACTGGGAACGTGTCGCAGTACAAAATTAAACTATATTACATTTCCTACTAATAAGGTCCTATTCATTTTTTCTCTAGAACTAATGGTTTGTGCGAAGAGAGAGCGAGAATGTTGGAAACTCGCTTGACGCGCATGCGCTGTAGCTTGCGTAGTTTCTTTTAGGCCAGCTTGAGGTAGCATATTGAGGTAGCAAGTTGAGACGAACAGTTTGATACGGGACACCTGTGGTCTGTCAAGTCAGGAAACTACCTCAAATTGCCTACAAAAACTACGTAAGCTTAAGTGCATACGCGTCGACTGAGTTTTTCAACATTCTCGCGCTCTCTTCGCACAAACCATTACTTCTAGAGAAAATAATTAATACGGGCTTCTTAGTAGGAAATTTAATACAGTTTAATTTCGTACTGCGACACGTTTTCGATGAAGTGTACGTTTTTCGAGTTATTCAAGAAAAACGTACAAAAGTGGTATTAAATGTGTTCTATCTCGGAAACCATTCGGAATAGGGCATAGTCCTTATGAAGTTTTTTGTTCAGAATCGCTAATACTGTCACCCCTCAAAGCACGTACCCTCCCTCCTGACTCACCCTGTATATATGGGTAGACCTATACAGACTGGAAAAGTCAAGGATGACATAAGAATTTCAAGTTTAGCTTTTGCTGACGGCTTAGCCTTACTAGAGTATGAGATAACAGCATTTGAACAGGTTGAAACCATTGAAGAATGTGCAGAGAAACTTGGTCTGCAAATATCTTTCCTAAAGTCTGAGTTCACTGCACGAAAACTGACACCCACAACTTGACTACAAAACATGGTCATATCAGTAGAGTCCCATATTTTAAATACTCAGGTGAAGTCCTTGAACCTACGGGGCGAGAGAAAACAGCACAAAACATTCGCCCCCAAAACCTAAAGAGAGCCTGAGGAAGAACCTACAAGGTGCAGAATAAAAATTGCTTGTCCAAAAACACTGAAGTTAAGCACTATAATACAGTATTAAAACCTGAAGTGGTGTATGCCGGTGAAATCCTGACAGTCCACATAAATGTGACCTAGAAAATTCATTAAAGGAAGAACGTAAAATCATCAGAAAGATACTAGGACCAAAGAAAACAGAAGAGGGTTATAGACTACAATCTCGTCAAACAACTGAGAAATTTTCCAACCTTGCAGCAGACATTAGAAAAAGGCAATTAAAATTTTATGGGCACTTCTTCCCAAAACAAGACTTACGCACAAAATTCTTAAATACATAGAAGAACTTAAAACTATGCCCTGGACACAAGACGTCAAAAAGGACCTACAAAAAGCTCAGATAAATTATTCACATATTTTGGACAGAAAGGTATTTAAACAGAAAGTTGAGAGATGGGAAGTTAAGTCAGTGAACGAAGCTCCGAAGAAAGCAGGAATAAAATGGACAGAGGAAAGAAAGAGAGCGCATGCAGAAAAAATGAGAGGAGTGATCCAACAGGGTCCACTCGCACATAATAATAATAATAATAATAATAATAATAGTAATATATGGGTAGATAGATGACTTCGAACACGTCCGCGCCTGCCTCAACAAAAATGGCTCTGAGAACTATGGGGCTTAACATCTGAGGTCATCAGTCTCCTAGAACATAGAACTACTTAAACCTAAGTAGTCTAAGGACATCACACACATCCATACCCGAGGCAGGAGAACCGCTCGGTCATCCCGGCCGGCCTGTCTCAACAGAACTGTCGAGTGTGGAAAGATCAAACTAATGTTTGAACCCTGCAACTTCGACAGTCTGTAGTGTTGTTGGACGACGTTCCTAGACCTGAACTCCTGTCCTCAATTTGTTCTTGAAGATACCATCTGCACGTCCTCAAAACTAGTCGCTTATCTTTTTTACACTCGGTACAGCAACGTGTGGGACGCATCTTTATGGCACAGGTTTAACTAAGTAGCCGAGAAGGTATCCAGGAGATAGAACGAGTCACCATAAAAACTAATTACGTGAATATAATGTACACACAAGAATACCGAGGCGTAGACGTGTGCTGAACCGCATATCGACCATGGGGTGGTCGGCTGCGACAGTTTCCAGAACAGGACTCAAGGAATGAGTGGACACCCGCCGTGGTACCGCGTCTGTCCTTGTGATCACGGATAGGTCTGTGTCAGGGGACGAACGCCTCTGATGGCGGAGCAACAGGGTTTCCAAATTTAAGAGAAAATCGTCACAAAATATATTGTACAATAAAACTTACAAAAAATGGTTCTGAGCACTATGGGACTTAACATCTGAGGACATCAGTCCCCTACAACTTAGAAACTAAGTAACCTAAGGACATCACACACATCCATGGCCGAGACAGGATTCGAACCTGCGACCGTAGCGGCCATGCGGTTCTAGACTGTAGCGCCTAGAACCGCTCGGCCTAAAAGTTACAGTCAACGATAGTTTCTAAGTACTAGACCCATAGGTGTACCAGCAATAAATGAATCAAATATCTTCTTTCTGACGGATGTTGCCTGTTCACAAGTATCCAGGAAAAGATTTCACCTTTGCAGGCAGCCGATTTTAAAACAGGTTACTCCATAGTGGCATAATGAGTACCGATACAGCAATCTTACTGTTTTTGAAAAGATTCAGAGGGTAAAAATGTTTAGTACATACGGAGTTACTCTGCAACTGTCCTTCATCGGGTCCTCTGACATTCCGTAGCGTCCCCGGCTCGAAACCTCACGCCTTTGGCAATGTGGGTGCTCTAGACAAATCACGCGACGCATTGGACCACTGATGAGCAGGTAAACGTTTATCGGTGGACCCCAATCAGTTCTCAGTACTGTCATAAAACAGACGTAATGTGCATCGCCATCCACACTTTGAGCCGCGAGATGTTAAAAACAGGCACTGCTTTGCACCGATAACAAATAACCTGTAGTAAGTATGCCGTCGTCCCGGTGCAGTCTTATCTCACAACATTTGACGTTAGGCGTCCACATTCTTGAGTGTAGCTGGCGATTGTCCCCATGTTTCTAGCTCCATCAGAATAAAGCGGCATAAAAGCAACGTAGCGTTTCTGTTAAGTGCCGAGTATGACTTTCGTGTGGTTTCAGTGGCGTAAAAATTTAGATCATTTTACGAAATCGTAGGCTGATTGCATATGGTGAATAGAAAGGAAATGAATATAGTAGAAGTGTAGTCGTGCAACACCGCCAAGTCAAATACTGCGCCAACTCTGAAATACACATACGCTTTAAGACAAAAAATAAATAAACAAATAAATAAGAAAATGACGCACCACGAAGTTTATCCGAATGGAACGAAAATCGGTAGGTGTGATGCACATGTACAAAGAAATAATTAAAATTTCAGAATAACTGGATGATTTATTGAAGACAAACAGCTCCACAAATTACCAATCACGCGTTAGTCTAGCTGTGGCCTCCATTCGAGCATTTATTCTGCTTGGTATCGACTGATACGGTTTTGGGGTGTTCTCATGAGGGATGTCATGCCCAAATTCTGTCCAGTTGTTGCGTTGGATCGTCGCTGTTCATAATGCTCCAAACTTTCTCAGCTGGCGAAAGATCCGCCGACCTCACCGGCCAAGATGAGTTTGGCATGGGTGTTGGTGGGTATTATCTTCCGGGAATGTAAGCCCAGGTTGGCTTGCCTGAAGGCCAATAAAGTGCGTCGCAGAGTATCGTCTCCGTACCGATGTACTTTAAGGGTGCCGCAGATGACAACCAGACGGGTTCATCTATGAATTGAAATGGTACCCCAGACCATCATTCCTGGTTGTCGCGCCGTTTGGCGGGGCGACAGTCAGGCTGGTATCTCACCGTTGTCTGGGGCGTCTCTAGAAGAGTCTTCGCTGCTATCATTGTCGAATAGTAGAGTCGCGCATACTCAAATGTCGAATAATTCCCGCCTTACTCCATCTCGCTTCTTTGGGCCCAATTACACGTCCTCTCTCTTTATTGCTGACATCTGCTTATATCGTTCAAGCGCCTGACTGTGAGGCTTAGTTACTGTTGAGTACACGAAATGAAAATGGCTCCGAGCACTACGGGACTTAACATCTGAGGTCATCAGTCTCCTAGACTTACAACTACTTAAACCTAACTAACCTAAGGACATCACACACATCCATGCCCGAGGCAGGATTCGAACCTGCGACCGTAGCAGCAGCGCGGTTCCGGACTGAAGCGCCTAGAACCGCTCGGTCACAGCGGCGGCTGGTCGAAATGAAATTTGCAAGACTTTAGCCCTGGTATTGACATTTCCGCTGTTTACTATCCATGTCAGCTGAACGGTGAAATTGCGCTGCAGCGTCACACATTCATTCATCGGCCGCCAAAGTTTACGATTTTGCTTTTTCCGTCGATATCTTTTAGAATATCAATTTGTGACCAATTTGCTCAATGCTTTCAAAGCGAGTCTTTTTTTTTTAAGTCTCAGAGCGTATTATCGTAATGTGATCAAACTAAACTAAACTAAACTGAACTGAACGCCCAACGGCACCGACCGGCCGCCGTGTCATCCTCAGCACCTAGGTGTCACTCGATGCGGACATGGGGGGAGGTGGGGGGAGGGCATGTGGTCAGCACATCACTCTCCCAGCCGTATGTCAGACCGGTAATGTCATCAAACAAATAAAAATGTGTTCACCAAGTCATGACTGAATTTAAGGAAGTACGATTTCGTTGATCGCAATTGCAACCTCGCGGGTGATTGCAGACTTCAATAATGGTCTCCCAGTAGTTTCGTGCAGACGGTGCACATGCTAAAAAAACGGCTTACTAGCGTGACAGAAGGGATAGAAACACCGTTAAACACACACGTTTAACTTAAGCAATGTAACTTGTTTCAAGAACATTGCGAGATACTATCATTTCATTGGTCATCGTATACCGTCATAGTTTCCTATTATTTCTGCAAAAAGCTCCACGAAATCAAAACATATTAACAGTTTATACCTAAGTTGGTAGTCACGACAAAATTTAGACTCTTAAGATTTCTATGAAAACAAATGTGATTCATATGCGTTAAATAATTCTCGACAGAACCGTCGCTTCCATTACTCACATCTCTCGTTAGCTAAAAGCTCAGTGGTCCAATACAGTGCCTCCACCTGTCAGTTTCCTCGCTGCAACACTTAAAGGTCTAAACTGGCCACCCGTGCAAATTCTTGCAACTTTTTCGTTCTGTAGAAATAACTTTCTCAGTCGCTGGCTATCACTAACTTGCGACGCCAGAGACCTGTCTGTAATGTCGCCAAACAACGCTACCAGCCTTCGTGACCCACGGCTTCCCACACCGACCACGATATTTTAATTAGTGAGTTGGGTCTCACACAGAGGGCTTCCAACCGTTTTTACTCCGGCTTGCTATCCGTATACACAGATAAGGAACTCAGATTCCTTCACAAATGAGCACACATCGCTGGCACGACCTATGAGTTGCTTCAACGACTGTGGATGCGCGTACATAGAAGTTACGTGCGCTGAGTTGTGCAAAATAGGAACTCTAGAAGCCACTTACAGATCCTGGAAGATACTCCACGTGTATGTTTTTTCTTCTTTGAGCGTCGGTACATTAGAAAGTCAGATGCTTTTAGAAAATCAAGGAATATCAGTTTGTCTCCCTTGATCTCAAAGGGGAATACAAATTTGTATTAGTTTGCCGAATAAACTTTTCACTCTTCATCGGAAATGCAGTATTTTAAAACTCCGTGAACAAATTAAACCTGCATCTTTACGTAGAAGATGTACCTGCAGCTGTATTTGTCGGTTTTATTTTATTTTCAATCGATTTTCCGTGTTCTATTACACCACCTCCAGGTGCCTTCATTACACTAGGAGATCAAGTGGATGCCGGGCACTCACCGCTATGCATCTCACGGGGCGTCGGTGTCCACTGTGGTGAAATTTCTTCCCTGCGTAGGGTGTGAAGGGCGGCAGTACACGAACAAGACCGCTGGTGGGAAGTAGGGTATTATGTCTGCCCTACTTCCTATCGCCGTTCACACCCTAAGCAGGAAACAAGCTCCAGCACAGCGGGCATCGACCCTCTATGAGTTATATAAGACCTATCAATAAAGCTGAAGCTGTCATCCATTTCATACAAAAGTAACGGAAGGTGATATTTTCTTTATTTCTGTGGGTTCACTAGATGTTACTGCCAGCTGCATATACACAGAGAAATCACAATATAAGTAGTTTGAATAACGCTTTTAAATTATTTTACAATTTCCACATAGGTTCAATAATTAGCTATTTTCGTATACATAACTTTTTATTACGCTTGTGCTACAGTTTTAATATTTTGCTATTATCTACGACGGTGCCCGCGGCTCGTGGTCTTGCGGCAGCGTTCTCGCTTCCCGCGCACGGGGTCCCGGGTTCTCTGCCTCGAGATGATTGGGTCTTCTGTGTCTTTCATCATCATTTCATCCTCATTCACTCGCAAGTCGCCGTAGTGGCGTTAAAGAACTTGTGGAGCGGCGGCCGAACCGCCTCGCGAGGGGTCTCCCGGCTACCAATGCCGTACGATCATTATTATACCTACGACGGTAAAAAACCGTCATGTAATTTTAAAAGTTGTTTTTTATGTAATTTTTGGTTTTCCTATTGATGGTATTTGTTGCATTTGATGTCTGCGTGTTGCACGCCTTGGAATATAGAGGGCACTATGACGCTTGCTTTTGCAATACTGAACGTATCTTCTTGGGTGTGTAAGCTATCGGCTCACTGTACGTTGCATCGGCAGCTGCTAAGGTTACAAGATAGGGTTTTCGTTGAGTTTAAAAATTATTGTATGCAGTAAAAGTGAAGATCTCAGTTGGAAGTAATCATCACAGTACATATTACATCTCATAGAAAATGTTGTGCATTTGTGATATGGACCTATAAGGTTCGAATAATGTGGTATGTATGAGACACTGTATATTTGTATATACAGGGTGTTTCAAAAATGACCGGTATATTTGAAACGGCAATAAAAACTAAACGAGCAGCGATAGAAATACACCGTTTGTTGCAATATGCTTGGGACAACAGTACATTTTCAGGTGGACAAACTTTCGAAATTACAGTAGTTACAATTTTCAACAACAGATGGCGCTGCAAGTGATGTGAAAGATGTAGAAGACAACGCAGTCTGTGGGTGCGCCATTCTGTACGTCGTCTTTCTGCTGTAAGCGTGTGCTGTTCACAACGTGCAAGTGTGCTGTAGACAACATGGTTTATTCCTTAAAACAGAGGATTTTTCTGGTGTTGGAATTCCACCGCCTAGAACACAGTGTTGTTGCAACAAGACGAAGTTTTCAACGGAGGTTTAATGTAACCAAAGGACCGAAAAGCGATACAATAAAGGATCTGTTTGAAAAATTTCAACGGACTGGGAACGTGACGGATGAACGTGCTGGAAAGGTAGGGCGACCACGTACGGCAACCACAGAGGGCAACGCGCAGCTAGTGCAGCAGGTGATCCAACAGCGGCCTCGGGTTTCCGTTCGCCGTGTTGCAGCTGCAGTCCAAATGACGCCAACGTCCACGTATCGTCTCATGCGCCAGAGTTTACACCTCTATCCATACAAAATTCAAACGCGGCAACCCCTCAGCGCCGCTACCATTGCTGCACGAGAGACATTCGCTAACGATATAGTGCACAGGATTGATGACGGCGATATGCATGTGGGCAGCATTTGGTTTACTGACGAAGCTTATTTTTACCTGGACGGCTTCGTCAATAAACAGAACTGGCGCATATGGGGAACCGAAAAGCCCCATGTTGCAGTCCCATCGCCCCTGCATCCTCAAAAAGTACTGGTCTGGGCCGCCATTTCTTCCAAAGGAATCATTGGCCCATTTTTCAGATCCGAAACGATTACTGCATCACGCTATCTGGACATTCTTCGTGAATTTGTGGCGGTACAAACTGCCTTAGACGACACTGCGAACACCTCGTGGTTTATGCAAGATGGTGCCCGGCCACATCACACGGCCGACGTCTTTAATTTCCTGAATGAATATTTCGATGATCGTGTGATTGCTTTGGGCTATCCGAAACATACAGGAGGCGGCGTGGATTGGCCTCCCTATTCGCCAGACATGAACCCCTGTGACTTCTTTCTGTGGGGACACTTGAAAGACCAGGTGTACAGCCAGAATCCAGAAACAATTGAACAGCTGAAGCAGTACATCGCATCTGCATGTGAAGCCATTCCGCCAGACACGTTGTCAAAGGTTTCGGGTAATTTCATTCAGAGACTACGCCATATTATTGCTACGCATGGTGGATATGTGGAAAATATCGTACTATAGAGTTTCCCAGACCGCAGCGCCATCTGTTGTTGAAAGTTGTAACTACTGTAATTTCGAAAGTTTGTCTGCCCGAAAATGTACTGATGTCCCAAGCATATTGCAACAAACTGTGTATTTCTATCGCTGCTCTTTTAGTTTTTATTGCCGTTTCAAATATACCGGTCATTTTTGAAACACCCTGTATTTTTCTGTTTTTGTATTTTCTGATGGTGGTTATTCAAATGCTTCAAATAGCTCTGACCACTATGGTACTTAACATCTGAAGTCACCAGTCCCCTAGAACTTAGAACCACTTAAACCTAACCAACCTAAGGACATCACACACATCCATGCCCGAGGCAGGATTCGAACCTGCGACCGTAGCGGTCGCGCGGTTACAGACTGAAGCGCCTAGAACCGCTCGACCACACCGGATGTCTGATGGTTCTTATGTATTTTTAACACTGAATATGGTCACACAGTGACCGAAATCGATTTGTAAAATAAAGGATTTCAGTATTTATCGTAAAAATATATTGTATTAACAATTATGATATATTAAACGTTGTTTCGGTTGAGTTCCAGTGTAAGTAAAGTGAAAATTGAAAGTTAAAACAAAAAGTTTCCGCAGATCAAATCGCCCGCCCCCACGATCATCAGATTGCCGTTCTTTACTCTTTCTGCTGCGTCGGCCGCTGTTTGGGAGCTGTGCAGACATAAGCGGCTCCTGCCTCGTCTGGCCTGCGCCAAGAACGCTCCTTTTTTCTAAACGTTTGCCCATCACCGATGGAAATTCCAGCTGACAAATATCCTCTAGTACTCTTAAAGAGTCTGAATTAACCTTTGAACTAAATTTTTCTCTAATCATTCTTACTTCCTACGTTCTCACATATCGTTTCAAGAAACATTTGGCGGTTTTTTAAGACTATAATATATTAACTTCTATCACAAAGATATAGCATTGTAGAAGTTGGTTACACCAGTTTTTACGATTAACAATCAATAACTATAATGGAGCTTTCCAGTGGAAAAACCAGGAAAAGCTGGCAGAGGCCAAACGCATTAACACAGGGATTCTGCAGTATCTCATCAACCTTACATAACAAGGGAGAAATGAAGTACAGTAATAATAGAAACAACTCGAAAAGGTGACAAGAAGCCACTTGACGTAATTTCGGAAAGGTCACCAGTCCTAAGCTTACACACTACTTAACCTAAATTATCCTAAGGACAAACACACCCACCCATGCCTGAGGGAGGACTCGAACCTCCGCCGGGCCAGCCGCACAGTCCATGACTACAGCACCTTAGACTGCTCAGCTAATCCCTCGCGGTTTTGCCTTGCAGAATGGTAGCTATTTCGTGTTATGATTGCTGTGTTTAAGCTCGTCAGATAAGCAGCAATAATAACTCTTCTCTTGCCGCGCGCTTTAAGGCGCCTTGTGAAGGTCCGCGTGGCTTGCCCCGTCGGAGGTTCGAGTCCTTCGTCGGACATGGGTGTGTGTGGGTGTGTGTTGTCCTTAGAATAAGTTAGTTCAAGTTAGATTAAGTAGTGTGGAGGCTTAGGAACCGACTGCCTCAGCAGTTTGGTTCCATAAGACCTCACCACAAACTCAGTACGACGAGTGCTGTACAGTCTCCAATTACCGCCGACGTAAGCGCTGCCGTCCTTCGTCTCCGCAGGCATTATAGGCCAGCTCAGAAGCGCAGCGGCAGTACTTTAATATTTTAGAGGACTTGTAATAATTTCAAAGCAGCCCCATTTAAGTTGAGTATTTCTTCATATTTAATAAATACCGGTTTATTACTGATTGTTGGGAATCTTTCTGATTGAAGATAGCGTATGCCGTCCTCTTGCATTCCCAACAACTGCATCATAAGCCATTAAATTATTTACCAGCGGTTTTGTCATAGTTGACTTCCTGAAGACAGCACAACCAGTATCGCAAACTTATAGCGAATTCAGTTGAAAATAGCGCACAAACTGCAGTAGTATTACAAATGGGCGGGCTGGCTGCCAAGTAGCGTACGTCCAAAATTCAACTTTCTGAGGAGAGAAAATTTAAAGTTTGCAGCTCGTAATTACATATTTGTTGAGTAAATTAGGGCAGGGAAATAATGTTTAAATCTAATGGTGAGTGTTTTTAACCACTTCAAAATTAAAACTTTCAAAAACTATTGTCTTAAAAAGAATCATTTGGGAAAGGGACGAACTTAAATAAAAGTTAACAACCTTTTCAAAAAAGCGGACAGATGCTAGTAGGACTCTCACTCTGAGGGTTCCGTACAAACTTGATTCTGTGTATAGACGATAACATATTCGTGTGGTTCAGTCGTCTGGTACATGTCTTTTCTGCCGAGCACAACTTCGGCGACTTGCGTGTCCCTAACCTATCCAGTTATCCAACTGGGGGATGGGGGCCTATGCTTTAACATACAATCCGAACCCGGTATTGTTTTTGGCAACTCATCCCATCGTTGAGAGACGAAGGCTGGGCTAAAATGAACCTTGAAATATGCTTGATCCGACCGATATTCGATCCCGAGGCTTCTCGGATTCGAGGCACGCGCTTTCACCACTAGAGCACCAGGTCCATCATGTATGGATACACTTCATCCATGTCTTTGATGAGTGAGTCAGCGAGTATCAAAATATGTGACATATATGACCGTATCTCTTGAATGAACTGGCTTACAAGCTTAAAGCATTTATACTCCCAAGGGACTGTAGACTTGAGTACGATTTTGACATAAATTTCAACTTGACACCCATACCAGTTCCTGAGAGAGGCGTCAACGGACAGACAGACGGACAACAAATGGCCAAAAAATATTTTTTTTGTGATTTAATTACAAATTAACAAGTTTAAAATTACTTGGAATGTGAAACCTTGCTTATCATTCTAGGTTAAAGGGAAGTACCGTATGAGTTTTGACGAGTGAGTTTGCCAGTATGGAAGTATGTGACATAAATGGTCGAATCTTTTGACTGCATTGACTTAGAAGCTTATAGTTTTCACACCACCAAAGAGCCGTAAAGCTTTCTCTGCGACATAAATTTCAACTTGATACCTCTTTCCGTTCTTGAGAAAAAGGAGTCTTAATATACAGACAGACAAACAGACGGGCAACAAACAGATCCTGCAAGGGTTCTGTTTTTCAAACTGAGGTACTGAACCCTATAAAACAATCATTTAAATTCAAGAAACGCTATTAAGAAGGAATGGAAAAGACACAAAACTAAAATGAAGACATTGTCATTACTTCGGTGCTGTCATGGTTTCATCAAATTGTTCGCCACTATTTCAAACATTGTCACGACCACATTGTACACCTAGAAAAAAATGATGTTGGAAAGGAGATAAAAAGTTCAGCAGGACTGCCATATTTTTCTTCTGTGCTTCCGTGACGGATTGGCTCTGAGCACTATGGGACTTAACATCTGTGGTCATCAGTCCCCTAGAAGTTAGAACTACTTAAACCTAACTAACCTAAGGACATCACACACATCCATGCCCGAGGTAGGATTCGAACCTGCGTCCGTTGCAGTCGCGCGGTTCCGGACTGAAGCGCCTAGAACCACTCGGTCACCACGGCCGGCGTGACGGATTTTCCATCACGGTAAACTCTTCCAAACTGACGGCGAGCAAAGCACACCGACAGGCGCCCGGCAACTTCCAGAAGCACGCCCTTTTTTCTCAAATCAAGCTCCTGGAATTCAACCTTGACATTTAGGGCTTATTTACGAAAAATCACATTTCACGCTCTTCATTTACCTCACATCACGCATTTTCAGCCAGTTGCTCTCATTTCCAGTAACATTTCCTACCCTCTTCGGAACACGTTCTTGAAGGTCTTTGTCACAATACCTGAGTGTTCGATTTCATAAACCACAAAGCTATTCGTTATTAGGCGGTGGCAGCAGACCTGACTTCCACTGCTACCTAGGGCGTAACCACCTATGGCGAACTGACTCACACCCACAAGGGACAGCATCGGCAGATCATCAACATTGACTGGATATGCCAGCTGCTATTAAAGCCGACCAACAGGCTACAGTAAGGAAACCGACAAGTTCGCACACTAACGCACAAACACACCGCCAACACTACTCTACACTGTGAATCCGATATATGACCTATGGGACACTAAACGATGATAAATCTAACTGTTACAGGTATCCTGACTGTGACCGAGGAACCAATACCGGCACCCAGCTGCAGCCGCCGAGTAACACCTCTGCACAACATCAAAGGTATCCATCTGCAGGATACCCATTACTAACAATGCCTACCCGTGCATTACCAGTCGCAGGCAGCAAGAAAACAGCTACTGTCCTCACAACCCTACCCAACTGTCGCAGAGGTTTTTTTTCCCTTGGCTCTTGCCTTGCACCCTCCCCCTCCCCTCTCCTCCACCCTTCAAACAGCTACCCTTCGTCCAACTTTCGACCCAATCTATCTCCAGATGAGCGCGTATTAACGGTTAATCTTACCCAGACGTACGCAAACATCGCGGTACCCACATCCTGCGACACCTCACTCACTGGAAACTAGTCAATATGCAGAGATGGCAGTAGGCTTTTTGTATTGGCCACCATGCCGGTGTGGGTGTGGACGGGCTCCACCCCTTTTCGAAAAACCTGACTTCCATTAACATTTGGTTGTACACCATTCGACTTCCAAATCGCTCAAAAGTTTTGTTCAGTACGAGCGAACTATTAAACCAGGACTACGCCACTTGTCGACACACAAATATCTGCCTGTCTAGTAGTGACAAGTGGTGACAGACCATTTTCCAGATTTTCTGACTTACACCAAACCGCCCAAACGAGACACAAGAGGGCCTGCTGACCCTGTAGTCTGGTCCCTTTACTCTCCAAACCGACCAACCGAGACGCGAGACTCGGACGGCAGGACACCCGCACCGGCCCCAGGGCGCCCCGGAAGCGGGCCAACCGGCGCTCCGCAGGCGCCGCCCTCCGCTGCCTCCGCTCCTCTACACTCTGTCAGTCCCCAGGTGACGTCACTCAAGTCAGAAGCCGTGTGCACCGCTGGCGCCGCACACTTAACACATTTTACACTGCTCACGTGACTTACGATAATGCACGCGGGAAACGTCGTCAACAATCGCCGATACTTCGACATGTATAAACCGTGTCATTTTCAAGGAAAAACTGCAGCAAGTAAATGCTATGCAAGGGAATTTAAAACAATGGAATTTTTATCCGCCCGAATAATTGTTTCACGACGGAACTGGAAAAGATGACTGCCTTCCCTTCCTTGATGTTTCTACCATTGATTTTTACAATGTCTGTTTATCCAGTGACTGTACCTTCACGATACGATGTCACTGTCACTGACGATTACAGCTGTGGCAAACATCACGAAGTAGAGTCGCAACCTGCCACTGTGCGCTGACGTCAGCTGTTTTGTGACGCATGAGCAGGAGTGAGACTCGAGCCCGTGTCTCGCACTTACCGCGAGCGGCTGCCGTAACCACTTCGGCTATCCGAGCACGCCCCAGGACCGATCCGAGCTTCCACACGTCACGTAGTCGCAACCCTTATGACCGCACAATTCGTGATTTCCGCACTGGGAAACAAATGCACTGCTCAAAAGAAGTAGGGGCATCTGCCGTATTCCATTGAGCAGTAATTCAGGACTGAGCACGTTACCAAATTATACCTCTAGCTTTCAAAAATAAAATACACAACAAAACATCATTATATCCTCCTTCATTTACAACATCAAAAAAAAAAAAAAAATGCATCAGCCCCGTTCCCAAAACTCTGAAGATGGCGTTGACTGTGGATATTGTATCACAAACACAGTCCCTTTGACTGTTCAGAGCCGTCACTAAACCCACTCAAAGATGTAAACAACCATGCATGAGCAGCGCATATTATACGGAGGGAGGTCCAACAGCCGATCAGTTCCAGTCATTCCAACAGGAAGGAGGTACACGGCACGTGTTGTCTGTAGATCAACCATGCCTAGACGGTAAATACCGCGGTTCGATCGCGTCCGCATTGTTACTTTGTGCCGGGAAGGGCTCTCAACAAGGGAAGTGTCCAGGCGTCTCGGAGTGAACCAAAGCAATGTTGTTCGGACATGCAGGAGATACAGAGAGACAGGAACTGTCGATGACATGCCTCGCTCGGGCCGGCCAAGGCCTACTACTGCAGTGGCTGACCGCTACCTACGGATTATGGCTCGGAGGAACCCTGACAGCAACGCCACCATGTTCAATAATGCTTTCCGTGCAGCCACAGGACGACGTGTTCCAAAGGAACTTTGTATCATAATTCAGCATAACACAGGCACTGCAATATGGTACGCTTTACCTACGGCTGAGCCTATGGGATCGTTCCATTTCTTAACTTCAACCATTACACATAGGTGTCAGTATCAACTGACCGATCCCAGTCGTGACTCATTCACAGTATAGTCTTCGGATATTAGATTTTTTTCGTTTTCTAAAACGCACAATTTTTCATTTCTGAACGGTTAAAGCAAGATGCGAACCACTATGAAATCTTATGACGATGTGTCTCAACATTTGTGTAGCTTCTGTTAGACACCACTACATTATACATAGCCGCATCATCTGCGAAAGCGCTGAAGTTTCTGTTAAGCCATCGGCTAATACAGCCAGCCCACGGTCGGTCGCACAAGTCCGCTACTACACTGCCGCCTGTGAGACGAGCCGAGCAGCTATAGCTTCTTCTTCCTTGTCAATAGATGGCATAATATGTTATATACCATTGGAAAGCTGAGAAATCGATCTACACTCCTGGAAATTGAAATAAGAACACCGTGAATTCATTGTCCCAGGAAGGGGAAACTTTATTGACACATTCCTGGGGTCAGATACATCACATGATCACACTGACAGAACCACAGGCACATAGACACAGGCAACAGAGCATGCACAATGTCGGCACTAGTACAGTGTATATCATCCTTTCGCAGCAATGCAGGCTGCTATTCTTCCATGGAGACGATCGTAGGGATGCTGGATGTAGTCCTGTGGAACGGCTTGCCATGCCATTTCCACCTGGCGCCTCAGTTGGACCAGCGTTCGTGCTGGACGTGCAGACCGCGTGAGACGACGCTTCATCCAGTTCCAAACATGCTCAATGGGGGACAGATCCGGAGATCTTGCTGGCCAGGGTAGTTGACGTACACCTTCTAGAGCACGTTGGGTGGCACGGGATACTTGCGGACGTGCATTGTTCTGTTGGAACAGCAAGTTCCCTTGCCGGTCTAGGAATGGTAGAACGATGGGTTCGATGACGGTTTGGATGTACCGTGCACTATTCAGTGTCGCCTCGACGATCACCAGTGGTGTACGGCCAGTGTAGGAGATCGCTCCCCACACCATGATGCCAGGTGTTGGCCCTGTGTGCCTCGGTCGTATGCAGTCCTGATTGTGGCGCTCACCTGCACGGCGCCAAACACGCATACGACCACCATTGGCACCAAGGCAGAAGCGACTCTCATCGCTGAAGACGACACGTCTCCATTCGTCCCTCCATTCACGCCTGTCGCGACACCACTGGAGGCGGGCTGCGCGATGTTGGGGCGTGAGCGGAAGACGGCCTAACGGTGTGCGGGACCGTAGCCCAGCTGCATGGAGACGGTTGCGAATGGTCCTCGCCGATACCCCAGGATCAACAGTGTCCCTAATTTTCTGGGAAGTGGCGGTGCGGTCCCCTACGGCACTGCGTAGGATCCTACGGTCTTGGCGTGCATCCGTGCGTCGCTGCGGTCCGGTCCCAGGTCGACGGGCACGTGCACCTTCCGCCGACCACTGGCGACAACATCGATGTACTGTGGAGACCTCACGCCCCACGTGTTGAGCAATTCGGCGGTACGTCCACCCGGCCTCCCGCATGCCCACTATACGCCCTCGCTCAAAGTCCGTCAACTGCACATACGGTTCACGTCCACGCTGTCGCGGCATGCTACCAGTGTTGAAGACTGCGATGGAGCTCCGTATGCCACGGCAAACTGGCTGACACTGACGGCGGCGGTGCACAAACGCTGCGCAGCTAGCGCCATTCGACGGCCAACACCGCGGTTCCTGGTGTGTCCGCTGTGCCGTGCGTGTGATCATTGCTTGTACAGCCCTCTCGCAGTGTCCGGAGCAAGTATGGTGGGTCTGACACACCGGTGTCAATGTGTTCTTTTTTCCATTTCCAGGAGTGTATTTAGCGGTGTACAAAACATTTGATTTATTTCGATACTGTGCGAGTTATAAGCAATCGTTTTCACATTTTGTTAGCTTTATCCCCCCAATTCCATCAGGAAAACATTCCTCAGAAATTGTGTAGCGTGCAAAGCAAGAAAAGCGATACACGGTGTCAGTGTGAGAAACGTCTAGTGGCGAAGTATATGCCTGTATTTTTTCTGGTGTACCACACCAACAAAAACTTCTAAAACAATATTATCTTAACTTCTCATCATTTCAATAAAAAGGATGGATTTATAAAGAATTCCTCTAAAAACTTTTGAGAAAAGTGTGTAATTCAAAATACGCTGCTCTTCGTAAACGTAGATAGTAAATATACGATCGACTTTGGGGAAAAATATTAGTAAGTCAATGGTTTAATACTGTATGCGAGGTTATTAATATACAACGCGAGCATCAAGGATTCCAAAACGCTTCTCTGAAGGACACCCGAAGTTACTTCCACACCTGACGATGACTCTAACCAGGACAACTTGCTCTGTACTTCCTGCCAAAAAGTGATCAGTTCAGTCACAAATTTCACTCTACACCCCATACGATCGAATAACAAGCGTAGATGCAATGGTGAGTCAAATTACATTAGAAGGAAGGTCAGCGATGGCCGTAATTGTGATCGTTTCATAGCTTCTGTTACTGCTAATAACTAGACACCAGTGCCTATGAGCTTTAATTTGTACGCTAAAGCACTGAAGATGATCATTATGTGATCGAAAATCGATTTTCCTGTTAATAAGTAATCAAAATTACAGCGAATGCAGACCTTCCTTCTAATTTTATTTATCATATGGTCGTTGTGCACACTGCACTCTATGGAGTCGCCAATCAATAAGTCATTCAAATGCTTTTTGGAAATATTACTTCTACTTGTCTGCCTTCATCCATCGCTTTCAGAATGTCGTGTGAGAAAAGTGTGAGTTGGATTTCAAATGACGTATGTTTCCGGAATCCGTGCAGGTTGGCGTGAAGGACGTCCCTTGTTCCAGATACTTTAATACGTTTGAGCCCAGGATATTTCCTAAGATTTTCCAACAAACAGATGTCAAGGATATTGGATGGAACCGTTGTAGATTGCTTGTGCTAACCTTTTTTGTGGACGGCTGTGACCTGTACTTTTTTTCAACTACTGGCACGGTTTTTTGTTCGAGGGATCAACGGTAGACAGCATTTAAGAGAAGGGCTAATAGCCGCAAATCCAGTGCAGAATCTGACAGGAATTCCGTCGGGCCCTGGTGCTTTGTTCAGTGTTCTAGCGATTTCGGCTACTTCTCAACGCCACAGACACTAATATCTGTTTTAATCATCCTTTCAGTGGTATGCGAATTAAACTGGGATACTGTTGTTGTTGTGGTCTTCAGTCCTGAGACTGGTTTGATGCAGCTCTCCACGCTACTCTATCCTGTGCAAGCTTCTTCATCTCCCAGTACCTACTGCAACCTACATCCTTCTGAATCTGCTTAGTGTATTCATCTCTTGGTCTCCCTCTACGATTTTTACCCTCCACACTGCCCTGCAATACTAAATTGGTGATCCCTTGATGCCTCAGAACATGTCCTGCCAACCGATCCCTTCTTCTAGTCAACTTGTGCCACAAACTCCTCTTCTCCACAATACTATTCAGTACCTCCTCATTAGTTATGTGATCTACCCATCTAATCTTCGGCATTCTTCTGTAGCACCACATTTCGAAAGTTTCTATTCCCTTCTTGTCCAAACTATTTATCGTCCATGTTTCAGTTCCATACACGGCTACATTCCATACAAATACTTTCAGAAACGACTTCCTGACACTTAAATCTACACTCGATGCTAACAAATTTCTCTTCTTCAGAAACGCTTTCCTTGCCATTGCCAGTCTACATTTTATATCCTCTCTACTTCGACCATCATCAGTTATTTTGCTCCCCAAATAGCAGAACTCATCTGCTTCTTTACGTGTCCCATTTCCTAATCTAATTCCCTCAGCATCGTCCGACTTAATTCGACTACATTCGCCGGTCGAAGTGGCCGTGCGGTTAAAGGCGCTGCAGTCTGGAACCGCAAGACCGCTACGGTCGCAGGTTCGAATCCTGCCTCGGGCATGGATGTTTGTGATGTCCTTAGGTTAGTTAGGTTTAACTAGTTCTAAGTTCTAGGGGACTGATGGCCACAGCAGTTAAGTCCCATAGTGCTCAGAGCCATTTGAACCATTCGACTACATTCCATTATCCTCGTTTTGCTTTTGTTGATGTTCATCTTATATCCTCCTTTCAAGACACTGTCCATTCCGTTCAATTGCTCTTCCAAGTCCTTTGCTGTCTCTGACAGAATTACAATGTCATCGGCGAACCTCAAAGTTTTTACTTCTTCTCCATGGGTTTTAATGCCTACTCCGAACTTTTCTTTTGTTTCCTTTACTGCTTGCTCAATATACAGATTGAACAACATCGGGGAGAGGCTACAACCCTGTCTCACTCCCTTCCCAACCATTGCTTCCCTTTCATGCTCCTCGACTCTTATAACTGCCATCTGGTTTCTGTACAAATTGTAAATAGCCTTTCGCTCTCTGTATTTTACACCTGCCACCTTCAGAATTTGAAAGAGAGTATTCCAGTCAACATTGTCAAAAGCTTTCTCTAAGACTGGGATACTAAGAAGCCGTAATTATGCTCCAGTAATTCTTAGACACATGTCGATGCCCTGATGAGTCTTAGATGTAGATGTTTGACACTTACGTCTCCCATCATGCCTAGAAACAGAGAGGTGTGATGGCCACCTGCGAACCCCATCACTGCACGTGTTCCCACTAGATTTTTCTTCATTTTTTTGTTTTGTTCACCGCCTTTGGGTAACGCTACCGTCCTGACCGTGGCTCCAGTTGACCGAAGTTCATGAAACTGCGGCCAGGTGGCGCGCTGTTTCGCCACAGGCCGGCGTGGTGTCTGCCCCAGGGTTTGTTTTCTCTTTCCGTTTGGTCAGCCGCACCGCTCTCCTCGATTGCCCGCCGAGAGCGGTGACTCACTGGTCGATAATCGACGCCGGTCGACGTAATCCCGCTGAGATGTCTGCCGTTCCCCTTCGGTGGTTTCCGGCAGCGAGGCCTCCCTCTCTCCACAGCAGGCAGCAGCTCGCCCCCCATCTGGACGTCACGTCTCGCTGCCACAGCGTGTCGTTTTATAGTACGCCGCTAATACATTCATCCCTCTCCTTATTTCATTATAAGGCACGAAGGACCACACTTCAGCCGATAAGTTAACTTAATGATCTCTCCAACATTCCATCGTCCGTTTGTAAGTTCGCACACCTGGTATTCTGCGCTCGGTAGCTGCTCTAGTGTTCTGTGTTGAAGGTCTCGCTATCACGAAAATAGCTTACGAACTTACCGCAAAAAATGTACACCACACTGCAATAATTAATTTTCACCGGTCGGCGTGGCCGTGCGGTTCTAGGCGCTACAGTTAGTTAGGTTAGTGTTTTTTTTAACGTCCCGTCGACAACGAGGTCATTAGAGACGGAGCACAAGCTCGTGTTAGGGAAGGATGGGGAAGGAAATCGGTCGTGCCCTTTCAAAGGAACCATCCCGGCATTTGCCTGAAACGATTTTAGGGAATTCACGGAAACCTAAATCAGGATGGCTGGAGACGAGATTGAACCGTCGTCCTCCCGAATGCGAGGCCAGTGTGCTAACCACTGCGCCACCTCGCTCGGTGGGCGCTACAGTTCGGAGCCGAGAGCGACCGCTACGGTCGCAGGTTCGAATCCTGCCTCGGGAATGGAGCCATTTGAACCAATTAATTTTCGATTTCTTCTTATCATTTGTAGCTAATGTCGCAAGCAATAGTTTCAGGGACGTACAGATGCTCTCTCTGATAATATGATGTTAATGAGCAGACTGGCTTACACAAATTAACAATACATTTTGATACCTAACAAAGAATTGATTGACCGAGCGATGTTATCAAGTTAACTACTTAACACAGGATAATCACAGCGACACAGAGATTCTGACAGAATGATTGATACCCTTCTACTGACATACACAAATTAACTATATGTTTTGACTGATAGCGACCGAGATATGTTCTCAAGTTAGATACTCATCATAGAATCACTTAAATACCGGCAACATGATGTCAACGATTTAGCTGTTTGTCGCTGACTGACTCAGTGATTGTCCTGCACGCCTGCTTATAGACACGTGTTATGTTAAAAGCAAAATTTAGTGTTGAGTATTAAGACAACAGATAGCAAAATGAGAGGATCCAAAATTGGAATAGACAAAAGAGCAAGCATGTTAATTATAAACTGTAAAACCAGGAAAAGGAAAAATTGTTTGTGCTATTTTAAGGAACTGATCTCTACTTCCGCCACGGGGATTCCAAAGCCCGCCAAAAATTTGTACGAAGTGATATTTTTCAAATTGAATAATTAACAAACAAATAAGTTGTTCTAGTGAAATTGGACATTTTTTGAATCATAAAAATTCAGGCTGCAAAACTATGATACTGATTTTTGGGAACAGGCACTACTTAAAATTCTAATTTTCTAGAATACGAATTTTTTTTATGTGCATAACTTTTTAAAGACCAAGGTTTTTGCTTCCATTGTTCAAAGCGCTATGGGACTTAACATCTGAGGTCATCAGTCCCCTAGACTTAGAACTACGTAAACCTAACTAACCTAAGGACATCATACACATCCATGCCCAAGGCAGGGTTCGAACCTGCGACCGTATCAGCCGCGTGGTTCCAGACTGAAATGCCTAGAACCGCTCGTCCACACTGGCCGGCTGTCCTGCAAACCTCACCTCTTCATTTTATATGTGTTTCGCTATTTCTTCAAATCCGTGTTTGAGCCGCTTTCTTCTAACCGGTTAGGTTTGCCTTTTAATTTTGCAAATGTTCATAATTTTTTCCTGTCACTGTACTAACGCACTTCCTGTGGATGAGCCCATAGAATTTTATTCTTATTTTCCTAATTTCATGTATTTTTTTCCAACATGTTTGTGTGTTTCTCTGTTACTTCTGACGTTAGTTTAAATATTTATACGGTTGCTCAATTACCCGATATCTTTCTCACTATGATTCTATCCTTTTTCACGATTTCGATGAACCTATGATTAGTGTTTCTCTGCACATGCGCCCACTGTCTGTACAAACGTCGTCTGACGGTGAAGTTTTGCGTTTAGAGAGACCGATTTTGTAGTAACAAGATCTCTTGCGCACTGGAGTGCTAAGTTCATACTATAGCAGCTTCTTTTTAACCCTCATTAGGCATGATGATTTCTTCTAGCTTATTAACTTTGTCTGTTCTGATGTCATTACTACGTGCTATTTTGATGCTGCAGCCTTGCTGTTCGTCATTACTTCTGTTTCTTAGAAAATATGTTCAGTCCTGTTTTTTAGGCTCTTTATTTCTATCTCTTTTTGTGCTACTGTCTGCAGAATATTTAAATAATCTACAGACGGTAAATTATGAGATTTTCTCATTTCCATCCACTATGCATTTTACTTTTGACGTTCCATTCTTCATGTTTCGTCACCTAGTCTCACTGGAGACGAGTCTGAAGATAATCAGTTGCCTTGTCTAACTCATGTCTCAATCCAATCATAAATCTGTCTGATATTTTTCTCTTCATTACATATTTATTATTACTAAGACTTTCTCAGCAGAAAAAGAGTTTTCCTTCTTTCATGAATGGGGTTGAAGTGTTGCGTCTCTGACTAGTTATTTGCCTTCCTTCACGGATTTGTTTCTGCTGTGACATACTCCCGTGTTTGATTCCGAAATAGGAGGATTTAGTGGAGACTTGTCCACAAGGACGACTGGAAGTCTTGCGGAGTTTACCGGGTTGATCGACAATGGTGGACTATATAGGCTGTAGGAATCAGGTGTTTCGTAGTGTAAATAAGAATAAAATGTCTCATCACGTGCCGGTAGGAGTGGCCGAGCGGTTCTTGGCGCTTCAGTCTGGAACCGCGCGACCGTTACGGTCGCAGGTTCGAATCCTGCCTCGGGCATGGATGTGTGTGATGTCCGTAGGTTAGTTAGGTTTAAGTAGTTCTAAGTTCTGGGGGACTGATGACCTCAGCTGTTAAGTCCCATAGTGCTCATAGCCATTTGAACCATTTTTTTTTTTTCTTATCATGTCTTCGTGTCATAAGATTTTTTGTATTGTAGACTTCTTTGTTGAGTTGTTACAGAACGTCTTCACACTTCACTCGATCAATCAGTCTGAGCCTCCACAGTCTGCTGTAACACTGAATATCAAAACTTCATTACCGTTTCTTTTCTGTCTTCCTCACTGTCTACTCTGAGTTGGTGAGGTTGGCACGGGAGAGGAATTCGTGGCGGGCCGCATCTGACTGATGACTCAGAAAACAAAAAGCAGTTATTGTCCAAAAGTAGATTCTCATGAATCTTCTTTTTGTCCCAAGGCCCATGCTTTTTCATGTTGATAGAAAACTCTGTTCTTGTGGAATCCTAGCTATTACGTCTTTGTTGCAGCATTCTGCTTTATATGTTGTGTCTCCGAGATGGCAAAATTTCGTCGCTCTCTCAAAACTATCTCTTGCCCAACTTCAAAATTTATCTATCGAGCATTTCCGCCTGCACTGCACGTTATCAGCTCAGTATTGTTTTCGTTTCTCTGCTGTTACAGCTATAATCTCGCAAGCGTTCCGTTGCATTAAACACACTATCAATTCGAGTTCATTTTCGACAATAATTATTAGGTCATCCACGAACCGTATCAGGCTAATATTATATCTATGACAAACCACAACTACATGCAGATGTCTATTACTTCATTTGTCGTCTTCTACAAAATAGAACAGAAAACTGAATTAATATGTGCTGTTTGCTGTTAAGGTCAGGTCTTCTGGCTGCACTACATGGAACTCTTACCACAGTGATAAATAAATATTAATTTGGAAATGCGATGCAGTAGTACAGGGGAGGCAAGATGTTGAAACGAGGCTACCGAAGTAATACGTACGCTTCTGACGCCACTAGAAAAAATTCTCCGAAAATTCATGAAGACGTTCGTGCTCCTGGAGGTCGTTATGGCAAGCAGGGACGAACTGACCTCTGCCGCTGAGGAGTAAACAGCCTCTCTTGATTGCATCAGAGGTGAGGAGTTTCCTGGAGCGAGGAGCTCCCACGGGATTCCAGGAAGTGGGCGGGGCCAGCCAGCCAGAGGGATGTGAATTCCCGCAGGATAACAACGCCTCGTTAACTTGTACGGGCACTCACAGCAGAACACAAGGTGCACATACGGCGTTCTGAAAGCCCGCTGGTAAACATTTGTAAACCAGTCACTTTTTCCGTTTACCAGTGAGGTATATTCTGTGTTCGAGTTTTGCGTTTCGTCGTTAGCGGCACAGACACTTATGCCAGTTAACAACGTTGGGTTTTGTGTTATAATTTCAATTGCCTACTGCTTCTTATATTTAACAGGCCGAATGCATGTACAAGGTAGAAACACGACTGACTTCCGCATATTGTAATGTCTCTGGGACCCAGCCTAGCAGCGTGTCTCTAAACTTGTTTGATGTCTGCTGTCATGCCTTCTCCATAACGAATCTCAACGCTGGAACAATACATTACAATTGGTCTCTCTAACGTATTCTTCGTGATTTTCTCAACAGATGCACCGCAATTTCTCCAATAAATCGCCTTCCCTGATTAATAAGTTCGACCCATTTGATATATTTTCCCACTATACTAAATATTTCTACGATGTGATGTCCTCAAGATGCTCGTCGTTAAACTTGTAATCAAATATCATTGGGTTCTTTCTCTTTATTATTGGCATATTCTAAAATTTATTCACATTTAAAGACTGCCGTCATTCATTGCACGAAATTTGTTCCAAATCTTCCTGCATTTTCTTACGATGGTCGAACGTCGCTAAATTCATGTAGACGACACTGCAGTTAGCAAACAATCTTACAGCGCCACTCATCCTGTCCGATAACTTGTTTACCTGTACTGAGAACGTTAGATGTCCTGTCACTCTTCCTTAACACACTCTCGATATTACTTTTGTTTCTGTCGAGCATTCCACGTCTGCCTGTGGGTTCTGTTAGTTATTACTCGAACTACCTACATATCAGCGCAAGATAATCCTTATGACGAACAGTGGTTATTAGTCGACTATATAGCGCATTGTCCAGCGTTTTTCTTAGGAAGACGAAATCTAGTTGTTCACCTTCAAGTGCTAGTTGTGGGAGTGGCCTTCGTAAACTGGTATTGTAGTATTGCCAAGACGATGAAGGTCATACATTGTTTCCCTAAATCGCTCAACGCAAAAACCTTCAAAAGAGACACGGCCTACTGCCTTCCACTCCTAGCTTGTGTTTCACCACTAATGACTTCATCGTCGGCAGACAATCAAGTCTTAATCTTCCTTCTTTCCTTCCTCCCTTTGATGACATCCGTTGAGTGCAGTGAAGTCTATTTTTTATCCCTGTCACCATCTCTCACACACTTACATTGATGCTGGTCACTCGGCGTGTTATCTTCTTCGAGGTGCTAGACGTACTACTATTCTCTTTGACGGCGGCCTCTGAATGGGTTAGGTGCGGGCTCCGTTAACTTCTTCTGAGCCATACCGCCAGCTTGCAGAGCTACAGACCTTGCCTGTATTTTGCTCAAACCTGATCAACTTTGTTCATCTCATTCCTTCCAGTTTCCAGTCGTAATTTCTTTTATTAAATTCGTAGTTCGTAAAACAAGATGCTAACTCGCAAAACTTATATTTTGTCTTCTGAATGATCAAGGCTACGTGTTCCAAGAGAGGGATGCTTGCAGCGTTAATTTGTGCAAGGTGCTTCTGGCCAGTCGGGTGAATGGTCGCAGGAAATAAAGGAAACAAGAGTTACAAACAGAATACTCTTACTGGCCTTGAAAGTAATCACCATTAGTGACAACACACTCATGTTATCAGACGCAAAGATGTTCAAAATTGTCAGCAAACACTTCTTGTGGAGTCCCTCGAAGCATCGTGGTCACGCGTTGTTAAACATCCGCTTCGCAGGTGATCTGGTGCCGCCTACACGACCTGGAGATCAAGAGGTAGTCAATGGCACGGTGTTCATCGTTTTCTGCGCCTTGTAAAGAAAGAAGAGTCGGCTGACATAAACCACAATTAAGACTATGTTGATCGCCTTTTTAGACGGCGAGGGCTTGATCCATCGAGAATTGCTATCTGAGGCAGGTGGGGAGACGATGAACACCATGCCTTTGACTGTCGCTTGGTCTCCGTATGGTATTGGTAGCACAACATCTCATCTCCTGTAATGATGGGGATGCCCAACAACGCGTGAAAACGTTGCCTCGAGCGATTCCACAAGATGCGTTCGCTGACAGTTTCCAACAGCTTGACAACAGATGCCGCAAGTGTTTTATGGCTAATGGTGAGTACTTTGAAGGCCAGGTAAAGTATTTTGTTTCTCCCTTTTGTTCCTTGGTTTTCTGAGACTATTCAGCGAACTTTTCATTCTCCACTTGTATGACTCGTGGACTTACTAGGAAAAATGGGGAAACAGAGAAAAGCGTCAGGGAACAGATTAGAGTGGAAGATGTAATTACAAATGAATCGTTTCAGGTTTTTTCACTATAGGGACTTCCACACCGACATTTCCTCAGCTTACGGATTTTATTTGGGACGCCCACTTTAGGTGTTTAACAATCTTCTTCTTTTGCGTGTGCCTATGTCCCGCAGTTTCGCAGGGTCGGCATGGTTAGGGTCGGATTTGGCAAGGCTAATTTAAAGGGTGGCCATATGCCCTTCCTATCGCCACTCCATACCCCCCCCCCCCCCCTCCGGGACGGAATTAGTGTACCCCAGCTGTCTGCGCCTAGTGCAATCCATGGAAAAGTGTGAACATGTTCAGATGACTGCGAGTCGTGTAACTGAGGCTGGACGTGGGGACCAGCCCGGAATTTACCTAGTGGGATGTGGAAAACCGCTTAAAAACACATGCAGGCAGGCCGGCACACCGGCATTCGTCGGTAATCCGCTGGGCGGATTCGATCCGGAGCCGGCGCGCCTACCCGAGTCCAGGAAGCAGCACATTAGCGCTCTCGGCTACCCTGGCGGGTCATTAGGTGTTTAACAATCATTAGTTTTGAATAGTCTTCCGGGTTTGCCGCCAGTTGACGTTCTGCAAATTCCACAATGTTTCCTCGGGGCAACAGTGCGACATCTTCAGGTGGTTTAACCTTGTTGGTTGGTAACATTGGTCTAGTATGGAGCTTTAGTGAGTAACGTCTGGCAGCATTGTTAGTAAACATTGCGTATAGCGCAAGCGCAGGAGAGCCGCTCTGCGATTTTCGGCAGGGGGCGTTTTAGCGTGGCACCAGCTATCTGCAAATTATTGCGCTTGCGTGATTTCTGCGCCTTAGCGTTCTTCGCCCACCTGTTCTATATACAGGGCGACGACGTGCGAATACCGTCAGTCGCACGTAGCCACCAGCAAGGATGAACCACCTGAAGATGTCGGACAGTTGCCCCAAGGAAATATTGTGGAATTTGCACAACCTCATCCGGCGGCAAACCCGTCAAGACTATGTACTGGGAAAGCTTGAAGAGTCTATCATTAGTTTGATAACAACCATTGAAGGATCACTCACATTCGTTTATAGCTCATCGTGCATGAAGTGATTACTTGTAAGTGACGAATAGGAAAATTGACGACAACAGCACCATAAAATATTATATTGATAACAAAAGTTTTTAAAGTTTATTTAACATAATGGCCTCTGGAAATAACTATGCAGAATAACATCCGTGCTGAAAGTATTTTAAAGTTTTAAAAAAATCATTTATGACTGTGTGTTATACAAAGACTGTGTTTCTTTTATACAAAAATGCACCTTTAAGGTACGAAACCGGCCGCAGGTGTTTGAAAGGACTACAGCGAACTGCTAGTACCCCCATAAGGGCTTTCATTCATTTTTATTTTAATTTTCGAATAACACCTTGCGTAATATTATGGCACGAATGTTCCAGTACCAGAAATCGTATTATTTTATCTGTGGTTGCCCCAACTATAGACTTATTTGTTGCAGTGAAAAGGGATTGGAGGCAGACGACAAATGCAGCCGGACGATGAGGTGGTAGAAGCAGCGAGGAAGTTGTTTGTGGATTTCAAGACATTAGGACCGAGACGATGACTCAATTGGAAGGACGAATGTTGGAGGAAGTAGTGACTCTTTGAGGATCACGGATTCTCGGAGTTTCGCGGTTTGCAGCTACTGAGAGCCGAGCGAGTCGAATTGATCTCTGGCGCTGTGCGCACTCGAAGCGTGTCCAGGCAGGCGCTTAGAGTGACGGACCGGCGTGCTGTGAGTGAAAGCACAATGGCCGCACGTGAGAAGGCAGGTCCGCGCTCGGCTGGGCAGAAAATGCGCCGCAGTCAGTGGGTGTCCGCTTGCAGCTGACGGCTAACTGCTTACAGCGCCTCTCAGCTGCCTCGGGAACTGCAGAGCTGGCCGCCTTCGCTGACCGAGCCGTGGGGCGGAGAATCTGCTGTGAACTGTACAGTCTGCCCGTCACCGTGTTATGTTTCCGTCCACGAAGCAATTATATCACTCGTTATTCCTTTGGCTTTTAACCTGTAGGCCTTACTGTCATGGATATTCTAAGCCTTCACAGGGTAAGACCCGGCACATACGTTCGATTGCTTCGTCGACTAGCAAACTGATTTAAGCTCAACTTAATTTCTCCTCGCTAGTATCACAGTACGAGCGTGTAATCGTTATGGGAGACAAAAGTTCAACTCTGCAGTTAGAATCTACCTCTGAAGAGAATTTTAGGAGACTATTCCAGTCGAACGATATTAGAAATATCCAACGATCAGTTTGGCTTTCGGAAAGGCAAACGCAGTTCTTATGTTGCGGTTGATAGTGGATACAAGAGCGAAAAAATTCAAATCACGTTCATAAGATTTTTTCGACTTGCAGAAAGCGTTAGACATCGTAAACTGAAGGAAGATGTTCGAAATTCTGAGAAAAGTAGGGGTAATCTTTAGGGAAAGACGGTTAATACACAATATGTGGAGAAAATGAGAGCGAAAGACCAAGAACGAAGTGCTCGGATTAAGAAGGGGGTTAGGCAGGGATGCAGCCTTTGGCCTCTATTGTTCAATCTGTACTTCGAAAAAGCAATGTCGGAAATAGAAGAACGGTTCACGAGTGAGATTAAAATTCAAGGTGAAAGGATCTATATCTAGCTTTATATGATTACTCTGCTATTCAAAATAAAGTGCCTGGCAAAAGCAATGATAAGATTCGCTGATGACATTACTAGCCTCAATGAAAGTGAAGAAGAATTACGCGATCTGCTGAATGGAATGAATAGTCTAATGAATACAGAATATGGATTGAATGTAAATCGAAAAAAGACGAAAGTAATGAGAAGTAGCAGAAATGAGAGCAGCGAGCAACTTGATATCAGAAATGGGAATGTCGAAGTAGATGAAGTCAAGTAACTTTGCTACCTAGGCAGCAAATAACCCATGATGGATGAAGAAAGGAGGACATAAAAAACAGACTAGCGCTGCAAAAAGGGCATTCCTGACGAAGAGAAGTCTACTTGTATCAAACATAGGCCTTAATCTGTGGAAGAAATTTCTGAGAATGTAAGTTTAGAGGACGGCATTGTATGGTGGTGAAACATGGACTTTGGGAAAACCGTAACAGAAGAAAATCTAATCATTTGAGATGTGATGCAACAGACGAATATTGAAAATTAGGTGGACTCATAAGGTAAGAGGTTCTCCTCGCAATTAGCGAGAAAAGAAACAAATGGCAAACACTTACTACAAGAAGAAACAGAATGATAGCTCTCGTGTTAAGGCATCGCGGAATAATTTTCATGGCACCAGAGGGAGCGGTAGAGGATAGGGAACGATGGTTCAAATGGTTCAAATGGCTCTGAGCACTATGGGACTTAACAGCTGAGGTCATCAGTCCCCTAGAACTTAGAACTACTTAAACCTAACTAACCTAAGGACATCACACACACCCATTCCTGAGGCAGGATTCGAACCTGCGACCGTAGCGGTCGCGCGGTTCCAAACTGTAACGCTTAGAACCGCTCGGCCAATCCGGCCGGCTGATAGGGAACGACATCCCACAGATTACTGAGGACGTAGGTTAAAAATATTACTCTAAGATGAAAAGGCTGACACACAAGAGAAATTCGTGGTGGGCTGTATCAAACCAGTCAGAAAACTGATGACTCGTATAAAAAGAAGTCTGGATCCAACCCTTCACACTTCACACCAGGTACAATAGTTCTGTTGAACCCATATCACAAGAGAAAATCTCATTTAGTAGCCTACAGCACCTTAAAACAAGTTAATCTATGGCTGGCTATGGAGCTACGATAGATAATGAATAAAAGAGACTCCGCACAGGGAAAACTGAGGCGAAATCCATCACCTGAGCTATATGAATTATTCAGTGAGCTGCGGAACAAAGCGTTACAGAACATGCGGAACGCCAAAATTAGGAATGCCCCGTCTGTTGAATGTCGTGTGTCGAAAGCTGCAGCACTGTGGGAAAAAAAAAAAAAAACAATGCTGCGGGCGATTTAAACTGCTTCTTCTCAACAGTAGTCAATGCCCAAGTTGCGATAAAGTACCAAGTTACGGTAAATTATCATCCACAAAATAGCAGCTCCTCGATATATGCATTTTTTTTTAAACATCTTTCCACTCACATACATAGTACGGAATGTAATCATGAGAAAATCTCCTGAGGCAGTCGGCAGTAACGGACTGACAATAGGTATGATTAAAAAAGTTCTCGATACGCTACCATTATTCCAGTTCTCTTAGACACCTTCAGTCCCTCTTGTTAGCGGTAGATGTCCCACTGAGTGGAAACAATGCTTGATTCAACCATTACCCATGAGTGATTACAAAACTGGATTAAACCGGTACCCATGAATCGTAGAGGCCAACCAGCACATCAGTATCTAAAGCTGTAGAGTACACTGTTCACGAAAAGCTGACAGATTACTTTAAAACCTACGTATAACATCGATGATGAACATGAATTACGCTTTCGAAAGCACCATGGCAAAGCAACAACGTCATTCAAAGTGACTGACGACATCCAATATGCCACTGACAGACGTAAAGCGACCATTTTAACCCTGCTTGTTTTTAGCAAGGCTTTTAGATACTGTTGATTTCTACTTATGTTACTTACTAACATACTGTACTTCGACAATACTGTACTTCGACAATTATCTCTGAAACAGGCGTGAACGAGTCGTCTTTAGGTCGATGAAGTAATCATGGAAACGCGCCCTTTGGAGTGCCTCAGAGGTTCCCGACCTTGCTCCAGTGCATTTTTCGCTGTATTTCAACGATACTTCAAGTGTGCTTCCTCTTGTAACCGCCAGACATATGTTGACGTTATCCAGCAGTACCCAAGTCCCCGCTTAATAATATTGCTGCTGCCGTGTCAGGTATGAATGACGATCTATGTGCAGTGTCACAACGGGGACACTTAAACTAAGCTCTAAGAGTTACAGGTCATTCTCACATTTCAACGAAAGTGATGGGAAGATACTTTCTGTAGTAATTTTAATAGTATCCAGTCACCGTTTCAAAAAGCAGTAAAACTCCTAATAGTAATCTTGGATGAGCGTCTAAATTGGAAAAAATGGCTCTGTGCACTATGGGACTTAACTGCTGTGGTTATCAGTCCCCTAGAACTTACAACTATTTAAACCTAACTAACCTAAGGACATCACACACATCCGTGCACGAAGCAGGATTCGAACCAGAGACCGTAGCGGTCGCGCGGTTCCAGACTGTAGCGTCTGGAACCGCTCGGCCACTCCGGCCGGCTCTAAATTGGAAAGAACAAGTTGTTGCGGGATGCCGGAAATCACTCTCCTGCCTAATACAGTCCAGAAATTCGGTAAAATATTTGCACCTCAAATTAAAAAGAAAGAAAAGGTCCATTCTGTAGTCCTGACGACTCGATATAGCTATGGACGCTTGCGAAAGACACGTGTGCTACACTGTTTGATACTATCAGTTCTTCCTATACTCAGATTAGATGCGACTGGATACGCGGCAAGGTTTCACTTCGCCGCTTTTCTTAGCCAGTGCAGTCTCCGGTACCTCTCCTCGCGTATCAGGTAACTATCACCATTCCATAACTCCAATATCAGTCCAGTTACGCCAGGCCCCTTGGCTGTTCTTTTGCACAACACTAAATCTTGCTCTATCTCTTTCTCCATTTTAGCCATACGACTGTGGAACATATCACCCTGTAACCTCCGCCTTATCCGAAGCATCTCTGCATCCAAGAAGGGGTTAAAGGTTTATCTTCCCTCTCAGCATGTTCCAGGTGTTTTCCTTCTGCCAACGGGAAACAAGTATCTGTTTCAATTTGTAAACAAACTATTCTCTTCTCATCGCTATCTATTTTGCGTTTTGCTTCCATCTCATTTGTCAGTTTAAAACTTTTATTTCTCACTCTTCCTCTGACCGCCGGCCGTTGTGACCGACCGGTTCTAGGCGCTTCAGTCCGGAACCACGCAGCTGCTACGGTCGCAGGTTCGAATCCTGCCTCGGGCATGGATGTGTGTGTTGTCCTTAGGTTAGTTAGGTTTAAGTAGTTCTACGTCTAGGGGACTGATGACATCAGATGTTAAGTCCCATAGTGCTCAGAGCCATTTTTCTTCCTCTGACCAGTCAACTCCTACTCCATATTGATTCCTTTTGAACTGTTGTCACTCGTTTCTGTTGTTGTTGTTGTTGTTGTTGTTGTTGTGGTCTTCAGTCCTGAGACTGGTTTGATGTAGCTCTCCATGCTACTCTATCCTGTGCAAGCTTCTTCATCTCCCAGTACCTACTGCAACCTACATCCCTCTGAATCTGCTTAGTGTGTGACATCTATTGTTCGCCCTCTAAGATTTTTACCCTCCACGCTGCCCTCCAGTACTAAATTGTTGATCCCTTGATGCCTCATAACATGTCCTACCAACCGACCCCTTCTTCTAGTCAAGTTGTGCCACAACCTCCTCTTCTCCCCAATTCTATTCAATACCTCCTCATTAGTTATGTGATCTACCCATCTAATCTTCAGCATTCTTCTGTAGCACCACATTTAGAAAGCTTTTATTCTCTTCTTGTCCAAACTAGTTATCGTCCATGTTTCACTTCCACACATGGCTACACTCCATACAAATACTTTCAGAAACGACTTCCTGACACTTAAATCTATACTCGATGTCTTCGCATCTGTTAGCTGTCACAATTCACGTCAGACAAGAAAGTAATGAAAAAATTGCTTAATGAAAAAAGACTGACATTTGTTAAATTCCTGATGTTCCTACTACACATACTGTCATCATTATTATTATTATCATTATATATTGCAATTTGTAATGCTGACTTACTACGGATGTGTCTTTACATGTGAGAGAGGGCCTCAAGGCCCTATTCTTGTCAGATGAAATAAATGCATAAATAAACAAATAAATAAATAAACCATTTAATTAGAAACGTATGCACGCAGTCAGTCAAGCAGACCTCCTAGTCATGGTGTAATAATATTATTGGAGGTTCTTATCCCCCCACAATGGATTGGGGAATTTACAACTTCATAACTGGCGGATGAGAGGCAACATCAACTCCAACAACAATAAATTCTTTCTCTGAAAATTACCAGCGTCAGAATACGTGACGAAAATAAACTGGACTTGATGGCAACAGACGCGATCTTCTTGAGGATGTTCATATTTTCGCTGGGGTCAGCGATCACGATGCAGTTGTAGCAACAACGAACGCCACGGTACAAAGGGCCTCGTAGTTTAGCAGAAAAGTCTTCGTGTTCAGTAAAATGGATATGAAGGAGGTTCTCTTCTCCGAGACATGGCCTGAACCATTTGATTCAGGCCACAAATACTTAGGGTAACTGTGGCTCAAGTCCGAACGAGTAGTTGAACTAGCTCTAGGAAAATATATGCAGAAGAGAATAATTAAAACTGCAGAGATCACTGCTGGTACTGAGAAAATATAAGAAAGTTTATCTTGTTTTAAAAGAAAAGAAAGAAGGCATACATCCATAGATAAGCAGATGTTAATTGAAGCTTCCACTGTTACCAGAAGGGCAATGAGTGGAGCTTTCAGTAACTGCCGCTGCAAAATATTATCACAAGATATATCTCAAGAGCCCTAAAAACTTTGGGCTTATCTTCAGGCTATCAACGGTACAAAAATCGCTGTGCACGCCCTTGTACGCGAGACAGGAACCGACATAGAAAACAGTAAAATAAAAGCCGCAAGATTTATTTCTGTCTTCAACACTTCCTTCTCGAAGACAACAAGAAGCAGTACCGCAGATAAGGTAACTGGCTTTACATCACTGAAACTTAGTAAGGACTCGGGGTCCGGTAGAGTCCGTGTAAAGTTCTGTGCAAAATTTGCGCGCGAATGAGGCCCGCTGTCGACCATAATATTTAAGGCAGTCCGCCACTTAATCAGACCGCGCACACGACTCGAGCTAGCTGCAGCTCGGAAGAAGACGTAAAAGCAACCAAGTGGTTCAGATGGCTTTAAGCACTATGGGACTTAACATCAACTAATTCAGAGTACGGATGTAGTTGTCTTGGGGGATAATCAATTCAAGTATATTAACAATGACAGCCAAGCAGTAAAACGAATTTAAAATCTCTGTATACCGAATGGGAAATTCCAGACTGAAAGAGCTTTTACTCGTAATAGGAGACAAGTCGACGTTTCCATTTACAATCGATGTCGCGACGAACACCCGATAAGCAGCGTGTACCTTCCAAAATACTTGTGAGGAGGTAGCCGGCAGCTCATGTAACTTATCTCTCCCACACACGCATCAAACACTTGAGTACGCGGTGTTTACTGCCCACGCCTCGTTCCGTGTGCGTGTGTACGGCAGAAACAACGGCCGGCTAATCACCACGCCCACTCCCTGTTCGCCGATTACTTTCCCTGCTGTCCTTGCAGCCTCGCTTTGGTGCTCTGGCAATTAGCCGCTAATTATTTTAATAAGCAGCTACCGTCGACAGCCGACTGTAGCTCTCCCTGTTATGCGAGCTGCTTACTCATTTAGACACGCCCCTGCCCGCTGATGCTCGCAGTTGCGGTGTTAAATTTGTGCCGCCAGTCCCTTGTTTTGCGGCCCATCCTTACCGGCTATCTAAAACAATCAGCAAATCTCATTTTGGATTTCAAAATGACAGATCCACACAGTATGCAGTTTCTGAATTATCGGATCAGATAATACAAAGTTTAAATGATAATATATTGTCAACTGTTTTTATCTGGGAGAGGGGGGAGGGAGGGGCTGTGGTGAGAAGTGTTTGATTCTACAGCTCACAGTTTTCTATCAAAGAAGCTTAAATGCAGAGAACTGATTTTCATCCGATCTTCCTAAACTAATCCAGAGTCATACATTACCAAATTCAGAGAGGCTACTCAACGAAACAACTTTGAAGTGGAGAAGAATCAGTACAGACGTACCACAGGGATCGATATAGGATCGGCATTTGTTATACACTCCTCAAAAGAATTGAGTGGACACTTATATCAACGCCCAATATGTTAGACCCATTTGGATGCAAGTGGTTCCCGTGGTCTTATTGCATGGCTTGAAATCTTCGCTTTCAAAGTAGGCAACAAGTAAAATCATTTGCATCAGTTGGCTTTCTTATGCATTATGGTGTCAGGAGACCGCTCACAAGGAAATGAGTACCGGTGTCCCAGAGTTTTCTGGCCAGGTACGCAGATGGCAGCTGTCATTTGGAGGGACGTCGTATGAACCCAAACACATGCAGTGCTACATCTTAATGCAGTGCAAGTTGCAATGGCCGTCGGTTGGATCCAAAAGGGGTGGACTTTCGATCGTGTTGGTGCAGATGCCAATTTCTCTCCGTGTGTCACCCACAGGTTGAGGACACGCTACAGGTCAGCACACAAGACGAGTTGTAAAAGGCCGCCGGCGCATTTCAAGCACATGGAAAGATCGACGTCTGGCAGGTTGTGGGATTGAAGGCACCAGACGACTAGGGCCATCGGTCCGATACCTGGCCATCTCTGTGTTGCGGCGTCATACGGACACCGCCAGAGCACTGCAAGACGGTCTCGGAGGGGCCACAGGAGCCGCTGTGTACTGTCAAACTGTCATGAACACCTTTCGAGAAAAGACCATGTAACCCAGAAGTCCTGTTCGAGTACCCCGTTCGAAAGTACAGCCTGTTGCAACTCGCCTTCAGTTGTGCCGTTCCCACGCCAACTGGCAACTTCGTCACTGGAGAAACGTGTTATTCACAGGCTAGTCCAGATGTCCTCTAACGCAAGGTGATGGCCGTGTTCGTGTACAGAGGCCCATGATGAGCGAGCGGTACCTGCCAAATGTCGTCCAGGAAATCGACCGATTTCCAATATTCTGTGATGCTGTGGGGAGGCTGGATCTTGTCGTTTTGTATGGTCGCCTTAACTCCAGACAGTGCGTCGAACGGACCCTGTCTGACCATTTGGTCGCTGCTGTATTCGGTGGTGGCTCTGAATTTCTTCCAATGCCAGTGCCTATGTGGTGAGCGTCAGCAGGGATGTCTTGTGAAGCCTGGAGATTGAAATAATGACTTGGCCAGCAGTGTGTCCGACCTAAACCCCATCGTACGTGTGTTAGACATGGCTGACAGAAGTGTTCGTGGTCGTTCAGTTTCACTAAAGACTGTCCAAGAGCTCTGTCATGGGAGAACGGATAGCACAGGATACCTCCATAGACTTTAAGAGTATATGTCAGGCAGTGATAAACGCTGACGGAGAGCGTACACATCTACACATTATTGAAGCTTTAAAATTCCAATAAAATGCACTCAGGATGACGGGATAAATGATTGTTTCCATTTTGTTACATATACCTATTGCACATTTCAGTTCTCATCATGTAAATGAACGAGGATACAATGTTTTGTTGTGTACGTCAATTTTGAAAGATAATGTATAATTTGGTGACACAACCAGTCCTCAGTTATTGATGAATGGTTTGTGACAGACGCCCGATGTCATGTTCCTCTGATTCTTTTGAGCAGCGTGTGTACGTAAATGAAATGCCATTATACATCCAAGAAGCTGAAGTAGTTTTATCTGCTTATGATGTAAGTGTTGTAACAGAGATCTTCTACACCTAAAATTGTAAATAACATATTCTTAAAAAGGATTACCTCATTCTCTGCAAATGGCCTCCCAGTGAACTTACCCAAAGACATGTATGAAATTGTGTACTGCATGACGGCTGTCTACTCAGAAATAACGAGTGAGGGTAAAGAGAAATAAACAGACTATTTCAGTTTCTTGGGCGTTATATTGATAAAAAACGTGTACTAGAATTTACGTCTTACGGATATTCTCAATCTCTAAAATCAGCAACTTTTGCATTACGGATAATAGGACACTTCGACGATGAAAATGTCGAAAAACTGGCTTACTTTCGCTATTTTATTCTCTAATGTCTTGCGTATCGTAGTTTGGGGCAACTCTTCATTGAGGGAGAAATTATTCACTGCACAGAAGCGAGAATGAGGGTAATATGTAGTGTCGTCTGTGGAACCTATTTAGACAGTTCTTCAAGCATTGGAGCCTCACAGAACTCCTTTATGATGTTTCGTGCCTGTAATCAATCTTAGGTCGACAACAACAGTAACATTCATAAATACAGTACTTGAAGGAGAAATCAATTACAGCGCCCATCACTTAGCTTTACAGTGGTACAGAAAGTAATGAGGCATTCAGCCGTATATCTTTGATCACGAAAGATGTAAAGACTGTAATAGATAATAAAATTAACTTCAAATGGAAATAAGCGCAGTTTGGTGAGCAGAAACAGGCCACCACCACATCGTCTCCTTTTGGGGCAAAATAATGAGGATGAAAATTTCTGCCATCATGTGGACTGCAACGCTCACTGTCGACATGGGATGAGTCAATCTAGATGAATACATCGACACAATGCGGAAAGAGAACAAAAATGTTAAACTGAAAGCAGCCGTGCTGCTGGTACACGACAAACCGCTATACGTCTCACTGTTGCCCCAAACAGGTCTTTGGCGATCGCTGCACGGTTAAGGACTGCATATAGTTCAATTTCAGGACGTGAAAATACCATACGTCTGGACACCTTATAACATTTGTATTTCTACCATTCGGTTCATGACAAGTGTCCTACGATGTTAGCGATGTGTATGAAAGATGATTCTCCTGTATCGCTAAGCAGTGCTTTGTTGAAAATAAGGAGCGCTTGCGATTATATACTTCAATATTTTGACTTAACATTCATTTTGGATGCTCTTGGAAGATTGTATGGATAAGTTAAACTTTCAATTTTTGAACAATTATACTAAGATGAAGAAAGTGAAACAGAGATAAGCTGGAAGGAAAGGAAAAGAGAAAGAAGGTAGGAATAAGAGGGGTAAGTAAACAAAGAAAGTATCTATAAAAACACAAAGTTAACACGGGAGATCAGAACCTCGCATCACCGTCATTCGCACGTCACAAATATACAGTAAGCTGAGCAAAAGAAGAGAACATTATCTCACTGCGACTCTGTGTGTCACAAACATACATGCAAAGAGTCACCAAAGATTGCTTTTGAACTAATGACTCAGCGAGACAGTATCCCGCTTATAACGA
The DNA here is from genome assembly GCF_023864345.2 of Schistocerca serialis cubense. Taxonomy (NCBI): domain Eukaryota; kingdom Metazoa; phylum Arthropoda; class Insecta; order Orthoptera; family Acrididae; genus Schistocerca; species Schistocerca serialis. The sequence goes on from NC_064638.1 coordinate 1,285,146,822, forward strand.
AGTACCTCATTTAATACGTCGTCACTCTGTCGACAGAAGAGTGTAGTACACGGTTAAAACTTGGAGGAGCTATAACTGATGGTGAACCGCAGGTCTTGCCTTCGCCGAACTAACTACCCGTTACACAACGCTGCAGTCACGCCCTGCAACTGGCGTGTAGGCACAGGAGCCTTTAGTGATGATTTTAAATAAAGAACTCTTCTGTAACACCACACGTCAAACGTTTCGATTCCATCTACTCTGATCTGTTTCTTTTTTACATTATTCGTCACGAGAAACTAATTAATACAGAAGGTGTGACATTAACTCACATAGGAAGCTATCGACTGTTCTAGTAAATATGCATAGGTCCTTAGTTAAGCTGTCTAGGTGGCATCAGTAGTCATAGAGCAGGTGAAGATTGACTTTTTTAATCACAAAATATGCATGACGCGTTTAGGAGTTATTTCCATCTTCAGACATATAAGTGTAAAGCTAGCACAAGGGCAACGGCGTTACGAGTTGTGTACGTAACATGACATGAAAGACTGCCTTTTCCTCATAGTTATGCTGACTGCTGTTACTCATTACATGGCATATTCTGAAACAATTAACATATTTACGTCACAATGAGTTTAAAAATAAAACAGCAATTTGGCTGTTGTATTACCTGAGGATCACTGTCTTAAGTATTGACTATTATGTCCTCAAGTACCTTGAAAGAAATGGAACGTTGGCAGGCAGACGTCATCTCACTACCACTAGCTGCGTTGGATTGTGTCTGAGTGAGTGAGTGAGTGACTTGTGAGACGACTACTTGGCAGCAGATCTGGCATCAGTTTAAGCGAACTGTGCCACCCATCTGCTGGAAATTACTCGCACTGATCAGTTGTTCCTCCTGCTCGGAAACAAAGTCTCGAGTAGCCTTCCAAGAAAAAAAAAAGTCAGAATCCCTCGCGCCAGACCAAGATGCAGAAGTGTCTTCCCACAGTGTTCTGAAGAAATTAAGATGGTCTACACCTACATACATACTGCGTGCGACGCGTGGCGGACGCCACCCTGTACCATTACTTGCCGTTTCCTTTCCTGTTCTACTCGCAGGTAAAGAGAGGAGAAAACGACTTTCTACGTGTCTCCGTATGAGCCCTAATTTCTCATATCTTATACTTGTGGTCCATATGCGAAATGTATATTGGCAGCAGTAGCACCGTTCTGCAGTCAGCTTCCAAATGCTGGTTCTATAAATGTTCTCAGTAGTGCTCCTCGAAAAGAACGCAGCATCCCACCCAGGGTTGCTATTCGAGATCTCGAAGCATCTCCCTAACACTTCTGTGTTGTATGAACTTACAAGTGACATATCCAGCAGCCCGCCTCTGAAATGCTTCGTTGTCTTCCTTTAATCCTACCTCATGCGGTTCCCAAACACTTGAGCAGTAGTCAAGAATAAGTCGCACTAGCGTCTGACACGCGGTCTCCTTTACAGACGAGCCACAGTTTCCCAAAGTTCTCCCAGTCAACCATTCGACTTCCGTACCAAAGTGCTCACGTGCCCATTTCATTTCATGTCGCTTTGCAACGTTACGTCCAGATATGTAAACGACATGACTGTGTCAAGCAGAACACTATTAGAATTGGAGTGGCAATCATTAAAACAAAGGCGTTTTTCGTTGCGACGGGACCTTCTTATGAAATTTCAATCACCAGTTTTCTCCTCCGATTGGGAAAGCATTCTGTCGGCACCCACCCACATAGGGAGAAATGATCATCACGATAAAATAAGACAAATCAGGGCTCGCATAGAAAAATTTAAGTGCTCGTTTTTCCCGTGCGCCGTTCGAGATGGGAACGGTAGAGAGACAGCTTGAAGGTGGTTCATCGAACCCTCTGCCAGGCATTTTATTGTGAGTAGCAGAGTAATCACGTAGATGTGGATGTAGAATCCTATATCTGAACAATACGCGTTTTTTTTTTTTTTTTTACTCATCTGCAAGGGCTAACATTTTTTCTAAGTTTGGAGCCAGCTACTATTCATAACACCAATTAGAAATTTGAAATTTTGTCCACGTCATCTTCTACCATCCTACAGTCACTCAACTTCGACACCTCCCCGAACAGCACATCATCACCAGCAAATAACCGCAGATTGCTGCCCATCCTTTCCCACCAGATCATTCACGCATACAGAAGATAATAGAGGTCCTACCACACTTTTCTGGGGCACTCCTGACGATACCCTTGTCTCTGATGAAGACTCGCCGTCGAGGACAGCACACTGGGTTCTATTATTGAAGAAGCCTTTGTCCCACGCACACATCTGGGAACCAAATCCGTACGGTCGTATCTTCGTTAACAGTGTGCAGTGGGGTACATTGTCAAAGGCTTTTCGGAAATCTTGAAATATGGATGATGATGATGGTGATGATGATGCGTCGGTGTGCGTGCACGGTAGCAAGTTTTTTATTGCCTACACTAATATTTTATGAGAGGAGTGCGGTTAAAAGGCGCCAAATGAGTAAAACTTCAACTACGAGGAAAAACGGAGATAACGCCCTAAGAATGTGGCCCCTCTCTCTCTCTCTCTCTCTCCCCCTCTCTGAATCTCTCTCTCTCTCTCTCTCTCTCTCTCTCTCTCTCTCTCTCTCTCCTGACACACACACACACACACACACACACACACAAACACACACACACACACACACACACACACACACACACACACATAGAGAGAGAGAGAGAGAGAGAGAGAGAGAGAGGATGAAGAATATCACGTACATTGGCAGACTGAAAAAAAGAAAAAGCAAGGGAAAGAGGTATAAAGAATAGCAGTGGCTGGCCAATCGTTGAAACAAAAAGAATGAGCAAGCTATTAAGCAACACATTAGAATCTCCAGCCTGAAAGCTTACGCTGGAGTGCAGACACTTCACAAAACTATAAAACCTCTACCACACTCGTCATAACGTCGTTAGCTAAAACAGAGGACGTGTCCTCATCGCAATTCGTTTCTGGCGCCTCGTT